>NC_080684.1:25908686-26544486 GCF_030445035.2 Dasypus novemcinctus
TCTACTTAGCATCAAAGATGATATGAGCTATAATGCATATTAGTCCTGATTTTCACATTGATAAATAAAATTTGCCAATAGCTATAAAGATGAGAACTCTCATGTACAAAAGGAAAGGGATGTGGTAAGAAAGAGAAATTGTAATCATGCAAAAAAAAAATCACTAAAAATAATGTGGCAAAATGATAGGCATACAAAGAGGGTTTCTTCCTTTCTAGAGAAGAGCTATTTTTTTCATTTTTTCATATTGAGTGCAATAATCAAATCATATAATTAATCAGGAAAGAAAACAATAAAGACATAGGTGTATTTAATGAATTCAGTGCTCTTAGGTTTTATAGATCTCAACTATAAGATTAAGTATAATGAAAAAAAAAAAACCCCGTTAAATATCTGACTTTAACTTCCAAAAATACCACATTAACTAACAATTACAAAATAAAGGTACAACCATAAATCACTTCTTAGACAAAATACTGAAGTTTCTGTGTTTTATAATAGAATACCGGAAACAAAAAAATAGGAGCTAGTCATGGATTATGAATGTACTCAAAGTATGGACAATATTATTTCAGTGATATTGAAGAAAAATGTTCATTAAGTTACGACTCAATGTAAAAATGTGTATTTTGTGCTTATGTAAATGTTCAACCATCTCTACTTATCCTCACATGTATATTTGACTTTGTAACAATGCTTTGCACTTCAGTACTATAAACTAGAATATTTAGATTTTCTCAACTAAATAAGATAAAAAATGTTCTATTATTTCCATCCTTTATATCCGCTTAGTATTACATCTATTATTAATTAGTAACTGAAATATTTTATCATGTCCTTCATACTTGACAGTTCATAAGGACAAAGGTTTAGGAAGGTTTTATATAAACAGTTTTAGCATATCATCTGAAGGAGAAATTTTATTAATAACTTTACATGTTCATAAAGCAATAGTTCCTTTATCATTTTATTAATTTCATACTATATGAAAAGTACAGTAAACACACAAAAATATTTCCCCTGGAATTAATGATCAGAAGAAACTAATCAAGTAAAATGAAAACAACTTGTATAACATTTTAATGAAGGTAAAGGATCAATAAGGAGAAATAAAGATTATTATATCTATAAAATAGTGAACAAGAACAACATTTGGCCTACTATAATGTTAGTAATGAGTTAATTTTGATAGTCCTATTTAGGGTTATAAAATGTCATTACATTTATCACACTGAGAAAGAAATCTTTCTTTAAACAAACTTGAAGAAATGGCTTAAAATTAGCTCTTTGGATCAACTGATATGGCATGCTCGCTCCAAGCAAACTATGTGGGGACAGATGACCTCAATACAAGTCAAACACAAATAGACAAGTGCCTCAATGTTCAAAAATATCATTACTAAATAGAATAGGATATATGGATAATGGGGATTTTACACTTGTATATGTGGAATTATAAAATATAAGATCACTGTAGTAGCATAGAAAAATGTTTAGATGACAGACAGGCTTAGTCATTTGAGGTATTTCAACCAAATATGATTGAAAAATAATATTAAAAGAAGGAATATGTTTTCCCTGATTTCCCACATGGAGAAAAGAAATTGTATATAATGAAAGAAAATACAACATAGTTGCTCTAATATTCTCTAACATAGATTGGCAAGAGCTGAATATATGAATAAATCATAACATTATCAGGAGACACAAAAGAGAAGGCACCTATGGTGGTATTCATTCTAGGTTGAAAGCTATGCCAGAAAAATAGCACAGCTATGTTTTGCAATATTTCCTGACTAATATGACATGCTAACAAAACTTTATTGTATGATTACCTATAACTATGGATTAGGCCTAATTTCCATCAGAATGGAGAATCCTTACACTGGTTTAAAAAAATTGGTAAATATAAACATTAAGCCATCCCTTTGACTGTGTCTTAGTGATCTGAACATATACCAACAGAATGTTAAAGAAGACAGCTTAACTTTCATAATGAATAAAATAGCCTTTCTGTAGAATAAAAGAAGAGAAATGGAACTATCCATTTGGTTATACTTTAAAAAGAGTAAAATCTGAAAATTCATAGCAAATATTTTTCTAAATGATTAAATTATGTTAAGGAATAAGAAAAACTTAGGAAATGAATTATTTGTAATCAACAATATACAAGAAGATTTCTAAATCTACAAAATTAAAGCAAAGAATAGTAAAAGTAAAACTATGTATTTTGAAAAGATATCATAGAAAGGAGAACCACAATTCCCAAATAAAAACACAGTGAGCCACTGAACAATACAATGTATGCTGTAGAAAGCTAAATAAACGATGTTCCAGGAAGATTAAATCTGGTAAATATTTGGGAATTCAGACTAAAAATTAAAATTTGGAGAAATATAAATATAAATTCCAGATATTTAAGTGGTTGAATTTTCCCCTTATGGTAACCACAAGGAAAGAGATGAAAAAAATATATCCAGATAGAAATCTGGAAAGCAAATAAGTGTAAAAGTAGGATTTATCACAAAAAAGGAACATAATAGCAAAATGCCAGAAGAAAAACCGATATTATTGGTACTGAATTTAAATGTAAATGGCTTAAACTCTCCAATCAAAAGATAAAGATTGATGGAATGAATAAAAAAGCAGGACCCAACTATATGGTGTCTGGTCTGCAAGAGACTTGCCTCAAAGTCAAAGATACAATTAGATTGCCAGTGAAAGGATGGGAAAATATGTACATGCAGTTATTAACCAAAAGAGAGCTGTGGTGGCTACACAAATATCATATAACAAAGATTTTAATTCAAAAACTGTTACAGCTGACAAAGATGGCTATTACATACTGATAAAGAGGAAAATTCAACAGAAAGATGTAACAGTTGTGAATACATATGCACCTAAAAGCACAGTCCCAAATACATGAAGCAAACACTAAGCAAATTTTAAGGAAGAAACTGATGGTACTCATTAAGAGTGAGAGACTTTAACACACCACTCTCAGTAATGGACAGAACATCTACTCAGAAGATAAATAAGGAAGGAAAGGATTTGAATGATACAATAAAACAACTAGACCTAAAGACATGTATAGAACACACACTCAATGAAAACAGAACATACAAACTTCTTGAGTGCATAGGGATAATTCTCCAGGACAGACCATATATTGGGTCACAAAACAAGTCTCAATAAATTCAAAAATGTTTAAATCATAAAATTTATATTCTTCAAACACAATGAAAGCATTTAGAAATCAGTAACAGAAGGACATATGAAACATTCACAAATATGTGGAAATTAAACAACAAACTCTTATGCAAACAATGGATTAAAAGGAAATTAAGCAAAATTGAGAAATATCTGGAAATGAATAAAATGAATATACAATATGTGAAAACTTATGGGCTGCAGTGAAGACAGTGCTGAGGAAAATTTATAGCTCTAAATGCTTACATTAATAAAAAGGAAAGACTTTAAACCAGAAGCCTAACTTTAAAACTGGAATTATCAGTAAAACAAAAGCAAACTAAACCCAAAAGAGGAAGAAGGAGGGAAATAACAAAGATTAAAAGGAGATTAAAAAAAATAGAAAAAAATAAAGAGAATGTTTTTTTATAGTTAGTTCTCTGAAAATATCAACAAAATCAACAAGTCTCCTGTTAGACTGGCAAAGATAAAAAGAGTATGCGAATAATGATAATCAGAAATGAAAGGGGGACATTAAAAGTGATTCCACTAAAATAAAACATCATCAGTGGATGCTATGAACAACTGTACATTAAACATTTAGATATCCTAATTGAAATGGCAAAATTCTTGGAAACACAAAACTATGTACATTGACTCAAGAGGAAATAGAAGATCTCAACAAATCAATTACTAGGAAAGAGACTGAGTCAGTAATCAAAAACATCCCGACAAAGAAAAGGCCTGAATCAGATGGCTTCACAGGGGAATTCTATCAAACATTCCAAGGAGACACGACTCAAATTCTACACAGACACTTCAAAAAAAATGAAAAGGAGGGAATACTACCCAACACATTCTATCAGGCCAACATCACCCCCATACCAAAGCCAAATAAAGATACCTCAAGAAAAGAAAACTACAGAACAGTATCTCTTATGAATATGGATGCAAAGATGCTCATTAAAATGCTAGCAAAGTGACTCTAACAGCATATTAAAAGAATTGTACTTCATAACCAAGAGATATTTATTCCTTGTATGCAAGGGTGATTCAACATAAGAAAATCAATTAATGTAACATACCATATTAACAGAATTAAGGGGGAAAAAATCCACGGTTATCTTAATTGATGCAGAAAAGGCATCTGAAAAAATGTAGCATCTTTTCTTGATAAATACACTTAGAACAGTAGGAATAGAAGGAAACTTCCTCAACATGATAAAGAGCATACGTGAGAAGCCCACAGATAATTTGCTACATAATGGTGAAAAACTGAAAACTTTTTAAGATCAGGAAGAAGACAAGGATGCCCATTGTCACCACAGTTAATCAACATTGTACTAGAACTTCTAGCTAAAGCAATTAGGAAAAAAAAGAAAGAAAGAAAGAAAAGGCATCCAAATTTGAAAGGAAGAAGTTGAACTTGCCCTATTTGCAGATGAAATGACACTATATAAAGAAAATCCTGAAAAAGTCACAACGAAGCTCCTAGAGAAAATTAATAACTTCAGCAAAATAGCAGGGAACAAAATTAACACACAATAACCAATATTGTTTCTATATACATACAATAATTATCAGAAGGAGAAATCAAGAAAAATCCCATTTACAATAACAACTAAAAGAATAAAATAACTAGGAATAAATCTAAGTAAGAATGTAATGGATGTGAACAGAGGAAACAACAAAACATTGCTAAAAGAAATTAATAAAGGCATCAATAAATGGAAGGCTATTCCATGTTCAAATATTGGAAAAGTAAATATTGTCAATGCTACCAAAAGCAATGCATAGATTCAATGCAATCCCAATCAAAATTCCAACAACCTCTTCGCAGAAATAAAGTTAATTATCAAATTTATATGGAAGGGTAAGCTGACTGGAATAGCTAAGCCATCTTGCAAGTGACATTTGAAGTTGGAAGTCTCTCATGCCCCAATATAAGAGCTAAAACTATCAAATTCTGAGAAGAATATGTGTGAAAGTATCTCCAGAACTCTTAGGCAATAGATTCTTAAACTTTACTACAAATGGGCAAGAAAAAAAAAAAAAAGAAAAATAAATAAATGTGAGCTTATCAAAATAATAAAAAAAAACAGCAACACATTTATTCCTCAAGAAAGTAAATAGAAAACCTATAATATGGGAGAAAATATTTGGAAACCACACATCTGGTAAAGGTTTATTAGCCAGAATACATAATTAAATACTTCAGCTTAACAACAAAAGACAAGTGATGGAAGAATTTGTATCATTGATATAAAAGCAGTGGCTATCAGAGGTTCTGAGGGAGGGAGAGGGAAGAACATGGGACATTTTAGGAACATTGGAATTGCCCTGCTTGACATTACTTTGACAATTGCAGGCTATTTTACATTTTGTCTAAACATATAAAATTATATAGTTCAAAGTGTAAACTAGAAGGTAAACTACAGACTATGGTTCATAGCAATGCCTCACTATATGTTTATCAATTGTGACAAATGCACACTAATAAAAGATGTTAATGGGGGAAAGTATGGGGAGTGGAACAGGTGGGGGATGGTAATTCCCCATATCTTTGGTGCAACATTTATGTAATTTAAAGTTTCTTTAAAATTAAAAAAAAAGACTTAAAAGAATGGGCAAAAACTTAAAAAATCATCTCTCCAACAAAGATATACAGTGGCAATGGAGTACATGGAAAGATACACAAATGTTTACCCATTAGGGAAATGCAAATCTAAATCATGGTGAGATATTATTTCACATTGATTAGAATGGCTGTTATTTAAAAAATGAAAAATAACAAGTGTGGAAAAGGATGCAGAAAATAGAAACAGTCCTTCATTGCTGGTGGCAATGTAAATTGGTACAGTCACTTTGGAAGACAGCTTGACATTGAGCACATAGGTCCTAGACAATATGGTAGGAAAACCACCTTCAGAAATTTGTCTGGGGCCTTGTGAGGGAGTACTGTGTGGAGGTAATGTGTGCATCCCAAGTTGGGGGTGTCAGAGACCTGGGGAAAAATTGAGCAGGTAGCTCAAAAACCCAGCCCCTTGCACAGTAGTCAAGCCCTTTAACAGCCAGCCTGCATGATGAACTGCCCTTGAGTTTTTGCTGATTCATCTACCCTCCCAGACCACAGACTGTATTTCTTTTGAAAGGATTAGTTCTTCATCAGCACCTGAGTCTTGTTTCCAGAAAGCACAATAAGGTTATTTAATGCATTTGTGCTGCTTCCAGTCAGTACTTCTTGTTTCCAAATTATAAGGACCTGAAGATGGTTCGTTCTTTTCTTTCTTTCTCTGTTTTTCTTGGTCAGATGGTGACTTTGCTGACAGATGCAAAGAAAATGCTTCACTTAGCAACTCACATCTGCCCAGGAATGTTCATAGGACTATTTGAATTTCAATGATTCCTGCTATCTCCAGTCTAAGGATCTATATTTTTTAATTGGTTCAAAAGTGGCACTATTCTATTCCCAAAAAGTTTAATGCATCTTTAAGAGCTCAAAGCACATTGGTGCACAAATTCTTATCAAGTTTACTCATGAGTAAAACAATACCTAATTCTTCTTGTAAGGAAATTATAGGAAATATGTAATCTGACTTTAGAGTTTACATTGTCTCTTTACTTATAATACCCTGACACTCTTTTTGAAATGCTGCTGTCATCTTTTGCTTTTTCCCTTTTTTTACTAGTGTCCTAATCCGCTTTCCTTCCTAAATCCATTATTTGCGTATCAAGTTCTGTAAATGTTTTGTATACATATTATGTCACTCTTGGTAATACACTACTGATAGCCTTTAAAAGATTTTCTTATTGTTATCAATAATGAATGTGAACTGTATAAAGATAAAAAAGAGAAAGCTAGGAGCAGAACTATCATATGAACTTGCAATCCCGCTACTAGGTATATAACCCAAAGAATTGAATGCACAGACTTTAACAGCTATTTGACCACCAAGGTCTTTAACAGCATTTTTCAAATTGCAAAAGATGGAAGTAATCCAAGTGTCCATCAACCATTAAATGGAATAAATAGAATGTCGTACATACATGCAATGGAATATCAGTCAGTCATAAAAAGGAATGAAGTTCTGAAACATACAACAACATGGATGTACCATATTGACATCACATTGAGTGAAATAACCATACATAAAATGACAAATATTGTATGACACTGATTTGAAAAAATCAGCATAAATTAGAATAAACTAAAACTCAGAATCTAATATATAGGTTTCCAGGGGATGGGGTGAGGATAAGGAATGATGTTTTAGAAATGGATGGTGTTGATGGAAGCACAACATTGTGAATGCAAGTAATAGTGAATACACATACATATGAATATGATGAAAAGGGAAAATGTTAAATTGTATTATGGTATCAGACCAATCTTTTAAAAAGAATCCATGGAATATACTACAAAGTGAATCCTAAGTTATATCATAGACTTTAATAAATTTTACAGTTATAAACATTTGAAAGAAAAAAAATCATACACTAGAGACATAGAACACCTGTTTGAATGGGTAGAAGAATGAATAAATATACAGGATGCAATACAATCAAAATCATATACTCAGAAGGATAGGGAAAATAATACAAAAATGGAGAACTGTCTATAGGACTTGAGTAACAGAGATGCATACAAACATATGCATCATGGCACTACAGAAATAGAACAGAAGAGAAAAGGGGTAGAAAGAATACTTCAGGAAATAAGGATCAAAAAATTTCCAACTCTTGGTGGTGGACTTGGCCCAGTGGTTAGGGTGTCCGTCTACCACATGGGAGTTCCGTGGTTCAAACCCCGGGCCTCCTTGTCCATGTGCAGCTGTCCCATGCTCAGTGCTGATGCACGCAAGGAGTGCCCTGCCATGCAGGGGTGTCCTCCGCGTAGGGAAGCCCCACGCGCAAGGAGTGCATGCTATAAGGAGAGCCGCCCAGTGTGAAAGAAAGTGCAGTCTGCCCAGGAATGTTGTCGCACACATAGAGTTGACACAATAAGATGACGCAACAAAAAAGAAACACGGATTCCCGTGCTGCTGACAACAGAAGCGGACAAAGAAAAACACCCAGGAAATAGACACAGAGAACAGACAACTGGGGCAGGGAAGGGGAGAGAAATAAATAAATAAATAAATCTTAAAAAAAAAAAAAAAGAACATGCCTTTAAAAAAAAATTCCCAACTCTTATGAAAGATATAAATATACATTTCCAAGAAGCATAACTTACCAACCAGAATTAACTTTAATAGACTACTCTAAGATACAAACTAATTGAAATATCAAATGCCAAAGATAGAATTCTGAATGAAGCAAGAGAAATGTGATTCATTACATACAAGGGATCCTCAATAAGATTAAGTAATAATTATTCTTCAGAAACCATGAAAGTGAGAAGGCAGTGGATGATATATTTAAGGTGTAAAAGAGAAAAACTGCCAGGCAAAAATTCTTTATCCAGCAAAAATGTCCATCAAAAATACAGGAGATTTTCAAATATTCATAGGTAGACAGAAGCTAATACAGCTCACAACAAAAGACCTATCCTAAAATAATTCTAAAGGGAGTCCTTCTCATTTAAAGAAATGGAAAAGAAAGAGAACCATGGAATAAAGTGCAGAAGTGAAGATTTTTACTAAAGGCAACTAGAAGGGTAAATGCAAAACCCAAGAGTAAGCACAGAAAGATGAGGAAGAGCCAGAGAGCTGCCTTCAGGCCTCCTTTTGGTCCACAACACCTGCCTAGTATCTGCTGCCACCATGGGAGTGTATGTGGAAACTATCATCCCCAGAGATGGGTGCACCTTCCTGAAATGTGGCCAGACCTGTGTGTCCAGTACACGGGGATGTTTGAAGAGGGAAAGAAATTTGATTCTTCTCAGGACAGAAGCAAGCCCTTTATGTTCGTCCTAGGCAAGCAGGAAGGGATCCAAGGGTGGGAAGAAAGGGTTGCCCAGGTGAGCTTGGGTGGGAGATCCAAACTGACTTTCTCTCCAGATGAGGGCTGTGGTGCCACTGGGCACTCAAGCAGCACCCCACCAAATGTCACTCTCGACTTTTACATGGAGCCTCTAAAACTAGGATGATAGTAATGACCTCCTCCCTCCACACCGTGTACTTGGATATGCAATGGAAGTGTCTGGTGCCTCCAGACATGTGCATATGAATCCACATGGAGCTTTTCCTGATGTTCCACTACACTCTTTGTATAAACATCTACAGACTGATTGCATTTAAGCACTCAGCTTTTGCTTCCAAAATCTCTCTTTTCCTCTTCCCCTTTCTCTTCATATATGTGTTGATTTAAATGATGTGCTTTAACCCTCAATATTCAGGTTTTGTTTTGGTTTTGAGATTCTTGATTCATGTGCAATCTTTTGGATCTAGGTTTCAAGTTAAGTATATGTTCAGATATTAACAACACAAACGATGGGTTAATTTTAGAATAAGAATTGATGTTTGGGGGTGTATGCAAAAATCTTCATTATTTGTGGATGAAATATTTTTTCTATTTTCTATTGAACATTCATGCTGCTGTACTGCAAAGTCATAGCAGATTTGAGGTGCTGGTGAGAGCAGAATTATTCTTCAAGTTGAGAGATGTTCTTGGGTTAAATTAATAGTCCTATCCAAAACTGAACTGGAAAAGGCTCTCCCCTTTCCCTCTGTCAGGTAGACCCTATCCTCCCTCAAACCCTTTGCCTTTTGAAAGCAGATAGTTTTCACTGCAGTGTTGAACACTACAGGGATCTGTCCCTGGGCCAGCAGGAATGTCTGAAGTCTTTTTTTTCTCTCTCTTATTCTGGCTTATTTTTTCTATTCTGTGGCTTTTCTAATAGGTTTTCAGGGCTTTGGTACTCTTCTCATAGCTGTTAAAACTCTAGCATGTCATAACATTTTAGAACTTTAACAGAAAGTTTAAATTGAAAATGCTGTTTTGGAAACTTAACACCCAATGAAAGCCCAGTCATCTGGCAAATCCTTGAATATTCTCTTAAGAAAATGATACTGGTCATTGCAACTTCATCATCTTCTGTTTTTTGATGCTCAGTCACACTGAAGGTCTCTAAGTTTCCTGTTTTTTTTCCTTTCCCCTCTCATACCTTTGCTGACCTGTATAGTGATTTGGTGAGAGAAATTGTTCCTGCCCTACCCTCCGACCTCCCACTCCGATATGAACTTGAGTTATTATTGGAATAAAAGTGCTTTTTGCTAGCAAAAAAACCCACAATAATACTTATCCTCAAAATATAACTCTACCCTTTAATTCCTTAAGAGTCAGAATACAACTGAATTTAAAAAATCATATTTCTTAATAATGGACAGGTAGAATATGAAGAGGTAACGTGGGAAAAATAACATAAAGAGGAGAATTGGAGGAATATTGGAGTAGAGAAATTGCATCCTATTGAAGCTAACTTGGAATATTTTTAAATTACTGGGTAATAAATGTAGGTAGTGTAATAAAGTCCCAGGATAACTACAAAGAAAGTATTTAACAAGTATACAGAAACAGAAATGGGAAAGGGAGCAGTCAGATACATCATAAAAGATCACCTATATAGAAAAGGAAACTGCAATAAAGGAAAGAGATGCAAAATATATGACACAAACAAAGGAAAAAAGGGCAAAAGTAATTTCTGCTTTTACAATAATAAAATTGAATGTTAATGGATTAAGCTCCCCAGGCAAAGATAAATAAGTCAAAGAGCTAAGAAGCATGAAACAACTATATGTTGTTTACAAGAAATTCACCTTAACCTCAAAGACAAAAATAGTTTGAAAGTAAAATGAAGGAAAAAGATATCCCATGCAAATAGTAGCCATAAAACATCTGGGAGAGCTATATTATTATTGGACAAAATAGATTTAATACAAAAGTTGTTATAAGACACAAAGAAGGTCACTAAATATTAATGAAAGGGAAAATCCACCAAGAAGAAATAACAATGATATATATTTATGCACCTAACCACTGTGCCTCAAACTAAATGAGGCAAACACTGGGGAAACTGAAGGGAAAAATAGACACCTCTAAAGATATAGTTGGAGAGCTCAAAATACCACTGTCAATCAATAGCTAGAACATTCAAACAGAGCATCAATAAAGGAACATAGAATTTAAATAGCATGGTAAATTACCTAGACCTAAGAGATATATACAAATCATTATACCCCAAAAGAGCAGGATACATATTCTCCTCAAGTGCACATTAATTGTTCTGCAGGATAGAACATATGTTGAGTCACAGAATAAGTCTCAATAAATTTAAAAGGATTAAAATATGCAAAGCATCTTTTGTGACCACAATTGAATAAAGCTGGAAATCAATAACAGGAAGAGAACTGGAAAATCCATAGCTATATGAAAAGTAAATAACATATTCTTAAACAATCAATGGATCAAAGAAGAAATACAGGTGAAATCAATAAATATCTTGAGATAAATGAAAATCAAAACACAACATGTCAAAATTTATAGAGGAAGTAAAGGCTATACTAACAGGGATACTTATAGCCCTAAATGCTAACATAAAGAAAAGAAAGGCTAAAATCAAAGACCTAAGTGCACAACTGGAGGAAATGCAAAAAGAAAAACAACGTAAAACCAAAGAATTATTAAGGAAGGAAATACCAAAAACTAAAAAAGAAATAAATGAAATAGAGAATAAAAAACAATAGAGAGTCCTAAAAATAATTGATTATTTGAAAAGATCAATAAAATTGGAAGAGCTTTAGCTAGACTGACAAAGAAAAACAAGAGAAGATGTCAATAAACAAAATCAAAAGTGAGAAGAGGACATTACTATTGACAGCAGGGAAATAAAAAGGATCATAGGAGGCTGCTATGAACAGCTGTATGCCACAGATTAGACAACATAGATGAAATGGACAAATTCCTAGAAACACATGAACAACCTACACTTAACCCACAAGAAACAGAAAATCTTAACAGTCCAAGCACAAGTAAGGGATTGAATCAATCATCAAAAATGTTCCAACAAAGGAAACCCCTGCACCAGCTGGATTCACAGGTGAATTCTACCAATAATTGCAAGAAGAATTAATACCAGTCCTGCTAAAACTCTTCCTAAGGATTGAAATAAGGGAGCACTATCTAACTCATTCCATGAGTCCAACATCACCTTAATAGAAAAGCCAGATAAATATTACACAAGAAGAGAAAATTACAGACTAATTTCTCTAATGAATATGTATGCAAAAAATCCTCAACAGTATACTAGTATATCAAATCCTAGGCTCAAAGATCTAGCACTCAGTACTTGTCCTTTTCTACAGGACTCTTACACAAAATAAATCCTCTATCAGAACAAGTGTCTGTTTCCTCTATTATGAATGAAAGCTCTTATGGTTGTGAGTAAAGGGTAAAAGACCATGGAATCCTAAACAATTTCATTACTATCAATTCATACAAACTGGCAGCTGAAACTAAGAATAATGAGTCATGATATCATAATAGAACTTTTAATTTCACCATTCTTAAGGTTGTCTCCCAGAGTTGGATATTTTTCATTATGATACAAAATATACCAAGGAAAACATTTCCAGAGCAATGGCAAAGAAAAGGGGAATAGCTTACGTTGAATCGGTTTGATGGGGAGATCTACCAGGGAAAATCTTTGTAGGAATAGAGGTAAGGGATGAAACTTCAAGGCAGGAATTTGAAGGGTGGGAAACTGTTCAGCTCTGGCTTGATACAAAGGTCAGGAACTGGAAGTATTAAAAACATGTTTAAACTGTCCGTTAGTTCCTAACTTTTCTCAAAGCATTGAGGAGATCACTGATAATTCCTGAAGCTTTTTTATTGGAATTTCAGAGTAGGTATAAATGTATTGGAATTTTCCCTTCAAATTGGTCGTAAAAGTGTTCAGAGAAGTCAGAAAAATATCCAGCTGTGCATATTCATTTAAGAGACTCCCAAGACTACCCGAGTTCATAGCAGTAGTTCCCAGAGTGTTTCATGTTTTCACTTGGAACATTGCTAGGCCCCTCCAAAATGCTGTAATCTAATTCTTTTACAGTGCCCCTTCCAAATAGCTTTTTGGAACTCTCAACTATTTTGGCCTCACAGAATCTTCCCAAGGACTATGACCTAGGTATTACCTATTTGAACTACTAAACAGCCCTACTGAAGTAAAGATTCATTTGCCCTTTTCCCAGACCCCTTCCTCTCAGGCCTCTAAAAAAGAAGCTGGAGAAAGCGAAATAAAACCACAGGACTTAGTACTTAGAGGCCATATCTGAAGCTCAGGAGGGATGAACCCAGGGTTACCAGCCTTCAGTACCCCTTCCAGCCTCCCCCCATTCTCTTGCCTAGGAAAGACATCTACCATTCCACTGAGGCCTCTCCATTCTTCTGCCATGTTCATCAGGACACACATTGACCTGCATTTTATCCTAGGACTGAGTTGAAATACTACACTTTCTAATTTTCTACTTGAAAGCTCCACTCCAAAATTTGATTATTGCCCACAAATGAGGCATCTTGGCATGGTTTCTGATTTTTTAGATTCTCTGAGGACCAAGTAAGGCCAAGAACTCTTAAGAAAATGTGACCACTTCTAGCTCTTTGAGTTCAGAATTAGATTGTGTTAAGGGAATTATCAGATGGCCTTTAGTGATCCTTCCGGCCTCTGAGAGCCAGTCAGTATATTACTCAGCCAAAGGGGTGCTGATGCAAAATGCTAGAAATCAGTTGGTTTTTATAAAGGGTATTTATTTGGGGTAGAAGTTTACAGTTACCGGGACATAAAGCATCAGTTACTTCCCTCGCCAAATTTTTTTGCCATGTGTTGGAGCAATATGGCTGCCTACATCTGCCAGGGTTCAGGCTTCCTAGGTTTCTCTCTTCCCAGAGATTGCTTCTCTTTCCTCAAAGCCAAGCTCCTCTGTGTACTTACTTCTTGGGGCTCCAACTCAAGACTCCAATATCTCTTCTCTGAGATACAGTTTCTCTGTGAGTCCCTGTCCGCCAAGGGTCAGGAACCCAATGCCCTATTGATGTGTTCCAAGCAAAGCCTTAATCATTAAATAATCAAGTAAAAGTAAAACCTTTGAATCCAATACATTCTAATATGACCAATAGGAAAAAAAAAATAAGTTTACAAACCTAATCCAATATTTCTTTTTGGAATTCAAAACTATATCAAAATGGTACATTCAGTTATCTTCCAATATTGGAACAGAAATAAGTTGGGTGATCAGAATTTAGGATATCACAATCTCATTCAATGCAGTCAAATCATTTGAGTTCTCTAGCCACAAAACTGAATTTCAAACTCCAGATTTGATAGAGGCACATAAAAATGACCAGAGACAATTAAACAAAATTTTGAGCTTCACTAGCCTTTTAAAAATGCTTCCAAATTGTTTACTCTGATAGTTATATCTCCTTGATGTACGTGAGGAAATACTGGGGCTACTTTTGGGGCAGTAGCAAAGGAAACAAGTGAGGTCAGTGCTGTGCCAATTTTTCCCCCAAAATAGAAAATACTCTCTTTTGAATCTTTGGCAGAAGGAGAGCACATATCTACCCTGGTCTACAAGAAGTAATCTTGTAACTGCTGCTTGTTTCATTCCTTATTAGATGTCAGTCTCTAATACAGGGAGTTAAAACAAAATGTGTTTTATCATTTGTTCTTTCTATGCCTGATTCATTTGAGAAATGAATGTTCTCTTTTTTTCTATTCCATTGCCATGCACAGACCCCATTAGGTAAGATTTTCTATTATTTAGTTCAATTGTCTATTCCACAGACTCTATAGAATGGATTTCCTGGTATGTGAGCTGTCTTTACTCTGTTTGATAGAAAGAGATTTCCAGGAAGATTAAAGTACCCGGAAAATATTTGGGAAACCAGACTAAAAATTAAAATTTGGAGGAAAAAAGGAAGAAAATAGTTGTACAAGATCTAATGTGGATAAAATATAGTCTCCAGAAACAGAAATTGATCTAACATAAAGAAAATAGTACAAATAAATAATGGAATGCAATTCAAAGTTAAAGAAAGACTTGAGTCTACTAATTAAATTAAAAAGGATCATCACATAGCAAGAGGAAATACTTTTCTAAAAAAAAGAAGTCTAAATCTTACAGATATTCTTTAAGAAAAATAAAAATTCCTTAAATTTGAAGAACAGTTTATCTTCCAAAGTGAGCTAACAAATCTAATAAAATGATGTAAAATTCTGGAAAAAAAAAGTTATTTCAAGTAATGAAACCTACATACCCCACAAGCAGTACTTTATTTGTAAATCAATATGCATATCTACAGTAAGGCCAGGATTCACTATATATCCACCCTTCTGTAAAAAACAAAATAAACAACAAAAAAAACCTCTAAAACTGGAAACATTAATATACAAATCAATGTAAGGATGTGAAAAATGGAAAAGCCATGATTTAATTAAACACGCACCAAAATAAGTAATAAGCAGGGTGTAAATTTTTCAAAAAACTTACTATAAACTTAATAAAAAGATAAAAATTTGTATGCTTTATTAATACGTATCAATAAAATTGTGATTTTTAAAAATTGTTTAGAAAAATTAAATGCAAATAGACCTAACCCTAATTAAAGGAAAGAATATATACAATTGAAATATAAAGAAAAAAACAAATCATATACTGCCTTCAAAAAGCATACTTTCAACCATAAAGACATAGATAGATTGAAAGTAAAATTTTAGAAAAATATACATGCCATGCAATCACTAAAGAAAGCAGCTATGGTTATATTACTATAAAACAGAGAAGAACTTGGACAGGAAACATTACATGACATAAAATGAAACATTTCAAGAATATTTAACAATCCTGAATTTGTTTCCACCAAATACCATAGTTTCTAAATAGATAAAGTAAAAGTTAAAATAATTTAAATGGTTTGTACACATATTCACAATTTCAGGAGATTAACAAACAATCCAATGTGCCATGTGCCAAGTGAGCCCTGAATTTCAGCAGAGTTGCAAGACCAATCCTCCAGGTCATTGAACTCCCTGAAGACAATTAACAAGGCGATGAAGATGGACAATGCTCATACCAAGGAGCAGAGAGTGTCTGCAACTGCAAGAAAGATAACTCCATCCATCTGCCCCATTGGATTTAAACCTCTTCTCAATTAGAAGCAGAGTGGGCATCACCATCCTCAAATCCTCAAGACTACGGAATGAACAAAGGACTAAGGTAGGACTTAGAATTATTCTACTATAGACTTACTATTACTCAAGCAATGGAAGAATTCTTGTCATTGATGTAAAGGCAGTGACCACCAGAGGTTCTGAGGGATGGGAGAAGGAAGAATAGGGGTAATATGCAGGCAATGGGACATAGGTTTAGCAGCTACTCTTTCATTTTATATTTGCATAACCTTGGGTAAAGCATTTACCTTTCTTACAATTAGCTTTCTTTTCTATAAAATGACATGATAATACATTCTTTGTGAACAGTCAAGTATTTTTCAAATATGTGCTATTATTTTTATTAGCTACATGATTCAATTGTTTCTTCTTACAAGTAGAACAGAGAATAGTCTCCTAGATTCTAAGTTTTGAGAAATCTGACATTTAAAGTCAAATATTGACAGAAGATATACTGCATTTTTAACCTAATATCATATCTTATTTCAAACCAGTATTGAATTTGACAATTTCTTACTGTGTTTAAAAATATATCTTTTCAAGAGAATAAAATAAATAATTATGGGGTCTAGAAATAAAGACCTGTAAATCTACTTCAAAAGTTGATGTCCTAGTAGGGAATAAACATAGCAACCCCACATCATACTCCTTTTGGTCATAGGACAATAGCCAGAAGAAAATTGAAGTCCTTGATAGATAGAAAACAAATCTGGTAAAACCTTGCTCATTCTAGCTTTTGCCTGAAAGAAAAACTAGAATGTGGTATAAAAAGAAAATCATAGAATAGCATCAATTCACAGAGTTGAGAAGGCAGGGATTTTAAATCAGGGAGCCTGAGGGAATTGCAATTAGAGTGGAAAATTCCAGACCTGGAAAATGCTGATAAGAGAAACAGCTCCATAAATGTGCTTATGTGTCCCCTTGAGTTTAGACTGAGTAGTAAGTTGGGCATGCGTAGGATGAAAGTCAACAATGTCTGTCAAAAAAGTAGGAGCCGCTAGTCAAAGATTTCAGGATGTCCCACAGAGCTTAAGATGTTTAAGTTCTGAAGAGCTGTAGTAGAATGCTCATTTCGAACACAGATACATTCAGTGAAAATTCCTAAGAATTCATGCCTTAGTAACACAAGGCTGCATGGAACCTCATATAAAGGTGACTCTTGAGCACCTTTAGAAAATAAAACTTTAAAGACAATACTTAGAGATCATGTTGATCAAGTAGCTGATCTGCCTACCAAAAATAACTCAAATCTTTCAAACAAGATAACTAAATTCAGGTACTCAACAATGTGAAACCATAATTTCCTGGAACCAATTGAAAATTACTAAATGTGTGAGAAAAAAAAAAGGCAGTAAAGTGTGAACTGTAAGCAGGATAAAAATCTAAAAGAAACAAACGAAAAAATGACAAAGATGGTGAAATTAGCCAACCATTCTTGAAATAGCTATAATAAGTATTCAAATATAGTTGAAGATTTAAGATAAAACATGAACCAAAATGAGAAAGAAATGAGAAAGAGTGGATATAACCATGCCAGAATCCTCAGGATTGGGAAAGGAACAATGGACTTGAGTAGATGTAGTTACTTTACTACAGACTTATTGTGATTCTAACAATGGAAGAACTTATTTTATCATTGATGTAGGGGAAGTGTCCACTAGAGGTTCTAAGGGGAGGGAGAGGGAAAAATAGGTGTAATTTAGGGACATTTTTGGGACTTAGGAATTGTCCTGAATGGTATTATAATGACAGATACTATCCATTATATATCTTGTGAAAACTTACAGAAATGTCTGGGAGAGAGTGTAAACTACTATGTAATCTATAATCCACTCTTAGTGGCAATGCTCCAATATGTGTTCATCAATTGTAACAAATGAAGCACATTAATTAAGGATGTTAATGTGGGAAAATGTGGGAGGGCTAGGGAGTGGGGTATATGGAAATCCCCTATATTTTTTATGAAATATTTCTGTAATCTAAATATCCTTTTTAAAAATTAAAAAGTATATTAATTAAAACAAAACAAATGAAATTGTCCAATGATCTATGACCACAGCTCTTGAACAAACAGCTCATAGTCCCTGTGCTGTGTCCTCTTAATGAACTCTACTTCCTGGTCCTTCCACCTCTGTCCCTTGTTCTCCTCACTGGCATCTTCCCCCTATGGAACTGGGCAGAGATGTATCGCAGGAGCCCAGGCCACAGCAGCCTGGAGACCCAGGCACAGTCCATAGGTTACCCTTCAAAACACAGTATCATGTTGTTTGATGCAAAAAGAACAGCTGACTAAAGAATTGCAGTTTGAAGAAGCTGTTGTTTTTCCTGAAATTGCTGCTGCTGAAAGATGATTTATTCCTGAAGAAAATGCAAATACTTGGAGGGACTTAATTTTGGTTCAGATACTACAGATGGAATTTGATAGAGAATATTATGCACAGCTAAGGTGTGAAGAAAAAGAAAAAGTTTAATGGAGATAAAAGGTTTCCATTTCCTTTGGCAATTATCAAAAAGTGCATCCTTAAGAAGAAAATGGTAGCTCTGAAGAGGAGGGTAAGCAGCAAGATAATCATGAGGACTACCTATATATCAGTAAAACCAGTTCCTACACCCAAAATGGTTTATAGGAAAAATAAATGAGATCACCACTAAACATTATAAAGTAGTTTGTGGGAGAAAAAATACAGTAACAATGGAAAGTTTTGCAGCTGAGTTTCAGATAGTAGATGGAATTGGAGTGTATGCTTTAACACCACATGCCCATTCAGAGGGTGGAAGTACCCACCTCCATGAAGAAAAGGATCCATTTACTGCCTGCAGAAAACTGAGTTGATCCTAAGACAAGTTTATTTATGCATAAAATGATCAACTCTAGTATGTTAGCGACAAGAACTGGCTGTATTAGTACAGTAAATGAATCTCTTGTCTCATGCCTATGGAGGGAGGGTAGAAGATATAAAGTAAGATAATAAAGTTATACAGTATATGCCATCAAGATATTCAACTCTTAATGAATTTAAGAATTGTAACAAATACATTAGAGATGATTTCAGGTTTGAAGATCACCTCAGCAAATTAAATCTATGTAGGATCATCTGCATGTGGGCAGAAAAAGACGTGCACAATCTCATAAAAATGCAGAGAGCTGGAATTCCTTGTCCAAAAGTTATAGTGCTCAAGAAACACATTTTAGTTATACCTTCTGTTGGTCAGGATCAATATCCAGACCCTAATTAAAAGAAGGGCTTAGTAGTGAAGAAATGAAAGAAGTCTACTATCAAACCCTTCATAAGATGCAGCTGTTATATAATAAACATATGCTTGTACATGCAGGTTTCAGTGAGTATAGCGTGCTATAGCATACTGGCAAGGTCTGGTTAAATGATTTCAGTCAGCCTATAGAGCCAACCCATCCTCATTGCTTGGAGTTCTCTTCCAAGACCGTAGGAATTTCTCACAGTTTTTTTTCTTAAAGGAGGATAGAGGATGTCCTTGGTAAAAGAAAACTCTTCAATGCTATTTCATGTTTAAACATCTCATCAGGCAATGAAGCTTGTTTCTTAATTGAAATAGAAGCTTTGGAGAAATGAATGAAGATCATTTTCAGAAGACTGTAAGGAAGGCTTTTCCTTTTTAAAAAGACAATTGAGGCCTGCCAGCACTATATAATGTATAACGTCTTTATTCACTGTCTTTTTTTAAAATTTATTTTATTTTATTTTATTTTATTTTTTTTATTGACTTTGTAATAATATTATTCACTGTCTTTAAATGTTAAGAGGGTAGAGACTGTCAGCTGTCAATGGCACTTTAAGTTATGGGTATTTCGAAATAACAAAAAAGGAAACATAAGAAGTGTACAATTGTGCTTCTGTCTTCCTTTATTTCATTGTAACCCATATACCAGGCAGTGTGGAAATTTTAGCTCAGCATTGAGAGAATAGAGTGTCACTATCTCTCATCTTATGAATAAGATAATGTAATTATTTCATAACTAAATGTTTTCTAGATAAAATAGACCTGAATTTATATGATTTTTGTTATAAAATTAATTGATGAGCAATTTTAAACCTAGGGTAATATTTCCAAATATGAGAGGAAAGGACATAAGTGTTTACATAAGATGGTTTTATTACAATATATTTGCTTTTATTTCTCTATTCTTTTTCCATACAAAATTTTCTTCCCTTTTAGTGGGTGCTCTAAACGGCAGCTTGATTTCAGAATGGCTGATGCAATTGGACATAAGCAATGTTGTATTGATAAATCATGAAAATGAACTGAATTCTATTTCAGGTTTTTGAAAGAGATAAACATATTCAGATCTTCTTAAGTATCCAAAAATATTTTTATTTACCTTTAAGCTTTTCTTCATTTATGTGAAGTGGTTAGGCTCATGATGTAGTCACTCTGCATTTGTAATGAAAACACAAATTTTCTGGAAGAACAAAATTTAAGACTTAACCATGTTTGACATATCTTAATAAAACCAAAGAAACAAAGTTCAGTGTACATTTCACTCAATTATATATTTACTGATTTTTGAGAGAAATATGACGAGCTAGTAAAAATAGTGAATAAGCAAAAGAAACAAATGGAATTTACAGACTTGAAAAATTTCATGACCTTAGATGAAAATATCATGGGTGGCATTAATACTGAAAAAGGCAATGCAAAAGGAAAGATCATTGAACTGTAATTTCAATAGCAACTATGCAAAATGAATCAGGGAGAACAAATAATTTTTAAAAATCAGAGATATTAACATATGGGAGGTTAACAGTCAAATACGCATGTAGAGTGATGACAGCAAAAATGATACAGTACTAACCTTCAAAAACTTGTGCCTCTATAGAAGCATCAAAATATCTGGATAAAACAGTCATAAATATCTTTATGTGAGCTCAGGAAAGAAGCAAAGGTCTACAATAAACAAACAAATGTTGAATGAGGAAAATAGCATTTAAAATTGGCAGGTAAACTTTGTGGCATTATACTAGCCCTGTCCACCCCCTCCCTGGAACAGTGTAGCTCAAGTTCCCATGGTGGGATGTAATTTCAAAGGGAGTGGAGAAGATCTTATTCTGAAACAATTGTATTTGTCTGTAGCCTACTGGAAAAAATCTGAAGGACTGGCCCGAAGTGCTCACATTTGTTTTCCCTAATTCAAAAGCCACACAGACAATAAAACAAGCTTGCAGTCCTCAAAAACATCATAAGGCAAACAAAAAAAATATTACAGTGGTATCAAACAACACAGTAAAAAGAAAAAAAATAAATAGAATGCCATTAGCCAGAGAGGAAAAGCTATAAAGAGACATTCTTTGAAAAGTTAGGATATTAAAATGTACCAAAGGTTACTGGTGAATTTAGAAAGTCACACACAAATCCAGAGCTAGACACACCATCAGAAAAGACCTGAAAAGACACTAAGATGCATGTGGCTGACCTCTAGGCTCAGTACAAGAAGGAAGCAGAAGCTAAGGAGGGGTTGTAAATGGCTTGGGTAAACATTTAATGATGCAAATCTGAGTTATATTTTCCTCTCATCTCCTTCCCTCCCCTCCCTCTACTTCCACTCCCCTTCCCTCTTCTTCCCATCTTTTCTCTCTCTCTCTCTCTCTCTCTCTCTCTCTCTCTCTCTCTCTCTCTCTCTCTCTCTCTCTCTCTCTCTCTCTCTCCTCTCTCCCTCTCCACCCACCCTCCCATGTTACATACTTTTGGGTTCCTGCCATTCAGAGAAGATCACACCTAAAAACTAGCTAAATGAAGAGAGACCTTAAGATGATGCACAATTAAGAACACAGACTTTACAAACATGTTTAGAAAGTTCATAAAACTACTACAACAACAACAGCAAAGATTCTAAGGAAGAAGAAGATTATAATTTCCAGATTTACTACATTATAATATTCAAAAGAGAAAGCACTTTTTTCCTAAAGTAAAATACCTTTTATTTAATGTAATCATGGTAAAGGTGTAAAAGTAAAAGTAAAGCCCTAAAAATAGTTAATTTCATTTACTATATTATAAACTGCATTGAAAATTTTTAGATAGTATATAAAAATGAAAAGAGATAAATTTCATTATTGTCAAACTCTCCTATTCATTCAAACCAGACCCCCTGGTACCCTGCATGGGGCCTCTCCATTTGAGTTATTTCCTAAGTCAGTCACTACAACACCTAAAATAATAAAAGGATCTACCACATCTCTGGATATGCTCCTGAAGTGAACTGAAAGTATGTTTCTGTTTTGGACTGCTCCAGCAGCCAGTGATAGCTCAATATGTTCAGATATACAATGGACATTGCCTCCTGACTGTTTCATAGCACCAAAGGGTGTTGTGTACCAGGTCAGTGGAATGCTGGAACTTCCCTCCAAGGGCCAACAGTGCTGCAGCATGCCAACTTTATGAAGTACATACCAAGTGGAGCAATAATTACCAGACTAATGTAAGTAGAACTTAAACAAATGCAATTGGAATTATGGCTTGCTCCCATAAAAAAAACAACATGTGTGGTATTGCACACCCAGAACTTAGATCTATTAACTGCAGCTCAAAGAGCAACTTTGTATTGATTAATATTAAGTGATGGACATATGTAACTGATGAATATAATATCTCTTCTATTATAAAGCATATGGAGAAAAATATTAAACATGTTAAAAGTCCTTATAAACTTAATTCATTTTCCAAGTTTATTTCTTCCAGAATCAATAACTTCCAGAACAAGGTCTTAGTCATGTGGGGGTTTTATTCAATTCCAACAATGGTGTCAGGCCTGCGTTCCCTCAGCCTCAAAGGATTTGCCAGAGATTTTCACGCCCTGTCCGGCAGGAACTACTGCCCCTGACCAGCAGGAAGTGGCTTCAAAAGAATGACCATTGCCCTTCAGCTTCCCCTTAAGAATTACGGTGAAAACACTCTGAGGGGGTAGTGGAGGCAGAAGGTAATGAAAACAGGGAAGGTGGCTAGTCAGAAAAAAGTACACTAAATACCCTGGACACAAGGTCCAGTTTAAAAGTCCCAGTTCAAAAGTAATCCTGGATAATTCCAAACAACAGTCTTACAATTGGTTTCCTAGAAGATGACAGGTCAAGGTAGAAAGACAGCAAAGAGCTGTGAGCCTATGTGTGTTTATGTGAATTCCATACGCCCCTTATGGTTCCCCATAGACATCTTTCTTTTTGCCCATAGTGCCTTAGTCGTTATTTCTCTACAGTGGGTTTCAGCAGTAACCAGTGCCCACAATCAGACCCAATTTTGGGATTGCACAGACCTACCATTGTTGGGGGCTCCTGACATTCCTTGAACTGTAACTACTGAAAATTGGACAGTATGGAAAACATTGCTGACTGGCAAAGAACATGAACAAATTTAGAACGAAAACTGGTTTAATCCTCTTTCTTGGCCCTGGTGACATATAGGTCTACTAACTTTTAGTGACAGACTCCTATTATTCTGTGTCTGTTATGCTGTTGCTGTAGAATGTGAATGCAATGCATGTCTTATGGTCAAATTACACTGCTATGTGAGGTATATTGTGGGGGCCTGGAGCCTGGGCTCTTCCTACTTAATGGAAACAAAGCCTGCATCATGTAGCCGCCTACATACCTGGATATAAATTAAAAACTGGTAAGCCGCCCCAGAGAAAAAGAATGTAGAGATGTTATACACTGTAATTTTCTCCAGACTGCAAACTTCCTTCCCACAATAACATCTCCACACCCCATTTCTGTGCTTCATGTGACCCTAGCAGAATCTCTGGTATGAAATGTCTTTGTTCTGTGACCCTATATATCATGCCCTATTTTCCTGCCTCCTTGCAGAATGATACAATAATTCTTTGGCCTGCCATGACTAGAGATCCTCTCCTGTCCATAAGTCCCAATAAAACTCATGTCTGACTCTGTACCAAGTACATTCTATGGTCTTGTGGCCACTGTGCCCTCTGCCTTCCAGGAACTGGATTGGAACAAGACCCTATAAGCAGAGATTCTGGATTCAATGTTGTAGGTCAATAGATTAGAAAGAGCTTTCATAGTGCCCTTGACTAGTTTACTGAATCATAAGCCAAAAGAAAGAATAGATAAAAATGAAGTTGAAATTCCAGAATTGTCTTGGGGTACATTTAAGAAAGGCACACAGGGTTCAAGGATATTAGATGTTACATTGGATTATCATGAAAGTCTTACTCAATCCAAGATGGTCGAAAGAACATATGTGTCACCAAAACTGAAATTTCAGGGAAGAAGAAGATCCTTGAAGAGCTCCCTGGTTGCCTTTCTCTATAAATAAAATCAAAGGGGTACCACTGTCACTTAACTGACATCTTTAAATGCAATGGGGATATTGGATCCAGGGATGGCAGGGGTAAAGGAGTAGCACTTACTAATCAAAGATAAGGCAGGCATTGTTACCATAAAGGAGAGTGGAATCAAAGAAGTATTCGGAATCTGATCCTCAGAAACCTAAGACATTGGCTAGTTGATCACAGTGTCCATAAAAAAGAAATAAACCAGTAACTCACGAAACTCTTTCCTGACCTATATAAGCTGAAAATTTATACAAGTGAACAGAAGTCTAATTCAAAACATCAAAACACAGAGTCATGACCCTTCAATCAGTTCCCTGACTTAATCCTGTTTAAGCCCTCTATTATGGGGAGGAATGGGTGCCTTGAAGAAGGACCCCACTACACTGACAAAAATTTATACTATTAACCTATCCCTCATTATTCCACAAAAGAAAATACAACCTTTTACCAGGTAGACTGTGCACTGATGGAAAGAAAATATTCAGACTTTTCAGGAATTACTGGGAACTGGCTCTAACTTGACACTGAATTCTAGGAGACCAAAAACCTTAATAAGGTCCACTGGTAAATGTAAAGGCTAATGGGGATGAGATGATCAATGGAGGTTTAGTGCAGCTCCATCTCACAATGGGCCCAGTGGGTCCCTCAATCTATCCTATTGTTTTTGCTCCAATTTCAGAATGCATTTTGGTAATATTAGTAGTCAGCACCAGGCAAAATCTCAACATTGGTTCCCTGATCTCTGGATTTGGGGCTAGGAAAGGCCAAGGGGAAGTAAGAAGGTCTACCTCTGTATAAGAAAATAATAAATCAAAAGCAATACTGCATTCCTTGTGTGATTGCAGAGATTAGTGTCCCCATCAAATACTTGAAGGATTCATATATCCCCATTACCCTCACCTACTTCACCTGTGCAGAAAATAGATAATAGATTGGTGCAAAAGGATTTGCAGTTTAGGACCATGAAATTTAAATAATTATAATTATGCTCAAATACATCTTTATTAATCAAATTAGGAACCATTATAATCAACACATATTTTGTCAATGAGAAATACTTTTGTTTATTCCTGTAGCATAAAAGTCCAAGTGCAATGAACTTTTGGAAAGCATTTTGTGCATCCTCCTGGTTGTGGAAGCATTTTCCCTGCAAAAAAAAATTATTTAGATGCTTGAAGAAGTGGTAGTCAGTTGGTAAGAGGTCAGGTGAATATGGTTTAATGAAGCAAAATTTCATTGCCTAATTCGTTCAACTTTTGAAGCACTGGTTGTGCGAAGTGGTGTAAGGCATCATCATGTAGAAAAATCGGGCCCTTTATGTTGACCAATGCTGGCAGCAGGCATTGCAGTTTTTGGTGCATCTCATCAATTTGCTTAGCACACTTCTCAGATGTAATGGTTTTGCTGGGATTCAAAAAGCTGTAGTGGATCAGACGGGCAGCAGTCCACCAAACAATGGCCATGACCTTTTTTTGTTGCAAATTTGGCTTTGGGAAGTGTTTTGGAGCTTCTTCTCAGTCCAACTGAGCTGGTAGTCACTGGTTGCTATATAAAATCCACTGTTCATTGCACTTCACAATCCCATCAAGAAATGGTTCTTTGCTGTTGCATGGAATAAGAGAAGACAACACTTCAAAATGACTATTTTTTTTAACTTTTCAGTTAACTCATGAGTTACCCACTTATCAAATATTTTCACCTTTCCCATGTGCTTCAAATTTCAAATGACCACAGAATGGCTGACATTGAGATCTTTGGCAACTTATTGTGTAGTTCAAGAGTATCAGCTTGGATGATTGCTCTCAGTCATTCATTGTCAACTTCCAGTGGCCAGCCACTATGGTCCTTATCTTCAAGTCTCTTGTTTCCTTTGCAGATTTTCTTGAACCACCACTGCAGTGTACGTTTGTTACTAGTTTTTGGTCAAATCCATTATTGATGATGTGATTTGTGTTCGCTACTTTATGAGCCATTTTGAACTCAAGAAAATTGCTCAATATTGCTTGTGTCTAACATCATTTCCATATTCTAAAATAAATATAAATAAAAAGCAAGTAATAAGTCATTAGCAAAAAATCATAAAGCAAGAAATGTGCATTAACATTATGTATAACATCACCACATTTACTTAAGAATGTATGCCAATATCAAACAGCAAATTCAAAAAATGCAAAACCATAATTACTTTTCCACCAATTTATACATTGGATAATAACAGTGGATTACTTTAAACTTATCCATGTGGTGACTCCAATGACAGATGCCATTCCAGAGGTGGTTACTTTATTGGAGAATACTAACACATCCTCTGTATCTGACATGCCAGAACTGATTGGTCAATTGCTTCTTTCCCCATACCTGTTGGTAAAGGTCACCAGAAGCATTTTGCTACTAGCTGGCAAGTCCAGAAATACATGTACTATCCTTCTTCAGAGTCATAGCCAACCTCCAAACACCTAGGCTGCAGAACCTTATACAGGACATCATGATTGCCAATGAGATAGAATTTCAAAAATGAAAGTAATCAGATATATTTGTGCCTATGATGTCACTAATGGTTAATGAAGAAATAGCCAACAGACCATGTTTGGATTATGAAGGGGGAGGTAAATAAATCAGTCCAATCAATAACCGGGTAGAGAAATGAGACCTTTAAAATATGTGGAATAGGTCATCATCTTGAAAGGCAGTATTGTGAAAAGAATTCAATATCATTTAAACAAATTCCAATGCTAAAAGTGTAATCCAAAAGAACCAAAATAAATGTATGATGCTTGTAAAGATGTGGAAAAATAAGGAGTCCATTGGTTGGGGAGAAAGGAAAACCATATTATTTCCTGTAATTTTGAAAACCCATGTTAAGAATCCATAAGAAATTTGCCAATAGATGAGTTTGGCAAATTTCGTTTTCTTTCATTTTAGAGATATTTGGCAACTATTTAACAAATCACTTCCTTTGTTCTGCCACCTGCTACCAAAGAGAAAAGGCATGAAACTTCCACTCAAGAACAACCACAGATATAATAAGGCAGGGATTGGATACCTTGGGAAGGAAAAGCAAAAATACTGAGAAAGTCCTACTTCCAGACATAGAAACTTAAGCACCGCCTACAAATAAACCTCAACCTAGATCTCAGGAACACTCATTGCCTCCTCTACAAGCAAAGCAAGAGTAACAACAGGCAGCATTCTGTTGCTGGGGGATTGCAAGAACTTTTTGACAGACTCTGTGACACAGTTCTCTGACGACAACTGAAACAGAACACAACAGAAACATGGAGAAACCCTTGGGGCATACTAGACTACATGCAAGAAGAAAGGCAATAGCAGCCCTTAAGTAAATCAGTTTCTAGTCTGTGGTACAAAAAGGTAAGAATATCAAGAAGACAAAACAAACCAAACTCAATTGATTAAAGTCACCCAACTCCAATATTAGTAGCATGATTTTAAAAGGAAGTGTATATTTCCATGTTTAAATACTACCTATCTCAGTTTCTAATCTTGTAAACACAATTTCTGGCAATAAGAAAAGAGACAAAGACTCATTATCAAGATACAAAGTAATCATTACCCAAAATTACAGATGACACAATGATCAATCTGAAAAGGGCTTTAAAATAACGGTTATTACCATGTTAAAGGATCTAGTGGAAAAGGCTGACATATGAATGAACAGAATGGGTGTTACAGAGGCAATATGAAAATAATAAAAAAATTGAAATAGAAATACTACAAATATATTATATACATATATGTATTTATAAGGTGTATATATATGTATTTATATATATATATATACACACACACACATATACATACACACACACGGACACACACATGAAGAACAAGAATGCTGGTGTTAATCAGCAGAATTAGCCAAACTAAAAGAACAAAAGAAAGATAAAAGTTGAAACAAACAAAGCAGATCATCCAGGATAATACAAATATTTAATATATACATTTTTAGAATCGAATCTTAGAATTAGAAGAAACATACAGAATAGGAAACTAGACACATCATCTTGAAAGTGCCAAAAAACAAAGTCAAAGAAATGTCTTCAAGAGAGCCAAACAAGGGATAAATGCTACTTACAGAGCAAGAAAGATAAAAAATCATAGCAGATTTCTCATCAGAAATTACAAAAGCTGGTCGGCATCTTTAAAACTGCTTGAAGGAGCGCTGTTACCCAAGATTAAACATCCATTAAAATATTTGTTGAAAATATTTTGTAAAAAATGAATGTGAAATAAAGGCTTTTTCAGAAAAGCAAAAGTTGAAAGAATGCTCTGGCATCTGACCTGTAATAGAAATATTACTGAAGAATTTAATAATACTAGAGAGAAAATTGAATCAATAAAAAATTAAGAATGTGAGAATTTGTCAAAATAAAGTTAAATACAGATGGCATTTCTGGCACTATTTTAATCATCCTAACATTGACAGCTGCTACTGCTTTGTGGAAAGGTGGGGATGGGATGATGTGATCACAGAATATAGGAGCAAATTAAGGTGTGGGTATTGAGAAAAAGACATTCAGATCCTGCATTCTTGGTAGGCAGAATGATATGGTTGAGTTTAGCAAGAATCCTGCATGTATTAATCATAAATTATTTTTTTTAGTTGGCTAAAAGCTGCTGGAAGCAATATACCTGAAATGGGCTAGGTTTTGTAATGGGGATTTTTTAGGTTAAAAGCTTACAGTTCTGAAGCAATAAAAGTGCTCAAATCAAGGCATCATCAAGAGATACTGTCTCACCAAGTTGCAGCTGCGGGCTATTAGGCACATGGTGGCATCATCTTGAGATGCCTTCTCTCTGAGTTTAGATGTGGATTATGAAGCACATGGCTGGACATGATTTCCATGCATTTGTCTCCTCCGGGCCTCAGTGTTAGTTCTGCTTCTAGCTGCACAGTCTGGGTTCTGCTCTGAGCTTCTGGGATCCTTCTCTCCATCTCTGTGTGTCACAACTTCTATTTCACCTTTTATAAAGGATTTCGTTAGAGGATTAAGACCCACCCTCAGCTACAACTTACTGGAGCAATCTATTAGGTTGGTGCAAAAGGAATTGTGCTTTCAAACCATGCATTTTAAGTCATTATAACTAAGCTCAAACACATCTTTATTAATCAAAAAGGAATCATTACAATCAACACATTTTTGCCAATGAGAAATAAGTTTGTTTATCCTGTAACATAAAAATCCATGCTTCATGATTTGATGAACTCTTGGAAAGCATTTTCTGCATCCTGCTCAGTTGGGGAAGTGTTTTTCCTGGAAAAAGTCATTGAGATTCTTGAAGAAGTGGTAGTTGGTGACAAGAGATCAGGGGAATATGGTTAATGAGGCAAAACTTCACAGCCCAATTCATTCAACTTTTGAAGTGTTGCCTGTGGGAAATGTGGTCAGGGTTGTTGTGGAGAAGATTTGGGCCATTTCTGTTAACCAACGCCAGCAGCAGGCATTGCAGTTTTCATTTCATCGATTTGCTGAGCATACATCTCAGATGAAAAGGTTTCACTGAGATTCAGAAAGCTGTAGTGGATCCAGCAGCAGACAACCAAACAGTGACCATGACTTTTTTTTTTTGGTGCAAGTTTGGTTTTGGGAAGTGCTCTGGAGCTTTTTCTCCCTCCAACCACTGAGCTGGTCATCGCTGGTTGTCATATGAAATCCACTTTTCATCACACATCACAATCCGTTCAAGAAATGGTTCATCATTTTTTGCATAGAATAAGAGAAGACAACACTTCATATTGAGAATGTTTTTATTTTTTGGACAGTCATGAGGCACCCACTTATCAACACCTTTCCCATTTGCTTCAAATACCAAATGACCGTAAAATGGTCTTTGTTGAGTTCTTTCGTAGCTTCTCACGTAGGTTAAGAGGACCAGCTTTGATGATTGCTCTCAACTGGTTATTGTCAACTTTGAATGGTCAGCCACCATGCTCCTCATCTTCAAAGCTCTCAACTCCTTTGCAAAACTTCTTGAACCACCACTGCTCCGTACTACTCATTAGAAATTACTGGCAAAATGCTGTGTTATTATTGCAAATTGTCTCTGTTGTTTTACAACCCACTTTGAAATCAAATAAGAAAATTGTTCAAATTTGCTTTTTGTCTAACATCAATTCCACAGTCTGAAATAAGTATAAAATAAATAGCAAATAATAAGTCATTAGCAAAAATATATAAAGCAAGAAATGCAAATTAAAAAGATGTACAACATAACCACTTTTTCCCCAGTTCTTTTTTTAAAATATTTTTAAATTTATTTTTTAATATTACATTAAAAAAATATGAGGTCCCCATATAACCGCCCCCCCTCACCCCACTCCTCCTCCCATAACAACAACCTCCTCCATCAACATGAGACATTCATTGCATTTGGTGAATACATCTCTGAGCACTGCTGCACCTCATGGTTAAAGGTCCACATCATAGCCCATGCTCTACCACAGTCCACCCAGTGGGCCATGGAGGACATACAATGTCTGGTAACTATCCCTGTAGCACCACCCAGGACAACTTCAAGTCTCAAAAATGCCCCCACCTCACATCTCTTCCTCCCACTCCCTACCCCCAGCAGCTGCCATGGCCAATTTCTCCACACGAATGCCACATTTTCTTCAATTAGTAATCACAATAGTTCATGAATAGCATATCAGTAAGTCCATTCTAATCCGTACTCTATCCCTCCATCCTGTGGACCTTACCACTTTTAAGAATGTATGCCAATATCAAATGGCAAGTTTCAGCAATGCAAAGCTGCAATTACTTTTGCACCAAACTAATAATCGAATGGACCTTAACTGACCTAATCTAATCAAAGCTTCACAATACAGTCTATTTAAGAACATGTTTTCTGGGGTCCACATAAAAGACTCAAAGCAACAAAATGAAAGTGTAATTAATCTATGACTCCTAATATTTCTACCATGTTAGGGACAGTAAATTAATGATATCATTAAAACAAAAGAAATACTTGCCCCTCTCTTGGAGAATGTAACAGGAATCCCCAGGATTTGAGTTTAATATTTTCTTGTTTATTGTATGGGTCTCCACCCACTGAGAAAACACTCTATGTCAAGAAGAACACATTCATATTTCAGAGAAGTATGTCCCGGTTGCACTCTTTCCCACAAAACCCCACCATCACCAATGGCATGCACCATCTTCAAATCTTCAAGATTGAAGAATGAACAAACATAGGGGGAGATAAAACTATGGAACAAAGTAGACTTATTATTATTCTAGTAATGGAAGGCTTGTAACTCTGATATAAGGACAGCTGCCATCAGAGTTTCTGAGAGGAGGGAAAAGGAAGAATAGGTGTAACTTTGGGTATTTTGGGGACATTGCAATTATTCTGCAGGATATTGAAATGACAGATATAGGCCATTATACATTTTGTCAGTCTATAAAGTTGTGTGGTGAATAGTGTAAACCATAACATTAATTATAAAGCATTACAACAATGCTTTATAGTTAATCAATTGTAACAAATGCACCACACTAATCAATCTAATGAATCTAATTTTTTCTTTGGTGCAACTCATGCTATTATTGTTGCATTTCTTGTCTTTGGGGACACTGTTCCATGGGTACCAAATAGTAGTTTCCTTATTTTTTTTTGGCAAGAGTAATTGTGCTGTAGATTCATTACTGGTTTGAATAAGGTCAACAGGGACATTTTGTGTTTTTCCCTCAGATATGCCCTGGGAACCTGGAAAGACTTAACCAATATAACATGTTTTTTCTATTAATGAAAATTTATAGAGCACTTCTTTTCATTAAGCAGAGAAGCCAGACGATCTTTCTTCCAAAGACAAGGAAAGCTGTTAAAATTAATTTGCCATTGTTTGTTCATTGTTTCAGTTCCAGAATAGGGGGATTTTTCCTGGTTTAGAGATAACATCTCTGTCTAGATTCCGTTCTAGATATAGTGAGAGCTGAAGCAGAGTAGGTCTCTTTGCTGAAGTAGCCAGTGGTAACATTGAGGACCACCTTGCATTTGCAGGCTCTCATACCAGGAAGAGCACATGTGGCTGAAAAGGATGCCACAGTTAAATGGAATATAGCCACTGGCATGCAGAGCTCTCAGACCAAAGAGAAAACTTTGGGTTACATTGCTGAAAACTGATGAAAAACTATTGGAAAGTAAGTATGAAATGCATATCCTATCTTCTTCTGGAAGTCTGGAAGCTAATATCTTGGAATTATGCAAAAGGAGCCCTTGGGTAAAGGCAGTGAGCTTAGCTCTTTCTTCTAGAAATTCCAGAGAGTGTGGTCACCTGTGTGATACAAGGAGAGAGTCTGAAAAATGATATTGAAAATTATTTCTCCCTCTTTCATAAAATCCTAAGCATAAGGGCTAGAAAAAACTTTGAAAGGGCAACTATCCCTGCTAAATGATTAAGTAAGCTGCTAAACGGTTATTTCATATACACTTGAACATTTCCATCCATCCCCTGGGCTGTCTCAGTTCTCAAAGAGTTTATAATAATTATAGTCATATTAATTACATTAGATTATATTAGAGGATTTGGAATCTCTGAAATTAGTTTTATTTACTGGTGCTCATAGTCAAATAACTTGCATAAAAATTTTGAACAAGTAAGTGTTTGTAACAAATTCAAATATTGTGTGGTCAGGGAAGTTAGTTTATTTACTGGTGCTCATAGTCAAATAACTTGCATAAAAGTTTTGAACAAGTAAGTGTTTGTAACGAATTCAAATATTGTGTGGTCATGATAATTTGTAATGAAACACACTATTTCCAAATTGTCACTAAGTATGTAAAACAAAGTGCTTAGCACACTGGTGCAAAAAATCCGAATAAAACAAGTATCAGTTAGCACTATTCTTATTATCAAAAAATATCTAAAATATTACCCAAAATAATAACACTTCAATCCCCAAAGTGTTAGAGAAAAAATTCTGAGCTACTGATGGGGATGTACACATGGATATGTTTTCTAAAGGACTAGATCAGCAAAAAGTGTCAGAAGCCTTTTCATTCAGTATTTCTTCTTTGACCAGTTCTTAAATGTGAAATATAAAACATGGACGTTAAAGATACATGCAAGTATGTTACTAAAAGATAATTATATAAAAAGTGGAAGCAAAATAAATGATCAATATTAGAACCATTAACTTTACAATTTTCCTCCTTACATGATGGAGCAAGTAAAATAATATTTAAAGGCATGATGAAAAACATAACTGCCTAAAACTGTTGAATGAATAAATGTGGTAAGTCAGGAAAACACAATATTTAATGTTATTTACAATGTAATATAATTTGAATAAAATGTAAATACTGTCTGAGTATCACCTTAAATGCATAAACATACTGTAAATACTTAAAAGTGATATATACTATAGGAGATTTCATTTTTTTCTAATACTTTTTGGTAGTTCCTAAATGAATGAAGTAAATTAAAATATGCAAATAATATTATGGGTGATGGACATACTGTTATCATTGTTAAACAGAAAAAGATTAATAGTAACTCTTCAAAATGTAAAATTATCCACGATATAGTAATGTAAAACAGTCATCCTTCTTAGATGAAATTCCAGTTTTAAATATAATTGCTTTATACTAATAATTTTACTCTTATTGCAGTCACTCAAACAATATGCAGGTTATTTGCAAATATCATTCCAGTTCTTTCCTCAGAATTGAGGGCACATGGTATTTTGTAAAAATATGCAAGAGAGACAGAAGAATGTAGAAGGATGTACCAGCAACCATGAAATTCATTTGGAGTCAGTGTGTCCACCAGCATGAAAGCACTGGGTTGTTGAAGGCACAGGCTATGAAAGTAGAAGGAGCCAAAGAGAAGAAAATGGAGAAATTAAGTAGAAAGGTATATAAATACCAGGAAACACTGACTTCTTAGAAGAGTACACATTACCAAATGGCTGCCAAAATGCAGGAAATATTTATCCCATAGCTTATGTCAGCAGTCTTTTTCTATGAAGATGTCTATAAACCCTGTCACACTGTGACAACTCTGCACAATAGAAGAGAAATAACACCATCTCAGGTCAGAGATTAAATAACACTTAGGGCTTTTCATGGAATTTTTTACAACATTAAATAAAAATCATTCATATAATGAAATAATTGGTGGCTCGTGGGGAGATTTTATTCTAGTCACTTATTAAAGAAACCCAAATGCTCTTAAAATATTGTTTGAGGCAAGCAAATATTGGAAAAATTAACACTTTAATTAATAGATGATTATTAGAATTGACTAAAGATGAGCAATTGCACAAAATCCTAAATTACATCTTTACTGCAAATTGTGTGGTTTTGGATCCAGTTTGGCCATGGTCATAGTCTAGTTCTGAAAATTAGATGTGTAATGTTCCCCCACTTACAAAGAAGGTAAGTAATTAGGGAGGAAATGTGAGAAATCAAAAATACTACTCCAGCACATCTAGGAAACAATGAAAATATGGATTTTTTATGTGATTCTCAGAAGGAGCAACACAAGGAGACAATGTGAATAGGAACTCTTAAGAATGGATTTGATTAGTTAGATTTTAAGAATAACTATTTAATAGACAAGTTTAATTTATTCTCCATATATACTCAATCCTTGTTAAATAGTAATTCCTGCTAAGAAATATTTTGTGGGGGGAATAACTAGAGGCTGAGTCCATCCTTACATCAGAGTGCTAGAGGACAGGCAAGGGGCCCTGAGTCAATGTGATAACGTAGTATATTCCCAAGGGCAAGGCAAATCTTTAGAGAAAGGTCATGGCTCTTTTCCCAAGAGGAATTTTCCCTCCTCTGCCCATCTTGGAGAGTATAATTTTATGTTATTAAAGGAGCAGGCAAGTATCCTCAGAAGCATTTGGGAATAGAACTATCTAGGTATCAACTACAGTTTGCTACCAAGAATCTTGGTAGTGTAAGGACAGGAGTCTTGTTCTTGGGGAAGACCAAAAGAACATCCCATTGCTCAGTGGTCTGGAAAGGTAAAGGATGAGTGGAATGTTAATATGGATATTGAAACAGTATTTCAGAGAAGTAAATAAAGCAGGTTCTATTCAAACTTAACCATAGTGGGGACACAGGCTTCAATATTTCACTATATCACCATAAAGAGCATGCAAAGTGGAAATCCCTGGAAGACGAAGGGACCCAGGAAAACTGACTTAATCCTGAGACTCAGCACCCACGTCAGCCAAAAAATAAAGGCTACTCTAGGGTATAGGTCTCATCAAGGAGGGATTATTTGAAGGGAACAAGTGTTTCAAAGCAATGGGAAAGATGGACTAGAGTAGACTTACTGGTATTCTAGTACAGACTTATTATGATTCTAGTAATGGAAGTACTTTTAACATTGATGTGGAGGTAGTGGCCCCTGGAAGTTCTGAGGGGAGAAAGAGGGAAAAAAGGTGTAATATATTGCATTTTCGGGACTTGAGAATTGTCCTGAATGACATCCAATTATAGATATGGGCAATTATATATCTTGTCATCACTTTCAAAAGCATGTGTGAGAGAGTGTAAACTACAATATAAACTATAATCTTCATTTAGTGGCAGTACTCTAGTATGTGTTCATAAACTTTAACCAATGTACCACACTAATGAAAGATGTTGTTAATGTGATAAAATGTGGGAGGGGTTGGGAGTGGGGCAAATGGGAATCCCTTATATTTTTATGTAACATTAATGTAATCTAAGTATCTTTTAAAAATATATGAAAGTATATTTAAAAATAAAATAAAATGTTATTTAAAAAGCAGGTGAAAATGTAACAGATAAGTCAATTGTGGTATTTTGTTATCATGGCATACAGGAATGACCAGACACACTGTCATGACAGATGGAAAATGAAAGTTTTTGGTGCAAATTTTTCATTTAAACTACATTCAGAGTTCCTACTCCACATTGACTATCAAGATACCATATACCTGTGCTAATTTCAAGTGACTGCCAGAACATTATGTTTCAGTCTACTTAAAAACAATTATTTTATTTTATTTTTTAATTTTTAATTTTGAAGAAGCTTTAGATTACATAAATGTTACATAAAAAATATAGGGGATTAATATTTGCCCCATCCCCTCCCCCTCTCGCATTTTCCCACATTAACTGCATATATCATTACTTTGGTAGGTATATTTACTGCAATGGATGAACTCATATTGAAGCATTGCTACTAACTGTGGACTATAATTAACATTAGAGTTTACTCTCTGCCCCATAGAATTGTATAGGTTATGACACACTGTATAATGGCCTGTGTCTGTCACTTCAATGTCATGCAGGATAATTACAAATGCTCCCATGTTATAAATATTTTGTCCTCTCTCTCCCCTCAGAACTTCTGGTGGGCACTGCCTTTTTGCCAATGATACAAGTTCTTCCATTGCTAGAATAATAATAAGTATATATGGGGAAATAATAAGTCTACTTTAAAATAAGTAATTCCTGTAGCCATGAAGCAGCATGTGGATTTTAACTGAACTCTTGGCGTCCCAATTCCAAATGTTGTCTCCCATGTTCCTGTGAAGAGAGAAAGGTTTTTTGGAGCCTCACACTGAACTAGTTGCTGCTCCCAATTCAGCCCCACAATTCAATTCAACAAATTGATACTAGCGCCACAGCATCAAGAATTCCTTACACCATGGCCTCTAGAGAGTGCTAGGTAAAACTCCTCACTGAAGTGCCACTAGTTGTTCTATGCCCAGATTTTTATCTCCGAGAAAAGCAAAAATGCTAATTCCCACTTCTTAGAGTGGTTAGGAAAATTCAATGACATGATGAATGTAAACTATATAGATCTGTGACTGGCACAAAGTAAGCCCTCTATTAATGTTTGCATCTTTGTATTATATCCATCCAAGTATATTTTGACAAGAAAAAGTTTTCATTTTATCAGTGGTATAGAATATCTGTAAATAAAATTTATTAAAAATTAAAAATTTCATGCTATAACTGGAATGGAACTGAAAATTCAGATGGATATTTTCTATTAGCCCAACTCTGAAAACCTGGGAAAAGCTGAATCCAGAAAACTGAAGTGGGAGGCAATCATTTCTAGCACAGTATTATGAAAGATCAAGTGAAAAGGAGTGAGAGGGGGTATCTAATCCTTTGCTTGGATTTTAACTGTATAGTATATTGAAATAATATTTTTATACTCTATTCCTCAGGTCAAAGTTAACGATTTACTAAAACAGTATCCATGTATACCTGAAGACAGTGATGAGAAATCATTCTACAATAACAACATTCATCTTGCTAGGAGTAACAGATGATCCAAGACTACAGGTTGTTTTGTTAGTATTTCTGTTTCTCACCTACATTTTCACTGTGGCTGGAAATCTAAGTATTATCCTCCTCATATTGGTGAATTCTCAGCTCAAAACACCTATGTACTTTTTTCTTCAGAATTTCTCCATCTTAGAAATACTGTTAGCAACTATCTGTGTTCCTAGATTCTTGTACAGCATGACAACCGGAGAGAAAAGTGTTACCTATAATGCTTGTTTCATTCAATTATTTTTTGTCATTCTCATTGGAGCAGCAGAATTCTTTCTTTTAACTGCCATGTCCTACGACCGCTACGTGGCCGTCTGCAAGCCCCTGCACTACACCACCATCATGAACGACAGGGTGTGCACTACACTTGTTCTCTGCTGTTGGCTGACTGGGCTAATAGTTGTTCTCCCACTGCTCATCCTGGCAGTTCAGCTAGATTTCTGTAACTGCAATCTCATTGACCATTTTGCCTGTGATGCTTTTTGTCTTCTAAAGATTGTGTGTTCAGACACGGAATTCATAGAACAACTTGTTTTAATCATGGCTGTGCTGACCCTCGTAGTCACACTTGTGTGTGTGATTTTGTCCTATACATACATCATCAAGACAATTGTAAGACTTCTGTTCAACAAAGGAAAAAGGCTTTCTCCACCTGTTTTTCCCACATGATTGTAGTTTCCATCACCTATGGAAGTTGCATCTTCATCTATATCAAACCACAAAAGGAAGGGGTGGGCATTAATAAGATGGTGTCATTGCTCAATACCTCAGTTATCCCTTTGATGAATCCCTTCATTTATACTCTACGGAATAAACAAGTGAAACTAGCTTTTAAGGAGGCAATAAAAAAGACTGCATTTCTCTCAAAGAATTAGGGGATTCATTTTATATATATTTTAAATAAATGACTAAAAATGTTCTAAAATTATACATATAAAAATATTTCATCTTTTGCCATTCATTCTAATGAAAATGTACAGTACAGTCTGTTTAACCACCAAAGTTTATTTTACATTACTTTGGGAACTACAGAATGAACTAGAGATAATGTCTTATTTCAAATAAATCTTCCTTCATGATGGCACATTTTTTAAGTGGACTTGACAATAGATTTCTAGAAAGCCAAACATGACTTAATTATCTCTATAGTTGAAGCACAAGAGAGCAAAAAGAAAAAAAAAAGAATTCTATTTCTATCAATTCATTCCTGTAGATTAATAGCATTTTCTGGACAAAAATTATTCTACCAAAGAATCCTTCTTGATTGTGAGGTACATTGTCCCAAGAAAAATGGGTAGAGGTTATTTAATTCTCATTTTTGTAATTCAATCCATCCTGCTACAGAGACCATGCAAAACAGAACTCACAACTTTACCTTTCATTTTCAGCAGTAGAGACAAAAAAATAGACCAGCATGACTATATTTCGGCCCCCTAAATTAATTATTAAAAAGGAACATAGATAAAGCCTAAAATTTAATAATGACCTAATCTTATATATGCACTTTCTTACATAACTAATTTACAAGAGTTTGTTGATCATATGTCTTCTAGAAATAAATCCCCATAGCAAATATAATGTCTTCATTACAGGAAAGAAACAATAGCCTAAGAGTGCATGAACAACTGTTTCTGAAATTCCCATAGGTGTTTGGACTTGTAATCTATGTATCAAATTCTGGGCTCAAAGGTCTAGAACCTCAAGATTGTTCTGTTTCTACAAGACTGTGATGTAAAGTAATTCCTTTAACAGACCAGCTATTTGTTTCCTTTATTATGAATTAAAGGTCTTAAGTTTGGAAGTAACAGGTAAAAGACCATGGACTCCTACTTTATTTGGTTTGTGTTAATTCATACAAACTCACTGCTCAAACTTAAAATAAAGAGTCATGAACTCATAATAGAATGTTTAGTTCCAGGATTCTTATGGCAGGCTCCAAGGATTCAACATTTTTTCAAACAAAGCAGAATAAACCGAAGGAAAAAAATTTTGTCTTCCCAATATTTCCCAATCTCTCTCATTATCCATTAGATAACAAATTAACTATTTTTAGATTTGTGTAATATCTTATCCCCTTGGTCTCAAAGTTGGACCATATTTTCAGGCACTTTTCCTGTGAATGTCAATATTTGTTGTAGCCAACACATCTTCAAGGTCCAGTCCAGTAAAATTTTCTTTGTAAACCACCCAGAAATATTGTAAAATACAGATTATTTTTCACTTTAAGTGGGTGGAGCTTGAGACTGTTTCAACAGGCACCCATGTGATGTTGATTGAACTGGCCTAACAACGACAATATGAATAGCAGGTTTTAAGGTGATTATTGGATATGTCAGGTATATTATAAGTATTCAAATAACCACTTCCTTTCTCCATATTGGGTGATGCTGTGTATGTCTATGAATACCTTGGAGCAAACTTGGTGATGTCTTATATGAGCCGTATCAGCTAAATATCAACAGTTTTCCATCAGTTACTTGCCCTGTGTCACAACACTCACTGAAAGGAGGTCTTCTAAGAAGTAAAATATAGGGCTATTAGATGCCAGGATATGCTTATCTGGAACGTGAACTGTAATGCATATTGGTCCTGACTTTCACATTGATAATCAAACCTAACAACAGCTGTAAAATGAGAGCTCACATGTACAATGGAAAGGGGATATGGTAAGACAGAGAAATGGTAATCACACACCAAAAAATCGCTAAAAATAATGTGGCAAAAAAGAGACCCATAGATTGAACGTTTCTCTCTTTCTAGAGAACAGCTCTTTATTCATTTTTTCATACTGTACAATACTCAGATCATATATTTAAACAGGAAAGAAAAGGTAGACAAATACATAGGTGCATTTAATGAATTCTGTGCTCTTATATTTTATAGTTCTATACTATAAGATTATGTATAATAATAAAAAATAAAACCACCGTTAAATATCTGACTTCGATTTCCACAAATACCACATTAACTAACAGTTACAAAAATAAAGATACAACACTAAATCACTTTCCTTAGACAAAATTCTGAAATTTCTGTGTTTTATACTAGAATACAGCAAACAAAAAATAGAAGCTAGTCATGGATTATGAATATACTCAAAATATGGATAATAAGATTTCAGTGATATATTGAAATGAAAAGGACCATTAAGTTATGACTTAATGAAAAAAAAAGTGTATTTTGAGCTTATGTAAATATCTATCTCTTATGTAAATATCTAAATGCTTTGCACTTAAGTACTATAAACTACATTATATATGTTTTCTATCCCAGATAAAATTTTTAAAATGTTCTAATATTTCCATCCTTTATGCCCAATTGGTATCAAATCTATTGGTAATTAATAACAGTGAAATATTTTATTATATTCTTCATATTTGAGAGTTCACATGGACAAAAGTTTAGGAATGTCGTATATAAACAGTTTTATCATATGCTCTGAAGGAGAAACAAAGATTATTATACCTATGAGATAGTAAATGGAAACAATTTTTGGGCTGCTATTACATTATATTAGTAATGACTTAATTTTGATAGTTCTGTTTAGTGGTATAAAATGTCATTACATTTATTACACAGAAAGAAATCTTTCATCAAACAAACTTGAAGAGATGGCTGAAAATCAACTAACTTAATCAAATGCTGTGGCATGCCCCAAGCTAAACTATTGAAGACAGATGACCTCAATACAAGTCAAACACAGGGAGACTAGTGGCTCAAGACTCAAATGTAACACTACTAAATAGAACGGGATGTATGACTTAATGGACATTTTATAGTTGTGTGTGTGGAATTATAAAATGCAAGATCACTGTGGGATCATAGAAAAATAAGTTTAGATGACAGTCAGGCTTAATCTTTTGAGATATTTCAATCAAATATGTTAGAAAAAAACATTAAAATAAAGAATATATATTTCCCTTGACTTTAGATGCAAAGAAAAATAAACTGTGGAAAATGAAAGAAAATACAACATAGTTGCTGTAATAGTCTCTAACACAGATTGGTAAGAGCTAAATATGCACATAAACTATAACTTTATCAGGAAACTTAAATTAGAATGCACCCATGGTGGTATTCATGCCAGGTTGAAAACTATGCCGGGAAAACAGCACAGCTATATCTGGGACTATTTCCTCACTAATACAACAAACTCTGAATTAAAACATCTTTGCATGATTACATGTAATTCTCAATTAGGCCTAATTCCTCCCAGACTGGAGAATCTTTACACTGGGCAAAAAAAAATATTTCATAAGAGAAACTTATAAAATGAAGAATTTGCAATCAACAGTATACAAGAAGTCTTCTGAATCTCTGAAATTAAAGCAAATACTTGTAAAAAGTAAAACTATTTATTTTGAAAAGATATCATAATAAGACAAGCACAATTTCTTAACTAGAAACACAGTGGACCCAATAAACAACACAATATATATTGAAGAAAGCTAAATAAATGTTGTACCAGGAAGATTAAAGTATCTGGTTAATATTTGGGAAATGAGACAAAAAATTAAAATTTGTAGAATAAAAGATAGGAAAGAGTTGTGCATGATCCAATGTGGATAAAATATAGTCTCCAGGGAGTGAAGTTGATCTAACTTAGGGAAAGAAAGTAAAAATCAATAAAGGAATAGAATTCAAAGCTGAAGAAAGACTTGAGTCTACTAATTAAAAGTGATCATCAAGTTTCAAGTGAAAATTGCTTTCTAAAAAAAAAGAAACCTAATTCTTACACATATTCTTTAAGAAAATTGAGAAATTCCTTAAACTTGAAGAAGAAACATTAACTTCCAAAATGAACTAACAAATCCAGAAAATGATGTAAAATTCTGAAAAACGATGTTCAAAGTAATGAAACCCACATTTCCCACAGCCATACTTTATTTGAAAAACAATATGCATATGCACAATAAAGCCAGGATTAAATATATAGCCAACCTTCGTTAAAAAAAATCTAAAACTGAAAACCTTAATACACAAATCAATATAAGGTCTTGTAAAGTGGAAAAACCATGACATAATTAATGCAACAAAAATGTTAATGAACAGAGTGTAAATTTTTCAAACACCTTACTATAAGCTAAATGCAAAGATAAAAATTTGTATGTTTTACTAATATATATATAAAAAATTGATTTGTTTAAAATTGTTTAAAAAAATTAAAGGCAAATAGGCCAAAGCACAATTAAAAGACAGATTATTTCAAATTGAATGATAAAAGAAAAAGACAAAATCAAACACTGTCTTCAAAAAGCATACTTTTAATCATAAAATATAGGGAAATTAGAAGTAAAATTGTAGAAAAATATATATGTCATGCAATCATCAAAGAAAGCTGTTATGGCCATACTACTATCAAACAGAGAAGAATTTGGAAAATAAATCTTATAAGACATAAAATGAAATATTTCAAAATGCTGGAAGTTTCTATGTACAAGAATATTTAAAAGTCCTGAATTTGTTTGCACCAAATACCATAGCTTCAAACTATATAAAGTAAAAGTTAAGTTAATTAAAATGGTTTGTTGACATATTCACAATTGCAAAAGATAATAAAGCAATCAAATGTGCCATGTGCCAGTTGAGACCTGAAAGTCAGCAGAGTTGCACCACCTACTCTCCAGTTCATTGGACTCCTACAGGACAACTAACAAGGACATGATGATGCAAAACTGCCACCCCAAAGAACAGAGATTGTCTGCAACTGCAAGCAAGATAGCTCCAGCCATCTGTCCCATAGGATTTAAGCCTCCTCTCAATTAGAAGCAGAGTGGGCATCCCCATGCCCAAATCCTCAAGATTGGGGAATGAACAAAGGACTAAAGTAGACTTAGTATTATTCTACTATAGACTTATTATTAGTTTATCAATGGAAGAACTTATATCATTGATGGAAAGGCAGTGACCACCAGAGGTTCTGAGGGATGGGAGAGGGAATAATATGTGTATTATGGGAGCATATTTAGGACATTGGATTTGTCCTTCAGTACATTGCAGTGACACATGCAGGCCATTGTATATTTGGCCACAATGTACAAAAAAGTGTAGCACAAACTGTAAACTCTAATGAAAACTGCAGTCCATGATTAGTAACAATGCTTCAGTATGGGTTCATCAATTGTAACAAATGTACCACACTAATGAAGGGTGTTGTTAAATTGGGAAAATGTGAGAGGGGAATGGAGTAGGAAATATGGGAATCCCTTTAATTTTTATGTAACATTTATGTAATCTAAAGCTTTTTTAAAAATAAAAATATAAAATATATAAAATGAAAATATCATTAAGGAGATAGACTATTTGAAAAAGATTAATCAACTGCTCAAGCAATATGTTTAGCAGATACCACATTAAACTGCAGAATTAATATATCTTTTAAAAGAAGCATTTACTAAATCAGACTTTATTCTGATTTATAAAGTAAATATTAATAAATTTCAAATGATTGAAATCACATAGTATTTGTTTTTGACTACAGATGAATTAAATTACTACTCAATAACAAAAAAGATAAAAATCTCAAAGAATTTCAAAAATTAGTAATGCACATAAATAATCCATCAGTCTTTAAAAAATAGACACAAGATATTTTTGTGCAATGGCAGATATTTTGGAATGAGTGCACAAATTTCTGAAGTGACATTTTTAAATTGGTCAATAGATAGTTTAAAAAATCTTTATTGTCTGCATAGCAAATCACCAAATACCTGATAGCATATAATTATTTTGTTATTATTGCAAATTCCTATCTAATTTTTATTTCAAGGAGGTACTGGGGAGTTTATACAGGGGAAATAGGCACTCAACCACTTGAGCTACATCCACTCCTTCTAATTTATAAAATAATAAAAAGTTCTCCCATGAACACTTTTGTTCACACCTTTTTCACTGGCATTTCTCATAATATGTATCAGAATTTAGGAGCTAAACTTCTGCAAATTGCTGGACTCAAAAGAGCTTTACATGTTGGCACACAACTTATTTTGCCAAATTTCTATCATTAAATTTTGTTTAAATTTCCTCTCCATTAGCAGCATATACAAACACCTTTCCCAACATCTTCCCCAGCATTAACTATTCATATTTTAATACCTTTGCTATTAATAATTTGTCAGTTTAAACAATTTCTCTCAAGTTAAACTTGACATCCAACAATAACATTTTTAGCATCTCCTAGTATATCAGGGTCTGTAATATGATAGAGTCCCTAAAAATCATAGTAATTGGGTGATTACAGAATAGATTGCCTCACTTGCATATTTCCACAAGGTGATGTTTATATGGATTACCTACCACTCCCAGCTCCTGAGCTCAGAGCATAGAACTCTTATGCCATGTTTCCATATGCAAGTATTTCCTCAATTAAGCAGGCTTACGTAGACTAGGAAGGGTATCAGCCTTCAACAAGTCCAGGTAGAAAATGCTTGAGCCAGTAGTTGATCTCTAATTTATCACAATACATATGTTTACATATACCTGGAGTATTACACTTACAACTTGGCTCTATTAGTTATAGAATGCTTTTTCATTTTTCTTTAGGCATAGAGCCTCTGTCCTTTATAACCTTTGCTTCCCTAGTCAGGACAAATTTGAAGAATTGGCAGATTGCCTTTTAGAAGCAGCTAACTGCTATGATGTCAAAAAGAAAAACACTGAAATCAAGAGAAATAGGTTTAGCAGTTGCTCTTTTATTTTATATTTGCATAACCTTAGGTAAAGCATTTATTATCTTACAATTCGCTTTCTTATCTTTGAAAAAAACATGAAAACACATCCTTGTATTTTTCAAATATGTGCTATTATTTTCATTAGCTAAATGACTCAATTGCTCAATTGTTTCCAGATAGAGGTAGAACAGAAAATAGTCTCCTTGATCCCAAGTTTTGGGAAACCTGACATTTAAAGTCAAATATTAATGCATCGTTTACTTGATATTATATATTATTTCAAACTGGTAATTGAATTTGATAATTTCTCATTGTGTTTCAAACATGTATCCTTTCAAGAGAATAGCCAAAAATTTTTTAACTATAACTCATGCCAACTAATGAATTTTGAATACAAATGAATGACATCTCAAACTTCTTGTGGTCCATGAAATAATATAATTATTGTAAATTTTATGTGGAACAAAATTAATACATTGAAGAGAGAAAAAATAATGGTAACATGTTCCTAATATGCAGTTATATTAGATTAATAAAAGTAATTCAGTTAATTAATTTTAAAGAGATGAAAAAAAAATTCCTAGAAGATGAAGCTACATACTAATAAATTTAGTATTAGTAATCTTGTTTATTTAATTTGTGCAATTTATTAATCAGAAGAGAGTTTAAAATACAATAAAATATGTTAAATTTATTCATCATTCCATAGGAACAATTTTTTTCATATTGAAAATACATAAAGCAGGTACAAATATCCTTTGATCATAAAACTGAACATAGTTACAATTAAAATATCAGCATGAATTCTATATTTATGACACAGATAGAGAAACAAAACATTGTGAAAGAAAAAGGGAATTTAAGGAGAATGATTTGTAAAAAGATAAAAACAATGTCAAATATATTACTTATAATTATAATACTTTCAAATTTTCAAACCACCACAAAGCAATAAATTAAAATAATAAATGGATGTCATGGAAAAAAAGTAGGAAAGTGTTTAATATAAAATAAGTCACATGCTAATGAGAAATGTAAACAAAAAAGATAATATTTTCAGCAGAAAAAGCAAATCAATACAAATTCGAATTTTTTTAGACTGACTTAACTTGTTGATTGCCAGTTGTGATATACAATAAATATATCACTATGAAATCAAATATAAAACCTTAAAATACCTAGAAATATATGAAAATATTGAGAATATTGCAATAATAATGGGAGATTTTTAATGTCACATTTTTCTATTGGATCACTGTAGCAGTTTGATATGGTTATGAATTCCAAAAATAGATACTGGTTTATGTTTGTGATCTGGTCTGTACCTGGATAATTAAGTTATGATTAAGGTTTTTTATTGGGTTACATCATTAGGACATTGAGTCCCCATGCCTTGGTGGGAGGGGACTCACAGTTAAAAGGCATGGCAAAGGACAGAGTGGAGGGTTTCTGATGTTGGCGTTTTGACATTGAGGTTCATGCTGAAGTCTTAAGCTGGAGCCCTGGGAAGTAAGCTCACAGAGGAAACAGAAGCAAGCCAGTAAAGAGAAGCAAGCCATGGGAAGAGAGGACCTGAGCAAGGAAGAAGAACACAAAGGAATAGAGATGGTTCCTTAGACACAGCAGAAACCCCAGGAAGTACATACACAGAGGAAAGACAAGCAAACCCCAGGAAGAAAGGAACCCTGAACCCAGAGAGAAGCAAAACCCAGGAAATCTGAACCCTCACAGAAGTCCACAGCCATCTTGCTCCAACATATGAAAATAGACTTTGGTGAGAGAAGTAACTTATGTTTCATGGCCTGGTAATTGTGAACTCCTACCACAAATAAATACTTTTATAAAAACCAATCAATTTCTGGTATTTTGCATTATACCCCTTTGGCTGACTAATACAATCACATATAAAGAAAATTAAATATCAAAATAGCCTGACCAATAATATAATTGTTTAGATTGATTTGATATGTATGCATCCAACTTTTATCCAAAAAAAACAGAATACATATTTTTACAAAATTTTCACTGAAACTTCACAAAAAATGATTACATGGGAATCCTATAAATTACAAGAATAAAAATGATCAAAATTAATTATTAATACACAAGAAAATTATTACTTATAAGAGCTGGAAGAAAATATCCAATAAGTCATGAATTTTGTATTTTTCTCCAAAATATACATCGGGTCAAGAAATAAAGAGAGTTGCAGAGAAGATGGCAGATTAGGGAGATCTAAGACAGTCCTTCACCAAAGAAATTTTAGACAGAAAAATCTAAAATATATATAGGAAAGTCCGTTGGACTTGGCCTCCTCCCAGAATTTGCCCTCAGGTGAAAGTAGCATGAAACAATAAAAGTAGGAGTGAGAGGGAATAATAGATGTAATTTGGGGGTATTTCAGGACTTGGGAATTATCCTGAATGGCATTGCAGTGATGGATACTGAAATCGAATATCTTGTAATAACTTGCAAAAATGTGCAGGAAAGAGCATAAACTACAATGTAAACTAGAATCATTGCTTAGTGGCAATTCTCCATAATGTGTTCATCAATTGTGGCAAATGTACCACAATAATGAAGGACGTCATTGATGAGGGAAAATGTGAGAGTCTAGGGAGTCTGGCATATGGGAATCCCCTATATTTTTTGTGTAACATTATTAAAATATAGGTTTCTTGAAAAATAAAAAAAAAAGTATATTTAAAATAAAACAATAGAACTGAACAATCTGGGACAAAAGCCTACCAGCTTCAGATACCTGTAAGTTGAAAACTTGTCCCCTGGGATACAGAGGGGACAAACGAACTTCTGTAAAGTGAACGCCTGGAAACAAGAGAACTCCAAAACAAATAACAAGCAAAAGCCAGGAAAAGACAAAGGTCCAGAATGATGGAAAAAATTACACATTTGGATAATTATAAATGCCAGTATTATTGTATTACATAGTTTGGTATGTGACTCCACTTCTTATTGGACATACAATGTACAAAGATATAAATAGGAAAAAGTACAAAAATATAGGTGAAGCTCAGAAGGGTATCAAAAAAGTGCGTGTGAATGTCATTGTAGTTAAGACTGTATCAAGTCAAATATCAATGCTAGATACTTAGGATGTTGAATTTCTACCTTATGGTAACCACAAGGAAAAGAGCTAAAAAATATATCCAGATAGAAATCTGGAAAGCAAATAAATTAAAAAGTAGGTTTTATCAGAAGCAACCCACAAAGAAGGTATAAACTTAATAAAGCTAAAAAGGAAAATGGCAGAAGAAAAACCTATGTTATCAGTATAGAATTTAAATGGAAATGGATTAAACTCTCCAATCAAAAGGCAGAAATTGGCAGAATGAATAAAAAGTCTTAATCCAACTATATGGTGTTGGCAAGAGACTCACCTTAAAAGTCAAAGATACAAGTAGGCTGCCAGCGAAAGGATGGAAAAATATGTACATGCAATTAGTAACCAAAAGAGAGCTGGAGTGACAAAACAAATTTCAGTTAAAATAGACTTTAATTCAAGGATATTTACAATAGACAAAGGTAGTTATTACATCCTAACAAAAGAGACAATTCAACAGGATGATGAAACAAATACATATATATATATATATACATATACATATATATATATATATATATATACACACACACATAATAACACAGCCTCAAATATACAAAACCAACACTGACAAATCTGAATGAAGAAATTAGTCATCCTACATTAATATTGGGAGATTTTAACACACCACTCTCAGTAATGGACAGAACATCTACTCAAATAAGGAAGTATAGCATTTGAATGACACATTAAAGCCACTAGACCCAACAGAACACAGACCAAATGAAAACAGACTAAACATACTTCTTGAATACACAGGGATCACTCTCCAGGATATAACATATTTTGGGACACAGAGCAACTCTCAGTAAATTCAAAAATATTTAAATCATACAAGTTATAGTCTCCAAATACAATGCAAAGACTTAGAAATCAGCAACAGAGGGAGAAACAAAACATTCACAAATATGTGGAAATAAAACAACATACTCTTGTGCAACCAATGGGTTGAAGGAAATTGGGAGCAAAATTAGGAAATATCTTGAAGAGAATGAAAATGAAAATAAATATGCAAAATTAATGGGTCACAGTAAAGACATTGCAGAGAGGGAAATTTACATTTCTAAAGCTTACATTTAAAAAGTAGAAAAATTCAAATCAGAGCCCTTCAACAGTGGAAGTACTAGAAAAGGAAAAGCAAATTAAACACAAAGCAAGAAGATATAAAAAAAATAATGATAAGAGTGGTGATAAATAGAAAAAAAATAGAAAGTAGAAAAACTAAGTTTGATTCTCTGAAAAGATCTACAAAATCAACAAACCTTCATTTACACAGCTAATGATAAAAAGATATGCAAATAATGAAATTCAGAAATGAAAGGATGGCATTACTATTGATGCCACTGAATTAAAAAAGGATCATAAGTGGATACTAAATGTGTATGAAAGTTTTAGATATCCTAGATGAAATGGCAAAATCTTAGAATCACAAAAACTTCTTTGATTGAGACAGGAAGAAATAGAAGATCTTGACAAATCAATTACGAGGAAAGAGATTGGATCAGTAATCAAAACATCCAAACAAAGAAAAGCCCCAAACCAGATGGCTTCACAGGGAATTTCTATCAAGCATTCCAAGAAGACATGACTCCACACAGACACTTCCAAGATATTGAAGAGGAAAGAAGACTTCCTAACACATTCTATGAGGCAAGTATCACCTTAATATCTAATCCAAATAAAGATATCACAAGAAAGGAAAACTACAGACCAATATCTCCTGTTAATATATAGTTGCAAAAATCCTCATCAAAATGCTAGCAAACTGAATCCAACAACATATTAAAAGAAATGTACACCATGGGCAAGTGAGATTTATTCTTGGTATGCAAGTGTGGTACAACATAAGAAAATTAATGTAATACACCACATTAAAAGAATTAAAGAGAAAAAAAAGATAATCATCTTAATTGTTGAAGAAAAGACATTTGAAAAAATACAGCACCTTTTCTTGATAAATACACCTAGAACACTAAGAATAGAAGGAAACATCCTCAGCATGACCAAAAAAAAAACAGAAACAAAAAAAGAAAACATACATGAGAAGCTCAGAGCTAAGTTCCTACATGACAGTGAAAGACTGAAAACTCTCTAAGATCTGGAAGAAGACAAGGATGTTCACTGCCTCTATGGTTATTCATCATTGTACTAGAAGTTCTAGCTAGAGTAATTAGACAATAAAGAGAAATAAATGCATCCAAATGTGAAAGAAGGAAGTAAAAATAGCCCTATTTGCACGATATGACCCTATATAAAGAAAAAGTCACAACAAAATTCTTAGAGTAACTTAATTCAGCAAAGCAGCAGGAAACAAAATTAACACCCAATAACCTAATTGTTTCTATACACAAACAATGAAAAATCAGAAGGAGAAAACAATAAAAATCCCATTTATAATAACAACTAAAATAATAAAATAACTATGAATAAATCTAAGAATTTAAAAGAGGTAAACACAGAAAATTACAAAACATTGCTACAAGAAATAAATAAAGATCTAAATAACGGGAAAGATATTCTAAGTTCAAATATTGGAAGAATAAATATTGTTACAATGTTAATACCTCCAAAGGCAAATTACAGAGTCAATGTAATCTCAATCAAAATTCCAACAATCTTTGCAGAAATGGAAGAGTCAGTCATCAAATTTCTATGGAAGGGTAAGGGAACTTAAATATCTAAGCCATCTTGTAAAAGAAGAATGAAGTTGGAAGACTCTTTTGTCCCAATATGAGCTAAAACTATCAGACTCTGAGAAGAAAATGTACGAAAGCATCTCCATAACTTTTTGTTAGATAGTGGTTTCTTAGACTTTACTATCAAAGCATAAGCAAAGAAAAAGAAAAACAAATAAATAGGACCTCACTAAAATAAAAATAAAAAAATAAAAACCCACATTTTGTTTTCAAAGTACTTTTTCAAGAAAGTAAATTGAAAACCTAAATAATGGGAGAAAATATTTGGAAACCACATATATAAAGTAGGCTTATTATCCAGAATATATAAAGAAAAACTTCAACCTAAAAAAAGACAACCAATGGATGAGCTTGTATCATTGATATAAAGCTTTGACCACCGGATGTTCTGAGGGGAGAGAGAGAGAAGAACATGGGGCATTTCAGGGACATTAGAATTGTTCTGCTTGAAATTGCAATGACAGATAAAGGCCATTTCACATTTTGTCAAAACCTATAAAATTATGCAGTGCAAAGTGCAAACTAGAATGCAGACTATAGACCATGATTAGTAACAATGCTACAATATGAGTTAATTGACTATAACAAATGTACCACACTAATAAAGAAGTTAATGGAGGAAGGTGGGAGGTGGAGCGGGTGGGATATACAGAATCCATCATATTTTTGATGTAACATTTATGTAATCTGAAGTTTCTTTAAAAATAAAAAAGACTATAAAAATGGTCATAAGACTTGAAAAAACAAACATCTCTCCAAAGAAGTAATAAAATGGCAATAGAGAACATGAAAAATGTTCAACATGATTACACATGAGGGAAATGCAAATCAAAACCACAGTGAGATATCATTTCACATGAATTAGAATGACTGCTATTTAAAAAATGGAAAATAAGTGTTGGAAAGGATGCAGAAAATAGGTAAGTCATTCATTGCTGGTGGCAATGTAAATTTAACAGCCACTCTGGAAGACAGTTTGGTGATGGGTACAGAATAAGCAAATTTATACTCAGAATCTAAAATGTACATTAGCAGTATATGGGGTGAAGATAGGGAATGATAAATTGCCTCCTGAGAGCCTCCATGTTGTTCAAATGTGGCCACTCTCTAAGACAAACTCAGCATGTAAATGCATTATCTTCTCCCCAGCATGGGGCATGACTCCCAGGGATGAGCCTCCCTGGCACCGAGGGATTACTACCAAGCAACAGCTGATGATGTAAGTAGAAAAAGACCTTGAATAAAAGGGTCAACTCAGACCAGCAGAATATCTCAGCCTACATGTAATACCAGGTGGTAAAAACTGCTTTTTGACCTTGAATAAAAGGGGGAAATTGACAGGACAAATGAGTTTATATGGCTGTGAGTCTCCAAAAAAGAGTCGGGAAGTCATCAGAGGTGTTCCATTTATACATGCCTCAGGAGGATCCCAGAGGTAGCCAAAGAAGATACAAGCCCACATATTGGTTCTTCTGAGGGCTACAGAGACCCACAGGTTCTATGGCTATGGCATATGGCTCTGCAGTTCACTGCCCTGTCAGTTGGCCCTACTTTGGAGTTTGTGTTCCTGACTGTGATGGAGTTGGATTCAGATGTGATCTTTTTACACATGCCTCTTCTGTTACTTTTACTGGACCTGTGGTTGGTGCTGGGGTTGGTGTACATTCAGGGGACCTGAATCACTGGACAGACTATGTGATAGCCAGGCCCTGAGCCTTAACACACTTGCAACTCCTACTTTCTGGTTTATTGGACTTACCCTCGCCATCTAACAGGGAGGTGAAGAAGGTCATCCATCACACCGTGGAGCTAAGAGTGCCTACAACTGTAAGCAGGAGAACTGCATCCATCATCCATGTGGAATCTAAGCCCTCTTTTGATATAGAGGTGGACTGGACATAACCATCCCAGGGTCCACATGATAGAGGAATAGAGTATGGATTAGAGTGGACTTACTGATATTCTACTATGGAACTATTGCGATTAGTAATGGAAGAAAATGTAGCATTGATGTGGAGAAAGTGGCCACAGTAGAGGCTGAGGGTAGGGAGAGGGAAGAGAGATATGATGTGGGGGCATTTTCAGGTCTTGGAGTTGTCCTATGTGGTACTGCAGGGACAGATGTTGGACATTGTATGCCTTCCCATGGCCCATTGCGTAGTCTGGAGAAAAGTGTAAATATAATGTAAGCCATTATTCATGTGGTGCAGCAGTGCTCAAAAATGTATACACCAAATGCAATGAATGTCCCATGATGATGAAAGAGTGTGTTGATAGGGGAGGGGTGGGATGAGGGGGAAGGGGGCATATTGGGACCTCATATTTTTGTAATGTAACATTTAAAAAAAATAAATGGCAGGGTTCCCATTTTGAATAATGGAAATGTTTTGGTAATCAGTGGTATTGTTGGAAGCACAACATTGTGAATGCAATTAACAGTAGTACACACACACACACATACTAATATGATTAAAAGAGGAAGTGTTACAGGATATATATGGTAACAGACTAAACTTTTTAAAAGAATCCATAAAATACACTACACAGTGAACCATAAGTTAAACCAAAGACTTAAAAGAATAGTAAAATTATAAAAATATACTTCCATCAATTGTAACAAATGTTCCACACAAATGCAAAGAGTTGGTGGGTGGTATATGGGAGTCCTGTACTTTACGGATGATTGTTCTGGAAACTCATAACTTTTCTAAAAAAATTGTTTAAACAAAGAAAATAATATACTAAACATAGAAGACAAGATTTTAGCAGGCAGAAGAAAGAATAAACATACAAGAATACAATACAATCAAAATCAAATTGTATAGAATACAATACAATCAAAATCAGATTGCACTCAGAATAAAAGAAGATTGGAAAAAAATGGAAAACTGTCTCAGGGACTTGAGTAACAGAGAAGTATACAAACTTGTGTATCCTGGGCACCACTGAAAGAGAATAGAAAAGTGATATAAAAAATGTTTCAGGAATTAATGGCCAAATAAATTCTGAACTCTTATGAAAGACATAAATATACATGTCCAAGAAGCATGCACTTTATCAAGAAAGTAAATTGAAAACCTACATAAAGGGAGAAAATATTTGGAAACCACATGTCTGATGAAGGTTTATTATCCAGAATACATAAAGAAACACTCCAAATTAACAACCAAAAGACAAACAAAATAAACCTTAATAGATCCACTCCAAGACACACATTAATTGAAATACCAAATGCCAAATATAAAGAGAAAGTTCTAAAAGCAGCAAAAGAAATATGATTTGTTATATATAAGGGATCTTCAATAAGATTAAATACCAATTTCTAATCATACACCATGGATGTGAGGAGGTAGTAGTATAATATATTTGAGGTAGTGAGAGAAAAACTGCCAGGCAAAAATTCTTTATCTAGCAAAAATGTCCTTCAAAAATACAGGATATTTTCAAATATTCACAGATAGAAACTAAGAATGTTCTCAAAAGAAGACCAACCTTGCAATAATTCTAAAAAAATTCTTTCAGTTTAAAGAAATGGAAAGGAAAGAGTGGCATGGAATAAAGTGAAGAAGTGAAGATGTTCAGTAAAGCTAACTAAAAAGTTAACACAAAACCTAATAGTAGGCCCAGAAGGATGAGAAAAGTCACAGAACTCCCCCCAGGTCTGCCCTTTGAACACATCAACTGCCTAGAGTCCTCTGCCACCATGGGAGTGCAGGTGGAGACCATCTTCATTGGAAATGGGTGCACCTTCCTGAAGCATTGCCAGACATGCATGTGGACTACGCAAGGATACTTGAAGACAGAAAGAAATTTGATTCTTCTCAGGACAGAAATAATCCCTTTAAGTTCATGCTAGGGAAGCAGGAGGTGATCCAAGTGGGAAGAAGGGGTTATCCAGATGAGTTGAGTGAGAGATCCAAACTGTCTTATCTCCTCAGAACATGCCTATGGTGCCACTGGCCATTCAAACATCATCCCACCAAATTCCAATATCATCTTTGACATAAGATCTTCTAACACCAGAATGAAAGGAATGGCCACCTTGGTCTATTCCCTGTACTTGTATCTGCCATGGAAGGATCTGGTGCATCCAGACATGTGCATATGCATCCACATGGAGCTTTTCCTGACGTTTCATTACACTCTTTGTATAAACATCTACCAGAGTGATTGTGTTTTTTCACTCAGCTTTTGTTTCCAACATCTCACATTTCCTCTTGCCCTTTCTCTTCCTATATGTGTTGACTTAAATGATATGCTATCAACATGAAAATTCATTTTTTGTTTTAGATTTGGGGTGAGGATTCAGTTTCACAATTTTGGAACAAGGATTCCAGTTAAGGATATGTTCTCTTATTAACAGCAGAAGCAAAGGTTTAACTTTAGAATAGGAATTGGTGTTTTTGGTTGTGTGCAAAAATCTTCATTAATAAAATTTTTATCTATTATATATTGAAAATACTTGCTGCTTCTCTGCAAAGTCAAAACAGATCTGAGGCACTGTTGAGGGAAGAATCATTTTTCAAGTTGAGAGATGTCCTTGGGTTGAACTACTAACCCTATCTCTAGCAGGGAGGAAGGTGTTGGGCCCTATATGAACCTCTCTGGTAAAATGAAGGTGCACTTAGCTGAGATAACTGAATAATCAGAAGTCTACTGGGGCAACTGTGGTCATTTTGGACCATCATGGCAAAGATTTCTGCTCACATCTGCACCACCATCTCCACCCCAGACAGGGGAGAAAGGGACTTGAAGCTTCATCAGTCTTTCTGGACAACAACATCTAGGCTTGCATGACCTGGATTATTACACTTGGCTGTGACTCTACTCAAACCCCTAGGAGAGGAGAAAGTTAGGGAAAGCTTCATTGGTCACTGGGGCAATGAGGGCAGCTTTAGCCTCCACAATTTAAACCAACAACTATACCCATGGTCTTTCTACACAACCAGCAAGGAAGAAAGAGCAAGAAAGCCTTAAACTAAAGAGACAAAGTACACCCAGAATAAATACTCTAGTAAGCCAGATGCCAAGAAACCAACAAAAAATTAAAATTTACATGAAGAAATAGGAAGGTATGGCCCAGTTGAGATGATATAAAGGAGCTGAGACAGCTAATCATAGATGTTCAAACAAATCTCCTTAATAAATTCAATGAAATGGCTAAGGATATTAAGGATATTAAGAAGAGATTGAATGTGCACAAAGAAGAATTTGAAAGCATACATAGAAAAAGAACAGATCTTATGGGAATGAAAGATACAATAAATGAAACAAAAAATATACTGGAATGATATAATAGCAGATTTGAGGTGACAGAAGAAAGGACTGGTAGCTTGAAGAAATGACCTCTAAAAGCAAACACAGAAAAGAACAGGTAAAGAAAAGTGTCAAAAAAAAAAATTGAACAAGGTCTCAGGGAACAAAATGATAGCAAAAGACATGCAAACAAACATGTCATGGGTGTCCCAGAAGAAGAAGAAGAGAAGGGAAAAGGAGCAGAAGGAATATTTGAAGAAATAATGGTAGAAAATTTCCCAACCCTATTGAAGAACATAGATATCCACGTCCAAGGAGTACAACATACTCCAATCTGAATAAATCCAAATAGACCAACTCTGAAATACATACTAATCAGCATGTCAAATGCCAAAGACAAACAGAGCATTCTTAGACCAGCAAGAGAAAAGCGATGCATAACATACAAGAGATACCCAAGGAAGCAGAATTGGTCCAGTGGTTAGGGCATCCATCTACCACATGGGAGGTCTGTGGTTCAGTCCCTGGACCTCCTTGACCCGTGTGGAGCTGGCCTGTGCATAGTGCTGATGTGTACAAGGAGTGCCGTGCCACGGAGGGGTGTCCCCCATGTAGGGGAGCCTGATGCACAAGGAATGCACCCCATAAGGAGAGCCGCCCAGCACAAAAGAAAGTGCAGCCTGCCTAAAAATGGTACCACCCACACGGAGAGCTGACACAACAAGATGACGCAACCAAAAGAAACACAGATTCCTGTGCCGTTGACAACAGAAGCAGACAAAGAAGAAGATGCAGCAAATAGACACAGAAAACAGACCACCAGGGAGGGAGGGGGGGAGGGAGAAGGGGAGAGAATTAAATAAATAAATAAATCTTTAAAAAAAAAGAGATACCCAAAAAGATTAAGTACCAATTTCTCATCAGAAATCATGAAGGCAAGAAGACAGTGGTCTTATATATTTAAGTTACTACAAGAGAAAAATTTCCAGCCAAGAATCTTATATCCAGCAAGATTCCAAAAATCTTTTCCAAAAATGAGGCTAAGTTTAGAATATTCACAGATAAACAGAAACAGAGAGTTTGTAACCAAGAGACAGGCTCTGCAGGAAATATATTTTTTTTATTGACTTTGTAATAATATTACATTAAAAATATATATGTGAGGTCCCATTCAACCCCACCCCCCCACCCCACCTCTCCCCGCCCCAACAACACTCATTCCCATCATCATGACACATCCATTGGATTTGGTAAGCACATCTTTGGGCACCTCTGCATCTCATAGTCAATGGTCCACATCATGGCCCATACTCTCCTCCATTCCATCCAGTGGGCCCTGTGAGGATTTACAATGTCCGGTGATTGCCTCTGAAGCACCATCCAGGGCAGCTCCATGTCCCAAAGACGCCTCCACCTCTCATCTCTTCCTGCCTTTCCCCATACCCATCAGCCACCATGTCCACTTTTCCCAATCCAATGCCACCTCTTCTATGTGGACATTGGATTGGTTGTGTCCATTGCACCTCTATGTCAAGAGGAGGCTCAGATTCCACCTGGATGCTGGATACACTCCTCCCACTTTCAATTGTAATCACTCTAGGCTCCATGGTGTGGTGGTTGTCCTTCTTCAACTCCATCTTAGCTGAGTGTGGTAAGTCCAATAAATCAGATTGTAGGTGCTGGAGTCTGTTGAGGCTCAGGACCTGGCTATCACATTGTCAGTCCAGAGATTCAAATCCCCTAAATATATCTTAAACCCCAACATTAATGCAGGAAATATTAAAGGCTGTGCTGCAGCATTAAAAGAAAAGGCAAGAGAAAGAGGCCTGGAAGAGATTCTACAAATGAAGATTATATCAAGAAAAGTAACTAAGTGTCCAAAGAGTGGTGAAAATAAAATATTACAGATAAAACCCAAATATTCAGGAATAAAGTTAAATGATGTAAAGCAATTGTATTCAGAAAACTACAACTCATTGTTAAAATAAATTTTTAAAAATACCTAAAAATTGGAACAACTTTCCATGCTCACAGATTGGAAGACTAAATAGCATTAAGATGTCAGTTCTACTCAAATTGATATATAGATTCAATGCACTGCCAATAAAAATTCCACCAGTATTTTTAAAATAAATAGAAAGTACAATTATCAAATATATTTGGAAGGGTAAGAGATCCCGAATATTGTCAGAAGCATCTTAAAAAGGAAATAAAAAGTTGGAGGACTCTCATTGCCTGGCTTTTAAATCATATTATCTAGCTATGGTGTTAAAAACAGAATGATACTGGCATAAAGACAGGCACATAGACCAAAGGAACCAACTGATTGCTCAGAAATCACATGTGTGTTCAAGTGATTTTTGAGTAGTCTGTCATACCCACCCAGCTCAGGCAGACCAGTCTTTTCAACAAATGGTGCTTAGAGAGCTGGATTTCCATAGCCAAAAGAAGGAAAGGGACCCCTATCTCATAAAAAAAAAATTATTCAAAATGGATCAAAAACCTAAATGTAAAAGAACAATATTGAAGCTCTAGAAGAAAATGTAGGAAAATGTCCTCAAGACCTGGTATTAGATGGTGGAATCTTAAAGATAAGAGCAGAACTGAGATGGACAACTGATGTTTAATGTATGTAGAAGTTTTAATTAACTTTACTATAAAAGTGTGTAGATGTGCAAAGTTGATGGGTTACACATTATAGTGAGAGTAACTGATGGTTTATAAATGGGAATGTGGCTGAAAATGGTCATCTAGGGATGTAAATACCAATTACAGAAAGCTAGAGAATAATCTAGGGACTGAATAGCATAGTAAACCCAGAGGTGAATGAGAAATGTGGTTGATGGTATAGAAGCAAGAATGTTCTTTGTGAGCTAGAGCAGAGATACATCACTATTGCAGGGTGGTGGGAATGTGGAGAAGCATGGAAAAAATACAACTGGAGTGACCTGTGAACAATGGTTAACAGTAATAATGCAATATTCATGCATCTATGCCAAAGATGTACTGTGTTAATAATGGAGGAGTATGAAAAGGTGTGCCAAATATATGCTGTGTATCTGGTAATAATCTCAGGATATTATCTCATAATCTTTAGCAAAAGTTCCACCACAGTGTGGTTTGCTGATACAGGGGTGTTGTTTGGGATTTCTTCACATGTACATGATTGGTTTGTAAGTTTACAACTTCTGTCATAAAAATATATTTAAAAAATAATAGATAGTGGGTTGGGGGGAAAATACACCAAAAGTACGATAAGGACTATAGTTAGTAGTAATATTTTGACAATATTCGATCATAATTTGTAGCAAATGTCTCAAAACTATGCAAGATTTTGGTGGTGGATTGATGTATGGCACCCCTGTATGATGTTATGTGTGTTTGCTTTGTAAGTTCACAACTATTATAATACACTTACTGTTTATGTATGAGTGACATACTTCAATTAAAAAAACTTCTAAAAAAAAAGTGTCCCAGCAAATGAAAGCTCAGGACCATCTGGATTCACAGGTGAATTCTACCAGTCATTCAAAGAGGAATGAATACCAATCATGCTGCAACTCTTCCACACAATTGAAGTTAATGGAACACTACTTAATTCATTCCATGATGTATCACCTTAATAAAAAAGACAGATAAATATCACACAAGAAGAGAAAATGACAGACCAATTTCTCTTATTTATATAGATGCAAAAAATCCTCAAGAGAATACTAACAAATCAATCTATCAATACATGAAAAGTTTTATACACCATAATCAAGTGGGTTTTATTCTTGGTATGCAAGAACAGTTCAAGATAAGAAAATAAATTAATGTAATAGACCAAATTAACAAAACTAAGAGAAGAAAACACATGATAATCTCAATTGACACAAAAAGTCATTTAACAAAATCCAGCATTCTTTTTTTTATAAAAATACATTAAAAAAAAGGAATAAAAGAAAACTTCCTCAACATGATTAAGGGCATATATGAAGAACACACAGCTAACATCATACTCAATGTTGAAAGACTCAAAGTTTTCAACCTAACTTCTGGAACAAGACAAAGATGCCCATGTCACCACTGTTATTCAAAATTATGCTGGAAATTTTGTTAGTAAAGGTCACCAGAAGAAGTTTGCTATTAGCTAGTAAGATTAGAAAATCATGTTCACTATCTTATTTCAGAGTTATATCGAGTCTCCAACCATCTAATCTACAGAGATCGTTACACAGGACATCACCCTTGGTAACAAGATCGAATTTCAAAACTGAAAGTAACCAGAAAGGATATATAAGTGCTTCCTATGTCATCAACCGTTAGTGAAGGAATACCCAACAGATTATCTTTGGCGTATGAGTGTGGAAGTAAAAGAACCAATTCAATCAATAAACAAATAGAGAAATTAGACCTATAAAATACATGGCTAGATCATCAATTTGGATTGGATTTTTGATAATATAGTTCAATATCATTTAAAAAAGACCAAAGTGCAAAAGAAACAAAATGCTTTTTGAAAAATATAGAGGAGCAAATGAGCTCATGGAGATAATAAAACCATGTTAACTCCTGCAATTTTGAAAGCCCAGGATTCAGTAGATTTGCCAGTAGAGGAATTTGGCAAACTTCAGTGTTTATCAAATTAATAATATTTGTCACTTATTTAACCAAACACTTCCAGTGTTCTGCCACCAGCTACCAATGAAGAAAGGGCATGAACTCTCACCAAGATCAGCCACAGATATAACAAGGCAAAGCTTGGATACCATGGGAAGGAAAGGCAAATACGCTAAGAAAGTCCTACCTCCCAGCCCAGCCCAGACACATAAGAACTGCCTGCCTTTGACTACTCTGTACCTGGATCTCAGGAACCCTCCCTGCCTCTTCTACAAGCTGAACAAGAGTGACAACAAGCACCAGTTCACTGCTGGGGAGCCTACAAGAATTTAGAGAGACTCTCTGTGATAAACTTTTTGAAGATAACTGAAATGAGAATACAGAAGAAACACTGAGAAAACCCTCTGGCACACTAGACTACATGCGAAGAAGAAGGCAGTATCAGCCCTTTCCTTAATCAATTTCTAATCTGTGGTGCAAAAATGTAAGAATAACAAGAAAACATAACTCAAGCACAACTGTTGACTAAATCACCCAACCCCCAATACAGATAGACTAATAACTCAAGACCATGATCATTTCTAAATTTAAATAATGCTTATCACAGTTTCTACCCTTGTATACACAATTTCTGGCAATAGGTAAAGAGAGAAAGACTCATTGTCAGGATTAAAAGCAATCATAAACCAGAATTAGATAAGACACTGATGACAGATCTATCAGGCATGGACTTTGAAATAACTGTGATTACTCCATTAAGGGTGTGGTGGAAAGAGCTGACACATGCATGAACAGAATGGGTGTTACAGCAGAAATAAAGAAACAAGAAAAAATGAAACAGAAATGTACAAATATATACATACATGTTTTGTCGATATATGTATATATACGTGTGTGTGTGTGTGTACATATATATACACACAAAAAGAACAGGAATACTGGTCAGTAGAATCACCCAAAGGAAGGAAAAGAGGGAGGAAGGAAGGCAGGAAGGGAGGGAGGAAGGGAAACAAAAAGAACATCATCAAGGACAATACAGCCATTTAACATTGACCATTTTATTGTCTCAAAATCAGGAATAGAGGAAACTAGATGTGTCATATTGAAACTGTTGAAAAACAAAATCAAAGAAAAATCAAGAAAGCCTCAAGAGTGGTAAATTTACAGAGTAACAATGATAAGAATCATAGCAGATTTTTCTTCAGAAAGCACACAAGCAGACAGCATTTTTAAAAATTACTGAAAGGAATCATTGTTATCCAAGAATTGCATGCCCATTGAAATAATTGTTGAAAATATTGTAAAAATATTTTTCAACAAAAAGTCAGTGACATAAAGGCTTTCTCAGAAAAACGAAACTTGAAGAATGCATTGGCATGCCATATGTAATACAGCATTATTATAAGAAGTTCTTGGACATAAGGACTGATAATACTAGAAATAAATCCAAATCTATATATAAGTAAAAATATCAAATTAAGTTAAGTACAGAAGGCATGTTTGGCACAATTTTAATCACCCTAATAAGTGCTGGCTGGCACAGCAGGGCATAGTGGAAGGGTGGGGGTATGAACCCCAGACGTAGGAGGAAAAGGTGGGTACTGAGCACAATGCATTCACATCCTGCATTCTTGGTAGGCAGAAGGTTGTCATTGAGTTTAGCAAGATCCTTGCATGTATTGAAATGAAATAACAGTATAATTAATATAGTAATAATAATTTGTTCTAGCATGATAGAGCTAGTGAATGGATCATATATCAGTAACATCACAGAAACGTTAATCCTCGGGTTCATTGAAACAAGGAATATTATGAATTAATAATCAGACATCTTGGATTGGCTGCCTTGATTAGGACATACGTGTGTGTCCCATAATGCAGAAATTATCAGGTGAGCCCTAGCATATCCTTACTAGTTTTTGCCTTAATTTAATCTAAAAAGCCAATAATCAGTGTAAGAAAAACACGAGATAAGAATCAGATTTTCACTTTATCATGTAATTTCTTCTTTGGTCTATCTGATGCAATTAATCTTGGGTTTCTGTGTCCCTTGTCCCACAGGTTCTGATTAATTTATTTTATTTTATCTTTTGGCCAAAGTTAACTTCACTATGGATTAATTAATGGTTTGAATGGGATCACCAGGGACATTTTTGTCTTTCACTCAGATATTCTGTTCCCTGGGCATCCGGGCAGACTAAAAAATAAAGCACATTTCATTTGCATAAAGACAACTTAGAGCAATCTTTTTCATTGCACAGAGAGGTCAGATCATCTTCACCTACAAAACCAGGGAGAGTTGCAAACATTCATTTGCCATTCATTGTCTGTCCGTTGTTTCAGTCCCAGAATAGCAAGGAATAGTTTTCCTGATTTAATGAAATAAGATCTCTGATCAGATCCCAATTCTTGACGTGGTGAAGGTAAAAGTGGTGGGGGTCTCTGTCATAACAAGGTCAATGGTATCCTTATGGGTCATCTAGTGTTTGCAGACTCTCTTACCCGGAAGAGCATTTGTGACTGAAAAAGATTCCAGAGCTAACTGAATATAGGGACAAGCACCCAGAGTAGTACATTCATGCTCAGGGACGTTTTGAAAAATTATACCTGGATCATCCTAAATAATGTGACATCTGAATATGAGTTTGATTTTTGAAGAGGCTCTTGATAGGGATTAGAGTTGTGGATGAGACCAGCACGATATATAAATGGAGAATGTGGTCATATCTGTTGTATAGTAAGACACAATGAAAAAAAGATATTGAAAACTTTCTCACTTTTTCATAGAATCCTATGCATGATTGCAACAAATAGCTGCAAAGGGGAAACCATCATGGCTAAACATTTTCACACCATGCTAAAGAGTTATTTAACTTATCGTAGAACCTAGGCTGTCTCAGTTCTCAAAGAATCCATAATAACTAAAGTCGTATTAATTAGGTTAGATTATATGTTAGGATTTGGAACCGCTGAAGTTAGTTGCTCATTTACAGGAGATAATGGTCAAATTAAATGACGTAAAGATGGTCAGTAAGTAGGTGCTTGTTGTGAATTTAAAATATTCTGTGGTTGGGGAAATATGATAATGAAGATTGGTTGTGAAATATGAGATTTATAAATAGCTGGTAAGTTTGTAGAGCAAAGTATTTTATCACAATTATGAGAAAAACTTAATTTAAATTAAACAAATATTAGCCAGTAATATCTTATTATCAAAATTTTTTCTAAAATAACACCTAAATAACAACACCAAAATTCAGAGGTTTAGGGGGAAAAAAAGGCAGAAACCGATGAGAATGTATACTCAGTCACATTTCTAAAGGACAAATTCATCAATAACTGCCAAAACCACATTGATTCTGTATTTATTTTTCAATCATTTCTTAAATGGTCTAAAACATGTGGCTCTTAAAGATATATATACCAGCAGGTTCAATAAAAGATTATCATATATTAAATGCAAGAAACATAAATTTTTGATATTAGAAATATTCAATTTTCAATTTTATTCCTTACATGTTGGAATATATTGAGCAAGTAAAATTGTGTTTTTAAGAATATTTAATGAAATGAGGGAAAACATTTCTTATTAAAATAGTTGAAGGTTTGGTTAAGTCAAGAAAATAGAGTAAATGTTATTTACAAACTAATGCTAATTTTATTAAATGTAAATAGTGTCTGTGCATAATTTTTTTAATTTCTTAACTTTATTTTTTACATTTAATAATTGAAAATATAAACAATAATTTAAAAATAAAATAAGATACAGTTGAATAAAAACATACATTCCTAATTAATGTACTGGATACATACAATTTTTTGTTTTAATCATGCAATGTGTTACACAATATATTTGGTTCATAGTAACACAATCATACAGAATTTGTCCTTTTGTGTCTGGCTTGCTTTGCTCAACATAATGGCCTCCAGGCACATTATTTTAAATGTATCAACAAGCTGAAAATATTAGAAAATATATTAATAGCATGAAGGCATTGGGTCAGGTTATGAAAGTAGGAGGAGATATCTTTTCTAATATTGCTTGTCATTATAGGACAGGTTATGAAAGTAGGAGGAGATGAAGAGAAGTGTAGAAACTAAGTGGAAAGAACTGTGGCTACTGGGAAACACTGCCTTCTTAGACTAGTAGACTAGCTCTGTGTGAGTATACCTTACTAAACAGCAGCCAAACTCAGGAAATCAGTTATACCAGAGTCTAGACCAGCAGTCTATTTCTTTGAAGATACCTATAAATTCTGACACATCGTGTCAACTTCCCACAGCAGAAAAGTAATAATGCCATCCCTAGACTGAGAAGAAAACAACACTTGGGGAATTTTATGGAAATATCCTACATCACAAAAAAATCATTCATAGTACAAATTAATTGGTATCTTGCTGAGAGATTTTACTCTAGTTACTTATTAGAGAAATCCAGATATTCTTAAGATATTTTGTGCCTAGTACAGATTTGAAAAGGTATCATATAATTAATTCATGATTATTAGATTTGACTATGATAAGCAATTGTCCAAAATTATAAAATTGCACATTTACTAGAAGTTCTTCAGTTTTGGAGCTAGTATGAATGGGGTCATAGTCAAGCTCTGACACTTACATGTATAATTTTCTCCCAATTACAGAAAAGGTATGTGGTAAATCAAAATCTATTCCAGGGCTTCTTGGAAGTGGTGAAAGATCTTCTTAGAAGGATTGACACGGAGAAGCAATTTGAGTAGGAATTCTTAAGGGTGGATTTGATTTCTGAGCTTTTAAGAAGATCTGTATTTAATAGAAATATTTAATTTATTTTCCATAAAATAGTCAACTGAGTTAAATAGTAAATCCCGCAAAAAAAAATGTGTGTGTGGTTTTCTTTTTTGTAGCAAACAAAGACTGAGTTTTTCCTTTCCTGTAGGACAGACAAGGAAGGGACTCTGTGCAATATGGTAAGGGAATCAATGGTTAGTAATATTCCAAAAGCAAGGCAAATCTTTAAAGAAAGGAATTGTGGATCTTTCCCCAAAAGGAAATTTTCCCTCCTCTGTCCATCTTAGATGTTTATAATTTTATGTTTTAAAGAAAGTATGAAGTATCCTCAGAAAGCAATTCGGTACAGAAATATCTATGTATAAAGCATAGGTTTTCATCAAGAATCTTGGTAGTCTAAGACCATGATCTGTTCTCTGGGAAAGACCAAATGGACCTCCCATTTCTCAATGTTCTGGGAAGGCAAGGGAGGGGTGGAATGTTACACATCAGATGCATATTGAAACAGGAATTCAGAGAAATAACAAAGCAGAGATTATTCAAATGGATATATAGGAGGCTTGATTATTTCAGCATTTTACGATGAAGAAGGTGCAAAGAGAAAATCTCTGAAAGAGATGGGATCCATGAAAATTCACATAATTCTAGGACAAAGCACCCATGTCAGCCAGGATGTGCATGAGATTAAGCAGGGATTACTTGAAGGGAACAAGGGTTTCAAAACAAAGGAAATGTATAAATAAGCCACTGGTTGTATATTATTTTTATGGGGTATGAGATGTGACTTGATGTCTAAGTATGATAGATGGAGAAATAAAAATTTTGGTATAGACTTTTTCCATTTAACTCTACTTTTGATGGGATATCACAACTGCCTTTCCTAATTTCATTTGTCTGAAAGATATTTATGGTACTTTCTTACTACTACAAAACTTAGCCCGGAGTGGAATTGAAACTTCAGATGGATATTTTCCATGAGTCCAACTCTGTAAACATGGATAAAGCAGAATACAGAGAAATTAAGCAGGATGATATTTCTATTCAGTATTACGGAAACGGAGTAAAAAAAGAGGGGGGAGGGGCTTCTAATGCCTTGCTTGTGCTTTAAATTTATACCTGAGTATTATTTTCCATTCTATTCCTTACATTCATTATTTGTGATTTTATTAAAAAAATACTAGTTATATATCTGAAGACAGTGAAGAGAAGTCATTCTACAATAACAACATTGATCTTCCTAGGAATAACCGATGGCCCGTGCCTACAGGTTGTTTTGTTAGTATTTCTGTTTCTCACCTACATTTTCACTGTGGCTGGTAATCTAAGCATTATCCTGGTCATACTGGTGGACTCTCACCTCAAAACACCTATGTACATTTTCCTTCGAAATGTCTCCATCTTAGAAATAATATTTACCACTGTCTGTGTTCCTAGATTCCTGTACATACTGACAACTGGAGAGAAAAGTGTTTCCTATAATGCTTGTTTCATTCAATTATTTTTTGTCATTCTCATTGGAGCACAATTATTTCTTATAACAGCCATGTCCTACAACCGCTACGTGGCCATCTGCAAGCCCCTGCACTACACCACCATCATGAGTGACAGGGTGTGCACCACACTTGTCCTCTGCTTTTGGCTGTCTGGGCTAATGGTCATTCTCCCACTTCTCAGCCTGAGAGTTCAACTAGATTTCTGTAACTGCTATCTCATTGACCATTTTGGCTGTGATGCCTTTTGTCTTCTGAAGATTTTATTTTCAGACACGGAATTCATAGAACAACTTGTTTTAATCGTGGCTGTACTGACTCTTATAGTCACACTTGTGTGTGTGTGTGTGATTTTGCCCTACATACACATCATTAAGATTATTGTAAAACTTCTTTCTGCTCAACAAAGGAAAAAGGCTTTCTCCACCTGTTCTTCCCATATGATTGTAGTTTCCATCACCTATGGAAGTTGCATCTACATCTACATCAAACAAACAAAGGAAGGCGTTGCCATTAATAAGGTGGTCTAATTGCTCAACACTTCAGCTATCCCTGTGATAAACCTCTTCATTTATACTCTATGGAATAAGCAAGTGCAACAATCCTTAATGGAGGCAATAAAAAAGGCCGCATTTCTCTCAAAGAATTAGGACATTGATTTTAAATATTAAAAATATATACAAATAAGTAATTCTTTAGCTAAGTATTATATTTCAAATCTACAGTCTAATCTGTTTAACCACCAAAGTTTATTTTCTATTATTCTTAGAACCACAGAGTGAAGTAAGAATCATGATCTTACTTCAAAAAAACATGCCTTCGTTATGGTGCATTTTCTGAAGTGGACATGAAATTAGATTTCCAGAGCCTCTCACAAGACTTCATCATCTTTATGGTTTTCTACCATTCCCTTCTTTAAATTGATAGCTTTTTCAGGCCAAAGTAAATCCACTCAGAACTCCTTCCTGGTCTGGGATACACTGCCCCAGGAAGAAAGGGTAGAGACATTTTCTTTTTCATTTCTTATAATACAAAATATCCTCCTATGGAGGTCTGTAAAACAGAACTCAATGCTTTAAGCTTTTTCCCTAGTCAGCAAAGAGATCAGATTAAAAAATTTAGATTGACATGAAACTCTTTCAGCCCACTAAAATAATGTAAAAAGTAACTTTGAACTTGCCTTTAAGGGTAAAAAAGCATTGTCTGTGTTTTCCTACAATCTCCTATCTGACTCAAAATATTCATAACTCAAATGATAAGGGGAAAGGGATAGATGAGGAAACCTAAAAGCTAATAATAAAAAAAAACTTAATTTATATATAGTCCTTCTAAAAGAAGTATTCACAACAGTTTTGTTTATCATGTATCTTCTAGCTACCATTTCATTTGGCAAATGAAGTATCTTCAATTCCAGAAAGAAAAATATAAACCATGAATGACTGAAAACTGTTTAGAAATCTTCAGATTGTCTGGAGGTTTGCAGTTATGGGCTCAAAGATCTAAATCTCAGAACTCGTTTTTTTCTACAGGACTGTGATACAAAATAAAACCTCAAAAAGACTGGTAACTATTTACCCTATTGTAAATAAAGGAACTTAAGGTTTGGGCAATGGGCAACGGGCAAAAGACAATGGACTCCTACACCATTTGGTTGGTTGCTATTCATCAAGTCTCATACTTGAAACTAAAACTAATGAGCCATAGTATCAAAATGGAACTTTTAGTTAAAGGATTCTTAAGATAGTGCCCTAGGATTGAATATCTATTTTTACGAAGCAAAATAAATTAAGGAAAAGTTTCAATTCTCTCAACCTTTCCCAATCTCTCTCCTCAAACACAATAGACGTTATTTATCTGTGTTTTCAGATACTTTTGCAATATCTCATACCCATTGGCCTCATAATAGAACTGCTTCTTTCAGGCTCTATTCCTGTGGGTTTCAGTATTTATTATAACCAGTCCCTCATTCATAGAGCAGCCCAGTTTCACAAACAGTTCATAGAAACTTTAGATCAGGGTCAACACTTTTAGTGAAAATCCCTCAGATATCTTGTTACAATTACAGGTTCATTTTCAGTTTGTCAAGTGGAACTTGAGACTGCATTTCAAAAAGTGCCATGGATAGTGATGCAATTGGTCTAATGATCACAAGGTGATGATGGGAAATGTCAGATAAACTGTAGGTATTCATACCTACATTCAGGTTTTTATCCATATTAATTGAAACTGTCTGTGCCTAAGGATGCCTTGGATCATTCATAGTATTGTCTAATAAAGGCTGGCCATCTAATTCAAATATCAACATATAATTCCATGGGTAACTTGCCCCTTTCTTGACTTTGTGTCTCACCAATCACTGAAAGGAAGCCTTGTTAGGAAGTAAAACACAGGCCCATCAGATATCAAAATATACCCATCTGGAATAAAAAATGATGTGAGCTGTAATGCATATTAGTCCTGATTTTCATAAAATCTTTAATTGATAATCAAATGTAGCAACAACTGTAAAGATGAGAGCTCTCATGTATTAAAGAAAGGGGATGTAGTAGAGACAGAGAAATTGTAATCAGACAAAATATATCGCTAACAATAATGTGACAAAATGATAGCCATAAACTAAAGTTTTTTCCCTTTCTAGAGACCAGCTTTTATTCATTTTTCTTTTTATTCTTTTTCTTTTTTTCTATTTTTTAAAAAAGTATTACGTAAAAAAAAGAGGTCCCCATATACCCCTCACTCCCCTCACCCCACTCCTCCCATATCAACAAATTCTTTCATCATTATGGAACATTCATTGTATTTGGTGAATACATTTTGGAGTACTGCTGCACCACAAGGATAATGATTTACATTATATTTACACTTTCCCCCAGGCCACCCAGTGGGCCATGGCAGGGCATACAATGTCCAGCAATTGTCCCTGCAGTACCACCCAGGACAACCGCAAGTCCTGAAAATGCCCCCACATTGTATCTCTTCTTCCCTCTCCCTACCCTCAGCAGCTACCATGGTCACTTTTTTCACATCAGTGCTACATTTTCTTCCATTACAATCACAATAGTTCCATAGTAGAATATCGGTAAATCCTCTCTAACCCATACTCTAATCCTTCATCCTGTAGACCCTTGGATGGTTATGCCCAGGCCACCTCTATATCATATTCTATATAATACTCAAATTATATAATTAACCAGGAAAGAAGAGCAATGCAAGGACACAGGTGCATTTAATTGATTCTGTATTCTTATATTTCATATTTCTAAACTATAAATTATGCATAATAATAAACAAATAAACCACTGGTAAATATGTGTCTTCCACTTTCACCATAATCACATTAATTTACAATTACAAAAAAGGGCCATACCCCTAAATCACTTTTCTGAAGCACAATATTGAAGTTTCTTTATTTTACACTAGAATACAGTAAAGAAATAGGTTCTGGTCATGAATTATGAATATACTTACAATTTAGAAAATATTAATTCAGTGAGATATTAGAAGAAAAATAGGCATTAGTTACAATGCAAAAAGGTGTATTTGTGCTTCTGAAACATTCCACCATTCTCTCTTCAACCCCAAATTTAAATTTAAGCTTATACCAATATTTAGCACTTTTGTATGATAAAACAAAATATATGTATTTCTGTTATAGATAAGGAAAATCTTTTAGTACTTCCATCCTTTATATCCAATTGGCATCATAGCCATTATTATTATAAATTAAATATTTTATTGTATTCATTATACTTGAGAGTTGGCATGGAAAAATGTTATGAAATATCTTATAAGCACAGTATTACCATATCATTGAAAGGATAAAATATTTTATCACTAATTTTAAACTTTTGTAAAGCAAGACTTATACTATTATTTTATTAATCATATGGTATAGGAGAGCATAAAAGAAACAATTCAGTGCAGAAGAAATCTTTCCAATGGAATTAATGATGAGAAGAATCTAATGATGTAAAATGAAACCAACTTTTATGACATATTTTAATGGAGGCAAAGAATCAGTATATATAAAGAAATGTAAAGATTATTGTATTTATAAAAAAGTGAAGAAGATCAACTTTGGACTACTATTACATTCATTATGTTATTAATGAGTTAATATTTCTGTTTAGTATTATAAATTTTATATTTGGAACCCAGAGAAAGAAATCTTTCTAGCAATAAAATCTTGAAAAAAGGCCTCAATAATAATACATTTTCAAGTGTTTTGGCATGCTCCAAGCTAATCTATTTGGGGACAGATTACCCCTGCATAGAAAATCCAACACAAGAGGAGTAGTACCTCAAGACTCAAAAGTCATTATTGAAAAGTGTGGGATATGACGCCAAATGGAGATTTGATAGTTGGGAATGTGGAATTATAAAATATAAGACATTTGTTTTGGCAGATAAAATAATTCAGATGACAGTGAGATGGTAATTATTTGAGGACTTTGTATCACTTAAGTTAGAGAAAGAAGAATATTAAAAGAGGAATGTATTTCCCTGCAACTTACCACAAGTGAAAAAATAAAATGTAGAATATGGAAGAAAATTAAACATAGTCTCTCTACATTTCCTAACACAGATTGGCAAGGGTTGAATATGTGCACAGGTCATAAAATCATCAGGAGACAAATGAAAAGGGTTCCATGGTGTTATTCACTCCAGGTTGTGAGGTTGAAACTATGCTAAGAAAATAGCACAGCTATGTCTTTGTAATAATTCCTGACTAATATAACAAACTATGAAATAAAACTTCATTATATGATTACAAATAGTTCTGGATAGGCCCACTTGCACTCAGACTGGAGAATCTTTGAAAAGGTTAAAAAAATAGAACGAAAGAAAAAGAATCATTTGTAAATCTAAACATAAGCATGAGTGAATTCTACATTTTCCAAAATAGTGGTAAAAGATGTCAGCTTAACCCTTCATGGAATAGCCCTTCTGGAGAAGAATGGAAGAGAAATAAAAACTTTCATTGTGTCATAGTTAAAAGAAGAACAAAATTGAAAAAATTAAAGCAAATATTTTTCTGTAAATTTAATGGCTTTACAGTGTAACAGAAACTTAAGAAATGACTAATTTGTGGTCAACAGTGCACAAGGTTTTTGTGTCTATTATATAAAAAGATAGCATAGGAAGGAAAAGCGCAGTTTCTTAACTAAAAACACAATGTAGCACATGAACATCACAATGTATGATGTAGAAAACTAAATAAAATGATGTTTGAGGAAGATTAAATTATCTGGGAAATATCTGGGAATTCAGGATAAAAGTAAAAATTAAGAGATAAAGAACATAAGAGATAGTCCAATATGACCTAGTGTGGATAAAATATAATCTCCAGAAAGATAAGTTCATTCAATATATGAAAAAAAATAAGGTAAAAATTAATAATGGAACACATTTCTAAACTGAAGAAAAACTTCAGTCTATTAATTAAAAGGATCATTAAGTATCAGGAAAATTATTTTCTAGAAAAATAAGACTAATTTTTGTCATATTCTTTAGGAAAATAAAAAATCCCTTGAACTCTTAACAAAAGAACGATATATCTTCCAAAATGTCCTAAGAAATACAGAAAAGGTTGTAAAATTCAGTAAAATTCTGAATAAAAGACTTTTCAAGTTATGAACCCCACATTCCCTATAAGCCATAATTTATTTGCAAAACAATACATATATCCACAGTAAATCAAGTATTCAAACTAAATGCCACAGTTTCATAAATAATTATTTTGAAACAGAAACAATCATTAAGATGCAAATCCAAATAAGGATGAGAAAAATGGAAAAACCATGACATAATTAATTAATGAAGAATAAAAAAACAGAGTAATAAAAAGTGTAAATTTTAAAGTAAAATCACTCTTACTGTAAAACAATGCAAAAAGAAAAAATAATTCTTAGAAAAATTAAATAAACATAAATTAATGTTAATCTTGTTTATGTAGTTATTAATTTAATTATTAATCACATGAAAAGGTGAAAAAGACTAAAAATATGTTTATAATGACTAAAGAGAAGAATGAAAAATATTACTCATATAGAAAAATACATAGAAAAGTTGGAATATTTTTCATTCATAAAAACTAAACATACTTACAATTTAAAATTCTGTATGCCTTATACTCATGAGAAACATAAACAAAAAACATTGCACAAGAATAAGGAAATTTAAGGAAAGATTTAAAAATAGATAGAAGTAAGGTCTAAAACAACAATTATGAATATTATAATGACACAATTTCAAACCACTCCAAAGCAGTGAAATCTAAATTTTAAATGGATGCCATTTACAAATTTATGAAAGTATTTAATAAAAAATGATCATCAAAGGTCAATCAGATAAATGTAAACAAAAAAGTCAATAATATTTACAGCAGAATAAAACAAATCAATACAAATGATTACATATTTAGGGCAGATTTATATTGTTGATTAACTGGTGTGGCATATATAATTATGACATGAAAGATAAAACTAAATACCTAGAAACGTGAAAATACTGATAATATTACAATAATAATGGAAGATTTAAAATGTCACATTTTTCTGTTAGAGCATATAGAATGAGAAGTACATATGAAAATAGCAATCTGAAAATATAATTGACTAGATTGATTCAATATATATGTAAAACTTTTATCCAATAAAATAGAACCCATATGTATAGCAAGCACTTATTCTTCACAAAAATGATTATATGAAAACTATAATTCTAAGAATAAAAATTCTTCAAAAGACTGATTTTTAATATAAAACAATAAAAACATTACTTGTAAACGCTGAAGGAAAATATCCAACAACCCATGGATTTTGTATTATTTCCTAATTATTTAAGGGGTCAATAAATAAAGACTATAAATCTACTTCAAATGTTCATGTCCTAACAGGGAAGAAACTTTCCAACCCCACATCATACTCCTCTTGGGCATGGGACAATAGCCAGTACAGGATTGATGTCCTTGACAGATAGAAAATAAATCAGGTAAAACATTTAATTGTTCCAAAAGGCAAAAACTGGAATGTTGTACAGAAAGAACATCATAGAATATCATCAATTCACAGATTTGAGGAGGTAAGGATTGATGTTTAGGAAAGTTGGGGGTATGTAATTAGTTTGACCAATTCAAGACAGGAAAAAGCTAGTGAGAGAAACGGCTATATAAGTGTGCTTATGCATCCCTTTGAGTCTAGCCTGAACACTAAGTTGGACATGCATAGGGTGAAATTCAACAATGTCTGGCAAAAAAAAAAGTGGCAGGAGTTCTTATGTAAAGAATTCAGGATGTTCCACAGAGTTTAAAATGTTTAAGTTATGAACACCCATAATGGAAAACTCTCTTGGAACAGAGAGGCATTCAGTGCAATTTGATGCCTTAGTAATATGAGGCTAAATGGAACCTCACATAAATGCTACTCTAGACCACTTTAAAAAAATAAAACCTGAAAGATAATACTTAAATAGATCATGTTGAACGACAAATTGCTGGTCTGCCTCCTAAAATTAACTCAAATCTTCCAAAGAACATAACCAAGTCCCAAGTCCAGGTACTCAAACTTGTAATAACATAATATCTTGCAACCAATTGAAAATTACTAAACATGTATAAAAAAGAGCAGGGAAATGTGACCCATAATCAGGATAAAAATCTGTAAAAGAAACAAACTAAAAAAAACAAAGATCATGGAATTAGAAACCAGGATTTAAATAGCTATAATAAATTTTCAGATGTAGTCAAAGATTTAATAGAAAAGTTGAACCAAATTGAGAAAGAAACAGAAAATATTTTTTAAAAGCAAATGAAATTACCGAACACCATCTGTCACCACAATTCTAACAACAGTTTATAGCCCCTAGGCTATCTCCTCCTCAGGGGACTCTGCTACCAAGTCCTTCCACCTCTGTGCCCTTTTCTCCTTACTGGTTTCTTCCACCCATGGATATGATGAAAGGGACATCACCAGAATGAATAACTGAGTCAGTGGATATGTTTAAATGCAAGAAAGCACAAAATAGATCAATTTTAATGTATAGGACTTTTGAGCATTGCTGGTTCGAAAGATTTTTTGGTTGATGTACTGAGCAGAAGTTAAATTTTTTTTGAAGTACAGAACACAAGTCCATGAGATTTTCACTTGTAAAATAGTAGTTCTAGACATAACCTAGAGTCTAATTCCTCTTTATATTCTTTTTTTAAAAGAAGTTTTAGATTGCATACATGGAATGAATTCTGACTTTTACCTGTAACTATGTTTAGTTTTATGTAAAAAAATAGTTGTACCTTCTCTATGTGTGTTGGGTTTTTTTTTGCATTCTTTAGTTACTTCGATTCTATTTCTTCAATCCATTTTATTTTTCCAGTTTTTTAGTTTAAAGAAGTTTTAGATTACATAAATGTTACTTCAAAAATATAGGGGATCCCCATTGATTCCATCCTCTCACCCTCCCACATTTTACCCCATTAACAATATCTTTCATTAGTGAGGTACATTGGTTACAACTGATGGACACATATTAAAGCATTGTTACTAAAATGGTCTATAGTTACATTATAGTTTATGCTTTACACTGCAAAATGTTATAGGCTTTGACAAAATGTGTACTGGCCTGTATTCATCATTGCAATATCATGCAAGACAATTCCATGCCCTAAAAATGTTCCAAATTACACCTAATTCTTTCTTCTCCCTCCCCTCAAAACCTCTGGTGGCCACTGCCTTTATATCAATGATAGAAGTTAATCCATTGCTACAATAATTATAAGTCTATTTTTGCTCGTAGTTGAACTTTCCCCTTATGCTTATTAATTACTCAATCTTCCAGCATATATAAGGAAATCCTACATCTTAAAACTAAAAAAGATAAACAGACCATTCAAATAATGGGCAAGAGATTTGAATAGATACTTCTTCAAAGAAAAAATACAAAGAGCTAAAAAGTACATATAAAGATGCTCAAAATCACAAGCTATTAAGGGAATGAAAATCATAACTACAATGAGGGGAGTGGATGTAGCTCAAGGGACTGATCACCTGCTTCCCACAGATGAGTTCCTGGGTTCAATTTCCATTATCTCCTTAAAAAAAAATGAACAAACAAATGAAAAGAAAAAAAACAACTCTTACTGGGAGCAGATGCAGCTCTGTGGTTGACTGCTTGCTTCCCATGAATAAGATCCTGAATTCAATCCCTGGTATCTCCCCCCGCCCCCCCCCCCAAAAAAAAACTAAAATGAGATATAATCTGACAACTTTTGTAGTGGTGGCTCTTAAAATAAAACAAAACAAAAAAGGAACAGAGAACCACAAATGTTGGTGAGGACGTGGAGGAAAGGGAACACTCATCCACTGCTGGTAGGAATAAGAATGGAGCAGCGATTATGGAGGACAGATTGACAGCTCCTCAGGAAACTAATTATAGAACTGTTAAACGATTCAGCAAACCCAGTGATGGTTATACACCCAGAAGAACTGAATGCAGGGACATGAACAGATACATGCACACCAATGTTCATAGCAGTATCATTCACTATTGCCAAAAAATGGAAGCAACCCAAGTGCCCATCCACAGATGAATGGATAAGGAAATTGTGGTTTATACATACCATGGAATATTACTCAGTTGTAAGAAGGAATACAGTAATAACACACAGGAAAAAATGGATGAATCTGGAAGACCTTTGGTTGGGTGAAGTAAGCCAGGCACTAAAGGACAAATATTACATGACTACAGTGATAAGAATTAGGCAAATTGAGCAGACTCACAGAGATAGGGATTGGAAGACAAGTTTACAGGAGACAGAAATGAAGTACAGGGTGGTAAGGCAATGGTCAGTATGGACAAACTCCATGTTAAGGTGGAAGGGGATGGTTGGCATTGGATGGGGGTGATAGTGGTGCAGTGATGTGAGTGGGTATGACTCAAATGTGCAGGGAATAGGGTGAGGGGATTGGTTTGACTAGCCATGGAGTTGGTAGGCTTATGAGAACAAACAGGTGAACTCTGGGTATCTGTAGTTCTATGGTTAAAACTATAATGGTTGGAATTATATTGGACAGTGCCTAAAAAAAGAAAACAGAACAGTATGTCAAGCACACAATATTATTGCATGTAAATATGAACCTTATTCTTATAAAATTGAAAGAAGTGGTTACCATAGGTTTCAAGGGGAGGGGAGGCAAGAACAGAATAGATTGAACATAAGGCATTTTTAGTGCATTAAAATTGGTCTGCATGATCTTGCAATGATGGTTACAGGCCATTTTAAATTTTGTCAAAATCTATAAAAGTGTATGATTCAAAATGTAAACCATAATGTAAACCATCGACCATGTTTAGTAGCTATGCTTAAATATTTATACATCAATTGTAACAAATGTACCATACTCATGTAAGATGTTAATAATAGGGGAGAGTGGGAGGGAGTAGGAGGGGGTGGGGGTTGGCTGTATGGAAATCCCCTATATTTTCTGTTACTTTTCTGTAACCTAAAGCTCCTTTAAGAAAAACAAACAGAAAAATAAGACACTGGGGGAACATATAGAAGAAAATGTCACTGTAGTAAAAGATAACAAATCTTATGATGATGAAAGCCACAATTGAAAATTTATATTTTACTTTTTATTTTATTTGTTATTTTTAATTATTATTATTTTATTTTCTTATTTTTGTATGTTTTTTTTTTTTGCTTTGTTTTGGGGTAGGTTTTGGATCTTAAAAGTGTCGCAACTATGGCAAGGGATGATCACTGGTATGGGGTGTCAGTGATGGAGGTATGCATGGGGAGGGATGCATATAGGGCGTACCTCTATGGCTTAGGAATATGTTAATTGGTCATGGGGCATTGTCTATGTGAGTTGCGTTCCATACAGTAACTAAAAGAAAATTGAATTCCCATACTGAGAAGTCCTGGTACCTTCTCCAACACAGCAACTAGAGTCTTCCAAGTACATAGGCAGTATCTAGATAAGGAGGACAGACTATTAGGCCAGACCCTTGATATTGATAATTTTATTTTTGATCCTTGTTCTTATGAAATTGAAACATAGAATAAGAGTATATCTCACCTAATAGTTGCCTTCTGAAAGCTTCCTTGTGGCCTCTTTCTAAGTCAAACTCAGCATATAATCATACTACCTTTCCCCCAGCATGGGACATGACTCCCAGAGATGAGCCTCCCCGGAACTGAGCCATCATTACCAAGTGCCACTAGAAATGAATTTGGAAAAAGACCTTACCCAAAAGGGGAGAATATTAAATTCAAGTGAGTTTTTATATCTAAGAGATTTCAAGGTGAGTCAGGAGGTCATTCCCAAGGTTACCCTTATGCATGACTCAGTAGGACCTCATTTACTGCCTCAGTAAACAGTGCCTCAAACAGGGTCTTCCTGAAAGCTCTAGATGCATCTAGGCACTATAGGTTAGGCTCACAATCTCAGGAATTCAGCACCCTGTCAATGGGGCTTACTTTGGAATCTACTTTCCTCAATGAGACAGAGTTAGACTCATTTATAATTTCCCTAGTCATGGCTCTTCTGACCCTTTATTTGAACCAATAATTAACACTATACTCATTAACTATATATTCCAGAAACTTAAATCTTTGATATGTTCACATGCTGGATGAGCCCTGAATCTCAGCAGAGTTACAACACCACTCTCCAGTTCATTAGACTCGCCCAGGACAATAAGCAAAATCATGTTGAGGGACAATGCAAATCCAGCAATTCAGAGAGTATTTACAGCCACAAGCAAGAGTGTTCCAACATCTGAAACTAAGCCCCCTCTCAATCAGAAACAGAAGGGACATCACCATCCCAAAATCTTTATATTTTAAAAAACATATTCAGTGTTAAGAAAGCAAACAGGGAAGAAACTAATCTCTCATGTAAATATAGATTTTTGGTTATAAACTGTGAATTTGCTCCCCTAAACCTTTAATACACAAGACAGACCAAACCAGGCTTGGTCTGTCTTGTGGATTACCGGGACTATACAGGACTGTGGACTAATTACAGGACATGGAAATGAAACACTTCTGATATTCTTGGAATTTGGGTCAAGTTTCAATATTAGAAAACTTTACTGATAAATGCCATCATATTATACAAATAATATCTAAGGAATTCTCAGGGAAATATTTCCAGGGCTTGCAAATTCATGGCAAAATAAGTCTCCTGGAAGTTACTGACACCATGCTTTTCAGATGTTTAATAAATATTGTTGAAGAGGATAGTCTCCTGAAGAGAACATAATCTGTTTACTGGAGTGTATGGTAGCATTTCACCCCCTCTATTAGAGAGAAGTAAAAGGAAGCATGCCTCCAAAAAAATGTAAAATGATAGCTAGAGTGCCAGGAAAAACACTTGGAGAAATACAGGGTGAGATGGTTAATTTTACGTGTAATTTGGCTAGACTATGGTGACCAATGTTTGGTCAAACACTAATCTAAATATTTCTGCAAAGCTATTTGGTAGCTGTGATAAGGTGACTTTAAGTAAAGGAGAATACATTTGATATTGTGAGTGGGCCTCATCCAATCTGTTGAAGGCTCTAATTAAAAACTGAACATGGCAGTGTGAGACACTCCAGAGCTCCATCCCCCACAGAAGTGTTTAACAACAAGGAAGAATGGGCAGAAACATCTTAAACAGTTAAAGGTTGAAAATAACAAGAAAAACACTAAATCAAGTAAAAGGCAAATTAAAAATGGTAAGATCTGCTCATGCCCTTGCTGGTGTCTCACCTGTCCTCTCAGCAGTTCAGTGCAAAGTAGACCCATTCTGGACTACAGATCACTGTTCCTGTTCCAGAGGAAACAGAGTAACCCTCAAGCACATACTACATATATGCATGTATGTTCAAAACCAGTTGATAGAAGCATGCACATCTGACTAGGAGATACATCACAGGCTGGCCATCCCAGAACTTGTCCCAGGTGATCACCAGAATTGTCCTATGGCATTCTGTCAAAAACTGAATTCCAGAAGTATGCCAACAATAAGACATACAAGGAAATTCCCAGACTGTGAGGGAACACTTTTTCCTGAGAAAATGAAGGAATTCTAATCTATGAAAATGAGAAAATTCCTAGGCTCGTATGTTCATTTCCAGGCCAAGATGCATATACAGAATAGATGAGGGAAAACTCTATGTGTCTGCTTAAGATTGCCATCTAAACTCCTTATTAGGATAGCAATGTTCTGAAGGAGACCACTCACACAAGCAAATCTCCTAAAACTGAAAAATATGTATTATTATTTCCTTTTGAATTTTTATTAGCTCCTGGAATTTAAGAAAATTTCTCTCATAGTATTAGATGGATAAAAGCTTAAAGAATAGAAAAATTAATGCTAAATTCCAGAGATAACACATGAAAATATGAAAATGTCCCAGTTTCTGGGTGAAAAATGTGTAGAGACATGTGTCGGCACATTTTGTAATATTGTGTGAGACAGAAATAAAATTATTTATTCAAACCACTAGTAAAATATACATCCAGTTTACAAAAGAGGACTAAAAATGTACAAAGAAACAGGAAGTGAGAGCTTTTGCACAGAGGATTAAAGCATCAGAAACCATCAATGAGGAGGAGCAGACCTGGGACACAGCCGACAAAGAAATTTTTGAAATGTTCTGAGTATGGTCACAGTGATAAAAGAAAATATGAACAAAGAACTAAAGGACGTCATTAAAGCAACAGATGAACACAAAGAGATTGTCAAAAAGAGACAGAAATCCTAAAATGGAATCAAACAGACCTGAAGACCACAGAAAATATTTTGAAAAATTCCCTAGAGGGATTCAAGAGCAAATCAGAGTTGGCAGAACAGAGAATCAGTGAACTTGAAGAAAAGAGTATTAAAATTAGTCAGTTCAAGGGTAAGAAAGAATAAACAAAGAAGGGACACTTTTGGAAAAATGTCATTAGATTGGTAGGCAGAGCTTAACTCTCTTACAAAATCAATGGAGGAAGGGCAAAAAACTGTCCAAAGGAGCTGACCTGAGGATGTGCAGGCAAGGGTTATTGCACATCATCAAGGAGGTCAAGAAAGAGTGTGACAAAAAAGCCAAATGAAAACAGAGTTATTGGCCCCCAGAGATGGAAAGAGCACTCATTCTGCCACACTAAAAGTGAACTAATTGAGTAAACCCCAAGACTCACTGCAGCTAACTGTGAGGGGAACAGATGTCTTCCTTCCTTGGTAAAGGGAGGGTGCTGCCAATGACTGAGAGTGGTTTCTCTCCAGGGCATTTCCCAGAAAAGCCTTCTTGGGTCTTCACTCTGGACAGGCTGATATCACTGGCAAGTGGAGGTTGAAAGAGATACCTCCATGGAAAAGTTCTCTGAGGTGTACCATCTACTGGCAGACTGGGAAAACACAGAAGAAAATATGCTTTTTGAAGTCTAATATTCAAAACCCTTTGGATCTGATCTGTACCCCATTAGTTGGTCACTGGCTCTATTTTGGTGATTTAAGATGGGCAATTTTAAAGACTTAGAATAAGTTCAACCAAAAACCAAAGAAGAGCCATGAAACAAAATCATGAAGCAAGAGAGAAAAATTGACCATTAGAGTAAATTTACCAATATAATCAGACGCCTAGACATCAGCAAAAAATTGCAAGCCACATCAAGAAAGAGAAAGGTATGTCCAAACTAAACAAACAAAAAAAATCCTGATGTATCACAGGCTTTCAGACAACTAATCAATTATAATCACACAAATATCATGTCAGGAATTTGAAGGATAATATGACTAAAGAGATAAAAGAATATTAAAAATACACTGGGTGAGAATAAAGAACAATTTGAAAGCCTGCAATGAAAAGGAATCAAGCTTATGGGACTGAAATGTACAAGGGTGGTTTAAAAAATATATTAGAAGGGGAAGCAGATTTGACTCAACTGATAGAGTGTCCACCTACCACATAGGAGGTCCAGGGTTCAAACCCCAGGCCTCTTGGCCCATGTGGTGAGCTAGCTCACAAGCAGTGTTGATGCACACAAGGAATGCTGTGCCATGCAGGGGTGTTCCCTGCATAGGGGAGCCCCATGTGCAAGGAGCGTGCCCTGCAAGGAGAGCCACCCCACATTAGAAAAGCACAGCCTGCCCAGGAGTGGAGCTGCACACAAGGAGACCTGATGCAGCAGATGACGCAATAAAGAGACACAGATTCCCAGTGCCACTGACAAGAATGCAAGTGGACACAGAAGAATACACAGCAAATGGACACAGAGCAGAAAATGGGGGTGGAGGGAAGGGGAGAGAAATAAATAAAAATAAATAAATCATAAAAAAAATACATTAGAGGCACATAATAGCAGATTATAATTGGCTGAGGACAGAATTAGTGAAATAGAAGAGAGAACATCTGAACTTGAAAAGACAGGAGAAAAGAAAGAGAAAGGAATGGAAAAAATGGACAAGGGTCTCAGGGAGTTGAATGACAATGCAAAACGAAATAACATATTATAGGTGTCCCAGAAGGAGAAGAGAACTGAAAAGGGGCAGATATAATATTTGAAGAAATGACCCAAAATTTTCTAACCCTTATGAAATACATAAATATCAATATTCAAGAAGAACGTCACATCTCAAACAGAATAAATCAGAATAGACCAACTCTGAGATGTATTATTCAGAATGTCCAATGCAAAAGAAGAACAGGGGATTCTGAAAGCAGCAAGAGAAAACAATAAAATAAATAAACAAAACCAAAAATTAAAAAGTTACAAAATATAAAAAATGATGTTGAATTTAAAGTTCATGAGAAGGTGCTCAATCACTTAAGCTATATCCAATACCTCAGTAAATTAAAAATGATTGAAATTATACAAAGCATTTTATCTGATCATAATGGAATGAAGCTGGAAATCAAGAACATGTGGAGAACGGGAAAATTCACAAATATAGGGAGATTATAAAACACACTTTTAAATAATCAAAGAAGAAATTGCAAGAGAAATCACTAAATGTGTTGAGACTAATGAAAATGAGAACACAGCATATTAAACCTATGAGATACAGTAAAGCTTTGGCTGGGAGGAAAATTTATAGTCCTCAATGCTTATATTTAAAAGGAAAAAAAAAGTGAAAATTGCAGACCTGAGTGCACACTAGGAGGAGCTAAAAAAGTAAAGCAAACTAATCTCAAACAGGTAGTTTGGTAGGTAGGTAGAGAGATAGATAATAAAGAGATGATGGATAGAGCCATAGAGAGAAAAGACAGATATATAGATAGATAAAACGATATGGCAAATGTTGTTAAATATTAATATTGGATGTTTATTTTATGATTCTTTGCACAGGTTTTGTATTTTTGAAACGTCAATATTTAAAAATTTTTAAAAATAAAACATTAAGAAAAAACAGTTTTCCTGGAGAAGAAATTCTGCCTTGATATTAATGTAATGACATCTGAAAAAATTTGGACTCAAGACTGCAATGACTGCTGAATTTTCAGCCTTCCTGCCTGCCCTACAGATTTCAGACTCAAGACAACAACATCAATTACTGGCAAGTTTCCAGCCTGCCCTACAAATTTTAGACTGCCCAGTCCCCAAAATTGCCTGAAATATTTCTTTAAATATCTCTCAATCTTTCTTTCTTTCCATTTCAGTCTGCATGCACACAGACTCACACACAAGCAAATACAAAGTTACTATTGGTTCTACTTCCATTGAGAACCCTCACTCATGCAGTGATGCAGACAAGATTTTGGTACAGAGAATAATATTGCAGGAAAGGAATCTTTAAGAATTAGTTTTCTGAATTGGTTCTAGGGTTTTCTAAAATTTATTTTTTAACATGATTACATTAATACACACTAATGACATTTTCCAATGGTAAAAACAGCCTGGATAGTCCATGGCATGATGTGGCAAGAGACTTAATAAAAGTATCACAATTACAGAGACAACTAGTAAGATGGCAGTGGAGTAAGGAGCTCCTAGAGTCAGTTCCTGCTATAGGGCAGTTAGTAAACACCTGAGTTATCTAGTGCTAGCTAAAGCACCTGTTTGGGGATTCCAGGAGGCCAGAAAAACATCCTATAATATACTGGAAGGAATGGAAGGAGGAGACTACCTGTCTGCAGAGAAGACTCATAAGTAGAGCACTCTACGCCATGGAGGCTGGTGCCCATCCTCCATTGGAGGCACAGTCCACCTCAGGAGCTGTTCCACAGTTGGAATTGAAAGTTCCACTTCCCAAAAATGGGGGAGGAAGACATGGTTGGGCACCAGCTTCAGCTATTGATGAGTAAATTCAGTGGGCTAAAGTATAATCCTGAAAACAGCTAAAGTTTGACCTTATCCAAGTCAGAAAGAGGTCAGGAGCCCCTATCTTAACTCAACACCTGTCAAAAGGGGAAGAGGAGCAGACTGAAAATCACAGTGCTGGTGGGGACTGACTTCTTTCCATCCAGATCAGATTGCAGCTCTAGCCTAGGCCCTAATGCCATCTCCAGCAGGGATGAAGCTGCAAGAACCTGTGCCACCCTCTCCAGGGTATTACCAAAGATGCAGAGGCTGGAGATTATCCTACTCTGGCAGTATGAGCTACCCCAGGAGCTATTCTGTGGCTGGAATTGGAAGCTCCATTTCCCAAAAAAAATGAGAGGAGGAGATGATTGGCTGATGATTTTGGCTACTGATTGGTAGACTTGGCTGGCTAACATATAACCCTGAGAACAGGTAGGGTGTGAATCAGCCCAAGTCAGAAGAGGCCAGGGGATACCATTTTGACTCTGCCCCAGCCTAAGGGGAAGCCAGACTGACCAAAAATCACAGTAATGGTAGGAATGAGTTTTCTTTTACCCAGATTTGTCTGCAGTCCTAGACTAGGCTTCAGCCCTTCCCCTGGCAGGGATGAGACTGACAGGTCCTGCGCCAGCCTATCCAGGTAACTGCAGGTGCCTTTGGATGGGACAGACTGAAAATTGGAAGTCTACCAGGGCTACTGCAGTCATCTTGGACCTGCACTGTATACATTCTTGGCCACATCTGCAGCTCCATTCCCACCTCAGGTAGGGGAGAAAGGGGCCTGATGCTATTTCAGTCTCTCAGGACAACTACACTTGAGGCTTGCATGACTTGGATTATTCCACACAACTGTGACTTGTCCATACCCCTGATAAAGGAGAAAGTTGGGAGAAGATTCACTGGTCGTTGGCACAATGAAGGCAGCTTGGTTATCCATAGCTTATAGCACCAATTACAATATTGGCTCCTACTGCACAACCAGCAATGGAGAAAGGACAGAAAGCCCTAAACTAAAGAGAAAAACTATACCCAGAATACTTCAGTAATCCAGATGCCAAGACAGCAACAAAAAATTACAAACCACATCAAGAAACAGGAAACTATGACTGACTTAAAGGAACAAGATAAGCCACCAGATGACATAAAGGAGTTGAGACAATTAATCATAGATGTTCAAACAAATCTCCTTAAAAAATTCAATGAGATAGATAAGGAGATTAAGGATCTTAAGAAGACATTGGATGAGCACAAAGAAGAATTAGAAAGCATATATAGAAAAAGAGCAGATCTTATGGGAATGAAAGACTCAATAAATGAAATAAAAAAACACATTGGAATCATATAATAGCTGATTTGAGGAGGCAGAAGAAAGCATTGGTGAGCTTGAAGAAACGGCCTCTGAGAGGGAACATACAAAAGGTCAGATGAAGAAAAGAATGGAAAAAATAGTACAAGTTCTCAGGGAAATAAATGACAGCAAAAGGTGTGCAAACATATGTGTCATGGGTGTCTGGGAAAGAGAAGAAAATGGAAAATGGGCAGAAGGAATATATGAAGAAATAATGGTAGAAAATTTCCCAACCCTATTGAAGGACATAGATATCAATGTCCAAGAAGCACAATATAATCCCATCTGAAAAAATCCGAATACACCAACTCTGAGACACATACTCATCAGAATGTCAAATGCCAAAGACAAAGAGAGAATATTGAGAGCATCAAGAGAAAAGCAATGCATAACTATAAGGGATACCCAATAAGATTAAGTGCTGGTTTCTCACCAGAAAACATGTAGCAAGAAGACAGTGGTAAGAAATATTTAAGATACTATAAGAGAAAAACTTCCAGGCAAGATTCTTATATCCAGCAAGATTGTCTTTCAAAAATGAGGGCAAGATTAGAATATTCACTGATAAACAGAAACCGAGAGAATTTCTAAGCAAGAGATCAGATTTTCAGGAAATAAAAAGGGTGTACTAGAACCTAAAAAGAAAACACAGGAGAGAGACCTGGAAGAGAGTCTACAAATGAAGATTATATCAATAAACATAGCTAAAAGTATGCAAAGAGTGGTGAAAATGAAATATGACTGATAAAATTCAAACAGTCAGGAGTAAACCTAAACAATGATGTGAAGTGCTTGTATTCTAAAACTGCAAGCAATGTTCAAAGAAATAAAAAGTCCTAAATAACTGGAAGAACATTCCATGCTCATGGATTGGAAGACTAAATATCATTAGATTGTCAATTCCACTCAAATTGATATACAGATTTAATGCAATCCTGATAAAAATTCCACCAGCATTAAAAAAAAAATTGAAAACACTATTATTAAATTTATTTGGAAGGGTAAGGCATCCTGAATAGTCAGAAACATCATAAAAAGGAAAAGCAAACCCTCATCTCCAGACTTGAAATCATATTACCAAGTTATTGTGGTAAAAACAACATGGTACTAGTATAAAGGCAAACACAGAGACTAGTGGAACTGAATAGATGATTGAGAAACAGACCCTCACATATACAGTCAAGTGATTTTGAACTACCCTGTCAAATCCACACAGCTCAGGCAGATTAGTACATTCAAAAAATGGTGCTGAAAGAATTGAATATCCATAGCTGAAAGAAGGAAGGTGGATGTCTATCTCACACCTTATCCAAAAATTAACTCAAAATGGATAAAAACCTAAAAATAAAAGGAAGATACATAAAACTTCTAGAAGAAATGGTAGTTAAATATCTTCAAGACCTTGTGGTAAGTGGTGAATTTCTTAAAGGAGATAGGAGGAGAGAGATGGACTACTGATGTTTAATATATGCAGAAATTTTAAATAACTTTACTGTAAAAGTGTGGAAATGTATAGAGTGGATGGCAATGCATAGTGAGTAACAGCTGGTTTATAAATGGGGATTTGGCTGAAATGGTATTCTAAGTATGTAAATGCTAATTGGCAGATTGCTAGAGAATAATCTAGGAATTGAACAGCACAGTAAACCAAGAGTTGTATGAGAATTGCGGTTGATAGTAAAGATACAAGCGTGTCCATTGTGAGCTAGAGCAAAAGTACGTCATTGCTGCAAGGTGTTGGGAATGTTGAGAAGCATGGGAAAAATACAGCTGGAGTGACCTATGGACTGTAGTTAGCAGTAATAATATAATATTGTACCATCTATGTCAAAGATGTACTATGTTGCTAATGAGGCAGCATGGAAAGTGTGAGCCTAATGTATAGGATGGACATGATAAAATCAGATATTATCTTATCTATAGCAAATATTCCACCACAGTATGGTGTGTTGATGGAGGGGTGTTGTTTGGGAATTCTGCATATGTGCATGATTGTTTTATAAGTTTTCAACTTTCATCATAAAAAATGCATTTACAAAATAATAATAGGGCCGGTTGGGGGAAAAACCACATATTCCAGATAAGGTCTACGATTAGTTAAGATTTTGACAATATTCTTTCATAATTTGTAGCAAACATCTCAGGACAATGCAATGTGTTGGTGGAGGGTTGATGTAGGGGACCCCTATATGATGTTATGCGTGTTTGCTTTTTAAGTTCACAGCTTTTACTGTACACGTAATTGTTTATGTATGTTCATATATAAATGATATGAAGAAAATAATAATAGTATGGATTCAGGGAAAATACTTTGGTTACTAATAATTTGACAATGCTCTTTAATCCTTTGTAAAAAGGTTTAACAATGCATATTATTGGTGGTAGGGTGAATGAGGAGAGTTTTTTATGATTTTATATATGTTTTGTAATTTCACATCTATTATTATACATTTATTGTTTATATATGTTTTTGTATGAGTGATATAGTTCAATAAATTAATTTAAAAAATTTTTAAATCACAATTATAAATGTCAACGTTCTGGGTGAAAATGTGTTTGACCACCTTAGAACAATTTCATCAAACTAATAAGAATAATAAATTGGCCGTGTGCTTCAGCTGCACCAAAGAAAGCAGAAAAAGAAAAGGATGAGCTCATGGCTTGAATTTCCCTTCTCAAGACACCTAAACAAACTGATAGCCTATGATTATCCTGCACAAGTCCATATGTTACAAACAAAATGCACCAATAGAAATTTTTTTCTATGTTCCAAAATGAAACACACTTAAAAACACCCAAACCCATTACACTTGATTTCTCAGATAATGTTCTCAAAATTAAAACCCTCATTTTAAGAAAATCGCTTTGCAATATCCAAGCCTGTTACAGGCCTCCTAAATTTGTTTTGGTGAAAGTTAGAGAAATTTTTCATTGGAGAATAGAAGTTCATTTTTGAACCAATTGATTCATGTTGTCCCAAGTTTGTGTTCTTGCTAAATATTACCAACATTAAAATAATAATAAAAAGTACTATTTAGAATACAGCTCCTTCAGCTTTTTTTCCTAAATGATTTAGAGAAAATTATTTTTAAAATAATTAGTACTTTCTGAATACCATTCTCTAGAGAAAATGTTTTCTTTTCTTCTTTTGTTTGGTAATTTCAGCAGATTCTTTTGTGTATGCATAGAGCAAAAAGAGATAACAGTCACTTTATTAAAATCATAGGATATCTTAAATTTCTTTTAAGATAAGTTTTTCTAGCTTCTGATAGTTGGATATCTGATATAAGACCCCAAGTTAAAGAATAAAAAGCTCTAAGAAAATGTAACCAAACTGGAAAGAATGATAGATCCATTAGGATTTTTATTTCCTGAATGCTGATATATATAGTGAATGAGAATTAAAGAGAAAGTGAGAAATCATTTGAAAAATAAATAATTGTCACAATTCAACTTTTACTTGAATTCTTCTGAAGAAAGCATTGACATATAACACCCTTTTAATAATTGAGTAACGTCCTGAAATGATTATGATCACCTGTAATTTAGTTAGCCCATATAGTCTACCACCTACCATAGTAGAAAAACCAATCCCAACATGCCCTCTCTAAGGTAAGTCAGTTTTTTTGTTTTTTTTTTTAACTTCTCTTTTCTGAATCTGAACTTAGGAAAATTGAAGGGCAAATATAATTCCCTGATATAGACTTAACAAAGTTTTGTTCTATTAACCTATTCCTTCTGACAGAAAAATAAATATTCTTATCTTGTTTTGGATAAAAAGGTATCAAATCTAATAATATGTATGTTTTAATGTACAAATGACTATCTAATTCATTTTCTTTATACATCTCAAATTGTGGAGGCTATTTAGAGAGCAGCTAGTCTTTAGATTTTGAGGAAATCTAATTCCAAGCCTCTGCTGGACACTTGTGGTTAGCAAAAAATTATTTCTAAAAGCTCCCTATCAAATCACAAGTAGTGGAAAATTAGGATTTCTAGAGATACAAGGGCTGATGTACATGTTTAAAATAAATGCCTGTGATGACTTCATAAAATCATGTGTTTTCTTAGTGACAGCAATTCAAGTTTTATTTGTGGAAACTATTACAAAATAATTTTTTATACTGCTTTCAACAAATCTGTTTATAACCAGTTGAAGGATAAAAACAATTAGTGTGTTTAGGACAAATTGAAAATTATGATTAATAGAAAATGAGGATGAAATAATAAAGAGGCAATGTCTTTTCTAGTTATATTTAGTTTAACACGTCATAAAAATTCCATAGATAATGGAAAAAGAATGCCAGTGCATATTTTATTGCAATATAAGAAAAATGACTAATGGAAAAAACTCAAGGTATAACAAAAATAGAAAAGCTTTTGTATTTAAATGCAAGAATTAAAATGTTATTCTTGGAATATGTATATATAAGTTAAGACTGGTGGGAAACAATCTAATATATTAAAGAATTTTTAAAAGCTAATGGGCAAAAAAACTAATAATAAAAAAGATGTATTTGAATAACTGCAATTGAAGAGAAAAGGAAAAATCCATTTGTGACACTTTCTAAAAAAATTATAGCTTATATGCAAGGAAGAAAGGAAAAAGAAAATAAAAGAAATTCTTTTGAATATTGCCTGGAAATTCTGAAAATTGGATAAGACAAAGAAGCCTTGTTCATATTCAAAGGAAATGAGTAACGAAATAATCATAATTAGTAACTATGGCATGATGTTACAGCACTAGTGAGTGATAAGACCTGCAACTAGGGCTTCAGATGATTAGTTTCAAAGTATAAGTTTCTTAATATAATTTGCACAGTTATACAGAAAATAATATGAAACCATTATAAATGGAATGAATTAAAAAGGAATATAAACATAGATATCAATTTTAGTTTATCTGGGAAGTGTACTTGGTTGATCCAGTGGATAGGGCATCCCTCTACCACATAGGAGGTCCGTGGTTCAAATCCCAGGCCTTCTTGACCCATTTGGAGCTAGCCCACGTGCAGTGCTGATGCACACAAGGAGTGCTGTGCCACGCAGGGGTGCCCCCCATGTAGGGGAGCCCCGCATGCAAGGAGTGTGCCCCATAAGGAGAGCCGCCCAGCGCGAAAGAAAGTGCAGCTTGCCCAGGAATAGCACCGCACACATGGAAAGTTGATGCAGCAAGATGATGCAACAAAAAGAAACACTGATTCCTGTGCTGCTGACAACAACAGAAGCAGACAAAAAGAAGAACACGCAGCAAATGGACACAGAGAACAGACAACTGGGACAGTGGGACAGCGGGGTGGAAGGGAAGGGGAGAGAAATTTTTTAAAAATTTAGTTTATCAGCTTGTATGTTTTATTTCCTAAGTCATGCAGATTTGAGTTGTACTTAATAATACACTGGACCATTTTCTAAGTAGTTAATCTAAAGGCCACTGATAAACAGTGAATGGAAAAACCGATGGAGTTGGGAAAAATAAGCAAACAGTACAGTTGGAAAAACTGAAGCAAAATGATAGCAACAACAGTAAAGAAGGAAATATAAAATGCAACTTGGTGATGAATATGTAGAATCAAAATTACTTTAGAAAGAAGTTAAATGAAGAAATCAGAAAATACAAAATATTTAAATATTCTCTTGGGTATCTTTCTGGAACATGGGCATAGATCATTTGCTGAGCTCAACTTCAAATGACTGATACACTCACTGTTAGCTGGCAAATAGGATTACTCAGTTCTAGACTGAATAACTAGGGAAGAATTAATCAACATTCTTATAAAGGAAACTGATGAACTGGAGGGTGTTCATTTTGAATGAACGCTAAGTTGACTCATGAAAACATTTGCACACATGTAAGTTTTAAATATGGATCTTTCTGTGGTTCAGAATGAGAATAAAATACTTCCTATATGTATTATTAGTTTTTATTTTCTTTACATTTCATAGGACAAAAGAGAAATGAAGAACCAATCAATGGAGATAGAATTTATTCTGGTTGGACTGACAGAAGACCCTTGGCTGCAATTTGTGATTTTCCTCTTTCTCTTTCTCAACTATATGTTAAGTCTGGCAGGCAACTTCATCCTCCTCCTCCTCACTCTGCTGGATCCCCACTTCAAGACTCAAATGTATTTCTTCCTCCAAAATGTCTCCTACTTGGAAATTTCATTCACAAGGTTCTGCATTCCACAATTCCTGATAGTCATTCTGATTGGAGACAAAACCATTTCCTATGACGGTTGTATTACTCAATTGTTCTTTTTTTTTTTTTTTAGGAGTTACAGAATTTTACCCTCTGGCTGCCATGTCCTATGACTGCTATGTTGCCATTTGCCAACCACTGCATTACCTGATACTGATGAATGGCAAAATGTGCTACTAACTGGTCCTCAGGTCCTGGGGAACTGGATTACTAATCACCTCCCCCTCTTTGGTTTTGGGGCTGAAACTGGATTTCTGTGCTTTCAAAACTATTGATCACTTCATATATGGCTCTTCTCCTATGCTGCAGATCTCTTGCACAGGTACTCGCTTCATGGAGTTGATGTCTTTTGTCTTAGTCTTGGTAACACTTGTGCTCGCCTTGCTGTTAGTGGTCCTCTCCTATGTGTACATCCTCAACACCATCCTAAAAGTCCTTTCTGCTCACAAGCAAAAAAGCCTTTGCCATCTGCACCTCACACATAGTTGTCGTCTCTATTACTTACAGAGGTTGCATCTTTATATACATGAAGCCCTCAGCAAATGGTGACTTAATTTAAAAGTGTCACTGCACTCAGTACCTTCCTTCTTCCTTTACTCAACCCCTTCATTTACACCCTAAGAAACCAGCAGGTGAAAGAAGCCTTCAGGACATACTTCAAAGATTTTGTTATGGTCAACATAATAAGGAAAAATTTAACCTGAATAACATACTATTGAATGGATAACTGAGTCCAGACTCCTAGTGTATGAGTTAGACAGACATCATTTCTGCCTTCATGTCTCCTTGCACTTCTATGCTTTTCTTTCTGAGTAGAACTTCCTTATAAGTAACTAACTTCCTCCTTCAACTGCCAATACTAAATTTCATGTTTTCGTTGAAATATATCTTCTCACAAATGATAGGTATTTATTTACTAAAAGCTTTTAAAAATGAAGTCTGCCAGGTGTCTTTGTAGTTAATTATTTGAAATCTTAGATTATTTTATAATGAATAAAAATTATATTCACTAAATATCTACTGCTAATTGCATCTATTTAAGAAGTTTACATTGCTAAACATAAGCTGGCAATTATTATAACAATAATTAAAGTTGTGATAGAAAAGGAGGAGATAATCTGGTTAATTTTAAAGACCAATTAGCCTTCCTGCAGGAGCCATCACATAAGCTGAAACTTTAATATGAATATGGAATAAAGATCCAAAACTGTTTAACCAGGGTTATAAAATATGCAAAGGAATGATGAACCTACTTTGAAGTATGCTCAATTGGAGAGGTATAAGAATTAGGAATGTGGTATTTGTAAACATTGTCATTTTTTAATTCTTGTTAGAAATAATTGAATTCCCTGCTTGATTCTAATTGCTTAAATTGCTTTGTATTCTCTTAAGCCTACAAATGATGTAATCCATGACAGAAATTCAAGTTATAATTTATTTATAACTCGGTTTTGGATGTTTCCACATATTTAAAACAATTTGCCAATTGCGTATTTCCTCATTCTGAGCTGACCATTTTATTCATTTTTATCAAGGTATATATTCCATACAATAGCATGCAATCATTCTAAAAGAATGTAGTTCTGGGAAGCAGACTTGGCCCATTGTTTAGGGCATCCGTATACCACATGGAAGGTTCTCAGTTCAAACCCCGGGCCTCCTTGACCCATGTGGAGCTGGCCCATGTGCAGTGCTAATGCGCACAAGAAGTACCCTGACACACAGGGGTGTTCCCCGCGTAGGGGAGCCCCACACACAAGGAGTGCGCCTGTGAAGGACAGCCGCCCAGCACGAAAAAAGTGCAGCCTGCCAGGAATGGCTCCACACACATGGAGAGCTGACACAACAAGATGACGCAACAAAAAGAGACACAGATTCCCGTGCCGCTGACAACAACAGAAGCGGACAAAGAAGAACACGCAGCAAAATAGACATAGAGAACAGACAACTGGGGCGGGGGAGAGAGGGGGAAAGGGGAGATAAATAAATAAATAAATAAATCTTTTAAAAAAAGAATGCAGTTCTTTTTTTATTTTACAATAAAGATAAGAAATATTCACACTGTTCCACATGGTTCCCTTTCCTTCTTCTGAGACATTTCCACCTCTGCCATTAGACCTAGTAACTCCCTGATATCCATTCAGTCACTTTAGACTAAATTTGCCTTTTCTGGAATTTCTTATTAAGTACCTCATACAGTATGAACTTTATGTATGCTTTCTCTTGCTTAAAATAATATATTTGAAGTGTACATATACTACAGCACATATCTATAATCTATAGTTCACTTCTTTCCACTGATACATTTTTTTTCCAAATTTCTTGTGTGCTTCCTCTATCCCAACACTTTCTTTCCTCCTGAATTTGCTCCAGAAAACTTAATCATTCACTTTGTACAGTGTGAAAAGTGAGTGCATTTTGCATTCTGAAATGCCAATTCCTGAATTCTTCCATACTCCTAAAATGAACATCTGCAATAAACTGTTTGCCACAGAGAGTTATTTGAAGGAATTGTTTCTCTTATGTATTTGTGTCTCTATTTCTCCCACAAAGCCAATTATCCCAGGCAGACTAGTAGGCCGATTTTAGGGGTTTTCCCTAGTGGAAAAAAAGGATGCATGTACAGAACATTGTTCATGCTTTGTTCCTCATTTCATGGCCCCATCTCAGTCTCAAATTGACTGCTATAACTCTTCTTATTATGCAGCAAGCTCAAAGACTAAAACTTCCTTTTAATTTTGCTCTAGAAGCTCATATGCTATTTGGAGTTTTTACCCATAAAAAATTGCTGGAGTATAATACACTCTGTTCCATCTCCCGCTGTCTTGGTTACTTCCTCATAAATATGTGAATTGGATTTAACATTATATTTTCAAACAAATATGGGATCACAAAATATTTTAACCACAGGGAACTATAAAGTTTGCAAATTCTGGAAATATGGGTCTGTCTTGTATCATTCAGGTCAGTCAGGAAAGCAAACTGCTATAAGTATTCTGGTAATTAAGGGTATAATAAAGAGTTACAGCTATTAAGAATGTTGGAAGAGATGGGAGCAATAAAGTAGTTGAACAGTACATTTCCGATATTCAAGTTAAAGGAAACTAAATCAAATTGGTTAGGGGAAAAACACTTCGTTTAATAGTAATATTTTGACAATGCTCTTTAATCATTAGTTAAAAAGGTTTAAAAATGATGCAAGTTATTAGTGGTAGAGTGAGATGTTATATACATTTGTTTGATGTCATATATGTTTGTTTTGTAAGTTCACAACTATTATATATTTATTGTTTATGTACGTTTATGTATGAGTGATATATTTATTTCAATAAATTTAAAAAAATGTACCTCGGCAGGGGGAGGGGGCGGGGAAACTCAGTTTGAAGCCTTGAAGAGAATGGTTCAGAAAAGTGTAGAGGGAAATTGTAGAGACTTTTAGTGATTTTTGAGAAAGCTTCAGTTCTCAACAGTGAAGTCGGTAGCTCTCCTAGACTAGCTGAGAAACTGTTATTAATCTCTGTTCAACAGTCTGGTAACAATGACTCTAGGAAAAATAACCTCTGCTTTTTTTCCAATTTCCAAACTTTGCACAAAAATCCTCTCATTGACAGACTGAAAATTGGATCCACACAGGGAAGTGGACTTTGTACTAAAAAATTTCCTAGGAATGTCATAAGTGCTGTTGAGCTGACAGCAGGCAATTTAGTGAAGATTTCTTGAAAATAACCAAATACATGGTTTCAGAAGGTCCAATTCCCTGCTCCACAGCCCATTTCAGAAAACAATGACGCCAATATTATGAGCAGGATTAGGAGAAATAGGATGATTTTTGTTCCTTCTTGTTAACTTTATCCTCATCATATGAGACAATCTTGGAATTTCATGGATGTTATAAAAGCTTAATTCCCAAAATCCTTTCATGCACTGGAAAACATAGTTTTACAGGGTATAAGAGAGGTTTTAGTTTCCTGGGCTGCTCAAATCTGATACCATGAAATGGGTGAGACCAAGAGAATATACAAATCAAGACCTCATTAAGGCAAAGCTTTCTTCCTGAGGACCAATTATTATTGAGCCTTGACTTCTCTGCCACATGACAAGGAACATGGTCGGTCAGTGTGTCTGTTAGTCTCTCTCTTCTCTTCCAGGTTTCTATGCTTTCTGTTTCTTGCTTCCATGACTCTCTCTCTCTCTCTCTCTCTCTCTCTCTCTCTCTCTCTCTCTCTCTCTCTCTCTACAATATTTCCATTTATAAAGAACTCAATAAAAGGATTAAGACCCATATTGAATGAGGTGGGGCACACCTTAACTGAAGTAGTCTCATCAAAACATTCAATTTGCAATGGGTTTACACCCACATCCACAGGAATGGATGAAATTTAAGAACATGATTTTCTGGTTATAAGCAGTTCCAAACCACCACAGTAGATATGTTTCTGATCAAGTGAATAATTAGGAAAAAAAGCAATAATAGCAAGGCAATAATGATTTCACTAGTAAAATACATTCATTTTCCCACAAATGAGCTTATTGGCTTATAATGGTTAAGAGACTTCAAAGTGAGTTGAGAAGACTTCCCAGAAGTTACACTTTTGCCCATCTCAGCAGGATCCCATTGACTACCACAGTCACTATTGTCTCAAATAATGGGGTTACTGAGGACTCTGGGGACATCCAGATACTGTAGGCTAGGCTGACAGGAATTTGGTGTCCTACCAGTGGTCCTTATTTTGGAATTTATGCTTACCAGAGTGACAGAGTTGGACTCAGTTATGTTTTCACTACACATGGCTCTTCTGTCCTTTATTTGAACATATAGTTAGTACTAGAGTTGATAGGTTATATCTAAGAGACTTAAATCTTTGGATTTTCCACATGCCACTTTGGCCATGAATCTCAACAAGTTGCAACACTTGCTCTCCAGTTCATTGAAATCACCCAGGAAAACTAACAAGGAAATGATGATGGACAACAACCATCCCAAGGAACAGAGAAAGTCTACAACTTCAAGTATGATAGTCCCATCCACATGCCCAATGGGATCTAAGCCCCTCTCAGTTAGAGGCAGAGTGGGCATCAGCATCCAGGAGTCCTCAGGACTGGGGAATGAGCAATGGACGAGAGTAGTTTATTGTTATTCTACTATAGACTTATTGTGATTCTAGCAATGGAAGAATTTTCATCATTGATGTGGAGGCAGTAGCCTCCAGAAGTTATGAGACAAAAGAGAGGGAAAAATAGATGTAATATGAGGTATTTTCAGGACATTGGAATGGTACTGAATAATGTTGCAATGACAGATACAGGCATTATATTTCTTGTCATAACTTACAAAATTTTGTGGCGAGAATTTAAATAATGTAAACTATAATCCAAGCTTAGTAGAAATGCTTCAATATGTTTTCATCAATTGTAACAAATGTACCACACTAATGAAGGATATTGTTAATGTCAGAAAGTGTGGGAGGAGGAGGGAGTGGGGCATATGGGAATCCCCTACATTCTTCATGTAACATTTATGTAATCTAAGTATCTTAAAGAAATTTCTTTAAATAAAAAAATAATAAAGAATGTTCTAGATATTAAAACTCTATATTTGTTTCCTACAATAAACAATCCTCTATTAGACACTCATTTTGGCCTAATAATTTTGAATGAGCGAATCCCAAATATTTGCTCATTTGTTCATTCTTTCATCCATTCATCATCTCCACAAATAAGAGAGCTCTAACAACCTACAATTATACAAATGAGAGAGATATGTTCCTTGAAATTAAATATTTATATATTTATGTCAATTTTAGATAAGTTCAGAAAAAGTGCTCAATGGAAGGACCTAGAAATCCAGCCAATGTGCCTCAAATATCCATAAAGAGCTGCAGAAATGTTCCCTGAGCCCTGAAACTTCCATTAACTCTTTTTAGAAACAGCCATCTCAGTTTTCAGCAATCGAGACCACACTACCTAGATGGAAGGGTAAGGAGCAGCAGGCATAGGTACCAGGAACAAGCTCACTTTTTAACACAGGAGCCAATTCCTCAGTCCTAGCCTGACACCAGACCTTTCTAAACTCTGCTGTGCCTTAATGGAGAAGTGAATGCGGATCAAGTTCTGCGCCATTTACTAATCCTCTCGTGTAAAATAAGGAACCTCTTTGTGTGCCATCAATTAAGATCAAAAAGTTCCTAGAAAATGCTAAGAGTATAAAATTCTCTTTTCTGTTTTAATTTGTACTTAACATTGTGTTTAACTTTTAAATCTATAATTAACTTTGTCAGTCTGCTCGTGCCTAGGAAATCAGATTTGGGATCACCAATTACAAATTGGGAGCAGTGAAAGGTAACCTAGAAATGAGTCTTTAATAGTCAATACTATCTTGCAATTTGATTTGATGTATAAATTATAAGTTGGTTTGGTTCAACTGCTAAAAAAGCAGAAAACTTAGCAAAGTTGTTGCTAATAAAATTGTTTTACATGCTTAGTTAATAAAAGAGCTCAATTTGCTTCAAAGTAAAAACTTACCAGAAACTGTAACTAGGAGTTAAGAGAATTGTAGATGCCTTTATATTATAAAACAGCAGAAAGATAACATCTGAATTTGCTATAACTGGGTGGATTTAGCTATATTAATTGTAATTATGAACTGAACTTACCTATACCTAGAACCTACTATAATAAAAGAATTCTAAACCGAGTTTCCTTTGCTCATGGTTATTTCACGGCTGGACCCACCTTTGATGGTAACTGCTTTATTCTCCAGTTTGTAGCCTGGCAACTTCTGCCCCCTATGACTCAGGGGAAGGCAGATTGGAGACATCCTTGTTTCCTGTCCTTCCACGGGAATTAATAACCCTGCTTTCTCTCATGACTACAAATGTGAACTAAACTGCTGCCTGGTGGATGTCTCGACCCTCAGGGTTGAACGTCCATTCTTCCAGTCCAGTGGCTGCCAGAGTCCTGTTATGTCTGAGGGCTGGGGAGTCAGGGGAGCCTCTCACCTTAAATGTAGAGTTTCCTAAAAGCAGCTATTCATGAGAGAAACCATTTTCCCTGAGACTCCAGTGACCTCAGTGAGTATATATGGTGATTAATGTTTTTCATCCAAGGTCTACCAAACTCAAATGGGAAATAAGAAAATTTCTGAAGTAAAGGAAAACTTTAATGCATTAGGGACATTTCATTTATAAGTCAGTAGTCAAAGAATAAAATTCTTGTGAAAAACTGCATGGTCACAATACAGATTAATTAGAAATCACCCTCAAATACATCTTTTAAATGTTATATTACAGTTAAACTTATTTTGTAAAAAATTATAAATAATAGTGAGTTGTATGTTTCTGTGTCTATCTCTATTTGTGTCTGTCTATTTTTTCAGTATATATCTTCATACATCAGGATGGTAACATCAATCAACAAAAAGTCTTAAAAGAGCTCTATTCAAAATGTAAAATTAAATAGGTGCTTACATATGTGAATGAGTATTCTTGGACCTCAAATTAGGCTAAGCAGGATGGAAACGTTATATAGAAATCTATATATATAAACTGAGAAGTAGCAAAACTTTTGACTCAGCTTTTTAACCTACCCAGTCCCCAATGCCTTCTCTTTGCAAGAGCTATGGGGGAAGGACAGGTATGACAGATTAAAGCCCTATATTCTAGACTGGGGAATTAAGAATCATAGTTTTCCTATCATTACCCAATTTTAACCTTTAAAAGTCTTAATATAGGTTGGATAATAATTGTATTACCAAATTTCAAGAAGTAAAGAAAAAGTCCTTCAAAGTTACAGAAGCATCCTTTAAAACAAACTAATTATAATTAGTCAGTATATTTTCAAGTTGTCTCAAAGAGCCAGAGACTAGATGATAGGCTTAACAGGAAATTGGGGTGAGAGGAAGGGTGTGAGCTGAGTCTACATAGGTGAAATCTTGATAAACTGGAGGTAAGTATTTTACAGGAAAGGAATATGTTGGGGGCACAGGGGTAGTATTGGGTGGGGTTTTATAGGCTTGAGAGAGACTAGGGTTGTGATGATGGGTCAGACCCTCCAAGGAATTGGGAGGAGACTTGGGGAGAACAGATGAACATGAGGGATTGTTGGGTATGTGGTTGAAACTATAATGTTGAGAAAGCTCTTTAGAAAATATAAAAGGAAGGGTTACCTATTTAATGTGCTTTATGGGAAGCATCTGGCACAGGGAATGTGTGCATGCTCATCTTGTCTTAGTGTGTTATATCATTGGTGGAGACCCACACAATGTGTGGGAAGATGTACCCCCATCTTGGGGAGGCCTAATGTTCTCAAACTTAGGGAATTGAGAAAATTGGTGGCTCTCAATGGGGTAAGAAAGTCTACTGTGTCAAGCCCTCAGAATTGTTGCAAATATCTGTGAATCTGGACCTTCAAACAGTGAAGCTTGGTTGTCACTGTGGGTCCTGAGGGGAGGGGTAGAAGAAATAGAATAGATGGAAGCAGGGTAACTACAGGGCAATGGAAATGTTCCACAAGATCGTGCAATGATGGATATAGTATTGTAGAAGTCAAGAGGTTCAATTGTTTGTGTATAGAAAGGCCAGGACTCAGGAATGATTTTGAGAAATAAAAAATGATTTATTCATGGCTGGCCAGACTCGGGAGCTTTCTGTTTCAAACCTGAGTGCCGAATGGGATTTTTGGGATCCTTTTATACAGAGGAAGGCCAAATCATCCTTTGTTTCAGTGCTCAATAGGCTTGAAATAGCATATACCTTCCACATCTTAGGTAAACTTTTAGCATGGACTTCTTACATTCTAGATAAGCTTTTAGCACATTTGGTTTGCATTTTCCCTGAATATTTAAAGTTTATAGAATTTGCATTGCTAAATTGTTTCTCATGGGTTAGAGTCATTGCCATGGTCACCAAGGGCTGGTGACCCAAACCCACAGGTCATGACACATAGAACTTATGTTATCTACAAAGAAATGAACAGCTTCCCACCCATATCTGACATCAATAGGACATGTTAAATTTCATCCAAAATGTATAAATATCTGTAAGCTAAAATGTAAACCATAATGTAACTATAAATTTAGAAAATTTTACTATCTAAAATATAAACCATAATGTAAACCAAAATAGAACCATGTTTGGTAGCTATGTTTTAATATCTGTACATCAGTAACAGCAAATATAACATGAATGTGTGAAAAGATCATTGCTGGGGAAGGGGAAAAAGGGTTTAATGTTGGATATATGGGAGTCCTCTATATTGTATATGTGACTTTCCTATGATCTAAAATTTTTTTGAAGACAAAATTAAAAATTAAAAAAAGGATGTAATCACTGAGGAAGGAATGAAAGAAATTGCCTTGCCACTATACATACAGAGCAACACCTATTACAGTGATGAAAGGCAAAACATCAAAAACAAAAGTTTATGATATTTTTCATTTTTAAATATCCCAATTTATTTTTTACTTTATTTTCATTTTTCTAAGTTAGTATGTATTCTATTTCTAATCTTTAAATCTATCACCACTATTTCATTTTCCTATTGAGTTTGGCAATATATTAGGCTTCATTTTTTAAGAAGTTTTGGACCACAGAGGGGTTCAACTATGGCAGGGGAGGAACACTGGTGTGGGGTGTTATTGATGGACACATGGTTGAGAGGGAGTTTCCCAGGGCATCTATATATGGTATATAAAATGTTTGTATATCCATTGAGTAATGTCATAGTAGGTAAATTTATACACCACAATCCCCCAAGTGCAAGAGCAAAGACCAGTCAAGAAGGACAGTCCAATTATGAGCTCTTGATACTGATGACTATGCTTATGAGCCTGTGTGCCTGAAATTTGAGCTAGGCCTAGAGCTGCAGGATGTCTAAGCGTTACCTCCTGAAAGCCTCCATGTTGCTCAAATGTAGCCACTCTCTAAGCATGTAATGCATTACTTTCCCATCGGCATGCAACCTGACTTCCGGGGATGAGTCTCTCCAGTACAGAGGGATTACTACCTTTCAATAACTTGTGATACAACTAGAAAAAGACCTTGAATAAAAGGGGGGGGATAGTAAAGACAAATGAGTTTATATAGCTAAGAGTCTTGAAAAAAAGAATAAGGAGGTCATCAGAGGAGTCATGCTTATGCATGCCTCAGCAAGATCCCACAGAGAGCCAAAGTAGATACAGCCCCAAGTACTGGTGCTCCTGAGGCCACAGGTTCTATGGTAATGGAAGATGACCCTGGAGTTCAGTGCCTTGTCAGTGAGTCCTATTTTGGAATTTGTGTTCCTGAATGTGATGAAGTTTGTTTCAGAAGTGAATTTTCTACACATGTCTCTTCTGTCACTGTTTTAATGAAACTATGGTTGGTGCTGGGGCTAGTGTATACTCAGGAGACTTCACTCTCTGGACTGGTCATGTGGCAGCTGGGCCCTGAGCCTCAGCAGACTTGCAACTCTTACTCTCCAGGGTCATTGGACTTACCTGGGTCAGCTAACTGGGAAGTGAAAATGATCAACCACCACACCAGGGAACTGAGAGTGCCTACAACCCCAAGCAGAAGAATCACTCCATCACCACATGGGATCTAAGCCCCCTCTTGTTACAGAGGTGGAGTGGACATCACCATCCCAGGATCCACAGAATGGAGGAATAAAATATAGATTAGAGTGGACTAACTAGTATTCTACTCTAGAACTATTGAGACTAATAATGGAAGAAACTGTAGCATTGATGTGGAGAAATTGTCCACGGTATTTGCTGAGGGCAGGGAGAGATAAAAAGAAATATGATGTGGGGGCATTCTCAGGACTTGAGTTATCCTGAATGGTACTGCAGGGACAGATGCTGGACATTATATATCCTGCCATTATCCACTGAATGTACTGGGGGAGCATGTAAACTACAATGTAAACTATTATCCATGTGATGAAACAGTGCTCCAACATGTCTTCCCCAAATGCAATGAATGTGCCACAGTGAGGAAAGAGTTTGTTGATGTGGGAGGTGTGGGGTGGGGTGGGGTGGGTGTGGGGTATATGGGTTATATGGTAACCTCTCATATTTTTTAATGTAACATTTCTTGTGATCTATGTATTTTCAAAAAATACAATTAAAAATAAACAAACAAATAAATAAATATAAAGCCCATAGTCCATTCCCTAAAAAGTTTTTTTTCATTTATCTGGAGTGAGTTATAGAGATAGTGATTGCTGGTGATGCTGAGGCAAATGGTTCATATGAATGTTTTCTTTTTCTCTCTAATAATCTATGATCAGAATTTTATTTTATGATTCTCTTATCAAATGTGTTGAGGAAGGGTTTTTAGATGTTTGGAGTCAGAAGACAAGATAGAAGGTTAATGCTTTTAATTTTGTGAGTAAAAGATTCAAAAGTGACAGTGAATCTTTAACTCAGAAAGTTGGACCCAGAGATACTTTGGAGAAGGAACTGAGGGGAACTGCTGAATATTGGTATATTTGGAGGTAAGTAAAATGAGGCTGTAAAAAGTGATTCTTCTTGGGCCCTCTTCTCTGTCCACTCCTGTATCCACCACCTGCATTTTTAATGCTTCTTAATTTTTTATTAGAGAAGTTGTAGTTTATGCCAATATTATGCATAAAATATAGAGGTTTCATTTGTAACCCTATTATTAACACCTTGCATTAGTGTGTTACATTTGTTATAATTCATGAAAGATCATCTTTTAAATATACTATTAACTCTGGTTCATCCTTTACATTAGGTTTCAATATTTGTGTTGTATAGTTCTAGGTATTTTGCTTTTTATAAACTAAATGTAGTAACATGTGTTCAACCTAAAAATTCACCCCCCCCCCATAATCACAGTCTAATACATAATTTAGTGTTGTTAGTTTCCTTCACAATATTGTACTACCATCACTACCATTCATTACTAAAATTATCCAGCAATCCACATAGAAACTCTGTACAATTTAAGCATTACAACCTTATCCCTACCCCCACCTTTTCTCCTGATAAACTATACTATAGTTTCTGATTCAATAAATTTGCTTATGCTAAACATTTCACATCAATGAGATCATACTATAAAATTTGTCCTTTTGTACCAGGCTTACTTCACTCAACAAGGTGAATCTGTAAAATTTAACCATCTTGTGGCATGTATCAAAAATTCATTTGATGTGCTGGAGCAGTAAAGATGGTGGCAGAATAAGGAGCTCCAAGGGTCAGCTTGTTGAACAGGGCAGTTAGTAATCACCCTGAGCTATCTAAAACACCTGTTTGGGTGACCCAGGAAACCAGAAGAGCATCCTGCAATATCCTTGAAAGATAGGGAGAAGGAGATTGCCCACCTGCAGTGAGGATACCTGAGTGGAGCTCTTAGGTCAGTGCCAATCCTCCACTGGCTGTGCAAGCTTCCTTGGGAGTTATCCCATGGCTTCAGTTGGAAGCTCCATTTCCCACAAAGTGGGGAGGAAGAGAAGAGAGGGCACTTACTTCAGTGGACAGACTAGTAAATTTGGCTGGCTAACAGTTAATCCTAAGAACAGCTAAAGTTTGAACTTGTCCAAGTCAGAAAGAGGTTGGTAGATGCCATTTTAATTCCACCCCTGGCATGATGGGATGCAGAACTGATTGAAAATCACAGTGGTAGTAGGGACCAGCCTCTTTCCAACCAGATCAGTTTGCAGCTCCAACCTAAGTTGGCATATAGCAACAGATTTGAGGAGGTGGAAGAAAGGACCAGTGAACTTAAACACATGCCTCTGAAAGCAAACATACAAAATAACAGATAAGGATAATAATTGGAAAAAATTGAACAGGGCCTAAGGGAACTAAATCATGCCAAGAGATGAAAATTTTTATGTTATGTATGCCAAAGGGAAAAGAGAAGGAAAAGGGATCAGAAGGAATATTTGAAGAAATAATGGTTAAATATTTCCCAATCCTAATGAAGGACTTAGATATCCTTGTCCAAAAAGTACTATGTACTCCCATCTGAATAAATCTGAATAGACCTATTCTGAGACACTTAAGAATCAGAATGTCAAATTCCAAAAACAGAGAATTCTGAGAGGAGCAAGAGAAAAGTGAAGCATAGCATAAAAAGGATAACCAATAATTTTAAGTGCTGATTTCTCAACAGAAACCATGAAAGAAAGAGGCAGTGGTATACTATATTTAAGCTACTGCAAGAGAAAAATCAGCAGCCAAGAATCTTATATCTGGAAAGATTGTCTTTCAAAAATGAAGGTTAGTTTAGAACATTCACAGATAAACAGAAACTGAGAGAGTTTGTAACCTAGAAACCAGCTTTGTAGGAAATACTAAAGGGAATGCTTTCAGGCTGGAAAGAAAAAAGAGGAGAAAGCCTTGGAAGAGAGTATAGAAATTAAGATTATGTCAGTAAAAGTAGCTAAAGGTATCAATCAAGTGGTTAAAATAAGATGTGACAGAAAAACCCAAAGGCAAAAATGGGTGAACTAAGAACTGCCTTTATATTAATCACATTGAATGTTAACATAATAAACCCCCAATCAAAAGACACAGACTGACAGAATGGATAAGGAAATATAAGCCATCTGTATGCAGTCTTCAAGAGTATCACCTTAGCCCAAGGATACCAATAAATATAGAGTGAAAGGCTGGTAAAATTTTTTCCATGCATACGATAAACAAAAAAAAAGTTGAAATAGTTATATTTGTATCAGATGAAATAAACTTTAAAAGCAAAGCTGTTATTAAAGACAAGGAAGAACATTATATATTAATAAAAAGGACAATTCACCAGTAAGAAATAATGACCATAAATGTATATGCACAAAGTTAGTATGCCCCAAATTACCTTGGGCATACACTGTCAAAACTAAAGGGAGAAATAGTTGTCTCTATAATAATAGCTTGAGACTTCAATACACCATTCACAGCATTGGATAGAACATCTTGGCAGAGGATCAATAAAGGAACAGAGAGCTTGAATAATATCATAAATGGACTAAATCTAATAGATATACAGAATGTTGAACCCCCAAAAAGCAGAATATATATTATTTTCATATGCTCATGGATCTTTCTTCAGGATAGAAAGTATGTTGAGTCACAAAGTAGATCCCAATAAGTTCAACAAGACTAAAATTATCTAAAGCACTTTTTCTGATCGTAATGTAATAAAGATGGAAATCAACAATAAGCAAAAAAAAAAAAGGAAAATTCACAAATATACAGAGATTAAACAACACACAATTATATAATCAGAGAATAAATGACAAGAGAAATCAATAAATATCTCAAGAAGGTGAAAATGAGAACACAAAATATCAGAACCTATGGGTAGCAGCAAAGGAAATGCTGAGAGGAAAAGTTATGGCCTTTAATGTTTACATTAAAAAGGAAGAAAGAACTTAATGACCTACCTACACAGATGGAGGAACTAGAAAATGTACAGAAAACTATTCCCAAAGCAAGCAGAAGGAATGAAATAATGAAGATCAGAGCAAAAATAAATGCATTTGAGAACAAAGAAACAATAGAAAGAATTGATAAAACCAAGTGGGTTTTTTGATAAGATTAACAACATTGACAAACTGTAGCTAGATTAATAACGGAAAAGAGAGAGAAGCTGCAAATAAATAAAATAAATAACAGAGAGACACATTACTACTAACCCCTCAGAAATAAAAGAGATGATAAGAGGATACTATGAACAACTGTACACCAAAAAAATTAGATTATGTAGGTGAAATGGAAAAATTCCTAGGAAATTATGAACAACACACACTAACCCTAAAAGAAAAAGAAGACCTGAAAAAAACCAATATCAAGTTAAGAGATTGAGACAGTCATAAAACAATTCTCCAAAATGGAAAGCCCAGTACACATGGTTTCACAGGAAAGTTCTACCAAACATTCAAAGAGGATTTAATACCAATCTTACTCAAACTCTTCTAAATATTTGAACAAGTAGAAACACTATGAAATTCATTCTATGAATCCAAAATCCCTAATACCAAAGTCAGATAAAGATATTTGAAAAAAAGAAAACAGATCCATTTCCTAATGCCTATGAAGGCAACAATCCTTATCAAAGTACTTGCTAATTGAGTCCAAAAACACATTAAAAGAAATATTCTTCATGTTAAAGTGGGTTTTATACCAGTCATGTAAAGATGGTTCAACACAAGAAAATCAGTCAGTGTAATATATTACATTAATGTATCAAAGAAAAAAATCCTATGATCTATGAATTGATGCAGAAAAGGTATTTGTCAAAATATAACACCCTTTCTAGATAAAAATACTGCAAAAGATAGGATTGAAGGAAACTTTCTCAACATGATAACATTACAATCAATGGTGAAAGAAAGAATGACAGTGTTTTTTTTTGTGTTGAGATCAGGAAAAAGACAAGGATGCTCACTATTACAACTGTTGTTCAACATAATCTTAGAGGTTCTAGCTAGAGCAATCAGGCAACAATAAGGAATAAAAGGTATCCAAATGAGATGTAAAACATTTGCTATTTGCTGAAGATTTGATACTATAATAGAAAGTCCCAATTAATCTACAACAAATCCTCTAGAGCTAATAAATGATTTGAGATGAGTAGCAGGGTGTTCAATTAATATGCAAAAATCAGTAGTGTTTCTATATGCTAGTAATGTGCCATCTGAGGAGGAAATCAGGAAATTAAGTTTATAATAGTGAATAAAAGAATCAAACATTTAGGAATAAACTTAACCAAAGATGTAAACACTTGTTTTCAGTAAACTACATTTCATTTCTAAAATAAATTAAAAAGACCTAAATTAATGGAATACCATTCCATGCTCATTGATTGGAAAACCACTGTTAAGATGTCATTTCTACCCAAACTGATAGACAGATTCAATGCAATTCCAATAAAAATTCCACCAGCATTTTTTAAAAATTGAAAGCACATTAATCAAATTCATTTAGAAGGATAAGAGTAAGGGTAAGATGTTAGAAAACTCTTAAAAAGGAAAAGTGACATTGGAGAACTCTCACTTCTGGACTTTAAATTATATTACCTAGCTACAGTGGTAAAAACAGCATTGTATTAGCAGAAAGATAGACACATAGTCCTATGGAATTGAACTCATGGTTCAGAAACAGACCCTCATATCTATGGTCAAGAGATTTTTGACAAGACTGTCAAACCCTTCCAGCTGGGGCAGAATAATCTTTTTAAAACATGGTGCTCAGAGAACCAGACATCAATAGCCGCAGAAAGAAAGAATACCCATATCAGACATCTTATAAAAAAATTAACTCAAAATGGATCAAAGATCTAACTATAAAATCTACAACCATAAAGTTTCTAGAAGAAAATATAGGGAAACATGTTCAAGACCTAGTGGTAGGTGGTAGATTCTTAAGCCTTACATTGAAAGAACAAGTAGTGGAAGGAAACATGGATAAATGGGACCTCCTAAAACTTAAAAACTTTTGTGGTTCCAAGGACATTGTTAAGAAAGTGAAAAGGCAGCCTACTCAATGGGAGAAAATATTTGGAAACCACATATCCAGTGTTTGATTTCAGTTCTAAATAAAAAAATCATATAACTCAACACTAAAAGAGCAAGCAAACCAATAAAAAAATGGAAAAAAGGCTTAAATAGACATTTCACCAAAGAGGAAATAATAAATGGCAAAAAAAACACCTGAAAAATCTTCAATATCACTAGCTCTTAGTGAAATGGAAATCAAAATGACAGTGGGATATCATCTCACACCACATAGAATGGCCATTTTTAGGAAGACAGAAAACAGTAAGCGCTGGAGAGGATGTGGAAAAATAAGAACACACCTTCACTGTTGATGGGAATGTAAAATGGTGTAGCCTCTGAGGAAGATATTTTAGCAGTTCCTCAGGATTTGCACACCTATGTCCATAGCAGTGTTATTTACAATTGTCAAAAGATGGAAACAACACAAGTATCCATCAACCAATGAATGGGTAAACAAATATGGAAGATATATATATATATGTATATATATATATACACATACACACACATATATATAATGGAATATATATATATATAATGGAATACTATGGTTCTGTAAGAAGAAATGAAATTGGGACACATACGATAACACGCATGGACCTTGAAGACATTATATTATTTGAAATAATCCAGACACAAAAGGACAAATACTGTATGGTCTCATTAATATGAACTAAATATGAAGAACAAATGCATGGAGTTAAAACTTAGAGTCTAGGTTATTAGGAGATAAGTGGAGAGCTGAGAAGGTGTACTGAGGCTTAATATATGTAGAAATTTAAATTAACTTAAATGCAAAAGTGTGGAAATGGATAGAGTTGATGGGGACATAGTGAGTAGAACTAATGCAGCTGGTTTATAAATGGGATTGTGACTGAAAAGGGTAGTCTAGGAATGTAAATGTCAATTGAAAGAAAGCTAGAGAATAATCTAGGGACTTAATAGCATAGTGAATGCAGAGGTGGATGAGAATTGTGGTTAAGAGTATAAATGCAAGAAGGTTCTCTATGAACTAGAAGAAATGTACATCACTATTGTAAGAAGGTAAGAATGCGAAGAAGCATGGAAAAAAGCACAATTAATATACCCTATGGACTATAGTTAGTAATAATATTGGAATATTTTTGCATCAATGCCAATGATGTACTATATTAATAATAAGAGGTATGTAAAAAGTATGTCAAGGCTATGTTATGGACCCTAGCTATAGTAATAGACTGATGATATTATCTCATAATTTGTAAGAACTGTTCCACGACAATGTAGTGTGTTGGTGGAGGGGTGTTGTATGAGAAATTCACACATGTGCATGGTTGCTTTCTAAGTTCACAAACTGTCTAATAAAATATATATTTTAAAAAGTAAAGTATCAAAATATCAGACAAATACTCCTCAAAACTGTCAAGGTTACCACAAGCAAGGGCAACCTGATGAACTATCACAGTCAAGAGGAGCCTAAGGAGACATGGAGACTCAATGTATTGTGATAACCTGGTGGGGTCCCAGGACAGAAAATGGATATTAAGGAAAAACTAGGGCCACCTGAGTAAACTACAGACTTTCATTGATTAAAAAAAAAAGAAGAAAGTGAAAAAGAAAGCTAGAGAATAATCTAGAAATTGGATAACATAATTAACCTGAAGGTGGATGAGAATTGTTAAGTCTTCTTGGAATGTTTTGTAAAATTCAAAAGTGAAGCCACCAATTCTTGAGCTCTTCTCTTTTGGGATATTCTGTTCTGATCCAATCTCTTTCATTGTCATTTGTGTATTAAGATCTTCAGTCTCTTCTTGAGTCAGTGCAGCAGTCTGTGTTTTTCCAGGAATTTATCCATTTCATCTAGGTTGTCTCATTTGTTGGCATATAGTTGTTCATTTTATCATTCTAAAACTTTTGTGTTTCTGAAGGAATAGTATTAATGTCCCCCTTTATAATTCTCATTTGATTATTTATGTCCTCTCTCTTTTCTTCTGATTTGACATCCTTCTTCTTTAATGTTTGCACTTAGAGTCATACTTTTCCCTCTAGGCAATGGCTTTAGTGTTTCACATAAGTTTGATTATGTTGTATTATTTTCATTCATCTCAAAGTATTTTGTAATTTCCTTTGTGAATTGTTTCTCTGACCCAGGGATTGTTTAAGGGTGCATTGTTTAATCTCCACATATATATGAATTTTACATTACTCCCCATTATTGATTTCTGGCTTCCTTCTTCTGTGAATACAGAAGATATATTGTATGCTTTCTTTGAATTTATTGAGACTTTTTTTAATCAAAGGATATATGATTTCTCCTATACAGTGATTGATGTGCCCTAGAGAAGAATGTGCATTCTGCTGCTTTTGAGTGAAGTGTGCTGGATATGTCTGTTAAGCCTAGCTGTATTATAGTGTCATTCAAATCTTGTATTTCCTTATGGATCTTCTGAATAGATGCCTTATTCATTATTGAAAGTAGTGTATTGAAATCTCCTATTTCTCCCTTCAAATATGTCAATATTTGATTCATATATTTTGGGGCTCTGCTGTTAAGTGCATATATATTTATAATTGTTATGTCTTCTTTTTGAATTGACCCCTTCATCAATATATAATGACTGCCTTTGTTCTTCATAAGAGTTTTTGACTTAAAGTACATTTTATCTTATATAGTTATAGCTACCTGTACTGTATTTTGGTTACTATTTTTATGTCATATTTTCCCATCCTTGCACTTTCAACCTACTTATTCCTTTGAAGTTAAAGTGTGTCTCTTATGGACAGCATATAGTTGGGTCTTGCTTTTTATAACCACTCTACCACTCCCTGCTTTTTGACCAGAAAATTCAATCCACTTATATTTAGTGTAGCTACAGATCAACAATATTTTCTTCTGTCATTGTGCTTCTTTGTAATTCTTGATCATCTCTTGATCCTCAAATTTTTCATTAATGTCTATTTACATATTTATTTGTTTTTGTGCATTTTTTTTTGTATTGCACCATTTGAGTTCCTTCTCATTTCTTTCTGAATGTATTTTTCATGTATTTATTTTGAGTTTACCATGGTGTTAAAATTAAGCATGCTCATTCTATAACAGTAATATTTCATTTGATACTAATTTATCTTCAATACCATATGCATGTACTGATCAACTGTTCCTCTGCCCTCTGTCCCTCCACCTTTTTTATACTTGTTACAAATTATATCTGGGTACATTGTATATCAAAAACCATTGGTCTATCATTAATTTTCATAAATTTGCCTTTTAACACCTGCAAGAAGTTGAGTAGTGGAGCTACATTGCAAAATATGCAATACAGTAATACTGGCATTTATAATTGTCAATATTGTTACCTATACTGAAAATCTTTATTTCCTTATGCTGTCCACTGTATAGTGTTTTTTCCTTCCAATCTGAAGAACTGTCTTTAGTATTGCTTGTAAGGTAGGTCTATTTGTTACAAACTCCCTCAGCTTTTGTGTATCTGGGCATGTATTAACCTTTCTTCATGTTTGAAAGAAGGTATTGCCAGATATAAAATTATTTATGAGCAGTCATTACCTTTCAGCACTTTAAATATTTTACAACTCTAATTTTTTCCCCCCTGTTTTCTGACGATAAATTGGTGCTTAAACTTATTGGATTCCTGGGTATATGATTCTTTTCCTGCAGCTTTCAGTGCTTTCTCCTTATTCTTGGTTATGGAAAAAATATAAATGTTTTCTTCTATGAGACTATGCATTATTCTTTTTGGGTTTATTCTGCATGGGTTTCATTGGGCTTCCAGAAATTGCATATATATGTCTTTCATTAAATTTGGGAAGTTTCCTGTCACTACTTCTTTGAAATTTACTTTTATCCCTTTCTCTCTTTATTCTCCTTTTGTGACTTCCATGTTGTTTATATTGACACATAATGCTGTCTTACATCTTACAGATCTCTTTGACTCTGTTCATTCATCTTAAATCTTTTGTTCATTTTGACCCTCAGTCTGTATCATTTCAGTTGTCTTGTCTTCAAGATCATTGATTCTTTCTTCTATCTCCTCCAATCTGCTGTTGAAATTATCTGGGGGAAATTTTTCAATAAGTTCCTGTGTTCTTAAACTCTATTGATTCTCAGGGAGATTCCATTCACTGCTTTTCTCATACCCTATAGTTCTTCTTCTGTCTTTTCCTTTATCTTCTTGAGACTACTAAGTATCATTTTTTTTTAAATCTATGTCTGATAAGCCAAAAGTTTATACATTTTCATTGATAGTTGCTGGAATTTTTCCTTGCTCACTTGGATGGACCATTATTTCTTTCTTCTTTGTTTGTCTTGTAATTTTTTTTTTGTTTCACATTACATTTTAATATGTAAAGGGATAACTCTGGAATTTAGTCCCTGAGGTATCTGTTTCTTAAGTTTGCATCCAAATAGTGATATGAGAAAGACTTTTTGAATGCCAGGAAGTAATCAAAATAAAAAGACCAAGGCAGAAAACACCTTTCACTGCTTTTGCTAACTGGCTTAAAATCTTTAACACTCTGATCACTCAGTACCTACTTGTTTTCAAAAGATTGACACTCAACACTTCTGCTTTTTCACATATCATGGCTTCTGATACACTGCTGCCCACTAGCTGCTTCTTGTTTACCCAAATTCATAATAGCTTTTCAAAATATATCCAAAGTATTTACTGCAAAAGAATAGGCATGTAGACAAATGGAGTGGAATTGAGAATTCAGAAATAAATCCATACATTCTATGATCAATTGATTTTCAACAAGGTTACCAAAACTAGTCATTGAAAAAATGTAGCCTTTTCAACAAACATTGCTTGGAAAACTTGATATCCACATACAAAATTATGAAGTTGGATCCTTACCTAACAGACTATACAAAAATTAGCTCAAAATGAATTAAAGACATAAATGAAAGTGCTAAAACTATAAAATTCAAAGAGGAAATACATTTATATGATTCTATATCATTGGACTAGACAGTACTTTCTTAAATATGATACCAAAACTACAACAAAACAGACGATAAATAAATTGGACTTTGAAAATTTAAATCTTGTAAGCATCAATGGACAGTATTAAAAAAGTGAAAGGGTAACTGATAGTATTGGAGAACATAATTGCAAATCATATATCTGATAAGGATCTAGTTTTTTTTTAAAAAAAACTTATAGGGAAAGCAAACTGTGTGGATGAAGACTTATATTTTCTTGAATAAATAAAACAAACTCATATACTTCTTCATGACAAAGAAAAACTGATGGCTAACAAGTGTTAGCTTAAACATTTAAAATATATTAGAACACAAGTTTGCTAGAGATTTCTTTGTAGGTGATAGTTAGGGAACTGATAAAGTTGATTTTATAAAAACTCTAAAGAACATTGTGGGGAAATGATGGAGTGGGAAAATCCAAGAATCATTTCCATATCCAGGATAGAGTGGAAAAAGAGGCTGGTAAATTGTGGTAAAAATGCTGGTGAATCTCACTCTTTCTTCAGCAGCTACCCATCCTCCTTTCCCAGGCCTTGTGGCAGGCGCAGTAGGGACTAGACCTCAGGCTCCTAGTGCAGCTTGCTGGTGCCAGGGTGAGACATAAAGATTTAGTCCTCGAAACTTTGTGTGGGTGTGTGTGGTCTCACCACAAGTCTACTTTTTTTCAACTTCCTCCATGTTAGGGAGGATTGCTTTGTTACTGCTTTAACTCTTTTCACAACATCAGCCTTTTTTATGGCCTCTTTATTCTTATTGATGGTGGAGTTCTTTGTTCCAGGCATACTGTGTTCCCTAGCAAGATCCGTAATGTCCACTGGGTTCCCTATCTGCCTGCTTATCTGCTCCCCACCTGGTTCCCACATCATGTCCTGGTGCCCCGCCTGCCTCCAGGAATTGTAATTACTAAGCTATTTTATTTCATGTATTATTTTTCTGGCTTTCCATCTGTGACATAGCAGACAGCCACCCAAACCCAAATTTAAAATGCTACTCAATTAATTTGAATCACCCCATATGATTACAAAGTTTCTTAAAGGCACCAATAATAATAATGCTCAAAATTGGATATTTCAGTCTTATAAACATACAATCTTAGAAACTGAAATACAATATATCAATCTGTAAACTACAGACAATTCATATATATTGTGTGCAATCTTTTTATTCGAACATATAATACAAATGTAGTAAATTTGGTTATTTGTAGAAGTTATATGTATAGGCACTGATATGATGACTTTTATATTAGATCTATGGACACATGCTTCCCTTTCAATAGAGGATGTGTGTAAATTTTCTGCTCTAATGGGAATAAGATATATTAGAGAAATACATAAAGGATAGACAGGTCATTGCTTCTTTCCCTGCTATTATTAATACCAATATTCAAATTGCTAATTCCTTTGCTTGGCTACTCAGCTGTTCATGCTGGCCATAGTGATTCTGTCCTACTTGGACAAGATTAGCATTCTGAGATCCCATCTACCAGTCAGAGGAAGAGCTTTCTCGACTTGTTCTTCTCACAAAATTATCCTTTCCATCTCTTATGGAAGCTGCACATACATATATGTCAAGCCTTCAGCAGACAAAGAGCTCATGGACGAAATCAGTAGCTCTTCTAACACTTCAGGTACACCCATGCTGATGAACCACTTCATGCACATCCTAAGGAACCAGCAAGTAGAAGAAGACTTCAACAACTTCGCCCATAAATCAGTGTTTTCTGCAATCAAATGAAAGTGTTAACTAAAATGAACGAATGTTATTGTGAAGGTTAAATAAACAAAAATAATATATTCTAACTTTCTTTTAATCTCTGTTATCCTCTATATCCATCTCTTAGCCATTCCCAAAGCTGAGTTCATTTTCTTAGACTTTCTTTTTAGCCTGGAAATGAATGTGTTGTGTCTTTCTTTAAAAATATCTGTTGGCTGCATGCATACATTGGTTTACAATTCAGCATAGAAAACCAGAAGCTACAGAACATAAATCACTTTGCTGAATGTTTGAGTAATAAAAAATGTTTGTTTACCTTTAATATCTCAAAAAAGTAAATAATGTTTTAACCAACATACTCTTCATTTTTATTATGTTACTAATATAATATATAACATTTCTTCTTAAAGATATATGAAATATGAACTAAATTGAATTTTTGCAGCACCACCTTTTTCTTACAATATGTTCAGAATTTGTTCAATTCTTCCCAACTCACCTGATGGACATGGGTGTTTATTTTCCCACTTATGATTCATTTGAATTTCATATTACCCATTTCCTTATTCTGAAGGCATATGTTTTGTCTAATATTATATACTTCCCTGCTTATCTGGGTTTTATTTTAAAAATTTGTAAAAAGACGTGTATTTAGGAAACCACCACTACCCTTATGGAAGTTGGAAGTCTGATATGAGTTTAAAAAATAATAATTCTTCTATGAGAGCATTTATTCTATGCCATTTGCATAACTAGGTATGTACCATAGCATATCTTATTAAATCTTCACAGTTACATGGAAAATTAGACATGATTATCTCTTTTATAAATTTAATGTTTCAAAAATTCTGCTAACTTGCCTGAGACCACTGAGGTCCATTAACAAATATGATAACCTGCTCTAAATTACTTGCTTGTTTTCCTTTTAATATACATTTAGAAATTATATATATTTATATATATATATTATATATATATATATTTGAGAATCTCTGATGATCTAAAAGTTTTGCATATATTTTTTTAGGACCTGTACAATTTTATTGTTTTTTTCTGCTGACATTATTTCAAAATGTGGTCATAATGATAACACACAAAGCAAGGCAGGAGAGGTACTAAGCCTACTATTAGTTTTGGCATAAAAATTATAATGCTAATCAGAGCAAACAGATAAATTTACTTTGCCATTGCAGGTGAGTGATAGAGTAAAAAGGAAAAAATATAAAATAGCACTATTTTTCTTCAGACCAGTAAAAAGAATTTATTTGGGAAATGGGTGAAAGAACCAAGCTTGCTGAGAAATGGGAGAGAAAGCTGGAAATACACACCAAGATTTGGTGTGGGCTTATCTACACAGAGAGAGCCAAATATTAGCACTATTAGGGTACTGAAAATATTTAGGGGAAAGCAGATTTAAAATAATGAATTTAATGTATGTATTTAGTAAAATATGATAGATTTCCAGGTTTAAAAATGGCATAGTATAATGGGTAAAAATCTAGAATAGTAATTAAGATAGCTGGTTCCTGGTCTGGAAAAATAAATGTCAAGGAGAAAATGTTCATGCAATGTTATTTGTTCTTTTGTTTCTGTCTCATTGGACTTTGTCCCACAAAATTCCTTTTCCAATTTTGATACTAATGTGTTTTAGACATTATATTCCTTGGTGTTTTGTGTGCATTCCTCTTCTGGAAATTTTGATTAAATGAATTAATTCCCTTGAGTCAGTGGAAAATAGAATAGAAAAAGCTTTAAGTAGCTTGTGAAAGATAAATTGATGTATAACCCTTGCTGAGTTTTAAATTACTGTATGATATTGTTTCTCTTTTATATTTTTGCTCCTTTCTCACCCTATACAGTTAAAGAAATGTATTCCCCCTGATTACAATGGAAATAGCAGGAAAAAGTTCGATTATCAAAAGCAAGCATGTTCCATGGAAAAGGGGAGGAGGATTTCAGAAATGCTGTCTGCCCTGGCTCACCACAACGGAATTTCCTGATACTTTTACTATTACATTCATTCTGAGTGTTTGTGATCCTGTATGGAAAGCAGAGGTAAGCTTCAGCCATGTGTAAAACAGTGGAAATCTCCATATTCTTACCACGGATGCATTACTTATCAGTTTGAATTTTAACAAAACTGAGTAAGATACAATGAAGTTATAATTTGAAACTGAACATATTAAAATATGTAAGAAAGTGAGTGTGTTTTGTTTTATTTTATCAATGTATTTATTCTCCATTAATTAAAGGCAGGAAATTACTGTCTCTATGATTATGTCTTTCTAATTAATAGCAGGCTATGTAGTAATGTGTTTCAGAGAACAAGCTTTTATTTTTGGTAGTCTGAACAACTAGTTAACTAATACTAATACTAACACCAACTAACACATACTAGTTATATGAATTAAGTTATACAATCTCTTGGAACCTCAGTATCCTCATATGGGACCAAAGATGATAAAATTTTCACAAACTGACTACAAGAACTAAATAAGTTATTAAAATTCTTAGTATTTCACTGAAAAAATTAGTACCATTGATAACTCACAGCTACAAAATATTCTTCCCAAATTTAAGAAGTAATTCCACATAAAGAAAAAAATGATTTAAAACAGTAGTTTCCCGAGTACATATCGAACCCATAATGATACATTAATCAATTTCATTTATTTTATTTCAATTAATTCTCAAAAAAACCTTGATATGTTAACTATATTTTGAAAATTGAAAACTGAAGCTGAAGAAATTAATTCATCCAAAGTCACAAATCCATTATGTTGTCCATTTGTATTTTTAATCAGTCTAACAGCAAAATCCATATATTTTGTGATAATATATTGACCTTATAATTTCAAAAATAGTATATTAACAGTAAATATTGATACCACAATTTTATCAATAGCTTATTACCTTTTGCTTTGCTTCTATATTAAATTTTTGATTAACTTATAGATGGCTAGTGTATTGAAAATGTGAGGCTATGAGTTGATATTCTTCATATACCACTACATACATGAATATTACTAAACTCAAAGTATTGACAAATGTGATTTTATCTCCCCTACATCTTGATTTCTTTCTTCATACACTGATATTGATTCTGAAAATTGAGTCTGCCTGTGTTTAGTGAAATGTAATAACATAAATTATTCAGTTTTCTTCATGGAAACAGTACTTTAAAATAATTACAAAAAATATTCTAAGACAATTCTAATAAAAACAAGTCTGCTAACCACTCAGTAGGCCCCTTGAGGTGACTGTTTTATTAAAGCTGAGAGGTTGCAAATGAACCCTGTGGTCATTACCCAAAGCAAACAATGATTGGACAGTGCTAGAAATATATTTTAATGTAATTATGAACCTGAGCCAAAACTTGTGCAAACATTAAATTAAATTCTCTTCCTCTTCTCTAATACATTAACTTAAACAATGAGCAAATATTTAAATTAAATATTGTAGAAAGAAACAGAGTGCCATGATTATGAAGAATTGTTTTGGAGAAGTGCCCTGTCTCAATTTTTCTGAACTATAATGAGGTTATCTGAAGATAGGTCAATTGTGCAAACATACAACCAAGTTAGAAAATAGAGGGCTTCAGCAGTCATTGCATTATTAAGTAATCTAGATACCTACTCAATGCCACAGAATGCATTACAATAATAGAAAATAAATAGACCAGAAATGAAGTGGAGCCAAAGGCACCTCTCTCCATCTGTCAAAATGTCATCCTTCAATACTTTGAACCTAAAGTTGACCTTTAAAAAAGAGTTTCTTCCTTAGTTGGAACAACAAAGAAATAATGCAGTTTATACAAAATGTTGTTGTAATATTTACTTGATGGTAGACAATTTGGAAGGGCAAGAATATGAAAGTATTGTGCATGAAATCTCTGAAAAGTTTCTGTAGACTACTTAGGCAATTAATGTTAAATATTATTGTTAATTTTCATTTTGAGTGGCTCATAGAATCTGTCTCAGAAATCTTTAGAAGACAGGTAGCAATCTATTTTAATGAAAAAGTGTAAAAAAATTTGAAGCTTGTTAACAGTATTGATGTTCAATCAGGGAAAAAACATGGATCCACAACTCAAAACACTGAAATGAAAAATTAAAGGCTCTAAGTTATCTTTCACTACTCTACCTTAACATACTCTTGAGAGTGGGATAGCTTAAGGCTCTAGGAATCATATTCACTTTGTTAAACATTGTCAAACTGTAATTTTTTTAAACAGCTGTAAATGAGAAAACCTCTTATCAGCCTTATCTGATGTTGACAAATTAATATAATCCATTGAAAATTATAACTTAAAAAAAAATAAAAGCTGTATGGCATCCCAATCCTGTGATATTGGATAATATTCTGCTAGAGTTTCATTCTGCCACTTTCCTCTAGTCCTTGAGGTCTAGCTATAGAAGTGGTAATTTCTTGTGATATTCACACAAACTCTCCCCATGTCTCTGCCCCCATTCCTTCCCAGCTCTTCAGACATTCATTTCTGCACAGCTGTAATCAATAGCCAGGAAAGGTAAGTCCTGGTAGTAATATTCAGGAAAGTGTTAAAATTAAGAGGAAATAGATATGTAAAAAAGTTGAAAAAAAGGTTTAAAATTAAGTGCAATGATCTATAACTTGCTATAGAAAAAAATAGATTTTAAATAAATTTTTTTATCAGAACAAGTATAATACTGCAGAAATTTCAATCTTGAGACTTGAATTGCTTCTCTCCATTGATGAAAATGGACTGTGTGATTTGGAGTTGTATGCAAAACTAGACTTTTAAAGAAAAGTGACCACTGGTGAGGTAAGAATGATGTAACTGGAGCAGTACTTGTGACATGAAGGAGTAAATTATAAATTAAGTTAAAGGGAAGTTATTTTAAAATAATATTTAGTGAAGGATTTAAAATTCATATAAAATAAAGTAAGGTTTTCTTTATATATCCTTAGATTTTAATTTGCTCAGTACAGAAAATCTAAGTCAAACACTATTGGAAAGTAGAAGATTTATTCATCTGACTAAAAAAGGCAAGAATTTAAAAATGTTCAGACTAGAAATAGCATACATAGAGAACTGCATCTGTTGGCAACATGTGATTCAACCACAACTCACCATCTATTTATTGTTTGTTTGACAATTCTTTGATTTAAACCTTTTATACATGAGTAACATGATTTTGTTGCGGTGGCTTGGACAATAAGGCACTAATTGCAATTTTCAAGAATGCACAAAATGTTTGGGGAGTTCACAGATTTCAGCACAGTGAGTTAATTGTGTAGGAATTTGGATGAATGATTATAAAGTATTTACGGAGCCCCAAAATCTGGTGCTGTGTGTTTAAAGAAGGGACTGTTTGTCATTGTTCCCTATGAAAATATAAATGTAATACCTTTTAAATTTCATTTAAATAAAATAATGTAAATTTGCAGTTTAAAAATACATTAAATAAATTAATTAATTAAAGACAGTATTGTTGGATATACCTATCTAATACCTATCTAATTCTTGGACTGGGAGCAATTATCTGCATAATAATAAAAATAGTGATTATTTTTTATAGAAAGACAAATAAGCTGTAATGAATAATGTGCTACTGATGGCTCTAGGTAGGCTAAATCATCATGGCATATTATCAGGATTCAAATGCAATCATTCTCAATTTTAAGTCCTTCCAGTTACTATCACTATTGTTTTCTGCTTCTTTCTCTCCTCTATACCTAAATTCTGAGGTTGATTATGCCAAAGACTTCTGTATCTCTGACTTAGAATAAAGTTGCAAGAGGTACAAGAACTGAGTATCAGCAGAAGTAGATAGATGGCTAACGACAAAAAGTCACCTTACAAAATCTTAAAGCATCCTTCCCATTATTGTGGATCCTCGATATAATTAAATCTTTAACTGACATGTTTGTCTCTTGTATTATTTATAACTGTAAAATCTAATAAATGTAGAAAAAAAGAAGTGAGAGATTTTTTTGAGGTTGGAGTCACGAAATAAAGGTGCTTCTCATTTGGGAAGTAACTTTCTGGACACTTATTTTTGGAAGTTCAAATCTGTGTCCAAACTGCAATAATGAAACACTTTTCCACTTGTTTTATTTTAACTTGCTTTATCTCAAAAATTTTCAACTTTCAAAGAGCAGAAATTAAAATGTCATTGCTATTATCACGTTGCTCTAAATTTCCCTTGAGGGTGGATTGGCATACCACTTCAGCCAAATTCCAGCTCCACACTTGGATATTTGTTAATCCACTCATCTCTTCAAGTCTTTGTGCTGTCTTCCATAGGCATAGCAGGAGTAACACAAGTAAGCAAATGAAGAATGAGAAACAACACAGAAGTAAGAGAGTTTATCCTGCTAGGATTGTCAGATGACCCAAAGCTTCAGGTTGTTATGTTTGTCTTTCTGTTCATCACCTACCTGCTCAGCATCACTGGGAACCTGATCATCATCACCCTTACTCTGGTGGATGCCCACCTCCAGACCCCCATGTATTTCTTCCTCAGGAATTTCTCCTTATTAGAAGTTTCCTTCACAACCGTCAGCATACCCAGGTTCCTGGGCACCATTATAACAGGAGATAAAACCATTTCCTTTAATGATTGTATGACTCAGTTATTTTTTTTCATTCTCTTGGGGGTGGCTGAATTTTACCTTCTGGCTGCCATGTCTTATGACCGTTATATTGCCATCTGCAAACCCCTGCATTACATGACAATCATGAATCATAGAGTTTGCATGTTGCTTGTCTTTTCTTCATGGCTGACTTCATTTTTAATTGTATTCCCAGGAGTCATGTTGCTCTTAAAACTTGATTACTGTAGTTCTAATATTATTGATCATTTTACCTGTGATTTTTTCCCCCTGCTACAACTTTCTTGTTCAGACACGCAATTTCTAGAGATAATGGGTTTTTCCTGGGCTGTATTTACTTTAATGTTCACTTTGGCATTGATAATCCTGTCCTACATATATATCATCAGGACAATTCTGAGGATTCCTTCCACTAGTCAGAGGACAAAGGCCTTTTCCACGTGTTCTTCCCACATGATTGTCATATCCATCTCTTATGGCAGCTGCATTTTCATATACATTAAACCCTCAGCAGAAGACAGGGTGTCTCTCAGCAAAGGAGTAGCTGTGCTAAACACCTCAGTAGCCCCCATGCTGAACCCCTTCATTTACAGCCTACGGAATCAACAGGTGAAGAGAGCCTTCGTGGACATGGCCAGGAGGACTGTATTTGTCACAAGCAAGTGAAAGATACAGTGTCATTGATTAGAGGCATAATGAATGGCAAATTTTAAAATATAATGAATTTTCAGTAGCCTTTCAAAATGAAAATGGACTCCCTATCATATTTATCCATTCTTTTTTTTTTCCTAACAGTTTACAAGTGTATATCATTAATGTATTTTTTCTCGTGCTCCTGACATATTTTTCTTGTCTTTTTTACTGTCACTTCTTTTTAACAATGCTGTTAATCACACAGTAATTATTTTGAAGAGTAAAATTGTTGTGAATTTTGTTTAGGAAAAAAATAATTCCCAGAACAGTATGCATTGCTTACAAATATTGACATGATACATCACTTACTACACAAAACAAAAGAAATTTTGTGATTTTCATTTATTTTCAACAATTCCCTTTTCCATCTTGCAGTTGTTCCAGAAATAAGTGGAAAAGTGCTTATAATTTAAAGAAAATGTAAATTTATTCATTTGAAACAAAGCTAAAAACTTGTCATTACTTACCTTAATAAAGTATGACCATATAATTTAGCTCTTAATAAAGAAGCATAGACATTATATGTCTTAAATACAGATACTACATAGATCTATATATTTCCTAATTAAAAATAATGTTTTAAAAGATTTATTTATTTATTTCTCTCCCCTTCCCCCCTCACCCCGGTTGTCTGTTCTCTGTGTCTATTTGCTGAGTCGTCGTCTTTGTCTGCTTCTGTTGTTGTCAGCCGCATGGGCATCTGTGTTTCTTTTTCCTGCGTCATCTTGTTGTGTCAGCTCTCAGTGCCTAGAGCAACATTCCTGGGCAGGGCAGGCTGCACTTTCTTTCTCTCTGGGCAGCTCTCATTATCAGGCACACTCCTTGCGCGTGGGGCTCCCCTACTCGGGGGACACCCCTGCGTGGCAGGGCACTCCTTGCGGGCATTAGCACTGTGCATGGGCTAGTCAAGGAATCTAGGGGTTTGAACCGCGGACCTCCCATGTGGTAAATGAACGCCCTAACCATTGGGCCAAGTCTGCCGCCTCTAAAAAAATAATCTGACAAATAAGTAGGTACATATAATAGATAGATGCTAGATACATACATATAAATAAGATATATGCTGTCAAAATTAATGAAGAAATAGATAGTAGATCCCTAAGATACACTGCCTTTCTGTAATTAAAGAGGAGGTAAGTAAAAAAAGTAAGCTATTTTCTTACTATCAGAAATTAAGAAAAAAATACCATACAACTCCATTTCAAGTTTTGGGAAAGTTTGAAACAGCTCATTTATCCTAAATAAAATAATTAAAGGTTAAATTTCATATAAAATAAAACTTTTCAACAAAGCAGAATTCCACATTATATATAAAATTAATATTACATTTGTTAAATCTTGTCAACAACCTATGAGTTAAACAATTCATTTTCTTAAGTTATATGTGGGAAGACTAGTGTTCAGAAAGGCCAAAAAATTTTTGCAAGTTTGCAAAGACATTGAATCTCTTTAACCTCAATGCTGTGTTCACTAATCTATAGTACTTTTCTCATTAAATAAATTGTTTAATTGTTTGTCTCTCAAAATACTCTTTTTAAATGACTGTGCTGAGTAGGATGTGATGAAAAAGACTCATTTTTGTCTATTAAAGGATATTTTTAAATAGCTATAAAAATTTAAAACTACAGACTATGTCATATAAATACGTGCACATATGCAAACGAATGCATAAAGACACATTGTAGCATTATAACTTATGATATAAAATTAGTTAAAATCTAATATTCTCACTCTTAATAAACATGGCAGTTATTCAAATATATACAAGTCTCTTCTGATAGTCTACGGAATTGCTACAAAATAATGAGTTCTATCCAGATTACTTCACAAGGAATGATATATATTATATATTGTTAACTAAAAAAAATACAGAATATTTATGTGGTATAATCTCATTAGTGTTGAAGAAAAAAATCTCTGAATATATAGAAAAGTATCTGGTAGAACATAAAATAAATGTTCATTTGTTTGACTTGGAGATGGGAGTGATAATGGAGGATAGTTTGGAAATATAAGGACCATTCCATTTGTCACTCCATAGCACTGTGATGCTTGATTCTTACCATACTAAGTATGCATTACATTTAAAATTGAGAAAAATTTTAAAAACTAGAGTTTCAAGTACCTTCTGATTTTAAAAATAAAACAATGCTTTTTAAAATGTATTTATTTTACATCTGGTGGAATAAAACTTGGGAACTACCATCACAGTAATGAACTTGTGGTGAAATAACCATCCTCAAAGGAATTGAGGATAAATTATCTCCTGAGTGTAACCTGACATCATGTGTATGTAAGGAAAAATGAAACACAGTCAAAAGGAAACCAACAGGGAGCAGATGTAGCTTGGTGGTTTAGTGCTTGCCTCCCATGTACAATGTCCAGGGTTTCAATCCCCAGTATCTCCTGAAAAAAAAGGAAACCAATGATGGCATAAGTTCATTGACACATTTCTTCTATTATCTTATTATATTTCTTTGCTTCCCAGAAAAGTATAGATCATGGCATCCCTCACATCTTTCAAATTTATCTCTTTTTGTACCTTTCCTTTCTTGACTTCAGCCTCTGGAAAAGTTATTCAGGGACCTGAGAAGGCAACATTGTTTTATCTTCCTGTACTATTGGATCTGCATTTTATCAAAGAGCACTTTGAAATATCTTCCTTTCTAGTTTCTTTCTCTAAAGTGGATTTCCATGGAAGTGTACTTTAAAAATCCTCAGGATTACAATAATTACTTTATTATTGTTGTCTATGTCCAGAACAATCTTTGTCTTTATGTGCAAAGATAAAAGAGAAATATTCTAAAGGAGGTTATTAGGAAACTCACATAAAATTTATCTTGTGTCTTTTCTATATGATAGAGGAAGAGGTGTATTAACGATAAAAAGAATCCCATGAATTATAGTTGCATTATATCTAATTTTCTAAAATAAGTTAAGAAAAACTCAAGCGTTATATTTTCACCTGGAATCTCCAGACATATAAGAAAGTGAGTACCATATTTAGCAATAAACATTTTTGTCTTTCTATCATCCATTAGTTTATACTGTTGAAAAAAATTGCAGAGATCACAAAATTATCATTTTAAAATATTTATTTTTATTGATTTTGCATTGTAATATATTTTAGTCTTTAAAAAAATGCAAAAACACAGTTTCTGCTTTTTGATCTGTCAGGTTTTGCTGATATGCTAAAGACGACAATGGTGTATTCCTAAAGGAAAGATTGGCAAGGGCTGGGGAAAATAAAAGAAACAAGAAAGAATAGTGCATGCTGCCATCTTTGCTCCTCACCGCCTATCAATAGGACTCACTCTGGAGTCTAGCCAATGAAGGACATTCTTCTACATATTCCTTACTCGCTGCCTGCTGACTCACACAGTTTATGCTATGCCTGGGAGTATGACAAACAAATAGTTTTGAAAACTTATATCAAGACATATTTCTGGTTGGGAAAGATAGAAAACAAAACATAAAACTATAGAACCTACTTTTTAGCACAATCTAGTTTCTATAAATTAAATCTAAGAGAACTTTCATTTCTTCAAATCAAATGGTCTTTTAGAAAGGAGACTAAATTATATTTTCACTTCAAAAGCTCCATTATGAGTTCCTTCTTGTCCTCAGTCAAGTTAAAGAGTAAAATAAAAAGTTAATATAGTAAAAAAAAAGCAGTCACTACAATAAATGTTAATTCCAATAAAGAAAAAAATGACATAAAGGAATAAGCATGTTGTAGAAATATATTATTATCGTAGTTCCATTTATGATGGTATCAATTCATCTCTGCTTTCTGTTTTCTTTGTCACAAATAAAGAACTTTACTCATGTTCATAACTAAATCATGCTTGTCCTATATTTTTGGGATTTCTATCGGTTAATACTAAAAGAAAAACTATTATGAAAACATGATCATAGTGATTGCTACTATATATTTCCAGCCAAGTCCTATGTCTCGATTCTTTATCATGTTTTGTTGCCTTAGCATCCATTTTGTCAGGGTCTCTAGGCCTCTGCTTTAGCTGTTAAACCATTTCTACGCTCAGGACTCAGTGAACATCAGTTAGCTCACACAAATATCACCCACATGCCCCACTCCACACATACTCTTCCCCAGGACCCACAGCTGGTCCATAATGATACGCTGCCTGTTCTCTCCATACACCAACCCCTAATCCCTTTCCTTTTTGATTGCTTTCAACTACCTGATCCTTGACTCCCTCAGGAAACCTACTAGCCACTACACTAGACCTTTCTGCCTGCTTATCTGCTCCCCACCTGGTTCCCAGATCACCTGTGGTACCCCTCTCCCACTCAAGGACCTGTAATCACTAAGCTATCTTATTTCAGGCATTATTGCTTCTGGCTCTCCATTTGTGACATACCAGAGACCCACCCTGCCCAAATTTAAAATGCTAAGTAATCAAATTGAATCACCCTATATAGTAATAAAGATTTTAAAGGCACCAAAATTAATACTCAAAATTGGATATTTCAGTCATATGAACACACAATCTTGGAAACTGGAATACAGTATCTCAATTTGTAAACTACAGACAAAATTCATGTATATTTGAGTGTAAGCTTATGATTCAAAGATATAAAATAAATGTAGTAAATTTGGCTATTTGTAGGAGTATATGTACAATCACCGATATGTTTACTTTTATATTAAATTCCTTTCAATAGAGGATGTGTGAAATTTTTTGAGGAAAAACAAAAAAACGTCAGAAACCACATAGTGATTACAGAAGTCATGTAAACCTTTGTATACATGCATACAGAGGCCTATCTGACAAATGAGAACTTTAGGTTGTGATATTTATCTTTTTATTTATAACTTATGTATTATTAAGTGTCTCTGGAAACCTGACAATGATCATCTTCACCAGATGGACTCTTGTCTAAAGACTCCTATGTATTACTTCCTCCCGAAATTCTACATAGAAGTTATATTTACCACTGTTTCAATCCCAGATTTCTGGAGCAATCAGTACTAAAGTCAACATTTCTTACACTAATTGTTTAACTTGCTTATTTTTCTTTAGCTACTTGAACATGCCTGAATATTTTCTTCTAACAGTCATATCTTATGATGCAAGTTTCTGCATTAAGCCACAAGCATTGGTAAGAAAATCTGCACCCTGCTTGGTCTGTCCTCATGGCTAGTAGGATACCTGATCATTTTCCCACCACATGTGCCTATCCTCCACCCAGATGTCTGTGCTTCCAAAGTCATTGATCCCTTTTTTCATGACTATTTTCCCATCATACAACTCTCCTGCTCAGCTACCTGACATTTAAAGTAGCGGCTTTTTCTTTGCTTTGCTCCTCTGCTGTTCATGCTGGCAATAGTGATTATGTCCTACTTGGACAAGATTGGCATTCTGAGAATCACTTCTACCAACCAGAGGAATGGCTTTCTCTACTTGTTCTTCTCTCGTGATTATCCTTTCCATCTCTTATGGAAGCTGCACATTCATATATGTCAAGCCTTCAGCAGAGGAAAGAGCATCACGGATGAAATCAGTAGCTCATCTCAACACTTCAGTCGCCCCCATGCTGAACCACTTCATGTAAATACTGAAGAACCAGCAAGTAAAACAAAACTTCAGTGATTTAACCTATACGTCAGTGTTTTCTGCAAACAAATGAAAGCATTTATTAAAATGAATGAATGTTACTGTGAAGGTTAAATAAATGAAAAAATTAAATTCTAACCTTTTAATCTCTATTCTTCTGTATATCCATCTCTCAGCCACCACCAAAGCTGAGTTCATTGGCTGAGACTTTCTTTTTAGCCTGAAAAAGACTATGCTGTGTCTTTCTTTAAAAGTGTCTGTTGGCTGCATATGTAGATTGGTTTACAATTCAGAATAGAAAACCAGTGGCCACAGAACATAACTTACTTTGCTGATTATCTGAGAAATAAAAATGTTTTTTTTTTTACTATAACTCTAAGGAGTAAAAAGTTTTAATCATTTTACTCTTAATTTATTTCTTCTGTTATTAATATATATAAAAACATTTCTCCTTAAAATATATAGGAAATATGAACTAATTTGAATATCTGCAGCACCACATTTTTTATACTCTATCATCAGTATTTGTTCAATTCTCCCCATTCACCTGATGGACATATGTACTTATTTTCCCACTTACAATTCATTTGACATTCATATTATCCATTTCCTAGTTATGTGAAGGCATGTGTTTTGTCTAGTATTATATACTTCCCTGCTTATCTGGGTTTTATTTTGAAAATGTGTAAAAAGATGCGCATTTAGTTAGCCACTATTTTCTTTATGGAAGTTGGAAGTCTGATATGAGTTCAAAAAATAATAATAATTCTTCTATAACAGCATTTATTTTGTGCCATTTGCATAACTAGATGTGTTCTATACCATATCTCATTTAGTCATTACAGTTGCATGGACAATTAGACATGATTTTCTCCTTTTACAAAATTATAAATAATCCTCAGAAAATTCTAGTAACTTGCCGTAGACCATTGAGGTTCATTAACAAATATGATAATCTGCTTTAATTACTTGTTTCATTAATTTAAATGGGAACAATATAAGTAAATATAAAATTGAGACTCTCTGATGGCCTGAAAATTTTTAATAACTTTTTTTAAAGATCTGCATAATTTTATTGCCCTTTTTTACTCAGATAATGTGAAACATTTGTCTTAATGATGATATCTAAATCAAGGAATGGAAGATACTAACTCTTAGTTTTAGTCTTAAAATATAAAATTATAATACTAATCAGTCAAAACAGGGAAGTTAATTTTGGTGTTGTTGGTGAGTGATAGAGTGAGAAGGAAAAAATATAAAGTATTTGCAGTGTCAAGGTACCAAAAATTATTGTGGGAAACCAGATTAAAAATAATGAAGTTAATGTATGTATTTATTAAAATATGTAGATTTCTAGCTTTAAAAATGGCATGGTATAGTGGATAGAGATCTGGAATAGGAATTAAGGTAGTTGGTTTCTAGTCTGGAAAAAACAATGTCAAGGAGAAAATGTTCACACAGTGTTGTTCCTTTCTGCCTTTTTGGGGATTGTACCCCAAAATTCCTTTTCCTATTTGCATAGTAATGTGTTTTAGAACTTATATTCCTTAGAGTTTTGTGTATATTCCTCTTCTGGCAATTTTGATTCACTGAGTTAATTCCCTTGTGCCAGAGGAAAATAGAATAGAAAAAGCTTTAAGTAGCTTGTGCAAGTAAAATTGATGCATAATCCATGCCAGTTTTCAAGCACTATATGATATTATTTCATTTACATTTTTGCTCCTTTCTCATTCAATACAATTAAAAAAAATTTATTCCCCCTGATTACAATGGAAATTTCAGAGAAAAACACTGATTGCCAAAAGCAAACATATTCAATTGAAAGATGGAGGAAGATTTCCAGAAATGCTGGCTGTCTTTGCTCACAATTGAATTTGCTGGTAGTTTTACCATTCCAGTCATTCTGAGTGTTTGTGATCCTGTGTGGAAAACAGAGGTAAGTTTCAGCTACTTGGAAGGCAAGGAAAGTATCCATATTCTTAGCATGGATTCATTACTTATCAGCTTGAATTTTAATGAAATTAAATTAGATACATTGAGGTTATATGAACTAAATATGAAGAACAAATGCATGGAGTTAAAACTTAGAGTCTAGGATATTAGGAGATAAGTGGAAAGCTGAGATGGTGTACTGACGCTTAATATATGTAGAAGTTTTAATTAAATGCAAAAGTGTGAAAATGGATAGAGTTGACGGTGACATAGTGAGTAGAACTAATGCAGCTGGTTTATAAATGGGATTGTGGCTGAAAAGGGTAGTCTAGGAATGTAAATGTCAATTGAAAGAAAGTTAGAGAATAATCTAGGGACTTAATAGCATAGTGAATGCAGAGGTGGATGAGAATTTTGGTTAAGAGTACAAATGCAAGAAGGTTCTCTATGAACTAGAACAAATGTACATCACTATTGTAAGAAGGTAAGAATGCAAAGAAGCATGGCAAAAAGCACAATTAATATAACCTGTGGACTATAGTTAGTAGTAATATTGGAATATTCTTGCATCAATGCCAATAATGTACTATATTAATAATAAGAAGTATGTAAAAAGTATGTCAAGGCTATGTTATGGACCCTAGCTATAGTAATAGACTGATGATATTATCTCATAATTTGTAAGAACTGTTCCACGACAATGTAGTGTGTTGGTGGAGGGTGTTGTATGGGAAATTCACACATGTGCATGGTTGCTTTCTAAGTTCACAAACTGTCTATTAAAACATATATTTTAAATAGTAAAGTATCAAAATATCTGACAAATACTCCTCAAAACTGTCAAGGTTACCACAAGCAAGGGCAACCTGATGAACTATTAGAGTCAAGAGGACCCTAAGGAGACATGAAGACTCAATGTATTGTGATAACCTGATGGGGTCCCAGGACAGAAAATGGATATTAAGGAAAAACTAGGGCCACCTGAGTAAACTACAGACTTTCATTGATTAAAAAAAAAAGAAGAAAGTAAAAAAGAAAGCTAGAGAATAATCTAGAGATTGGATAACATAATTAACCTGAAGGCGGATGATAATTGTTAAATCTTGGAATGTTTTGTAAAAGTCAACAGTGAAGCCACCAATTCTTGAGCTCTTCTTTTTTGGGATATTCTGTTCTGATCCAATCTCTTTCATTGTCATTTGTGTATTAAGATCTTCAGTCTCTTCTTGAGTCAGTGCAGCAGTCTGTGTTTTTCCAGGAATTTATCCATTTCATCTAGGTTGTCTCATTTGTTGGCATATAGTTGTTCATTTTATCATTCTAAAACTTTTGTGTTTCTGAAGGAATAGTATTAATGTCCCCCTTTATAATTCTCATTTGATTATTTATGTCCTCTCTCTTTTCTTCTGATTTGAGATCCTTCTTCTTTAATGTTTGCATTTAGAGTCATACTTTTCCCTCTAGGCAATGGTTTTAGTGTTTCACATAAGTTTGATTATGTTGTATTATTTTCATTCATCTCAAAGTATTTTGTAATTTCCTTTGTGAATTTTTTCTCTGACCCAGGGATTGTTTAAGGGTTTAATCTCCACATATTTATGAATTTTACATTTCTCCCCATTATTGATTTCTGGCTTCCTTCTTTTGTGAATACAGAGATATATTGTATGGTTTCTTTGAATTTATTGAGACATTTTCATTACAGGATATTTGATCTCTCTTGTACAATGATTGATGTGCCCTAGAGAAGAATGTGCATTCTGCTGCTTTTGAGTGAAGTGTGCTGGATATGTCTGTTAAGCCTAGCTGTATTATAGTGTCATTCAAATCTTGTATTTCCTTATGGATCTTCTGAATAGATGCCTTATTCATTATTGAAAGTAGTGTATTGAAATCTCCTAATTCTCCCTTCAAATATGTCAATATTTGATTCATATATTTTGGGGCTCTGCTGTTAAGTGCATATATATTTATAATTGTTATGTCTTATTTTGAATTGACCCCTTTATCAATATATAATGACTCCCTTAGTTCCTCATAAGAGTTTTTGACTTAAAGTACATTTTATCTTATATAGTTATAGCTACCTGTACTGTATTTTGGTTACTATTTTTATGTCATATTTTCCCATCCTTGCACTTTCAACCTATTTATGCCTTTGAACTTAAAGTGTGTCTCTTATGGACAGCATATAGTTGGGTCTTGCTTTTTATATCCACTCTACCACTCCCTGCTTTTTGACTGGAAAATTTAATCCACTTACATTTAGTGTAGCTACAGATCAACAATATTTTCTTCTGTCATTGTGCTTCTTTGTCTTTGTAATTCTTGATCATCTCTTGATCCTCAAATTTTTCATTAATGTCTATTTACATGTTTATTTGTTTTTGTGGGTTTGTTTTTTTTTTGGATTGCACCATTTGAGTTCCTTCTCATTTCTTTCTGAATGTATTTTTCAGGTATTTATTTTGAGTTTACCGTGGTGTTAAAATTAAGCATGATCATTCTATAACAGTAATATTTCATTTGATACTAAATTATCTTCAATACCATATGCATGTACTGATCAACTGTTCCTCTGCCCTCTGTCCCTCCACCTTTTTTATACTTGTTACAAATTATATCTGGGTACATTGTATATCAAAAACCATTGGTCTATGGTTAATTTTCATACATTTGCCTTTTAACACCTGCAAGAAGTTAAGTAGTGGAGCTACATAGCAAAACATGCAATACAGTAATACTGGCATTTATAACTGTCAATATTGTTAACTATACTGAAAATCTTTATTTCCTTATGCTGTTTTGATCCACTGTCTAGTGTTCTTTCCTTCCAATCTGAAAAACTGTCTTTAGTATTGCTTGTAAGGTAGGTCTATTTGTTACAAACTCCCTCAGCTTTTGTGTATCTGGGCATGTATTAACCTTTCTTCATGTTTGAAAGAAGGTATTGCCAGATATAAAATTATTTATGGGCAGTCATTACCTTTCAGCACTTTAAATATGTTACAACTCTGATTTCTTTCCTCCATGCTTTCTGGTGATAAATTGGTGCTTAAACTTATTGGATTCCTGTGTATATGATTCTTTTCCTGCAGCTTTCAGAGCTTTCTCCTTGTTCTTGGTTATGGAAAACAATATAAATGTTTTCTTTTATGAGACTGAGCATTAATTTTTTTGAGTTTATTCTTCTTGGGTTTCATTGGGCTTCCAGAAATTGCATATATATGTCTTTCATTAAATTTGGGAAGTTTCCTGTCACTACTTCTTTGAAATTTACTTTTATCCCTTTCTCTCTTTATTCTCCTTTTGTGACTTCCATGTTGTTTATATTGACACATAATGCTGTCTTACATCTTACAGATCTCTTTGACTCTATTCATTCATCTTAAATCTTTTGTTCATTTTATCCCTCAGTCTGTATCATTTCAGTTGTCTTGTCTTCAAGATCATTGATTCTTTCTTCTATCTCCTCCAATCTGCTGTTGAAATTATCTGGGGGAAATTTTTCAATAAGTTCCTGTGTTCTTAAACTCTATTGATTCTCAGGGAGATTCCATTCACTGCTTTTCTCATACCCTATAGTTCTTCTTCTGTCTTTTCCTTTATCTCCTTGTGAATATGAAGCATCATTTTTTAAAAATCTATGTCTGATAAGCCAAAAGTCTATTCATTTTCATTGATAGTTGCTGCAATTTTCCCTTACTCACTTGGATGGACCATTATTTCTTTCTTCTTTGTTTGTCTTGTAATATTTTTTGCTGCACATTACATTTTAATATGTAAAGGGATAACTCTGGAATTTAGTCCCTGAGATATCTGTTTCTTAAGTTTGCATCCAAATAGTGATATGACAAAGACTTTTTTGAATGCCAGGAAGTAATCAAAATAAAAAGACCAAGGCAGAAAACACCTTTCAATGTTTTTGCTAATTGGCTCTGTTTGTCTGGTGATCTCCTTCAGAGTTTAACCCTCCTATCAAAAAGGTAAGCCTGAGGCAAATGAGGAGTTCAGGATACTCTCTCCCTTATCTGAGGCTCATCTGAGACTATGTGAAGCCTGCTTCTTTCCTGGGTTTGTGCTTGATAGAGGCCTTAGAAATTCCCATTTAAAGTTTACAGGAGTTTCAGGGAATATACTCTCCAATTCCTTTTAATAGTCCTCCTCCTCTTCCTGGGCACTCTCTTGACTGACTTAATGCTAGTTGTCCTTTGCCCCATATTATAGCAACTTAAATGATTCTCACTCTGTCTCAGTTGTCTACAAGCTGGTTCTCAGCCCTCAGGACAAATTCTGTAGAGCAAGTCCAAGTCACATTCACCAACTCAGTCCCTCAGACTTCCACCCCAAAAGAGAGTCACTGACATGGTTTCACTTCAGTATGTACACTGGGGCTAAGCATCTCCCTGTGGAAAAGGGTCAGTGGCCCACAGTGGGAACTCAAGCTACCTCCATTCTGTATTATGGAGGGGTGAGGGTAGGTCCAAAACAAGGATACCAGGAGTTTCTTCTATAGCTTTAGAAGCTGTGTTTTCTTGATTTAACACTTGTATGATTAATGCAATATTTTAACTGGTTTTTGCTGGTTTGAGGATTTCAGATTTTTTCCCCAGGATTTTCAGATTTCTTTGTCACATTTATCCAAGGGGTGTGGAACAATGGCCATCCTCAGATCCAGCCCCTTAGACCTGATGTAGCTGATCAAAAGTAGAGACTTGTGGTGAGATCACACACACCCACACAAAGTTTGGAGGACTAAATCTTTATGTCTCACCCTGGCACCAGCAAGCTGCACTAGAAGCCTGAGGTCTAGTCCCTACTGTGCCTGCCACAAGGCCTGGGAAAGGAGGATGGGTAGCTGCTGAAGAAAGAGTGAGATTCACCAGCATTTTTACCACAATTTACCAGCCTCTTTTTCCACTCTATCCTGGATATGGAAATGATTCTTGGATTTTCCCACTCCATCATTTCCCCACAATGTTCTTTAGAGTTTTTATAAAATCAACTTTATCAGTTCCCTAAATATCACCTACAAAGAAATCTCTAGCAAACTTGTGTTCTAATATATTTTAAATGTTTAAGCTAACACTTGTTAGCCATCAGTTTTTCTTTGTCATGAAAAGTATATGAGTTTGTTTTATTTATTCAAAAAAATAAAAGTCTTCATCCACACAGTTTGCTTTCCCAATAAGTTTTTTTAAAAAAGAAACTAGATCCTTATCAGATATACGATTTGCAATTATGTTCTCCAATGCTATCAGTTGCCCTTTCTCTTTTTTAATACTGTCCTTTGATGCTTACAAGATTTAATTTTTCAAAGTCCAATTTATTTATCTTCTCTTTTGTTATAGTTTTGGTATCATATTTAAGAAAGTACTGTCTAGTCCAATGATATAGGATCATATAAATGTATTTCCTCTATGATTTTTATCGTTTTAGTACTTTCATTTAAGTCTTTAATTCATTTTGAGCTAATTTTTGTATAGACTGTTATGTAAGGATCCAACTTTATAATTTTGTATGTAGATATCAAGTTTTCCAAGCAATGTTTGTTGAAAAGGCTACATTTTTCCAATGAATGGTCCTGGTAACCTTGTTGAAAATCAATTGACCATAAAATGTATTGATTTATTTCTGAATTCTTAATTCCATTCCATTTGTCTACATGCCTATACTTATGCAGTGACATACTCTAGATTACTTTCAGTTTGTACTAACTTTTGAAATTGGAGTATAAGAGTTCCCTAAATTTGCTCTTTTTTTATTTTATGTGTTCAGTGAATCTTGAAATTCCATATGAAGATTAAATTTACCTTTCCCATTTTTGGAAAAAAAAATAAAGCAGTTGGGCTTTTGATAGGAATTACACTGAATCTGTATATCAATTTTGGGAATATTGCCAACTTTATAATAATACATAATGCAACCTATTAATATAGGACCTAAATATTTATTCAGGTTTTTCTCAAACTTCTTTCAACATGTTTTGTAATTTAAACTGTATAAGTTTCACATCTCCTTTGTTAATTTTATAAAGAATTTTTAAAGTCAACAACAAAAAACCCAACAACTCAATTAAGAATGGACAAAAGATCTGAATAGACACCTAATCAAAGTATATAAACAGAAGGAAAAGAAATAGAGGAAAAAATGCTCAATACCATACAATCATTATGGCATTGCAAATCAATACCACTATCAGATACTGCTTCATACCCACAAGGGTGGCCATAATTTTAAACAAATGAAAATAGCAATTGTTTGTAAGGATGTAGAGAATTTGGATCCTTCATACATTACTCCTGGGAATTTAAAAAGATGCATTTACTAAAAATGCAGTTCCAAAAGAGTTTGGAAGTTAATCAAATAGTTGAATTTTGAATTATATCACTCAGCCATGCTACTCTTCTGTATATAGCAAAGAGAATTGGAACATATCTTCATGCAAAAACTTTTATGCATGCTCATAGGAGCACTATTTATAAAAACTAAAAAGTTGAGACAACCCCAAAGTTCCTCAATTAACAAATGGATAAACAATATGTGGTATATCATTCAATAGAATAGTATTCAGCCACAAAATGAATGAGTTACTAATACATGTGCAGCATGGGTTAACCTTGAAAACATCATGAAAATCAAAGAAGCCAAACAAAAAATGTCACATATTATATGATTTAATGTAAATGAAGTGTCCAGAATAGGCAAATCCATAGATAAAGGAAGTAGATTAGTGGTCCAGGGGCTGAAGGGAAATTTGAATGAGAGTGACTACTTAATGGGTATGTGTATTTTGTTTTTAGACAAATGAAGGCTTTATGTTATAATAAGGAATCTGGTTATAATGGGAGAATTTCAACCAACTGAGCACCACAATGCATATAAAGTGTCTGAGAATTCTGACTGGCTTTACCTTCCAGCTCAACCACCACTTTGGTAACAAACACCAAATAGAATCCGACTAAGTTCACATGTGCACAACCTGAAAATCTCTTGCTTCATCATTTTACCACATGCCTCTTGCCTTCTGCTGTATACTTTATTGCTCATCCTGTGGTATAATATATTGTAGGATCTGGGCAGTGCCCATGAATATAGAATCTAGTATTACAGGGCAATTAATGCAATGTAGACAAATCTTTGACCAGTGGGGGATGAGATCCAGTGGATTAATCCTCCTTATTTTTCACTCAAGATAGATTGCCTTGAGACACAACAACTCATGTGGCCTTTGGTTAGAAGGTAGAAAAACTTGAGCCTTCAGTTGTGTTCAATAAATAACTGGAACAACAACTCAGTAACAAACTGTGCAGTGACATTCTCTCTTCCATTGCTTCAATACCATTTTCAATTCCTCCTGCATCTTTGGTGTTAACACTAAAAAAGTAGTACTTCCTAAGTTTCTCTATTGACTGATAGCTGTGGAATACCAGATAAAACAGCATATATGTATTTGACATAATAGTAAGATTTTGGTAATCAAATATGTCATTAAAACTTTCACTAATGCAGGTAAAAACAGTACTTCTAAATGTTCATTATTTCAAGGAATACTTATTGAGAGAAAATTATGTTAACTCTACTGGGCACCAGAGAAACAAATTTCAGTTGTCCGAGGCCAATTTCCTCAAGGTTAGCTAATTTTTGAAATTGAAACAGGCATTGCAATAAATTGCATGTGCAAAAATTGCAAAGGAGTAAGATATCTGTACAAAGTTTGGGAAAACAGGGAAGAGAGAAAACCTGATCTTGGCACTTCAGAGATAATAGCTCAAAGATGACGTGATTTTATATGAAACCTTAAAGGAAAATGCATAAATGTATGTATATTGTATGTGTGTGTGTGTATATCTTTCTCTGTGTGAAAAAGCCTATCAATTACTAGCAATTCTAAAAAAAATGTGACAATTTCAGAGCAAACAATTTTGGAAAAATACACCTTGGAATTGGCTCGTTCCCTAAGAGCAATGGAAAGGAGAAAGATCTGCTTTCCCAAACTCCCCAATACTATATTCTGTGACAATGGAAATGTTCTACAATATATGCTATCTGATATAGTTACCAGCCATGTGTGGTTACTGAAAATTTGAGATGTGACTAGTGTGATTGGGAACTTATTTTTCACTTATTTAATTTTAATTAATTCATATTTAAATGTCAATAACGACATTTATCACATACTCTTGCATATACGTACATTTGAGGAATGATGGTTTCTGGTTATTTCTCAAAATATAATTACTAGTTGTTACAATCAAACTCCTGAAGGACATGTGCTGGTGAGGTCATGAGACCAAAGAACACACCTGGCATTCAGTCAGGCATAGTTTTATTGGGACTTATTGACAGGAAAGAATCTCTGAAGGTAACTGTTCAGAGAATGAAGCTAGTACTTTTCAAGGAGATGAGAAAATGAAGGGTGATATAAGGGGTTTAAGAACAAGGACATTCCATAAGATGTGAGAGCAGAGTTCCTGCTAGTGTCACATGAAGCATACACATGGGGTCTGTTGATGTTTTCACTACGTTTATAGGAAGGATGCTTACCAAGGACATTTACTACTTTGGGAAAATTATAGTTTATAAAAACATCTATGCATTCTCTCCCCTCAGGGGAGGGTTGTTAACCATTACCTTATGTCTAGGTCATGCTAGTTAGGGGCAGAAGTTCCCTGCCCAAGAAGGTGTGAAACTCTCAAGACTATTGTACCGACTTGAAGGAAGACGGGTCAGGCACCATGGTTAAAACTAGATGAAAACCCCACATGACTAATACTTTGTTCGGGAAGGCATTTATTCTGGAAGAAATAAACTTGGGGTAGAATTTCGAAGACACGTGACCCTACTAAAGTATAAGGAAAATTGTGGTTCAAGGCCACTAATAGGGGACCAGCCACGACAGACTGGACCAAGGGAATAAGAAAGGCCAGGTGCTTCCAGCGGCTACATCCTCCTAAAACTAATGGGCTTGAACTTGTACGTTTCAAAGACTGTCATTTCCCACAGTGGTAGCTAGGCTTAGGACAACTAGAAAAGGTATGAGGAGAAGCACAGCCCTAGACAAAAACTCACCAAGACAATATAGGCAACAATAAGATAAGCATATGGCAAGCAAAGTAAAGATAATGCTTAAGAGAGCCATTCTTTTATCTTATAGGCACATTCATTAATTAGAAAATGAATTAAGTTTACAAAGACTTTTAACATATTCAATATAATCTACAATAGAGGGGATATTACCATATTCATCCGGTATATAGTTAGAGTATTTAATACTAATCAGTATTAATCAGTACATTAATCAATGCTCAAGTTCCTCTTTGAGTGGCAGTAAATAGATCTAAGCTCCAGGTTTGCCATACCATACAAGTTTTCTCTGCATGGGAGCCAGTTGTGCCTGTTTAGTTTTTACTCCCATTACTCTGGTAATTATTGCTCCACTTGACTTATCCTTCATACAGCCAGCATGCTGCAGCAGCATTAGCCCTTGGAGGAAGCTCCAGTGTTTCAGTAGCCTCATGCATAGCACCATTGGCACTATGAAACTGAACCAGTTTAGAGGTAATGTAAATCTAGCCAAATCGAGTCATCACCAGCTGTTACAGGATCTGAAACTGCAAAATACTTTCCATCTACTTCAGGAGCCATGTCCAGAGATGTGAGAGATCCTTTTATTATTTTAGGGGTTATAGTGACCAACCAAACCAATAACTCAAATAGAGAGGCACCACATGATGTTTTGGAGTCCTGGTTTGAGTGCACAAGAGAGTTTGACGATACCGAAGTCTATCTCTTAATTTTTACTTATTTTCTAAGTACTTCCAATGCAATGTACAACATATGAAATGAACTTAACTATTTTAGTATTTTGCTTTTTACTTCTACTCCTTTACCATGATTAAGTTTTACTTTAGCAGTACAAATAAACTACTTTTTCCATTATTTTATGAAAACCTAAGATTCCCGATGGAATCAAGGTTATCTTCCCTTACCATCACCTTAAAATAAAGATTGAGGTGGACTCTGACAGGCTTCTCTGTTATGAAGTTTATTTTTATTATCAACATCAATTCAGGTTTCTATTCAATATTTGCTTTCTGTAAATATCCATTTTAACATTTCAGTTTAGAAAATGCTTTTACAAACTTCCAATAACTATCCATAACTACAGACTATTGTTACTTTATCTCAAGACAAATTCCAACTTTAGAGAACACATTCCTTACTTATTGCTTTCTTCTACAATATCTTCTATAACTTTCTATATTCATTCAAGACCTGTCTTAAGTATTTCTGACCCTGATTTTGTGAAAACCAATCATATCTTAGGACAAAGCAATTTCCTTAAACAAACATCAAACTTTAGTCATAATTGATGGTGAATTCACTTCTACAATCCTTTTACTTCTTCCTAGAGCCATTTAAGTCTCATATTCCTCATTTTGTTCTGTGAGAAAAGAAAAAAAAATTATTCATTTCAGCTCAACCAAAAACAATTTTTAAAAAAGAGCTTTGCAATACTTTCATTAGCCAAAACTTACAATTTTCATCATCTTAAAGATTTAACACATATAATGTTAATTTATTTTGTTAGTACCATATAAACCTAGGGAGATTACATCCAAACTAAATAAAATTAAAACATTACAGTTTTTTGAAAAGATGCTCTACTTTTCTTTCCTCACAGAACACTACAATCTTTTTTTTTAAATAAAGTTCTAAATTTGCAAATAACATTAAAAGCATACTGACTCTCAGGCTGTGGAGAATATATTATAATTATTTAATTTGTTTTAATCATAATTTAGAAAATTCTTTCCATAGCTTTCAAGGACTTTTTCCTTAGTTAACAAAATTTGGCAAGTGGATTATTATTGTCATCACAAAACTGTTAAAATTTAATTGAGAATTACAGGACAGACTATACAAAACAAGGTTTATTCTGCAATATTTTCTCTGTCCCTCTTATTTTAATTTCCAGTCCTAGTAGACAGAATTCTGGCTAAACTCACATCTCCAGCCATACCCTTAATTTCCTCAACAGGTTTTAATGAATAACTAGAATTCAGTCAATGTTAAAATAAGATTCTGGGACATGAAAGGCTATGGAAAGATTATGGGAGGATTCAGGATAAACTTTTTGGTTTCTTTCCTTTAAATACTTTCTTTATTCATATTTTAGGTGAATTTTTATCCTGTTTGGCTTCTCCAATTTGAGCATCAGGCATGCTCATTTAACTACATAAGCATCCATTTAATTAACAATTTGAATAGAGCTCTTCTAAGTATTTTCATTTGTTAATTTAATATTACCATCCAGAGGTATGAAGATATGCACTGAAGAAATAGGCAGACACAAAAAAGAGTTAAAACACACAAAGAGAAACATAAATTTCACTAATTTGACTCATAATTCTTACTTTATTTGGTATGGTTGTCTCCAAGCTCTCCATCATTTCATATCTCTGATTTCTACTGCTTTTAAGGTCTCTCTGAAATCCATGTTCCCTGTAATATGCAAGCTCATTCTTGTAAATATTTTATTAGTGAATAGCAACCAGTTAGGAATAATTGAGCAATATAAATACAGTTAAGCACTAATTTAGCAGCTTAGATAGACAGACATTTAAAATTTATATAATCTGGATTAATGTTCATGAGTACACTTAGACTTGAAGTTCAGGAGTAAGCTATTGATTCAAAACTGAAAGTTCTTTCTAAAATCTTGATAAAAGTTCTGATCAAAATAAAATGTAAATAAAATTAAAAACATGGTTAGAAACATCCCATTAAATTCTTCCCTTTCAGTCTTGCTGTATTTTTAGGGAATACCCCTATTCTCCCAGCAGTTCTGCTCCTTCTAGAAGCAGCCACCCCTCCCCACATGGATGTTAGAGGCCAACCTGGGATTTCCGCCATGGATTCTCCTTTCCCAGAGCTCATGCCCATTACTGCTGGTGGTCCTTTGGTCTCCTGACTGTGGCTCGCCAATTAACAATTCAAATCCTGAAGGGCACAAATTGATGTGGCTACAAGACAAAGAAACACACCTGGCATTTAGTCAGGCATAAGCTTTATTGAGACTTACAGACAGAAAGGAATCTCTTATGGTGGCATTTCAGAGAATGAAGACAGTCCTCCTCAAAGAGATGAAAAATTGAGGGGTTATATATAAGGGGTGTCAGGACAAGGACATTCCATAGCGTATGAAAGCACAGTTTCTGCTAAGGGCAGGTGAAGCATACATACAGGGTACCTTGTTACTCATTGTTAATTAGTTCTGGGAGATGCAATCAGTACCAAAGATGATTGGTGCCAAACAAATTTTTCACATAAAGAATAATTGTAAATAAATGTAATGGACTCCCAAACCAAAGACAACACACATTTTTGAGGCAGTATTTAAAATGATAATGTTGTATATAATTTATTTACTTAAGAAGTAATCCCGAAAATTTATAAATACTTAGAATGCATGAAATAAAACCTTCACTTTACCTGCGCAGATAATATTCCATGGCCTAATGGGATGGTGGGTGGAGAGTGGTGAGGAGGAGGAGAGGTTACATAGAATGTTGCTTGGAAGGAGAGCCTCTCTCCAATAGGACATTGGGCACTTGCACTCCAGGTGATCTTTCTATATTCTGCCTTTTTCAACTTGCACCACAGGTTCTGACACGTCCTTTGTCACCTTCACTAATAACATATACAATGAGGACAGCTTCTGTCTTCTTTTCAGAATTCCTCCAAAGTGTGAAATTATTTGGTCTATAAATAAATTCACATTTCTGCTTGTCAGAGCTTTGTCCAAATGGTACTTCTCCACAATGTTTTGAACTTCTGCTCATTTTGCCCATGTTTCTTTTATCAAGGAAATGGGGTCATTCTCTCTTGAATATCTTCAGCCACCTCTTGTTGCTGCTTTTTCTGTAGTTCCTGCAAGTCCTCAGTGCTGAGCTCTTGACGATGTTCCTCCAATTACTTCTCAACAGCAGCAGCATCCAACTCCCAGCCCCCTGGATTGGCCCAAAGATATAATACCCTGCACAACTGTCCTCTGTACTTGCAGGCTTGGGGTGAACCTCAAATCCTTTGATGTCTCTCTGACTCGCAGATTCTGGCCACAAATTCTTCCATGCAGAATTCATTGTTTCACCAGCAACCTTTTTATTAGCAGTCGCTGCCTAGCCATGCTTTATCACACTATAGATGCAGGTCGTCTTTTTAAAATTATCAAAACAATCATGGCTGGCCTTAAAATCTTTAACACTCTCATGACTCAGTACCTATTTGTTTTCAAAAGATTGACGCTCAACACTTCTGCTTTTTCACATATAATGGCTTCTGATACACTGTTGCCCACTAGCTGCTTCTTGTTTACCCAAATTCATAACAGCTTTTCAACTTCCTCCATGTTAGGGAAGGCTGCTTTGATAGTGCTTTAACTCTTTTCACAACATCAGCCTTTTGCTTCTTTATTCTTATTGTTGGTGGAGTTCATTGTTCTAGGCATACTGTGTTCCCTAGCAAGATCAGTAATGTCCATTGGGGTCCCTAACTGCCTGCTTATCTGTTCCCCACCTGGTTCCCACATCATGTCCTGTTGCCCCGCCCTGCCTCCAGGAATTGTAATTACTAAGCTATCTTATTTCATGCATTATTTTTCTGGCTTTCCATCTGTGACATAGCAGACAGCCACCCAAACCCAAATTTAAAATGCTACTCAATCAATTTGAATGACCCTATATGATTATAAAGTTTCTTAAAGGCGCCAATAATAATAATGCTCAAAATTGGATATTTCAGTCTTATAAACATACAATCTTAGAAACTGAAATACAATATATCAATCTGTAAACTACAGACAATTCATATACATTGTGTGCAATCTTTTTATTCGAACATATAATACAAATGTAGTAAATTTGGTTATTCATAGAAGTTATATGTATAGTCACTGATATGATGACTTTTATATTAGATCTATGGACACGTGCTTCCCTTTCAATAGAGGATGTGTGTAAATTTTCTGCTCTAATGGGAATAAGATATATTAGAGAAATACATAAAGGATAGACAGGTCATTGCTTCTTTCCCTGCTATTATTAATACCAATATTCAAATCGCTAATTCCTTTGCTTGTCTACTCAGCTGTTCATGCTGGCCATAGTGATTCTGTCCTACTTGGACAAGATTAGCATTCTGAGATCCTATCTACCAGTCAGAGGAACAGCTTTCTCAACTTGTTCTTCTCACAAAATTATCCTTTCCATCTCTTATGGAAGCTGCACATTCATATATGTCAAGCCTTCAGCAGACAAAGAGCTCATGGACGAAATCAGTAGCTCTTCTAACACTTTAGTCACCCCCATGCTGATGAACCACTTCATGTACACCCTGAGGAACCAGTAAGTAAAAGAAGACTTCAACAACTTCGTCCATAAATCAGTGTTTTCTGCAATCAAATGAAAGTATTAACTAAAATGAACGAATGTTATTGTGAAGGTTAAATAAACAGAAATATTATATTCTAACTTTCTTTTAATCTCTGTTATCCTCTATATCCATCTCTTAGCCATTCCCAAAGCTGAGTTCATTTGCTTAGACTTTCTTTTTAGCCTGGAAATGAATGTGTTGTGTCTTTCTTTAAAAATATCTGTTGGCTGCATGTATACATTGGTTTACAATTCAGCATAGAAAACCAGAAGCTACAGAACATAAATCACTTTGCTGAACGTTTGAGTAATAAAAAATGTTTGTTTACCTTTAATATCTCAAAAAAGTAAATAATGTTTTAATCAATTTACTCTTAATTCTTATTATGTTACTAATATATATATAACATTTCTTCTTAAAGATATATGAAATATGAACTAAATTGAATATTTGCAGCACCACCTTTTTCATACACTATGTTCAGAATTTGTTCAATTCTTCCCAACTCACCTGATGGACATGGGTGCTTATTTTCCCACTTATAATTCATTTGAAGTTCATATTATCCATTTCCTTATTCTGTGAAGGCATATGTTTTGTCTAATATTACATACTTCCCTGCTATCTGGGTTTTATTTTAAAAAATTGTAAAAAGATGTGTATTTAGGAAACCACCACTACCCTTATGGAAGTTGGAAGTCTAATTGAGTTTAAAAAATAATAATTCTTCTATGAGAATATTTATTCTATGCCATTTGCATAACTAGATATGTACCATAGCATATCTTATTTAACCTTCCCAGTTACATGGAAAATTAGACATGATTATCTCTTTTACAAAGTTAATGTTCCGAAAATTCTGCTAACGTGCCTGAGACCACTGAGATTCATTATCAAATATGATAACCTGCTCTAAATTACTTGCTTGTTTCCCATTTAATATACATTTAGAAATTATATATATATATATATATATATATTTGAGAATCTCTGATGATCTAAAATTTTTGCATATGGTTTTTTAAGGCCTGTACAATTTTATGGTTTTTTTCTGCTGACATTATTTCAAAATTTGGTCATAATGATAACACACAAAGGAAGGCAGGAGAGATATTAAGCCTAGTATTAGTTTTGGCATAAAAATTATAATGCTAATCAGCGCAAACAGATAACTTTATTTTGCTGTTGCAGGTGAGTGATGGAGTGAAAAGGAAAAAATATGAAATAGCATTATTTTTCTTCAGACTAGTAAAAAGAATTTATTTGGGAAATGGGTGAAAGAACCAAGCTTGCTGAGAAATGGGAGAGAAAGCTGGAAATACACATCAAGATTTGGTGTGGGCTCATCTACGCAGAGAGAGCCAAATATTAGCAGTATTAAGGTACTGAAAATAATTAGGGGAAAGCAGATTTAAAATAATGAATTTAATATATGTATTTAGTAAACTATGATAGATTTCCAGGTTTAAAAATGGCATAGTATAATGGGTAAAAATCTAGAATAGTAATTAAGATAGCTGGTTTCTAGTCTGGAAAAATAAATGTCAAGGAGAAAATGTTCACGCAATGTTATTTGTTCTTTTGTTTCTGTCTCATTGGACATTGTCCTACAAAATTCCTTTTCCAATTTTGATACTAATTTGTTTTAGACTTTATATTCCTCGGTGTTTTGTGTGCGTTCCTCTTCTGGAAATTTTGATTAAATGAATTAATTCCCTTGAGTCAGTGGAAAATAGAATAGAAAAAGCTTTAAGTAGCTTGTGAAAGATAAATTGATGTATAACCCTTGCTGAGTTTTAAATTACTGTATGATATTGTTTCTCTTTTATATTTTTGCCCCTTTCTCACCCTATACAGTTAAAGAAATGTATTCCCCCTGATTACAATGGAAATACCATGAAAAAGTTTGATTATCAAAGGCAAGCATGTTCCCTGAAAAAGGGGAGAGGATTTCAGAAATGCTGTCTGCCCTGGCTCACCACAATGGAATTTGCTGATAGTTTTACTATTACAGTCATTCTGAGTGTTTGTGATCCTGTATGGAAAGCAGAGGTAAGCTTCAGCCATGTGTAAAACAGTGGAAATCTCCATATTCTTACCATGGATGCATTACTTATCAGTTTGAATTTTAACAAAACTGAGTAAGATACAATGAAGTTATAATTTGAAACTGAACATATTAAAATATGTAAGAAAGTGAGTGTGTTTTGTTTTATTTTATCAATGTATTCATCCTCCATTAATTAAAGGCAGGAAATTACTGCCTCTATGATTGTGTCTTTCTAATTAATAGCAGGCTATGTAGTAATGTGTTTCAGAGAACAAGCTTTTATTTTTGGTAGTCTGAACAACTAGTTAACTAATACTAACACTAACACCAACTAACATATACTAGCTATATGAATTAAATTATACAATCTCTTGGAACCTCAGTATCCTCATATGGGACCAAAGATGATAAAATTTTCACAGACTGACTACAAGAACTAAAGTTATTAAAATTCTTAGTATTTCACTGAAAAAATTAGTACCTTTGATAACTCACAGCTACAAAACATTCCTCCCAAACTTAAGAAGTAATTCTACATAAAGAACAAAATGATTTAAAACAGTAGTTTTCCGAGTACATACCAAACCCATAATGATACATTAATCAATTTCATTTACTTTATTTTAATTAATTCTCAAAGAAAACCTTGATATTTTAACTACATTTTGAAAATTGAAAACAGAAGCTGAAGAAATTAATTCATCCAAAGTCACAAATCCATTATGTTGTCCATTCGTATTTTTAATCAGTCTCTCTAACAGCAAAATCCATATATTTTGTGATAATATATTGACCTTATAATTTCAAAAATAGTATAGTAACAGTAAATATTGATACCATAATTTTATCAATAGCTTATTACCTTTTGCTTTCTTGTTTCTATATTAAATTTTTGATTAACTTATAGATGGCTAGTGTACTGAAAATGTGAGGCTATGAGTTGATATTCTTCATATACCACTACATACATGAGTGTTATTACACTCAAAGTATTGACAAATGTGATTTTATCTCCCCTACATCTTGATTTCTTTCTTCATACACTGATATTGATTCTGAAAATTGAGTCTGACCGTTTTTAGTGAAATGTGAAAACATAAATATTCAGTTTTCTTCATGGAAACAGTACTTTAAAATAATTACAAAAAATATTCCAAGACAATTTTAATAAAAACAAGTCTGCTAACCACTCAGTAGGCCCCTTGAGGTGACTGTTTTATTAAAGCTGAGAGGTTGTAAATGAACCTTTGGTCATTACCCAAAGCAAACAATGACTGGACAGTGCTAGAAATATATTTTAATGTAATTATGAAGCTGAGCCGAAACTTGTACAAACATTAAATTAAATTCTCTTCCTCTTTTCTAATACATTAACTTAAACAATGAGCAAATATTTAAATTAAATATTGTAGAAAGAAACAGAGTGCCATGATTATGAAGAATTGTTTTGTAGAAGTATCCTGTCTCAATTTTTCTGAACATTAATGAGGTTTAACTGAAGATAGGTCAATTGAGCAAACATATACAACCTTAGAAAATAGAAGACTTCAGCGGTCATTGCATTATTAAGTAATCTAGATACCTACTCAGTGCCACAGAACGCATTACAATAATAGAAAATAAATAGACCAGAAATGAAGTGGAGCCAAAGGCACCTCTCTCCATCTGTCAAAATGTCATCCTTCAATACTTTGAACCTAAAGCTGACCTTTAAAAAAGAGTTTCTTCCTTAGTTGGAACAACAAAGAAATAATGCAGTTTATACAAAATGTTGTTGTAATATTTACTTGATGGCAGACAATTTGGAAGGGCAAGAATATGAAAGTATTGTGCATGAAATCTCTGAAGAGTTTCTGTAGCCTACTTAGGCAATTAATGTTAAATATTATCATTAATTTCATTTTGAGTGGCATATAGAATCTGTCTCAGAAATCTTTAGAAGACAGGTAACAAGCTATTTTAATGAAGTAGTATAAAAATAATTTGAAGTTTGATAACAGTATTGATGTTCAACCAGGGAAAAAACTTGGATCCATAACTCAAAACACTGAAATGAAGAATTAAAGACTCAGAGTTATCTTTCACTACTCTACTTTAATACATTCTTGGGAGTGGGATGGCTTAAGGCTCTAGGAATCATATTCACTTTGTTAAACATTGTCAAACTGCAATTTTTTTAAACAGCTGTAAATGAGAAAACCTCTTATCAGCCTTATTTGATGTTGACAAATTAATATAAAACATTGAAAATTATAACTTAAAAAAAAATAAAAGCTGTATGGCATCCCAATCCTGTGATATTGGATAATATTCTGCTAGAGTTTCATTCTGCCACTTTTCTCTAGTCCTTGAGGTCTAGCTATAGAAGTGGTAATTTCTTGTGATATTCACACAAACTCTCCCCATGTCTCTGCCCCCATTCCTTCCCAGCTCTTCAGACATTCATTTCTGCACAGCTGTAATCAATAGCCAGGAAAGGTAAGTCCTGGTAGTAATATTCAGAAAAGTGTTAAAATTAAGAGGAAATAGATATGTAAAAAAGTTGAAAAAAGGTTTAAAATTAAGTGCAATGATCTATAACTTGCTATAGAAAAAAATAGATTTTAAATAAATCTGTTTGTCAGAACAAGTATAATACTGCAGAAATTTCAATCTTGAGACTTGAATTGCTTCTCTCCATTGATGAAAATGGACTGTGTGATTTGGAGTTGTATGCAAAACTAGACTTTTAAAGAAAAGTGACTATTGGTGATGGAAGAGTGATGTCATTGGAGCAGTACTAGTGACCTGAAGGAGTAAATTATAAATTAAGTTAAAGGGAAGTTATTTTAAAATAATGTTTAGTGAAGGATTTAAAATTCATATAAGAATAAAGTAAGGTTCACTTTACATATACTTTGATTTTAATTTGCTCAGTACAGAAAATCTAAGTCAAACACTATTGGAAAAGTAGAAAATTTATTCATCTGACTAAAAAAGGCAAGAACTTAAATAAAGTTCAGACTAGAAATAGCATACATAGAGAACTGCACCTGTTGGCAACATGTGATTCAACCACAACTCACTATCTATTTATTGTTTGTTTGACAATTCTTTGATTTAAACCTTTTATACATGAGTAACATAATTGTGTTGCAGTGGTGTTGATAATAAGGCACTAATTGCAATTTTCAAGAATGCACAAAATGTTTGGGGAGTTCACAGGGGATTTCAGTACAGTGAGTTAATTGTGTAGGAATTTGGATGAATGATTATAAAGTATTTATGGAGCCCCAAAATCTGGTGCTGTGTATTTAAAGAAGGGGCGTTTTGTCATTGTTCCCTATGGAAATATAAATGATAATATCTTTTAAATTTCATTTAAATAAAATAATGTAAATTTGCAGTTTAAAAATACACTAAATAAATTAAAGTCAGTATTGTTGGATATACCTTTCTAATTCTTGAACTGAGAGTAATTCTTCTGCATAATAATAAAAATAGTGATTAATTTTTATAGAAAGACAAATAAGCTGTACATGAATAATGTGCTACTGATCGCTTTAGGTAAGCTAAATCATCATGGCATATTACCAGGATTCAAATGCAATCATTCTCAATTTTAAGTCCTTCCAGTTACTATCACTATTGTTTTCTGCTTCTTTCTCTCCTTTATACCTAAATTCTGAGGTTGATTATGCCAAAGGCTTCTGTATCTCTGACTTAGAATAAAGTTGCAAGAGGTACAAGAACTGAGTATCAGCAGAAGTAGATAGATGGCTAACGACAAAAAGTCACCTTATAAAATCTTAAAACATCCTTCCCATTATTGCAGATCCTTGATATAATTAAATCTTTAACTGACATATTTGCCTCTTTATTATTTATAACTATAAAATCTAATAAATGTAGAAAAAAAATAAGTGGGAGATTTTTTTGAGGTTGGAGTCATGAAATAAAGGTGCTTCTCATTTGGGAAGTAACTTTCTAGACACTTCTTTTTGGAAGTTCAAATCTGTGTCCAAACTGCAATAATGAAACATTTTTCTACTTGTTTTATTTTAACCTGCTTTATCTCAAGAATTTTCAACTTTCAAAGAGTGGAAATTAAAATGTCATTGTTATTATCACGTTGCTCTACATTTCCCTTGAGGGTGGATTGGCATACCACTTCAGCCAAATTCCAGCTCCACACTTGGATATTTGTTAATCCACTCATCTCTTCAAGTCTGTCTTTGTGCTGTCTTCCATAGGCATAGCAGGAGTAACACAAGTAAGCAAATGAAGAATGAGAAACAACACAGAAGTAAGAGAGTTTATCCTGCTAGGATTGTCAGATGACCCAAAGCTTCAGGTTGTTATGTTTGTCTTTCTGTTCATCACCTACCTGCTCAGCATCACTGGGAACCTGACCATCATCACCCTTACTCTGGTGGATGCCCACCTCCAGACCCCCATGTATTTCTTCCTCAGGAATTTCTCCTTATTAGAAGTTTCCTTCACAACCGTCAGCATACCCAGGTTCCTGGGCACCATTATAACAGGAGATAAAACCATTTCCTTTAATGATTGTATGACTCAGTTATTTTTTTTCATTCTCTTGGGGGTGGCTGAATTTTACCTTCTGGCTGCCATGTCTTATGACCGTTATGTTGCCATCTGCAAACCCCTGCATTACGTGACAATCATGAATCATAGAGTCTGCGTGTTGCTTGTCTTCTCTTCATGGCTGACTTCATTTTTAATCATATTTCCGGCCCTCATGTTGCTCTTAAACCTTGATTACTGTTGTTCTAATATTATTGATCATTTTACCTGTGATTATTTCCCCCTGCTTCAACTTTCTTGTTCAGACACGCAATTCCTAGAGATAATGGGTTTTTCCTGGGCTGTGTTTACTCTAATGTTCACTTTGGCATTGATAATCCTGTCCTACATATACATCATCAGGACAATTCTGAGGATTCCTTCCACTAGTCAGAGGACAAAGGCCTTTTCCACATGTTCTTCCCACATGATTGTCATATCCATCTCTTATGGCAGCTGCATTTTCATGTACATTAAACCCTCAGCAGAAGACAGGGTGTCTCTCAGCAAAGGAGTAGCTGTGCTAAACACCTCAGTAGCCCCCATGCTGAACCCCTTCATTTACAGCCTACGGAATCAACAGGTGAAGAGAGCCTTCGTGGACATGGCCAGGAGGACTGTATTTGTCACAAGCAAGTGAAAGATACAGTGTCATTGATTAGAGGCATAATGAATGGCAAGTTTTAAAATATAATGAATTTTCAGTAGCCTTTCAAAATGAAAATGGACTCCCTATCATATTTATCCATTTTTTTCCCTAACAGTTTACAAGTATATATCATTAATGTGTTTTCTCATGCTCCTGACATATTTTTCTTGTCTTTTTGACTGTCACTTCTTTTTAACAATGCTGTTAATCACACAGTAATTATTTTGAAGAGTAAAATTGTTGTGAATTTTGCTTAGGAAAAAAATAATTCCCTGAACAGTATGCATTGCTTACAAATATTGACACGATACATCACTTACTACACAAAACAAATGTAATTTTGTGATTTTCATTTATTTTAAACAATTCCCTTTTCTGTCTTGCAGTTGTTCCAGAAATAAGTGGAAAAGTGCCTATAATTAAAAGAAAATGTAAATTTATTCATTTGAAACAAAACTGAAAACTTGTCATTACTCACCTTAATAAGGTATGACCATATAATTTAGCTCTTAATAAAGAAGCATAGATCATTATAAGTATATGTCTTAAATACAGATACTACATAGATCTATATATTTTCTAATTAAAAAATAATTTTTTAAAGATTTATTTATTTATTTCTCTGCCCTTCCCCCCCACCCTCCCCCCACCCCAGTTGTCTGTTCTCTGTGTCTATTTGCTGAGTCAACTTCTTTGTCTGCTTCTATTGTGAGGGGCACGGGAATCTGTGTTTCTTTTTCCTGTGTCATCTTGTTGTGTCACCTCTCCGTGTTGGTGGCACCATTCCTGGGCAGGCTGCACTTTCTTTCCCTCTGGGCGGCTCTCCTTATGGGGCGCATTCCTTGCACGTGGGACTCCCCGACGCGGGTGCACCCCTGCTTGGCAGGGCACTCCTTGCGTGCATCAACACTGCGCATGGACCAGCTCCACATGGGTCAAGAAAGCCTGCGGTTTGTACCACGGACCTCCCATGTGGTAGACGGGTGCCCTAACCACTGGGCCAAGTCTGCTACCTCTAAAAAATAATTTGACAAATAGGTAGGTACATATAATAGATAGATGCTAGATACATACATATAAATAATATATATGCTGTCAAAATTAATGAAGAAATAGATAGTAGATCCCTAAGATAAATTGCCTTTCTGTAATTGAAGAGGAGGTAAGTAAAAAAAGTAAGCTCTTTTCTTACTATCAGAAGTTAAGAAAAAAATACCATACAACTTCATTTCAAGTTTTGGGAAAGTTTGAAACAGCTCATTTACCCTAAATAAAATAGTTAAAGGTTAAATTTCATATAAAATAAAACTTTTCAACAAAGCAGAATTCCACATTATATATGAAATTAATACATTTGTTAAATCGTGTCAATAGCCTATGAGTTAAACAATTCATTTTCTTAAGTTATAGGTGGGAAGACTAGTGTTCAGAAAGGCCAAAAAAACGTTTGCAAGTTTACAAAGACATTGAATCTCTTTAACCTCAATGTTGTGTTCACTAAGCTATAGTACTTTTCTCATTAAATAAATTGTAGTATAATTGTTTGTCTCTCAAAGTACTCTTTTGAAATGATTGTGATGAGTATGATGTGATGAAAAAGACTCGTTTTTGTCTGTTGAAGGATATTTTTAAATATCTATAAAAATTTAAAACTACAAACTATGTCATATAAATACTTGCACATATGCAAAAAATGCATAAAGATGCACTGCAGCATTATAACTCATGATATAAAATTAGTTAAAATCTAATATCCTAACTCTTAATAAACATGGCAGTTATTCAAATATATACAAGTCTCTTCTGATAGTCTACGGAATTGCTACAAAATAATGAGTTCTATCTAGATAATTTCACAAGGAATGATATACATTATATATTGTTAAATAAAAAAATTCACAATATTTATGTGGTATAATCTCATTATTGTTGAAGAAAAAAAATCTCTGAATATGTAGAAAAGTATCTGGTAGAACATAAAATAAATGTTCATTATTGTTTGACTTGGAGATGGGAGTGATAATGGAGGATATTTTGGAAATATAAGGACCATTCCGTTTGTCACTCTGTAGCACTGTGATGCTTGATTCTTGCCATACTAAGAATGCATTACATTTAAAATTGAGAAAAATTTTAAAAGCTAGACTTTCAAGTACCTTCTGATTTTAAAGATAAAACAATGCTTTTTAAAATTTATTTATTCATTCATTTTGTCTGGTGGAATAAAACTTGGGAACTACCATCACAGTAATGAACTTGTGGTGAAATAACCATCCTCAAAGGAATTGAGGATAAATTATCTCCTGAGTGTAACCTGACATCATGTGTATGTAAGGAAAAATGAAACACAGTCAAAAGGAAATCAACTGGGAACAGATGTAGCTTGGTAGTTGAGCATTTGCCTACCATGTACAATGTCCAGTGTTCAATCCCAGTATCGCCTGAAAAAAAAGGAAACCAATGATGGCATAAGTTCATTGACACATTTCTTCTATTATCTTATTATATTTCTTTGCTTCCCAGAAAAGTATAGATCATGGCATCCCTCACATCTTTCAAATTTATCTCTTTTTGTACCTTTCCTTTCTTGACTTCAGCCTCTGGAAAAGTTATTCAGGGACCTGAGAAGGCAACATTGTTTTATCTTCCTGTACTATTGGATCTGCATTTTATCAAAGAGCACTTTGAAATATTTTCCTTTCTAGTTTCTTTCTCTAAAGTGGATTTCCATGGAAATGTACTTTAAAAACCCTCAGGATTACAATAATTAATTTATTATTGTTGCCTAGGTCCAGAACAATCTTCGTCTTTATGTGCAAAGATAAAAGAGAAATATTCTAAAGGAGGTTTTTAGGAAACTCACATAAAATTTATCTTGTGTCTTTTCTATGAGAGTCTTTTATGTGATAGAAGAAGAGGTATATTAATGATAAAAAGAATCCCATGATTTATAGTATGAAAGCATTGCATCATATCTAATTTTCTAAAGTAAGTTAAGAAAAATGAACGGTTATATTTTTACCTGGAATCTCCAGACATATAAGAAAGTGAGTGACTACCATATTTAGCAATAAACATTTTTGTCTTTCTATCATCCATTAGTTTATACTGTTGAAAAAAATTGCAGAGATCACAAAATTATCATTTTAAAATATTTATTTTTATTGATTTTGTATTGTAATATATTTTAGTCTTTAAAAAAATGCAAAAACACAGTTTCTGCTTTTTGATCTGTCAGGTTTTGCTGATATGCTAAAGATGACAATGGTGTATTCCTAAAGGAAAGATTGGCAAGGGGTGGGGAAAATAAAAGAAACAAGAAAGAATAGTGCATGCTGCCATCTTTGCTCCTTACCACCTATCAATAGGACTCACTGTGGAGTCTAGCCAATGAAGGACATTCTTCTACATATTCCTTACTCGCTGCCTGCTAACTAACCCAGGTTGGGCTATGCCTGGGAATATGACAAACAAATAGTTTAGAAAACTTATATCAAGACATATTTCTGGTTGGGAAAGATAGAAAACAAAACATAAAACTATAGAACCTACTTTTTAGCAAAATCTAGTTTCTATAAAGTAAATCTAAGAGAATTTTTATTTCTTCAAATCAAATGGTCTTTTATAAAGGACACTAAATTATATTTTCACTTCAAAAACTCCATTATGAGTTCCTTCTTGTACTCAGGCAAGTTAAAGAGTAAAATAAAAAGTTAATATATTTTAAAAAAAGCAGTCACTGCAATAACTTAATTCCAATAAGGAAAAAAGTGATATAAAGAAATAAACATGTTGTAGAAATATATTATTATTGTAGCTCCATTTATGATGATATCAGTTCATCTCTGCTTTCTGTTTTCTTTGTCACAAATAAAGAACTTTACTCATGTTCATAACTAAAGCCATGCTTGTCCTGTATTTCTGGGATTTCTATTGGTTAATAGTAAAAGGAAAACTATTATGAAAAAATGATCATAGTGATTGCTACTATAAACTTCCAGCAAAGTCCAATGTCTCAATTCTTTATCATGTTTTGTTGCCTTAGCGTCCATTTTGCCAGGGCCTCTAGGTCCTGTTTTAGCTGTTAAACCACTTCTACACTCAGACCTCAGTGTACACCAGTTAGCTCACACAAATATTAACACCCATATGCCCCACTCCACACACACTCTTCCCCAGGACCCACAGCTGGTCCCTAATGATACGCTGCCTGTTCTCTCCATACACCAACCCCTAATTCTTTTCCCTTTTGACTGCTTTAAACTACCTGATCCTTGACTCCCTCAGGAAACCTACTAACCACTACACTAGACCACAATAAAGAAGGGCATAAGCCCATGGGTCCCTCTCTGCCTGCTTATCTGCTCCCCACCTGGTTCCCAGATCACCTGTGGTACCCCTCTCCCACTTAAGGACCTGTAATAACTAAGCTATCTTATTTCAGGCATTATTGCTTCTGGCTCTCCATTTGTGACATACCAGAGAGCCACCCAGCCCAAATTTAAAATGCTAAGTAATCAAATTGAATCACTCTATATAATAATAAAGTTTTTTAAAGACACCAAAATTAATACTCAAAATTGGATATTTCAGTCTTATGAACACACAGTCTTGGAAACTGGAATACAGTATCTCAATTTGTAAACTACAGTCGAAAATTGTATATATTTGTGTGTAAGCTTATAATTCAAAGATATATAAACGTAGTAAATTTGATTATTTGTAGGAGTTTATGTACAATCACTAATATGATGACTTTTATATTAAATCCCTTTCAATAGAGGATGTGTGAAATTTTTGAGGAAAAACAAAAAAACATGAGAAACCATATAGTGATTACAGAGGTCATGCAGTCCTCTGTATACATGCATATAGAGGCCTATCTGACAAATGAGAACTTTAGGTTGTAATATTTATCTTTTTATTTATAACATGTATTATTAAGTGTCTCTGGAAACCTGACAATGATCATCTTCACGATGGATTCTTGGCTAAAGATGCCTATGTATTACTTCCTCCCGAAATTCTATGTAGAAGTTATATTTACCACTGTTTCAATCCCAGATTTCTGGGGCAATCAGTACTAAAGTCAACATTTCTTACACTAATTGTTTAACTTGCTTATTTTTCTTTAGCTACTTGAATATGCCTGAATATTTTCTTCTAACAGCCATATCTTTTTTTTTTATTTCATCAGCAATCTTTATTGACCCCACCACTTTAACGTTTTAATCATAAAATCACGTGAGTCCTTAAAAATAAAAAAACAAAATATTTGGAATATTTATAAAAATTAAAACTGGAAGAAAATTTTTATCTTTTACACCTTCATAAGAAAATAATTGAATATATATTTTCAGAAATCAGAATGTATTTGATAAGGTGGACTCTTTGGAGAAAGTATTTTTAAGTACCCCTCTTTCCTCCCGTATCTTGGCAGACAGTAATCAAATCAATTTTTCTAATCAAATAATAATTTCACAGCAAAACTCTCAGGCATTCTTATTTCCCACTTTTCCTTATTCTCTTCGTCTATCATCACTGGCTGTTACTTCTACCCCCCATTTGCATTTCAAATCCATCTATTTTCCCCTGTCTGGTCATAGCTATAAAATCTTTTTTTTTTTTTGATTTTTTTTTTATTGATTTTGTAAAAATATTACATTAAAAAATATGAGGTCCCATTCGACCCCACCACCCCAACCGCAACCCTCCCCCCCCCCCCCAGCAACACTCACTCCCATCATCATGACACATCCATTGCATTTGGTAAGTACATCTCTGGGTATCTCTGTACCTCATGGTCATTGGTCCTCATCATGGCCCACACTCTCCCCCATTCCATCCAGTGGGCCCTGGGAGGATTTACAATGTCCGGTGATTGCCCCTGAAGCACCATCCAGGGCAACTCCAAGTCCCAAAGGCGCCTCCACATCTCATCTCTTCCTGCCATTCCCCATACCCAACAGCCACCATGTCCACTTTTCCTACTCCGTTGCCACCTTTTCTCTGAGGTCCTTGGATTGGTTGTGTCCGTTGCACCTCTATGTCAAGAGGAGGCTCAGATTCCACATGGTTACTGGATGCAATCCTCCTGCTTTCAGTTGTAGGCCCTCTAGGCTCCATGGTGTGGTGGTTGCCCTTCTTCAACTCCATCTTAGCTGAGTGAGGTGAGTCCAATAATTCAGATTGTAGGAGCTGGAGTCTGTTGAGGCTCAGGGCCTGGCTGTCATATTGTCAGTAAAAAGATTCAATCCCCTAAATATATCTTAAACCCCAATACCAACTACAATTCCAGTAAAGTAGCATGATAGTCTTATGAAAAGAGATCCCCTCTGGGTCCAGTTTCATCACTCAGAAACACCAGCTCCATAGAAGGGCCATCTGACATGGCAGTGAACCCTATCTGCCATGACCGTAGAACCCGTAGGTCCCTTTAGCCCTCAAAGGAACCAATACCTGGGGATTGTATCTACTTTATCTGTCTCTTAGACTCTGCTCAGTTGTGCATATCTTATGATGCAAGCTTCTGCATTAAGCCACAATCATTGGCAAGAAAATCTGCACCCTGCTTGTCCTTTCTTATGGCTAGGAGGATACCTGATCATTTTCCCACCACATGTGCCTATCCTCCACCCAGATGTCTGTGCTTCCAAAGTCGTTGATCCCTTTTTTCATGACTATTTTTGCATCATACAACTCTCCTGCTCAGCTACCTGACATTTAAAGGAGTGGCTTTTTCTTTGCTTTGCTCCTCTGCTGTTCATGCTGGCAATAGTGATTATATCCTACTTGGACAAGATTAGCATTCTGAGAATCACTTCTACCAACCAGAGGAATGGCTTTCTTTACTTGTTCTTCTCTCATGATTATCCTTTCCATCTCTTATGGAAACTGCACATTCATATATGTCAAGCCTTCAGCAGAGGAAAAAGCATCACGGATGAAATCAGTAGCTCTTCTCAACACTTCAGTCACCCCCATGCTGAACCACTTCATGTACATACTGAAGAACCAGCAAGTAAAACACAACTGTAGTGATTTAGCCCATAAGTCAGTGTTTTCTGCAAACAAATGAAAGCATGTATTAAAATGAATGAATGTTACTGTGAAGGTTAAATAAATGAAAGAATTAAATTCTAACCTTCTTTTAATTTCTACTCTTCTGTATATCCATCTCTCAGCCACTGCCAAAGCTGAGTTCATTGCCTTAGACTTTCTTTTTAGCCTGGAAGAGACTATGTTGTGTCTTTCTTTAAAATGGTCTGTTGGCTGCATATATAGATTGGTTTACAATTCAGAATAGAAAACCAGTGGCTACAGAATATAACTCACTTTGCTGATTATTTGAGTAATAAATTTTTTTTTTACTGTAATGACTCTAAAGAGTAAATAGTTTCAATCATTTTACTCTTAATTTCTTTCTTCTCTTATAAATATATATAAAAAACATTTCTCCTTAAAATGTATAGGAAATATGAACTAATTTGAATATTGCAGCACCACATTTTTTATACTCTATCTTCAGTATTTGTTCAATTCTCCCCATTCATCTGATGGACATATGTACTTATTTTCCCACTTAAAATTCATTTGAAATTCATATTATCCATTTCCTAGTTAAGTATTTTCTAATATTATATACTTCTCTGCTTATCTGGGTTTTATTTTGAAAACGTGTAAAAAGATGTGCATTTAGCTAGCCACCATTATCCTTATGGAAGTTGGAAGTCTGATATGAGTTCAAAAAATAATAATAATTCTTCTATAACAGCATTTCTTTTGTGCCATTTGCATAAATAGATGTGTTCTTTACCATATCTCATTTAGTCATCACAGTTGCATGGACAATTAGACATGATTTTCTCCTTTTACAAATTTATAAATTAATCTTCAGAAAATTCTAGTAACTTGCTGTAGACCATTGAGGTTCATTAACGAATATGATAATCTGCTTTAAATTACTTGTTTCATTAATTTAAATGGGAAAATTTTTTGTAAATAAAAATTGAGACTCTCTGATGACCTGAAAATTTTAATAGCTTTTTTTTAAAGATCTGCATAATTTTATTGCCCTTTTCTACTCAGATAATGTCAAAATTTGGTCTTAATGATGATATCTAAATCAAGGAATGGAAGATACTAACTCTTAGTTTTAGTCTTAGCTTATAAATTATAATACTAATCAGTCAAAACAGGGAAGTTAATTTTGGTATTGTTGGTGAGTGATAGAGTGAGAAGGAAAAAATATAAAGTATTTGCAGTGTCAAGGTACCAAAACTTATTGTGGGAAAGCAGATTAAAAATAATGAAGTTAATGTATGTATTTATTAAAAGATGTAGATTTCTAGCTTTTAAAATGGCATGTTATAATGCATAGAAATCTGGAATAGGAATTAAGGTAGTTGGTTTCTAGTCTGGACAAAACAATGTCAAGGAGAAAATGTTCACACAGTGTTGTTCATTTGTTTCTGCCTTTTGGGGGATTGTCCCCCAAACTTCCTTTTCCTATTTGGATAATAATGCGTTTTAGAATTTATATTCTTTAGTGTTTTGTGTATATTCCTCTTCTGGCAATTTTGATTCACTGAGTTAATTTCCTTGAGCCAGTGGAAAATAGAAAGAAAAAGCTTTAAGTAGCTTGTGCAAGTAAAATTGATGCATAATCCATACCAGTTTTCAAGCACTATACGATATTATTTCATTTACGTTTTTGCTCCTTTCTCACTCAATACATTTAAAGAAATTTATTCCCTCTGATTACAATGGAAATTTCAGAGAAAAACACTGATTGTCAAAAGCAAACATATTCAATTGAAAGATGGAGGAAGATTTCCAGAAATGCTGACTGTTTTTGCTCACAATTGAATTTGCTGGTAGTTTTACCATTCCAGTCATTCTGAGTGTTTGTGATCCTGTGTGGAAAACAGAGGTAAGTTTCAGCTACTTGGAAGGCAAGGGAAATATCCATATTCTTAGTGTGATTCATTACTTATCAGCTTGAATTTTAATAAAATTAATTTAGATACATTGAGATTATAATTCATAACTGGATACATTAAAATATGTAAAAATTTGAGCATGTTTTGTTTTATTATATCAATTTATTCATCCTCCTATAATTAAAGAAAGCAGTGTCTCTATGTTCGGTTGTTTCCTATTAAATACAGGCTATGTAGTAATGTGTTCAGAGAACAGACTTTTATTTTTATTTTTTTGTATTTTTTTAAAAATTATTTATTTATTTTTTTAAAGTTACATTAAAAAAATATGAGGTCCCATTCAACCCCTCTGCCCCCACCCCCCACTCCCCCCACAGCAACACTCTCTCCCATCATTGTGACACATCCATTGCACCTGGTAAGTACATCTCTGAGCATCACTGCACCCCTAGTCAATGGTCCACATCATAGCCCACACTCTCCCATATTCCATCCAGTGGGCCCTGGGGGGATCTACAATGTCCCGTAATTGCCCGTGAAGCACCACCCAGGACATCTCCTCGTCCGGAAAACGCCTCCACATCTCATCAGACTTTTATTTTTGGTAGTCTGAGATATATTTAACACTTTCTAGCTATAGGAATTAATTTAAGTTATATAATCTATCTGATTCTCGTATCTTCATTTGGGAGCAAAGATGATAAAATTTTCAGAGTGACTGCAGGTACTAGATACGAGAAGTTATTAAAAATTTGTACATTTTATAGCTTTTAGCTATCATAAATATTATTCACAAATTTGGGAATTAATTCCCCTTAAAGAAAAAAATAAACTTGAAAGAGTTGTTCTTCAGTACATATGAAACCCCATATATATACATGAATCACTTTCACTTACGTTATTGCAATTAATTCTCAAAAAAACTAGAAATTTCAACTACATTTTAAAAATTGGAAACTGAAGGTGAAGAAATTAAGTAATTCAAAGTTGTAAATACAATTATGTTGCTGATTTGAATTTTTAATCCAACTCTTTAACAGCAAAGTCCATGTACTTTCTGTGATAATAAATTGTCCTTATAATTGCAAAAGTAGTATATTAACATTAAACCTTGATACCAAATTTCATCAACTTATTACCTTTTGTATTCTTGTTTCTGTATTAAATTATTGATTAACTTATTAATGGCTAATTAGCATACTGGAATTGTGACGCTATGAGTTGATACTCTTAATACATATATGAGTGCCACTATTTTGAAATTACTATTAAATGTGATTTTATAATCTCTCCTACATCTTGGTTTATTTCTTTATACACTGATAAGTATTCTGAGGATAGAGTCTGACCATATTTAGTGAAATTTAAAAACATAAATTATTCAGTTTTCTTCATGGAAACAGTACTTTAAAATAATTACAAAACATATTGTAAAGCAATTCAAATAAAAACAAGCCGGCTAACCCCTCAGTAAAGTCCCTTGTAGTGAATGTCTTATTCAAATGAGAGGTTGCAAATGAACCCTGTGATCATTACTCAAAGCCAACAATGATTGAACAGTGCTAGAAATATATTTTAATGTAATTATGAAGCTGAACTAAATGTTGTCTGAAATATTGAATTGAATTTTCTTCCTCTTCTCTAATACATTAACCTAAACCATGAGCAAATATTTAAATTAAATATAGCAGAAAGAAACAGGGTGTCATGATCATGAAGCAAATTGCTTTGGAGATGCACCCTGTCCCAATTTTCTTATCTTTAACTGAAAGTAGGTCAATTGTGTAAACATATAAAAAGACAGAAAAAGGGTTTCAGCAGTCATTGCATTACTAAGTAATCTAGATATGTACTCAGTTTCACAGAAAGTTTTGAAGTGGACCTCTCTCCATCTGTCAAAATGTCAGTCCTTCAATACTTTGAACTTAAGCTGGCCAATAATAAAGTGTTTCTTTCTTAGTTGGGACATGAAAGAAATTACCATAATGTATTTTATGCAGAATGTTGGTATAAATATGTACTTGATGCTAGAGATTTGGGAAGGCAAGATATATGAAAGTTTGGCAAATGAAATTCCGGCAGAGCCTCTCTAGACAACTTATTCAATTAATATTAAATATTATTGCTAATTTTCATTTTGAGTGGTTCATTGTCTCTGTCTGAGGAATCTTTAGAAGACAAGTAAGAATCTATTTTTAATTAATTAATTAATTTTTATTGAAGTATATCATTCATACATGAACACACATAAACAATAAGTGTATAGTAAAAGTTGTGAACTTACAAAATAAACATCTATAACATCACACAGGGGTCTCATACATCACCCCTCCACCAACTCTTTGCATTGGTGTGAAACATTTGTTACAAACTATGCAAGAACATCATCAAAATATTTCTACCAACTATAGTCCTTATCTTACATTTGGTGTATTTTTCCCCCAACCCATATTATTTTTTTAATGTATTTTTTTACAGATATTATGAACTGGCAAAACAATCATACAGATGTGTAGATTTCTCATACAACCCCACATTCTGGTGGAATCATTTGTTACAGATTATGAGATAATATCATCAGACTATTACCACCAATCATGGTCCATAGCATACATTTGGCACACTCTTTCCATACACCTCCATTATCAACACAGTGCAGCTTGGCATTAATGTAAGAATATTATAGTATTGCTATTAACCAGTCTATAGATCAGGGCAATTGTAGTTTTCCCATGTTTCTCCATATTCCCATCACCCTGCAATAGTGATGTACATCTTCTCTAGCTCACAAAAGGACTCTCTTGCATTTGTACCTTAACCCCTATCCTCATTGACCTCTGGATTCACTGTGTTATTCAGTCCCTAGATTATTCTCTAGCTTTCTTTCTATTGACATTTACTTCCCCAGATTACTTTTTTTCAGCCACAATCCCATTTATAAACCAGTTGTTACTCACTATAATGTGTTACTATCAACTCTACCTATCTCCACCCTTTTACAGTCAAGTTAATTAAAACTTCTACATACATTAAGCGTCCATAGTTCTTCTCAACCTTCCTCTTATCTCCTAATAACTTATACTCTAGGTTCTAATTTCATGTGTCTATTATTTGTATTTAGTTCATATTAATGAGACCATGCAATATTTGTCCTTTTGTGTCTGGCTTACTTCGCTTAGTGTAATCTCTTCAAGACTCATCCATGTTATCACATAAGTCCCAATTTCATTTCTTCTTATTGCAGCATAGTATTCCATCATACGTATATACCACATTTGGTTTATCCATTCATTGGTGGATGGACACTTGGGTTGTTCCCATATTTTGGCAATTGTGAAAAATGCTGCTGTGAATATTGGTGTGCACATGTCTGTTCGTGTCATAGTTTTTAGTTCTTCTGGATATATTCTTAGTAGAGGATTTGCTGGATCATATAGCAGTTCTATATTTAGCTTCCTGAGGAACTGCCAAAATATCTTCCAAAGAGGCTGCACCATTTTACATTCCCACCAACAGTGAAGGAAAGTTCCTATTTCTCCACATCCTCTCCAGCACTTATTGTTGTCTGTTTTTTTTAATAATAGCCATTCTTTGTGGTCTTAGATGATACCACATTGTTACTTAAATTTGCATTGCCTTAATAGCTAGTGATATGGAACATTTTTCATATGCTTTTGACCATTTGTATTTCCTATTTGGAGAAATGTCTGTTTAAATCTTTTACCGATTTTTTAAATTGGATTGCTTGTTCTTTTATTGTTGAGCTGTATGATCTCTTTATATAGAATGGAAATCAAACCCTGATTGGATAAGTGGTTTCCAAATATTTTCTTCCATCAACTGGGCTGCCTTTTCACCTTCTTGATGAAGTCCTTTGAGTCACAGAAATGTTTTCTTTTGTTGCTCGTGCTTTTGGTGTAAGGTTTAAGAATCCACCACCTGCCACCAGGTCTTGAATGTTTTCCTACATTTTATTCTAAGAGCCTTATTGTACTTCCTTTTCTATTTAGGTCTTTGATCCATTTTGAGTTAATTTTTGTACAAGGTGTGAGGTAGGCATCTTCTTTCTTTCTTTTGGCTATGGATATAAGTTCTCCCAACACCATTTGTTGAATAAACTGTTCTGCCCCAACTGGGAGAGCTTGACAGGCTTGTCAAAAATCACTTGGCCATAGATGTGAGGGTCTGTTTCTGAACCATCAATTCAGTTCCTTTGGTCTATGTGTCTATCTTTATGCCAATACCATGCTGTTTTTACCACTGTAGATAGGTAATATGATTTAAAGCATAGACGTGAACATTCTCCAACTTCACTTTTCTTTTTAAGATGTTTCTGGTTATTCGGGGCCCCTTAAACTTCCTGATAAATTTGATAATTGTGTTTTCCATTTGTTTAAAGATGCTTATGGAATTTTTATTGGGATTGCATTGTATCTGTATATCAATTTCGGTAGAATTGACATCTTAATGATATTTAGTTTTCCAATCCATGAGCATGGAATGTTCTTCGAATTATTTAGGTGTTTTTTATTTCTTTTAGCAATGCATTACAGCTTTCTGAATACAAGCGCTTTGCATCCTTGGTTAAGTTTATTCCTAAATATTGATTCTTTTAGTTGTTATTGTAAATGAATTTTTTCCCCTGACTTTCTCCTCAGATTGTGCATTATTACTGTATAGAAACACCACTGATTTTTGCGTATTGATTTTGTACCCTGACACTCTACTGAAATCATTTATTAACTCTAGCAGATTTGTTGTAGATTTTTCAGGATTTTCTAGATATACAATTACATCATCTTAGAGAAGCGAAAGTTTTAATTCTTCCTTTCCAGTTTGGATGCCTTTTATTTCTTTTCCTTGCCTGATTGCTCTAGCTAGAACCTCTAGCACTATATTGAACAACAGTGGTGACAGTGGGCATGCTTGTCTTGTCCCCGATCTCAACAGGAAAGTTTTAGTTATTCACCATTAAGTATAATGCTAGCTGTGGGTTTTTCATATATGGCCTTTATCATGTTGAGGAAACTTGTTTCAATCCCTAGTTTTTGTAGTATTTTTATCAAGAAATTTGTAGTATTTTTATCAAGTATTTTGTCAAATGCCTTTTCTGTGTCAATTGATAAGATCATGTAATTTTTCTTCTTTGATTTATTAATGCAGTGCATTATGCTGATTGATTTTCTTGTGTTGAAACAGCCTTGCATGCCTGGTATAAAACCCACTTGATCAGGATGGATAATTCTTTTAATGTGTTCTTGAATTCAATTAGCAAGTATTTTATTGAGGATTTTTCATCTGTATTCATTAGAGAAATGAGTCTGTAATTTTCTTTTCTTTTCTTTTTTTTTTTGTCTATCTTTATCTGGCTTTGCATTAGAGTGATATTGCTTTCATAGAATGTGTTTGGTAGTGTTCCTTCTTGTTGAATATTTTGGAAGAGCTTGAGTAATATTGGTATTAAATCTTTGAATGCTTGGTAGAGCTCACCTGTAAAACCATCTTGTCCTGGGCTTTTCATTTTGGGGAGCTGTTTGATGACTGTTTCAATTTCTTCACTTGTGCTTGGTTTGGTGAGGTCTTCTATTTCTTCTAGTGTCAGTGTAGGTTGTTTGTACATTCCTAGGAATTTTTCCATTTCAGCTATATTGTCTAGTTTTTAACATAAAGTTGATCATAGTATCCTCTTATGATCTCCCTTATTTCTGTGGGGTCAGTAATAAGGTTACCTTTTTCATTCCTTATTTCATTTATTTTCATCTTCTCTTTTTTTCTTAGTCTAGCTAAGGGTTTGTCAATTTTGTTAATCTTCTCAACAATCAACTTTTGGTTTTGTTAATTTTCTTTATTGCTTTTTGTTCTCAACTTCATTTATTTCTGCTCTGATCTTTGTTATTTCATTCCTTCTACTTGCTTTAGGATTAGCTTGCTGTTCTTTTTCTAGTTCCTCCAGCTGTGTAGTTAGATCATTGATTTTAGCTCTTTCTTCTTTTTTAATGTAAGCATTAAGGACTATATATTTTCCTCTCAACACTGACTTTGCAGCATCCCATAGGTTCTGATATGTTGTATTCTCATTGTCATTTGTCTCAAGATATTTATTGATTTCTCTTGAAATTTCTTCTTTGATCTACTGATTATTTAAGATTGTGTTGTGTAGTCTCCATATATACATGTGAATTTTCCCTTTATTTGCCACTCATTGATTTACAGCTTTATTCCATTATGATCAGAGAAAGTGCTTTGTATAATTTCAATTTTGTTGAATTTATTGAGATCTGCTTTGTGTCCCAAAATATGGTCTATCCTGGAGAAAGGTCCGTGAACTCTTGAAAAGAATGTATATCCTGCTCTTTTGGGATGCAATGTTCTGTGTATGTCTATTAGGTTTAGTCCATTTATCATATTATTTAAGCTCTCTGTTTCTTTATTGATCTTCTGCTGAGATGTTCTATCCAATGCTGAAAATTGTGTATTGAAGTCTCCAATTATTATTGTAGAGATGCCTATTTCTCCCTTCAGTTTTGCCAGTGTTTGCCTCCTCTAGTTTAGGGCATCCTCATTAGGTACATATATATTTAAGATTGTTATTTCTTCCTGGTGAATCATCCCTTTTATTAATAGGTAATGCCTTTCTTTGTCTCTAATAACAGTTTTGCTCTTAAAGTCTGTATCATCTGATACAAGTATAGCTACCCCAACTTTTTTTTTCTTTCTTTGTTTTTGGTTACTGCATGCATGGGACATCTTTTTCCAACTTTTCACTTTCAATTTATTGGTATCCTTGGTTCTAAGGTGAGTCTCTTGCAAACAACATATAGATGGCTTATATTTTCTTATCCATTCTGCCAGTCTGTGTCTTTTGATTGAGGAGTTTAATCCCTTAACATTCAATGTTATGACTATAAAGGCAGTTCTTATTTCATCCATTTTGATCTTTGCATTTTATCTGTCATTTTATTTTTGACACTTTTAGTTACTGTTATTGATACAGTTGTCATTTCTATATACTCTTCCAGGCTTCTTTCTCCTGTCTTTTCTTTGCAGGCTGAAACACTACCTTTAGTATTTCCTGCAAAGCTGGTCTTTTTGTTATAAACTCTCTCAGTTTCTGTTTATCTGTGAATATTTTAACCTCACCCTCATTTTAAAATATAATCTTCCTGGGTATAAAATTCTTGCCTGGAAGTTTTTCTCCTGCAGTTTCTTAAATATATCTTATCACTGCCTTCTTGCTTCCATGGTTTCTGATGAGAAGTTGGTACTCAATCTTATTGGGTATCCCTTTTATGTTATGCATTGCTTTTCTCTTTCTGCTTTCAGAATTTTCTCTTTGTCTTCAGCATTTGACATTTTGATTAGTGTGTGTTTCAGAGATGTTCTATTTAGATTTATTCAGATGGGAGTATATTGTGCTTTTTGGACATGGATATTTATGTCCTTCAATAGGTTTGGGCAATTTTTCACCAATATTTCTTCAAAAATTCCTTCTGCTCCTTTTCCCTTCTCTACTCTTTCTGGGACACCCATGACACATATGTTTGCATGTCTCTTGCTGTCATTAATTCCCTAAGAAACTGTTCAATTTTTTCATTCTTTTCCTCATCTGTTCTATGTTTACTTTCAGAGGCTATGTGTTCGAGTTCACCAATCCTATCTTCTACTTCCTCAAATCTGCTGTTATATGCCTCAAGTTTATTTTTAATTTAATTTATTGCACCTTTCATTTCCATAAGGTCTGCTAGTTTTCTATGTATGCTTTCAAATTCTTCTTTGTGCTCATCCAATGTTTTCTTAATATCCTTAATCTCTTTAGCCATCTCATTGAATTTATTAAGGAGATTTGTTTGAAAACCTAAGATTAGTTGTCTCAACTCCTTTATGTCATCTGCAGGCTTATCTTGTTCCTTTAACTGGGCCATCTCTTCCTGTTTCTTGGTAGGGATTGTAATTTTTTATTGGTGTTTCTGCATCTGACTTGCTAGATGTATTTATTCTGGGTGCAGTTTCTCCCTTTAGTTTAGGGATTTATTATCTTTTCTCCCTTGCTAGCTGTGTAGTAAGAGCCAAGGATGTAGTTGGTGCTGTAAGCTATGGAGACTGAAGCTGCCCGTGTTGCCCAAGGAATTGATGAAATTTCTCCCAACTTTCTCCTCTGTCAGTGGTAGGGACAGAGCTGTAGCCATGTATAATAATCCCAGTTGGGCACAAGACTGTCTGTAGTCACCCAGAGACACTGATGAAGCTTCACACCCCTTCCTCCCCTACCTTAGGTAGGAATGGAGCTACAGTTTTGGCCAGCAATCTATGCTGTGTGGGCCCAAAATGACCACAGTTGCTCAGGTAAACAGATGTATCACCAGACCCTCTCCCTACTGGGAGTGGGAATTGACCCTCTGGAGTCCCCAGCAATCTAATCTCTTTGGGTCAGATATACCTTGCAGTTGTCTTGAGAGGCTTATCATGTACTGTCCCTTCTGCCCTTTAGGGGATGGGAACAGAACCACAAATGCTCAATAGTTCAGTCCTGTAGGCTGAAAGTATCCACCATTCCCTGAGAGGCTGAGGAAGCACTGGTTTCCTCCTATCTTATTAGGTGGTAGGGGTGACTATATGGGTGCTCAACAGTCCAGTCCCTTTATTCTGAGAATACCTGCTTTTGCCTGGAGAGGTTGAGGAAACAACAGCCCCCGTTTATCCTCTTAAGGGATGGAGTTGGATCAACAGGCACATGACAGTTCAGTCCCTGTTGGCTGAAAGTACCCACCATTGTCCAGAGAGGCTGTAGAGACACCAAAACCTATCCTATTGGGGGAGGGAGTGGATTCATAGGCATCCAATAGTCCAGTTCATGTAGGCTGAAGGTCTGCTGTTGCCCAAAAAGGCTTTGGAAAGATCAGCCACCTTCTTTCCTATTGGGGGGTGAGGGTGCATCACAAATACTCACCAGACCAGGCTCGGTAGGCCAAAAGCACCTGCAGTTACCCAAAGAGACTGAGAAAACACAATCCATCTCTTGTCCTATTGGGAATGGAGGTGGAGCCACAGGTGACCAACAGCCAGGCTTGTGCAGCCCAAAACTGTTGCCCTGAGAGGCTGAGGCAATGCCAGTCTCCTCCTATCCTGTGGGGGTACAGAGGTGGAGATGAGCTCAAAGGCACTCAATAAATCTGTGTGGGCTGAAAATTGTCATTGCCTGGAGAGGCTGAGGATACCCAGCTCCTCTCTTATTCCCTTGGAGTGCAGGAAAGCAACCCCAGGTGGCTGACTATTCAGCCATTGCCAACAGAATGCACTTGAAGTTGCCTGGAGAACCTGGTGCAGGTCCCACCAGCAACCTCTCTGCTGGAGATGGGGCTGAAGCCTTGGCTAGGGCTGCAGTCTGATCTTGGTGTAAAGAAGCCTGTCCCTAACTTCACTGGATTTCATTCAGCACAGCTTCCCCTCATGGTGGGGGTGTTATCAAAATGGCAGCTACCAAACTCTTTCCCACTTGGACAGGCTCAGATCCTAGCTACATCTAAGATTGTACTTTAGCCAGTTGAGTCCACTAATAAGGAGCTGAGGTCAGTGGACATCTGTATTTTCCTCCCCCGTTTATGGGAAATGGAGCTTCCAGCTCCAGCCACAGAATAGTTCCTGAGGTGGCTTGGCCCCTATAGTAAGATGGGCCAGACTCTGCAGCATGGCTTGCAGCTTCCCAGAGAGGTGGTGTAGTTTCCCCCAGCTTCCTCCCTGTTGGAGGTGGGACTGGTTTAGGCTAGACTTGCAATCCAACCTGGGTAGAAAGAAGTCGGTCCTTGCAAGCACTGTGATTTTCAGTCAGTGCCACTTCCCCTCATGCCTATGGTGGAGTCAGAATGGTGGCCACCAGCTTCCCTCTACGCTGGACAGGCTGAAAGTTTAGTTGCTCCTAGGAATCTACTTCAGCCTGCCAAATCCACTAATCAGTTCCTGAAGTTGGTGCCACACTGTGTTTTCCTCCTGTTTTTATTGTGGGAGATGGAACTTCAATTCCAACCCATGGAATAGCTCCCAAGGCAGCTTGCACACCACAGGCATCAACCTCCACAGCATGGAGTGCTGTACTCACAATTCCTCTGTGCAGATGGGTAGTCTCTTCTTTCCACACTGTCAAACATGTTGCAGGATACTCCTCTGGTCTCCTTGGTCCTCCAAAATGTGCTTTAGGTAGCTCTGGATGACCATCAACTGCCCTGTTTAAGGAGCTGACTCCAGGAGCTCCTTACTCTGATGCAATCTTGGCTCTACCCCTAAGAATCTATTTTAATGAAGTAGTATAAAAATTTTAAAGTTTGGTAACTTTAGTGATGGTCAACCAGGGAAAAAACATCCATACTCAAAACAATGAAATGATGAATTAAAGGCTCAGAGTTAGCCGTCACTACTCTACCTTAATACATTTTTGAGAGCAGGAAGGATTAAGGCTCTAGGAATCATATTCAATTTGTTAAAGATTGTCAAACAGTAATTTTCTTAAAAAGCTGTAAATGAGGAAGTATCTTATCAGGTTTATTTGATGTTGGCAAATTAATATAATCCATTGAAAATGTATAACTTAAAAAAAACCATAAAAGAATGGTATACCATCCCCAATCTTTTCCCAGCTCTTCAGACATTCATTCCTGCACAGCTGTAATCAATAGCCAGGAAAGTTAAGTCCTGGTAGTAATATTCAGAAAAAATTTTTAAATAAGAATAAATACATATGTAAAAATGTTGAAAGAAGGTTTAAAATTAAGTGCATGATTCATGACTCGTTATAGAAAAAACAGATTTCAAATAAATCTGGTTTGTCAGAACAAGTATAATATTGCAGAAATTTCAGTCTTGACACTTGAATTGCTTCTCTCCATTGGTGAAAATGGACTGTGTGATTTGCAGTTGTATGCAAAACTAGACTTTTAAAGAAAAGTGACCATTGGTGAGGGAAGAGTGATGTAACTGGAGCAGTACTAGTGACCTGAAGGAGTAAATTATAAATTAAGTGAATGGAAAGTTATTTGAAAATAATGTTTAATGGAGGTTTTAAAATTCTTATGAATAAAATAAGGTTTTCTTTATATTCTTTGATTTTAATTTGCTCAATACAGAAAATCTGAGTCAAGCACTATTGAAAAAGGAGGAGAATTATTCATCTGACCAAAAAAAGCAAGAACTTAAGTAATGTCCAGACTAGGAATAGCATACATAAAGAACTGGACCTGTTGGCAACACATGATTCAACAACAAACTCACCAATTTTTTGTTGTTTGTTTGACCATTGTTTGATTTAAACCCATTATACACGAGGTACTAGATTGTGTTGCACTGGTTTTGACAGTAAGAAACTAGTTACAATTTTCAAGAATGCACAGAATATTTGTAGAGTTCACAAGAGATTTCAGACCAGTGAGTTAATTGTGTAGGAATTGGAATGAATGATTATAAAGTGCTTATGGACCCCCAAATCTAGTGCTATGGGGTTAAGGAAGGGGATTATAACTGGCTTATCTTTTAAATTTAAATAAACTAACATAAGCTTGCTTTTAAAAGATATATTAAATAAATAAATGAAAGTCAGTATTTTTGGATATACCTATCTAATTCTTGGACCAAGGGTAATTCTTTTGTTAAGAATTATTATTATTATTATTATTATTAACAGTTATTATTTTCTATAGAAAGAAAAAAGAAATAGGCCTTATAGAAATAATATGTTATTCCTAATAGTGGTACTAGTTAGGCTGAAACATCATGAGATATTGTCAGGAATTCAGGTGCTATTATTTTCAGTTTTAAGCTTTTCCAGTTACTCTCACTATGGTTTTCTGCCTCTTTCTCCCCTCTACCCCTAAAATTTGAAACTGTTTGTGCCAGAGACTTCAGTATCTCTGATTCACAATAAGGTTGTAGGTATTAAAAAGCTCAGTCTTAGCAAAAGTGGATAGATGGCTAAGGACAAAAGAGTCAGCTTATAAAATTTTAAAGTATCTTTCTCATTAAGAAGGAGTCCCAAATAAATTAAAACTATAACTGATATACTTTCCTTGTATATTATATATAAATGTAAAATCTAATAAATGACAAGAAAAAACACTGGGAGATTTTAATGGGGTTGGAATCAAGAAACAAAGGTACTTCTCATTCAGGAAGGAACTTTTTGAAAATTCTTTTTGAAAATTCTTTTTGAAAATTCAAGTCTATGTTAAAATTGTGATAATGAAACACTTTAATGCTTGTTTACTTTAACCTGCCTTATCCCAAGAATTTTTACCATCCCAAGAATTATCCCAAGAGTGGAAAATAAAAGATCATTTTTATTATCAAGTTGTTTCAAATTTCCCTTGCAGGTGGATTGGCATAACACTTCAGCCAAATTCCAGTTCCACACTTGGATAGTTTTTGCTTTTTTTAAATAATCCACTCATCCCTTCAAGTCTGTCTTTTGTACTATCTTCAACAGGTATAGTAGGAATAACACAAATAAGCAACTGAAGCATGAGAAACAACACAAAAGTAAGAGAGTTTATCCTGCTGGGATCGTCAGATGACCCAAAGCCTCAGGTTGTTATGTTTGTCTTTCTGTTCATCACCTACCTACTCAGCATCACTGGGAATCTGACCATCATTATCCTGGTGTATGCCCACTCTGGTGTATGCCCACCTCCAGACCCCCATGCATTTCTTCCTCAGGAATTTCTCCTTATTAGAAGTTTCCTTCACAACAATCAGCATACCCAAGTTCCCAGGTACCATTATAACAAGAGATAAAACTACTTCCTTTAATTATTGCCTGGCTCAATTTTTTTTTTTTTTCATTCACTTGTGTGTGGCTGAACTTCACCTTCTGGCTGCCATGTCTTGTGACCATTATATTGCCATCTGAAAACCCCTGCATTACGTGACCATCATGAATTGTGGAGTCTGCATGTTGCTTGTCTTCTCTTCATGGCTGACTTCATTCTTGATCATATTCCTGGCACTCATGTTGCTCTTAAAGCTTGAGTACTGTAGGGCTAATATTATTTTGCTTGTGACTTTTTCCCCTGTTACAACTTTCTTGTACAGACACACAATTACTAGAGATAATGGGTTTTTCCTGGGCTGTGTTTACTCTAATGTTCACTTTGGCATTGATAATCCTGTCCTACATATACATCATCAGGACAATTCTGAGGATTCCTTCTACTAGTCAGAGGACAAAGGCTTTTTCCACATGTTCTTCCCATATGATTGTCATATCCATCTCTTATGGCAGCTGCATTTTCATGTACATTAAACCCTCAACAAAAGACAGGGTGTCTCTCAGCAAAGGAGTAGCTGTGCTAAACACCTCAGTAGCCCCCATGCTGAACCCCTTCATTTACAGCCTACGGAATCAACAGGTGAAGAGAGCCTTCATTTGCATGGCCAGGAGGACAGTATTTCTCATAAGCAAGTGAAAAGCTGTAGTGTCAATAATTAGAGGCATCATGAATGGTGAGTTAAAAAAAATTTAATTTACAGAAGACTTTTAATATCAAAATGGGTTCCTTATCATCTTTATCAATTCTTGTTTTTTCCTAACAGTTTACAAAATGTATCTTTAATATATTTTTCATAGCTTTTTGAAATATTTTCTTTTGTCTTTTTGACTCTCTTCTTTTTCATAATACTTTGAATCCTAACATTTAAAAAATAATTGTTTTGAAGAGTGAAACTGTGTTGTGAATTTTGTTAGGAAATAAAAGATTCCCAGAACTGTAGGTATTGCTTACAAATATTGACATGATTCATTACCAACCATGCAACACAATATAACCTTGTGATTTTTATTTATTTTCTACAAAAATTCCCTTCTCCAACTTGGAGCTGTTCTGGGAAATATGTGGAAAAGTGCCATATAATTTAAAGAAAAATGTAAATATATTCTATTGAAACAAAGCTAAATCATTTGTCATCTCTCACTTTTATAAGGTGTGACCATATAATTTATCTCTTAATGAAGAAGAATAGACCATTATAAATATATACATCTTAAATACAGATACTACATAGGTCTCCATATTTCCTAATCCCATAATATTTTGATATATTGGCAGGTTGATATAATACATGGGTGAAAGATATATACACATACAGATATATCCTGTCAAAATTAATGAAGAAATAGATAGTAGATCCCTAAGACAAATTGATTTCCTATAATTGAGGAAGAGGTAAACTCTTTTCTGACTATCAGCAACTAAAAAAAAAAAAATAATGTAACTCCATTTCAAGTTTTGGGCAAGTTTGAAATAGCTAATGTATCCTAAATAAAATAATTTAAAGTTAAATTTCATATAAAATAATACTTTGCAACAAAGCATACTTGTTTTTTATATATAAATTTAGAATTTCATTTGTTAAAATTTTCTTTTCTAGTTATTGTATTTAAGGCATTAATAAATGTCTAGAGCATTTTAGGCAAGAGGTACATATGTGTGTTTTGTGTTTGTGTATGTGTGTTTGAGTATCTATAACTCTGGTTTCACAGTTTGCATTGAGGGAAAAGGGAAATATAATATTTAAACATATTTTTATTTTACTTATTTTTCCATGAAGTCTAATGCTGAAAGAAGAATTACAGGTACTAAAAAATACTGTAAATTTCATCAACCACTTTTTTAGCAATACAAATCAAATATAATCTAGTCATCAATTGAGAGACTTAGCACAAGACAGAAGTTTTAAAGGGCTACAGACTTCAATAACTTATGAGGAGGAGCGAGTTTCATTTTAATTGGATATATCTTGTGAGGCCTGAGAAAGGAGCATTTGTGTTTACCAAATATTGAGAAATAAATTATATATTAAGAGATGGTATGGAAAAGAATTCCAGATTTGGTGACAGTTTTTAAAAGATTTGAAAAAAATCCATGAGGTCTTGGTATCTGTGTAGTGCAGTGGGTTTTTTTTTTAATTAAAAAATTTATGAAAGTTACAAACACCTTATACATACCATTTAACCACTCCTCTTTCCATCACTGGTAAATACCATTCATGCAGATTTGCTGTATGTTTATCATCCAAGAATATTATGATTTAACTCTTATATTTGGATCTTTGATGCACTTTGAGCTAAGTTTTGTAAATGGTCTGAGATAGGGGGCCACTTATATTCTTTTTTATGTGGTTATTCAGTTTTCCCAAAGCATTTGTTGAGATTATTCTTTTCCCTCTTTCCTCAAAGCATGTACTTAGCACCTGTTCTGAAAATCTGTTGGTCATACATGTTTGAGTCCATCTATTTTTTGATTTTCAATTTTTTTCCATTGTTCTATATGCCTGTCTTTACACCATTAAATCAATATTTTGATTAACAGCTCTGGAAGGAAGTTTTGAAACCAGGGCGTATGACTCCTCTAACTTTATTTTCCTTTCTGTAAATTGTTTTTTTGCTTATTCAGTGCTCAGTGCCCCATATGAATTTGAGGATCAGCTTTTCAATTTCTGTAAAAGAAGCTACAGGCCTTTTAAAGGGGTTATATTGCACCTGTGATCAATTTGGGCATACTCTTAAATAATCAGTGGCTAAAAGAAGAAATTACAGAGAAATTAGGTAATAGAGATGAGGTAAAATGAAAACACAACTTTCCGGAATTTCTTGGATTCAGAGAAGGCAGCCCTCAGAGGAAATTTATAGCTATGAACACCTATATAAAAAAGGAAGAAAGGTCTCAAATCAGTAACCTAAGTTCACAACTTGAGGCATCAGAAAACAAGAGTAAATAAACCCAAAGTTAGCAGATGGAAGACAGCATTGATATTAGAAAAGAGATAAATGCAACTGAGAACAGAAAAACAATAGAAAGAACAAATGAGACTAAATGTTGGTTCTTTGAAAAAAGAAAAATGCCAAACTTTCACTCAAATGAAGAAGAAAAAAGAGGAAAAGTTTCAAATAAGTAAATCAGAAATAAAAATAGTGACAATATTAATGAAATTCAAGAAACAAAAAGGATTATGAAAGAATACAATGATAAATTTTATAGCAATAAATTAGACAATCTGGATGATATGAAAGATTCTTAGAAACATACAAATTATCTATGCTGACTCAAGAAGAAATAGAAAATTTCAAGAAACATATATCATAGAGTATGGAGATCAATGATCAAAATATCTCCCAAAAGGAAATTCCACGTCCAGATGGCTTCATTAATGAATTCTAGGAAACATTTAAAAATAATTACACCAATTTTTCTCAAACTCTTTCAAGTATTAATAATTAAATAAGAAGGAATACTTCCTAATTCATTCTATGAGGTCAGCAATACCCTGAAACCAAAGTCAGATAAAGTCATCACAGGAATGAAAATTGGCAACCATTTCCCTTATGAATATAGATGCAAAATCTGTAAAAAAAAAAAGAAAAAAAAAAACCTAATGAAGCAACTACAATAGCATATTAAAAAGTTTATACACCGGGAACAAGTGGGATTCATCTCAGAAATGCAAGGGTATTCAAGATACAAAAATCAATCAATGTAATGTATTTCCTTCATAAATAAAATGAAGGAAGGAAACCACAAGTACTGCAATATACGAAGAAAAGGCATTTGACAAAAATCAACACAATTTCATGATTAAGCACTCAGAAATCTAGGAAAAAAAGGAACTTCCCAACTTGGCATAGAATAGCAGTATTGGAAATCAGGGCACATAGCAGTGACAAATCACGTAAAATTCTTGGAAGACCATTCTGAAATATTGCATTGTCTGTGATTTAGAATTATTTTGTCACTTTAGAACATAATCAATATAATCACCAGGGTTAAGTACTTATTTTTTAAAATAATACAGAGATTGATACCTGCACAAAATGTTTCTTTTTTTCATCCTACATTTATATGTCATGATTCCCCTGTTAGTTTCTTGTAGTTATAATCAAACCAAAAATATCACTGATATGTCAATGGAAATGTGGCTTTTTATTCTAGATACAACCTTCTCTCCAGCTTATCATCAAGCTAACAGTTTAAAATAATTCAAGGATATTCCTTTTCACTAGAAACAAATATACCTTACATGATATAAAACAACAATATAAAATTTCTTGGGTCTTTTAGATAACCTTCTTCTTGTTTTAAGTGCTTTCATACCCTCCACATTTTAGTTCATATTCTAGGTAGAAGTCCAGGATACTTCTCTTGATCAAGTATTTACATTGAGGTGATGAATGGGTACATCTCCTTTCAGAAAATTTGGAGCATTTCCAGCATATCAATAAAAATGTTATTTTATAAACATCAACATGATGCATTTCAAGAAAGTTTGTGATATGGACTTGGACAGAACCCACTCAAATGGACTCTGAATTTAGCCAGGAATTATTAGAGCAATTTAGGGAGTTGAGGCTGTGGAAAAGGAACTCCATTACAAATTAAGAGCCTAGCCATACTCCAGGAAGAGGAATATGTTCTGAGACCTATGACCCCTAAAATGCATTCTCTTGTCAACCAAAGATTCTGCAAAAAAAGGGGTGCATTTTTCTTTCTGATATCTTTATTTTAGACTTATGAGATACCCTGAAGCATAGGACCCAGTTAAACATTACCCAGATTGCTGACCTTCAGGAACTGGTTTTACGATTCTTCCTTTTGTGGTAAGTTGTTAGACATCAATAGATAACTCATTTATACCCAAAAGTTTCTCATAAATGATTTACCAATGTTCCATAATTGCAAAGGGAGTAGAAAAATTGGATTAAACATTTGAACAGATGTGATAATTTGTTCCTTTTTACTTTTATATTAATTTAAAAATATACAATTGAATTAATTACAACTTATGAAAACAAACCTATAGCAATGAAAAAGAGAAATTGTAAGTTAGCATTCTGAGCTAGTAAAACTAAGATGCAACACAATCAAAATATGAGAAATAAAGATTATAAGGAATTTTGATCATTAATATAGATGCAAAAGATCCAAGCAAATATTAACTAAACAAATATATCATGATAAATGTAATTTAAAGTCAAACATGAAATAAAACCAGAAACACTACTTAGTTGACCAGATAAGAAACTTAAGGAAAATATAGTAAAATTGCTTCACCAATTCCAAATCTTCTATTTTACAAAATGAGTAAATGTTTAAATACTATGTCTATCAAGCTATGATTACTAAAAATATTCTTTCTGGATAAATGTCATCTAATTTTAAAGAGCATCAACTTACATATCAGACATGAGAATCATGTTATATATGGATATTGTTTGGATTATTACTTTTAAAATTAAACCTTAAATGAGCTAGTATTTTGGGAGAATTAGAAAATTTGAATTTGGACCTGATATTAGACAAAAAGCATTTTTTTGTCTTGCAAAATTTATTGGATTGCTAAAGGAATTGTGACTATTTTAAAAAATATTTATAATATTTAGTTATGCAAAATACAGGTATATATATTATAAAACAATTTTTATGTATTATTCACTTTTCTGAATGTTTGAACATATGAGTAAAAAATGTTAATTTAAAAAGCAGTATAAAACTTTATAGTATATAAACAGCATGGCATTACACTTGATGGGAAGTGCTATCTTCATAATCTGTAAAGTGAGGTAAATGATAAGGATGTCTACAATCACTGCTTAATTTCAATATTTTACTGGAGGGTTTACAGTAATGAAGCAGACAAAGAAATATAAATGAAAGTTAAAAGAAAAGAAAAGAAGAATCAAAACTATAATCACTTGTAAATGATACGATTATCTAACTAGAGTTTAGTGTGTTTGCATTTTTATTTTTTTTAATATCTGGAACTATCCAATTCCAGAAAACTACTTAGCAAATACAGTTAATTAAAGGCTTTGCTTAAGAGTCACCACTCTAATGAGTATGTTTTAACCTTCCAATATCATCCCACAACCTGTTCCCACTGCAGAATTCAAGATAATCTTTAGCCTGATTATGGGAACCAGGCCTGAGCTCCCCCTCCTTAAATGAAAATAACCCACAAAATGTAGCCACCTGCATGACCCAGACAAAAGTTAAAGATTAACACTCTTCCCCAGAGGGAAAGAACATGTAGATGGTATCATGGACTATATTCTCCTCAAGGTGGTACACTTCTTTTCTATGAAAACAGAAACAGACCACATTTGAGTGCTTTATGTGACCTTAGCTGCGGTCACCCCTCGGGCTGAAGTGTGGTTTGCTGGCCTGGCGGGGGAGCAGCCGCGGCAGGCCAAGCCGCTGCCCCCATAATAGGGTGGCTGGTCGGACTCACCGCCACCCCTGAAGGAAGCTCGGCATGGGCGCAGAGTGCCCTCGGGTCTCCCCTTCTCGGCAGCCATGCTTCCGCGGCCGCCCCTCCTCCCGGATGGCGCCACACGATGCCTGTGGGGCGGCACCCTTCTTCTTCTTTCTCCCTGCACAGGCGCAGGGCAGAAAATTCCAGTCTGCCCTTTTCCCCTCCCCTGACAGCAGCAACAGCCAGGCGTGGGCGGAAAAATCCAGTCTGCCCTTTTCCCCTCCCCCGACAGCAGCAACAGCCAGGCGTGGGCAGAAAAATCCAGTCTGCCCTCCACCCTAGCAACAGCAGCCACCAATCCCTAAACCCTGCCCCTTCCCCCAGCAACAGCGACAGCCAATCCTTAACCACCACCCCTCCCCCGTCCAGTACCGCCCACTGACCTTTCGCCGGCAACCAATCAGAACAGGGCGTGGCTTTGACCAATCAGCCTTCCCCAGCCCCTATAAAACTGTTGCCTCTCCCTCAGTAAAGTGGACTTGCATGTTTACCTTGTCTCCGCGGTAGTTCTTCTGCCGTGCGCCCTCCAGTCCTGAGAGCCCCCGACAAGGGCCTGGCCTCCCTTGTCCCCAGTTCGTCGCCTGCTTCTCCGGGCGACCCCTTCGTCGCCGGCTTCACTGGGCGACCCCGTCAGCCGAACCGCGCAACCCCTTGTGAGACCGATCCCTCGTCTGCTGCCGGACCGACCCCTCGTCCCAGATGGGACCGACCCCTCGTCCCAAGCGGGACCGACCCCTCGTCCAGAGCTGGACCGACCCCTCTTCTGCAGCCAGACCCCACCTCTACCGACCGAGCAAGCCGCCGCACTTAGCAGTAAGTCTGTTATGAAATGTCTTTGTCCTGAGACCCCTTTATATTTTCCCTCCTTTTCCTCTTTATTTACAGAGTGTCACCTTCATTCTCTGGACTGCCACTTCCAGACACTCTTTCTCCTGTTCATATGTCCCAGTAAAGCTTATGTCTGACTTAGTGCTAAATGCGATCTCTGGTCTCGTGGCAGCCCTGACCCATGGCCTCCAAGATTTGCGTTGGAACAATTGGTGAGCAACCAGCCAGAAGAGCAAAGAACCTTGGCAGTAGCAAGCATGAGCTCAGTGAAAGGAGACTCCATGAAGGAAATCTCAGGTTGGCCTATAACATCCATGTGGGGAGGAGTCACTGCCCTCCTTGATAAGTGGAGACTGCCAGAGAGTACAGGGATGCCCTAAAATCTCCAGCAAGTATACTGGCTATACATCAAAGGCATCAAAGAAGCTGACCTAAAATAAGAAAAAGGGTGATTACAGATAGTGGTGACTATAGCATGGCCCCTATTAAGAGATTTGTGGTTGACTATTGAGGCAGAACAAGTGGCAAAAATCTCAATGCACCACTTAGAAGAAAAGTTAAAGTTAGGAAAATATATATGCCTATCACAGTGCAAACTGTAATAATCAGAAATAGCCTTCAAAGGGATCTTTTGAATAAAATGTTATTTTACAGTTAAAGTTATTTTGTAAAAGAATGAAAATTTTAAGGAATGTTAGTAAGTTGGGTTTTGTTTTGTTTCTGTCTAAATCTATTTGTGTCTGCCTCTTTTCTTAATATATATCTTCATACATCAGGATGGTTATATCAATTAACCAAATGAAAATTCTTAAAAGAAGCCCTATTCACATTGCTAAAAGCTACATAACTGCTTAAATGTAAATGAGTATTCCTGGAACCCAAATTAGAGAAGCTAAGCAGTATAGAAAGGCCATATGGAAATCTGAATATAAAAACTATTGGGAAAGAGAAAAAGATTTTCCTGTACTGCTAAATTACAAAGCAAAATAGTAAAGAGTTAAGTTCATTTAATACAATTTAAACTCCATTGAAAGAATTTAGAAAGTACATAAAAATTAAGAGACAGACTTCAGTATTGTCAAACTTTCTTGTGTGTTTAAACCAGACCCAGTTACCCAGCATGATGCCTCTCTATTTGAGTTATTGGCTAGGTCAATCACTCAGATTCCTAAAATAATAAAAGGATCTACCATATATCTGGTCACACTCCTCAAGTGGAATGAAAGTATCCTGTTTTGGACTCCTGCAGCATCCACCAAAGGCTCGATATGGCCAGATTTACAATGGACATTGTCTCCAGACTGTCTTTGTTTCATAGTGCTGAAGGGTGCTATGCACCGGGCAAGTGAAACACTGGAGCTTCCCTCCAAGGGCCAAGAGTGCTGCAGCATGCTGGCTTTGTAAAGAACACACCAAGTGTAGCAATAATTACCAGAGTAAAGTGAGTAGAACTCAAACAAACATAATTGGCATTATGACCTGCTCTCATGGAGAGATAACTTGTATGGTATTGCAAACTTGGAGATTAGATTTGTTTACTGCAACTTAAAGAGGAACATGAGCACTGATTATTATTAACCACTGGAATTATATGGCTAATGATAATATCTCTTTTATTCTAGATCATAATGCAAAAGGATATTGAACATGCTAAAAGTCACAGTAAACTTAATTCATTTTTAAGTAATTGATGAATGTGTTTATTAGATAAAAGAATGGCTCTCTTAAGCATTGTCTTTATTTTGCTGGCCATTTGCTTATCTTATTTCTCCCTATATTGTCTTTGTGATTGTATGTCTATAGCAGTGCCTCTTCTCATCCATCTCCTAGTTGTCCTAGGCATAACTACCACTGTGGGAAATAAGGTTGGTAGTTTATACAAAACCCAGCAGGTATACCACACTCTCTTCCTAGAAATAGCCAACAGCATAAAAGAAACTAGCTGCACTTTAGAAACCCTTAAACAACAAATTGAATCCCTTGCTGCCATGGTGCTGCAAAATCTCAGATTTCTAAACATGCTAACAGCAACACAGGGAGAAATTTGCCTGTTCTTCAAGGAACAATGCTGTTTCCATCACTCTGGAACAGTGCTAGACAGCATTTGGAACTTGCAAGTTGAAACCTGTCAGCTTTGGGAGAATGTAGCCTCTGGAGGCACCTGGGCACTATCATTCCCATGGTCCAGTATGTCATGGCTGGCCCTTTTCTTAGGTCCACTTACCACCACCATCTTCTTTGTCCTTTTAGTAGGACCATGTATCTTCAAAAGTTCCAACTTTGTTTATTTCCTCCAAAAACAACGCCTTCCTGAACTAGATATTAGTCATGTGGGAATTTCATCTAGTTCCAACCACGATGCAGGACACCTTCCCTCAACCTTAGTAGAATAGCCAGAATTCCACACCACATGAGGCAGGGACTACTGCCCCTAACCAGCAGGAAACAGCTACAGAGGAACGACTTCTCAGAGAGTTTACACTCCCAGAGGGGACAACTGAGGCAGGTTAATAAAGGAAAGAGGGAAGACAGCTAGTCAGGTTAAAGCTTGTCAAAGACCCTGGTCTTGAATTCCAGTTGTAAATCCTGGGCTCAAAAGAAATCCTGAATAACTCCAAACAGAAAGACCTCTCCATTGGTTCTCTGAGAGCTACTACATAAAGGTAGAAAAGCGACCAACCAGGACAGCAAAGAGCTGGGACTGCATGTGTGTCTATCTGGACTCTCCTTATTCCTACTTTTTTGTTACCTTAGAAAACTTGGAGAATTTAGAAAGGGAGAATATATGGTATTGGAAGCTTCATTACAGGACTCCCTTATCTGGTAATTTGTTATCTACTCATGGAAATGCTGCTTGCACACTGTTAGACCAGCATGATCCCCTTACTGCTCCCCCTAAGCATCTTTCTTTTTGCCCATAGCACCTTAGCCAATATCCTTGGGTGCTACTGGCCTTCCTTGGAATATAACTCTTACAAATTGGACAGCATGGAACAACTTGCTGGCATGGCAGAATATTACTCATCAATAAGTTTGGAATAGGACCTTTTCCTTTAAAACTAAAATCCAGTTGCTGTCCTATAATGAGACTCATAATTATATTTTTCCTTTGTAAGGGAATAGGTGAATAAGCCCAGGCTTTTATTAGGACATGATGTATATGATGGTTAGGATGGTTAACAGCTGAATCTGTCACCCTAGATCACATCATACCTTTCTGCATGGAACAAAAGGGAATCTATGATGTGGGGTATTTACCTGCTAGGTTGTATAATTTTACTGTCAAATTAGAAAATTTTTTTTTTTTCCAATGGCATGGCCCCTGTGACTCAATCGCCCAAACTCCCAGTAATTGGAAAATGGCCCAGGCTGTATTTAAGGTAAAGCACACTCCCTGGTGGTCTATCCATTGGCTGTTTTTGTGCCAAGTGGTGCTGCAATTGTCACAGAAGAACACATAGCTGCTCTAGGCAATCATACCACTCAAGCTGTCAGTGATTCCAAAGTAACAATTTCCTTACTCAGTGAAGAATCTACCCAATTGTATAAGGTAGTTTTACAGAATAAGATAGCTTTAAATATTCTTACTGCATAACAAGGTCGGACCTGTGTCCTCATTAATGTTCAATGTTGTGTATATATTCCATATCACTCTCATAATATTTCATAAACTTTAAATCATATGAAAAAGCACAATACAGCACATTAGTAAATTAGCTATTGACCCCTATTTAATTAGTTTAATTGCCTTTCTTGGCCCTGATGGCATGTTTTTATAGGTCTATTAGCCTTTGGTGAGGATTCCTGTTATTCTCTTGTCTGTTATACTGCTGCTGTAGAATGTGGATACAGTGTGTGTCCTATGGACAACATAGGCTGCTGACTGGGGGTGGATTACAGTAGCCCATGGCCCAGGCTCCCCCTTCTTAAATGAAACATAGGCCACAACACATAGCCACCTAAGTGGCCCAGACAAAAGTTAAAGATAACAACTTTCCCCAGAGGCAAAAGAACATACATATGATACTGTAAATGATTTCTTCTCAAGTCAGTACACCTCCTTGCTATGGTAACATCACCAGACCCCATTTGTGTGTTTCATGTAACCCTAGCAGAAACTCTGTTCTGAAATGCCTTTCTTCTGAGACTCTTTATATTGACCCATATTTCCCTCGCTCCTTGAGGAATGCTATATTTAGTCTCTGGATCATGGCATCCATGTACTTCCTCTCCTGTTCCTTAGTCCCAATAAAGCTTATGGCTGATTTAGCGCTGAGTGTATTCTTTAATCTCAAGCAGCCCTGACACCTGTCCTTCAGGAGTTGGGCAGAACACTGATCTATAATTTTCCTTTCTTTTTCCATAACATTTTCATTATTTAACAAGTGTGAAAATAGAATGGTAAATGACTTTACTAACCACCTTGATTTGCCTGAGCTCCCATTATATTCAGGGAGCTATGAAGAAGGAAAGGAAGCTAAATAAAGTAAGCTGAGATACCAACATTCTTTGAGGTAGCAGTAAAGACCCCTGCCCCTATGAGGACAAAAGGAAACTGTAACAGTTAAGGCCAGCAGAAAGCAGAAAGTCTGCTGACAGTCCACCAAATGTCCAATCAAATGTCCCTGATCTTATGCAAACATCTTGCTCATGCAGTTTACTGATTTACCAACTGTTGTCCAAGGACATTTCACACTGATTAGCCAATACACCCCCCTTATTCCCCCCTTCCTGAACAGCCATCTAAGCTGCATCTACAACTTAAACCCTTGAGCAACAGAAACACCCTGTTCAGTGTAGCTCTGCGTTCGTGCGCTCTTGCTCAATAAAACACCCTTTATGATTTACAGTAGGCAACTCAGATATTTCTTTCATTGACGCAAGCAAATTAGTTACTTATTTATTATGTATATTTATTGTAGGAATCTATCCAGTTTAGGAAGATCTGGGTCTTTGCTAGTTTCTTTTTTTTTTTTTTAAGATTTATTTTTATTTATTTAATTACCCTCCCCTTCCCCGGTTGTCTGTTTTCTGTGTCTTTTTGCTGCGTCTTGTTTCTTTGCCCATTTCTGTTGTCGTCAGCGGCACAGGAAGTGTGGGCGGCGCCATTCCTCGGCAGGCTGCTCCCTCCTTGCTGGGCAGCTCTCCTTATGGGTGCACTCCTTGCGCGTTGGGCTCCCCTACGTGGGGGACACCCCTGCATGGCAGGGCACTCCTTGCGCGCATCGGCACTGCGCATGGACCAGCTCCACACGGGTCAAGGAGGCCCGGGGCTTGAACCGCGGACCTCCCATGTGGTAGACTGACGCCCTAACCACTGGGCCAAAGTCCGTTTCCCTTTGCTAGTTTCTTGATTAATGTTTCTCAAGCATCTAAAAGAGTGGTATCAACCCAGTCCATACTTCTCTGCGCACACTGCTTGCTGAGTCAAAATCTGTGACGCAAGTTGATTTAAGGTGTGTCATGGGAACACAGGCTCAGGCAAAATAGAGGTTTAGCAAATGACAGCTTTACATGGCACAAAGTGTCCAAAAATAACAGGGCAAAAGATCTTATCAAGGCTGGTCTCCTAAGGGGTCAACCATTCATTGGGACCTGTAAATGCCCCATTTTGCCTCAGAGAGGAGAGACCCTGTGAGTATACTCCCTAGGAGAGGGCCCTGCCATTGAGAGTTCCACACAGAAAAACAGCTAAGGCTGCTTGTTCCTGGATTTTTTATTTAAGATGTGGTCAGACCTTTTCATTAGACCTAACATTCCCTCAGTCTTAGGGAGGAAACATATTTAACCATCTTCACACAATAGAAAAGAAGGTTGTGGTGGGCAAGGGCTGTGACTTCAAAACTGAAAATGTTTTTAGTGAATACTATAGAGAAAGAGTAAAGAGGTATCATTAGTAATAAAGAGGTATCATTAGTAATAAAAACCTGTCCACTGTATTTTCCCCATAATTAAATCTTACCCTCCTTCCTTAATTACATTTTTTTTTTTCCTTTTTCTTTTTCCTTGAAATCATTCCCGAAACTCTATAAAATACATTTTATTTTGTTTTAGGCCTAAGAGACTGAGAGGAAAACCTTACAAGAGTTACCCTGTTTAAACCTACCAGGTTTGACTGATGACCCACAACTGAAATTTGTGTTTTTTATCTTCCTTTTTCTCACCTAGTTGCTCAGCATCACTGCCAACCTAATTATCATCACACTCACTCTGTTGGATTCTCTCCTCAAAACTCTCATGATTTTTTTTTTTTTTGAAAACAAAGTAAAATACACACCTTATTCACAATTGTTTCTTAAATTCACTTACAATCAATTTTAAAACTCAGAAGTCAGGGAACCATGAAAACACTTTTTCAATTAGCTGGTAAACATAAGTATAATACATATTTTATTCACTGCTATGTGTTCATATTTACATACAATTTCTGGTAAAACACAGAACTCACATAGTGAAATGTGAAAACACTATCTTGATTAGTTTCTTCTTTTTAAATTTATCTTTTTTAAAAAAAGATACATAGACCACACAAAATGTTACATTAAAAAATGTAAGAGGTTCCGGTATACCCCATTCCCCACATCAACAAATCCCACATCAACAACTTCTTTCATTAGTGTGGTACATTCATTGCATTTGATGAATACATTTTGGAGCACTGCTACACAGTATGGATTATAGTTTATGTTGTAGTTTACACTCCCAGTCCATTCAGTGGGTTATGGCAGAATTTATAATGTCCTGCATCTGTCCCTGCAATATCATTCAGGACAACTCCAAGTCCAAAAAATGTCCCTATATCACACCTCTTTTTCCCTCTCCCTGCCTTAGGCAACTCCCACTGTCTCCACATCAATGTAAATATAACATCCACATGTAAAGATCATTGATGGGGAGGGGGGAGAAAAGGGATGACGTTGGGTATGTGGGAGCCCCCTGTATTCCATATGTGACTTTAATGTGACCTAAAGCTTTTTTGAAGACATAATAAAAAAAGATGTAAGACACTGAGAAAGAAATGGAAGAGACTGCTTTGCCACTGTTCACATCAGGCAACACCTATTACACTGAGGAAAAGCAAAACATCAAAAAAATTGTATAATGTTTTTCATATTTTAATACCCCAATTTATTTTTTACTTAAGTTTTCCTAAATAATAATATATTTCATTTCTAATCTTTAAACCTATCATTACTATTATATTTTCCTATTAATTGAATTTGGCAATATATTAGGCTTCATTTTTTAAAAAGGTTTGGATCACAGAGGGGTTCAACTATGGCAGGGGAGGAACATTTTTGTGAGGTGTCATTGATCTGGGATGCATGAGTGGGAGAGAGTTCTCCATGGCATGCATATAGGTTTTAGAGATATGTTTGGATGTTTGTTGGATATTGACATAGTGGGTAGAGTTTAAATGACAACTGAGGGAGTGCTGAGTTCTCATTGTAAGGAGCTCTGTCACATTCCCCAGTCGAACAGCAACAATCCCCCAACTGCAAAGACCAGTGAAGAAGGATGGGCCAGTGATGGGCCTTTGATACTGAATACTATGATTATGAGCCTGTGTGCTTGATTCAACTTGGCTTAGAGCTGCAAGATGCCTAAGAGTTACCTCCTGAGAGCCTCCATGGTGCTCAAATATGGCCACTCTCTAAGTCAAACTCTGTATATAAATGCATTACCTTCCCCCTAGCATGGGACATGACTCCTGTGGATGAGCCTACCTGGCATTGAGGTAGGCTCACCAAGCACCCACTGGTGATGCAATTAGAAAAAGATCTTGAATGAAATGGGGAACAGGTGAAGACACATGCGTTTATATGTCTTAGAGACTTCAAAATGAGTCAGGAGGTCATCTGAGGGCTCTCGCTTATGCACATCTCAGCATGAACTCAGAGACAGCCAAAATAGGTACAACCTTAGGTAGTGGTTCTCCTGAGGGCTACAGATACACCCAGGTCCTATGGTCATGACAGATAGCTCTGGAGTTCAGTGTCTTGTCAATGGGCCCTACTTTGGATTTGTGTTCCTGAGGAGTTGGATTTAGATGTGACTTCTCTACACATGCTTCTTCTCTCACTTTTACTGAACCTGTGGTTGGTGCTGAGGTTGTTATATACCAAAGAGACTTGAATCTCTGGATTGTCCATGTGCCAGCTGGGCCCTGGGCCCTGAGTTGTAACATCTACTGTCCAGTTTGTTGGACTTACCCAGGTCAGCTAAGAAGGATCCACCACACCAAGGAACTGAGAGAGTGTACAACTGCAAGCAGAAGAATCCCATCCATCAGCCAAGTGAGATCTAAGCCCCTTCTTCGTTTAGAGATGGAGTGGACATTGACATTCCAGGATCCTCAGGATGGAACAATAAAATATGGTTTAGAGTGGACTTACTGGTATTCTACTATAGAATTATTGTGACTCTAGCAATGGAAGAAATTATGTCATTGATGTGGATACAGTGGCCATGTAATTTTTCCTTTGAATTTTTCCCCCTTGGAAATCTCTTTTACTACTGCATGCATCCCTAAATTGCAGTTAGTTTGGCTACTGGAGACAGGAATATTTCCAACAACTGTTGTGTCATTCAACTGTTTTTTTCCATCCTTGGAGCATCTCAATTTTACCTACTGGGAGCCATGTCCTATGACTGCTATGTTCCCATCTGTAAGCCCCTGCACAACACAACCATAATAAACAGCAAAACTTTCACATTGCTTGTCCTTGGTTTTTGGTTCTCTGTGTTCTTTACCATTTCTCCCTAATACACCTTGGGTCTAAATCTTGACTTCTGTGTCTCCAATATTGTCGATCACTTTTCTGTGACCCCTCACCCCTCCAGCTCAGTTACATGGCTCATTGATATGATAAGCTTTATCTCAGCTTTGGTGTCACTCATGGTCACATTGGTAATGGTGATAATATCATACACCTACATTGCACTGACACTTTTACAAATCCCTTCAACTCAACAGAGGACAAAGGCATTTTCCCCACGTACTTCCCACATGATTGTGATCTCCTTTTTCTTATGGCACCTGCGTCTTCATGTATGTAAAACCATCTAGCAAACAGATAATTTCTTTTTCCAAGGGAATTGTAGTGTTCTACACCTCAGTTACCCTACTTTTGAATCCTTTCATCTACACTGTACGGAATCAACAAATGAAAAAAAACCCTTCATGAAGTTGTTACTTTATCAAAAAATTGAATATATTCTGGTATGTACAGGAAATGACCAAAGCAAATTGAATATTGTCATGCTCTAAAATATTCTAATAACTTTTTCAATTGTTCTTGTATTTGTTTGATTTGATCTTAATTTTTTCAAGCTTTTCATTTAAAAGTATTTTTATTCTAGTAGCATATATACCACCAAAAATTTGACCTTTTAATCACATTCACATATATATTCATTGCTGTCAATTAAATTCAAAATGTTGGACTACCACCACAACATTAAACTTTAGTTTTAGATACAAGTTTTTCATTATTAAAATGTTATATTTTTATTAGGGAATTTTTCTCACTTCATTTTCTTTTCTTTAGGATATCTGAGTGAAGTGGAGTTAAATTTTTCAAATGCATAATCTTTTCCTTTAATTATTACAGTTTTTCAAGACTGTAAAATGTTATTTCATTACAATTATATTTAAGGCAATATAGAATCCAGAGCTTATTATATCCTATATAAAAATAAATAATATTTTATCTACTACAATTTCTTTAAAACTAGTATTCCATGCACCTTTGTGTCACATTACCATATTAGATGCATATTCCATTAAAAAAATTAAAAGTTTGTCATAGAATACAGCCATTACTATTGCTGGTATCTTTTAATATTTGAAAACAAATTGTGAATTTTTAAAGTATATTCTGTAGGAACTAGATATATTTAGTTTCTGTATGAGAGACTACATGAGATTTATTTATATTTGTGTATACTTTTTAGTATAGCAAAACCTGTAGTTCCATTTTTAATCCAACCAATAAAAGCATAATTATTGTTGTATCCACACCAGTAAAATAACTTCCATTAATTTGGGATATTCCTTAAGCTAACTGGAAACTTCATGGCAACATTCCAAATGTTATATATGGAAACAAAAGTAAGTCACTTCATTTATTCTTCTCATAATTTTTTAAGAGCTTTTTGTTGTTGTTGTTGTTTTGTTTTGTTTTATTATTTTCTTGAGGTCCTGGCGCAGGGGATTGAATCTGGGACCTTGTATTTAGGAAGCCAGAGCTCAACCCCTGAGCCACATATGCTCCCCTGACTTGGTTTTTTCATCTGTTTGCTTGTTGTTTGTTTTTGTTATTGTTGCTCTTGTTTTTGTTGTTGATTTTATTTATTTTTTATTTTTAGTAAGCACCAGGAACCAAAGCCAGGACCTCCCATGTAGGAACCAGGCACCCAACCATTTGAGCCACATTTGCTCCCTTTTCTCAGAACTTTTTAAGCCTAATGTAGACATTCTTAACAGTGAAAGCAAAATTGTTTCAAGCTCTTCATCTTCCTTCAAGTTTTTTAAACTGTAAATCAGAAACCATTTTTATCTTTGAAATAAAAATCTTTGTTACAATCAGAGTAATAAACAATGAAATATAATAAAAAATTTCTACATAGGCAGGAATGAAATTGTTAATTCCATATATTGTTATAAGGCCACCATGCATTTTTACTTTTCTTTTTTTCTACACTTTTTTAAAAGATAAGAATAAAACATAGCCATATGTTTGTGAGCAGTTGGGGAATATGTACTAGGTCAAAGAAGATTTCTATAGAAGAATTTGTAAAATAAACTGGTCCTTGAAAACACCAGTGAGGAATGTGATTTCATAAAATAAAACTGGTTATTTAAATGATTAATTGTATTTTTCCTGGATCATTTAGGTAAACAGTTCTATATTTTATCTCTTAATTTTTATTCTAGTAATATATAAGATCTATATTTTCTCTTTTAACCATACCCATTTACATAATTCAGTGTTATTTTGGAAGTTCATGAAACAACTTTATGTGTTTTCACTCTCCTCCATTTCTCAAATGTTCCTTTGGGTTAAAAAAAAATTACCCTTTGCATTGTTTCATGTGTGAATTTTCTATGAACGTAGTTTCTAAATCACTTGTAATGTCTTCCACTGAGTCTAGTTTTCTATTAAAACTAACTATTTATGAAATCAGAAGTCTTGTTGTATTGGTGATTCCGTGGTAAATTTTTCACATTTGTGCATAATTTGTTCACCTTTTATTTATTTATATGAAGATATTATTCATAAAAATATTAAGGGTCTTTCTAGCATCCTAAAAATATAGGCAACCCTTGGGTCTGTGTATATTATTTTTATAATTTATTCTTGTCCATGTGTTCCTGTATTTTGTTGTGACTTGAGTTTATGTGTTGAATAATAGGTATTTTTAATGTAAAGTTTAAAGGCTGTATAGAGTTCTACCACTCTGTGCTTGGCAAATAGAATGGTGGCTCATCATCTTTATCACATTCTAATCTGTGCAGCATCAAGGCTAGGTTGCAATCCTGGTAAAGCTCAGAATATCTTGCTCAATCTACTCTCCAGTGTTTTCAACCAAGACTTCAGTATCATGGCCTAAGCAACTCTGTCTGACAGGTCCTGAATTCTAAGATTTGTTTCCTGAGACTGTGGAGAATGTTGTATTTAAATTTTATTATTTTTAAATCTTTGAACACAATAAATAAATTTTTTTGCTTTCCATTTCTCTTGAAATTTCTGAAATACCTTCTTCTAGCCTCTTATTTTATTTACTGTTCAGTAGATATTTGATTCTGTATTATCCATTACTTCTACATCATTTGTTTGCCTTTGTTTAAAATTTTGAAATTGTTTCAAACTTATTTTTAAATTATAAAAGTTTTCTTAATATTGTTAGAATAATTATTCACATTAAATTTTCAATCGCAATTACATAGGTAAGACACAAAACCTTTCCTTCTTTATAAAATATTCATCAAATCAGTATAAAATTTTACAAAGATTGATACTTTAAATAAAGCATTTGAACTAAATCAATCAATACTTTGAAACTGTTTTATTATAACAAATGTTGAAAATAACAGTATTTCTAAAGTGACAGATAATTTTCCTGGCAGATATGTTTTACCTAATTTTACTTTTTTTAAGCCATTAAATAGGCTTTTACCCATTTTTTACAGTTTGACATGGAGGTAATGAAGAAAGAGTTCACATGGAATGCAATAATGGTTTATAACTGAAAGCTTGTATTTTTAAATATTTATCTCATATAAAGAGTATGTAACAAAACAAATTATAAATTCATCTATTACTTGTGTTTTAATCATTTCATTATATAACTTTTGTTGTGGCATGTGTGATTGTTGAAATTGGAGAAAGCAAGTTTTGATAGGAAGAATTTCTATTTTAGACATATTATAATTGTGCATTTGTGCCAATGTTACCATTTAGGATTTGTGTAACTGAGAAATTTTTATAATAAGTTGCTTTGCAATGATACAAATGTGCCAAATTAAAGAATTCTCTTGGGTAGGACTCTCTTTCCTTTGACTATGACTCCTTTTTTTATTAGAGATGACTGGGTTGGAGAGCTCTGATTATTGATTTCAACCAAATCATTCATGTGCCATTCCCTTTCCTTCTGCTTCTGTTGCTTTGTCTGCCTGGATTATTTTGCCTCTTTTCTTATTTACCTCTGTCACCACCTTAGAATACACATTTTCAGACACCTTCTCCAGGGAATTCCACTAGGTAATACTGGAATCACATTTCATTTGCCAATTAGTTTTATTCTTGACATGCTTATTTTTGCATGTGTTCTGCCTCTGAATAATAATTTATATTTTACACATTAGAAATGATTCTGATTATATCTTTGGTGCAAACACATGGTCTTACACAGTGACCTTAATAAAAATGTACTTAATCACTTCATTTTGATGATGAAAAAATCTACAAGGGAATTTTTCCCTAGCGGTATCACTATATCTTTTAGTTTCAAAGTAGAAATGTCATCTAATTTGGCCTCTAACTGCTTGTAGAAATTTGGTAATTTTAAAATCACAACTTCATAAAATAGATTCCCTCATTTTGAACCCATGTTCTGCAACCTACCACCTATGTTAGTTAGCCTGAAAACATTTTTGCTTTTAATTTTTAATCTCACTGTCTCATATAATCTATGCAAAAGTTTGAGAAAATGGTTTTGATATATATAGTGCTCAATAGACCCAAGTTGTTGTTATTACTATTTTGAAATTACTTGTTTGCCTAGCATTTGAATATCCTTATTGTGTTAGGTGTTTATTCCATCTAAAATTTACCTCTACACCTGTACTATCATTTATTCTCAGTTTCAAATTTATCAAATACTTCCTTTTTTTTTGGATATTGCTGATTTAAAATTTAGTCCTGTTTTCAAGACATAGAAAATGAGTGAATTGGTATATTTTAAGTATAAGTATATTTCGTGTTAAACATTTCCCCTCTTACTTTCTAAAATTATTTTAACATTTTATTTTTACTTGAATTTATTCCTCTAATAATTTAAGTCAGTCTAAAAGCACCATTTTATTTCTCCTTAGTTTTCCATATCCCTTTAACTTTTCCTTCACTTTACTTTTGCATCCTCATAACATTCCTTAAACATTCTTTTATGTTTATTTGCTTTTATTTCCCTTTATCTTCCCTTTCACTTTGCTTGACCCTATAATTTTCAAAACCTTAACCAGCAGATCAACAATATTGTATCTTGCTCTATATATTAGCTTTAACTCCCTTTCATAGTGAATGTGTGTTTGAGTAGTAAGTGGTATTTACAATGAGTAGGAACAGAGATGAGGGATGAGAATCCTAACAAGAAAAAGAAATGGACGCGTACTCTGTTTTACTTTGGCATTTTCACTTTTGTTTTCTATATTGGAGAAGTTGTGGATTTACAGAACAATCATACTCAAAATACTAGATCCCCATATTGCACTGGTATGGGACTTTTGTTACAGTTGATAAAGAACATTTTAATAATTTTTCTATTTACTGTAGTCCTTGGATTAACTCAGATTTCACTGTGTAGTAACTTTCCATGGACATATTTATTCATATTTTATTCTGTTACCATATATACAACCTAACATTTACCTTTTAACCAAACAGATATATATTTCAAGTGCTATTAATTACTTTCGCAATGTTGAACTACCATCACCACCACCCATTACCAAAACATTTCCATTGTTCCACATAAGCTGCCTGTATATTTTAAACCTTAACTTCACATTCCCTATCTCCACTCCATCCCCTGGTAACCTATATTCTAGATTCTAACTCTATAAATTTGCTTACCCTAATTGCTTCATATAAGTGAGGTCATACAATAATTTGTCCTTTTGTTTCTGATTTCTTACCCTAAACATGATGTCTCCAAGGTTCATCCATTGCGTCATATCTATCATAACTTCATTCTTTTTTCAACTGAATAATATTCTTTATATTTTACATTGTGCTTATTCACTCATTAGTTGGTGAATACTTGGGTTCCTTCCAACTTTTGGTAAATATGACTAATGCCACTATGAACAGCGATTTGCAAATATCTGTCTGAGTCCCTGTTTTCAATTCTTTTGGGTATACACCCTATAGTGAGTTGACTGGATCATATGGTATTTCTGTTGCTGAGGAACCACCAAACACTTCCACAGCAGTTGTACTATTTTACATTGTCATCAACAATGAATGAGTTTTTTTATTTTTCTTCATCTTCTCCAAGACTTTCAATTTTCCATTTTTTAGTAGTAGTCATTCTAAAGTTTGTGAAATGTTATATTATTGTGGTTATGGTTTGCATTTTCCTGATAACTAATGATGTTGAGTCTTTTCATGTGTTTTCTGACCATTTGTATACTTCTTTGGAGAAATGTTCATTAGTCTTCTTTCCATTTATAAAAATTTGGTTATCTTTCTTTTTGTTGTTAAGTTGAAGGATTTCTTAATATAGTCTGCATATTAGACCTTTATTGGATATATGGTTTGCAAACATTTTCTCCCATCATATAGGTCAGCATTTTACTTTTGTGCTAGTGTCCTTTGAGGCAAAACATTCCTATTTTTCATTAAGTTAATTTATCCTTTTTTTTTTTCTCTTGTTGCTAGTCTAGTGCTTTAGAGGAAAATTCTAAGAAATCATTGCCTAACACAGGGACATGAAGATGCTTCCTTACATTTTCTTCTAGGAGTTTAATAGTTCTACTCTTATATTAAGGTTTTTGATATTATATTTTGATCTTATATTTAGTTTGTTTTTTTTATAAGTTGTGAGATGTGGTTCCTGCTTCTTTCTTTTGCAAATGGAGATTCAATTTTCCTAGCACCATTTGCTGAAGAGACTATTCTTTCCCAACTGAGTGATCTTAGCTCCCTTGTCAAAAATCATTTGGTCACAAATTTGAGAGTTGATTTCTGAGCTTTCAAGTTCATTCCATTGGTATATATGTCTGCCCTTCTGCTTTTATCATGCAGTTATGATTACTATGACTTTGTAATAAATTTTAAGATCAGGAAGTTGAGTCTTACAACTTCATTATTCTTATTCAAGATGATTTTGGCTACTCTTCTACATAAATTTGATGATTAGATTTTCCAGTTCTCCAAGATCTGGATAGGTAAAGTTTCTCACAGTAGGTAGCATAATATTAAACTTCCCTCCTGGAAAAGTTCTGCTTCTTTATCAAATCAAAAGGCAAAAAAGCTCTGAATTAAGCTTTGCCTAATAAAAGAAAACAGACCTCTTTCTAAGCCAAAGTCTACAAATAAACTAAGTACTTACCCCTTCAAACATGGGATGTGAATCCCAGGGATGAGCCTCTCTGGTACCAAGGGATTATTAAAATGTGTTAAATAGCTATGCATTTGGAGAAAGAACTTGATCAAGAGGAAGATATTAAATAAAATATAATTTTTATGGCTAAAAGATTTTAATGTATTGGGAGGTCATTCCAGATGTTATACTTATGTAGATCTCGGCCAGACTTCACAGGCTTCCACAGTAAACAAATCCTCAAACAAAAGTGCTCCTGAAATCCCTATGGATATCTGGACACCATAGGCAAGCCACATGGCCTCATGAAATTAACACTCTCTGTGGACCATATCTGGGCATATATATACAAATCTATTTCCCCGATATGACATAGATGTACCCATTTATAAATCTCCCAGTAATGATTTTCTACTGCTTTTAATTGAACCTCTAATTTTCAATTTACCTGGTAAATATAGCTCTCAGAGACTAAAAGGCTCTGGATTATTTATATTCCAGTTGAATCATGAAGTCTAGCAAATACACTGTCAACTCCTATGCTCCAGTTCTTCAGGTGCCATGGATTACCAACTAAATGATGAGCATGGACCAGCCCCTCCCCCAAAATTAGGAAGATCTTCATCTGCAAGCAAAGCAATTTCTTTCTTCTGGTCCCATAATGTCTGCCTAGTCCTTAGCCTGAAACGGTCAGAGCAGACCTCATCCTAAACCCCTCAAGATTGAGGGATGAACAAAAATGAGTAGGAAGAAGAATCAAATATATTGATTTCGCAGTTGTTAAATTGAGTAACTTGTAACATTTGTGCAAAGAATATATTTTTAAATTAAAAAAATCAATTATATTTCTATATAATAGAAATGAACATGGGCACCAAATTTAAAAATGAATGCCATTTACAATTGTGCAATAACATGAAATAGTTAGTTGTAAAGCTAACAGAATGTATACTGGACTTGCATCCTGAAAACTACAAAAATACTAATGAAAGAAATGAAAGAGTACATTAAACACAGAATCATATTGCATTTATGGATTAGAAGAATCTACACAGTAAAGATGTCAATTCTCTCTGACTGATACTCAAATATTTCACAAATCTGATGAAAATTGAAACAAGACTTTTTTGTAAATACAGACAAGATTATTTTCAATTTATATGAAAAGATAAGGAACTAAAATAGCTAAATCCACTTTGAAAAAGAAGATCAATGTGTAAGAAATAAGACATAAAAGAACAAAAAGAAATCTTTCAGAAACAGATGACAGAATAGAGTGGATGACAAAATAGAGTGGATCTATTTTTTCAAGTTCCACAGAACAAGATGACTGGACTCACAGATTGTCACAATGTGAGTAAGGTTTAGATTTTTGACAAGATACTGGATTTCTTAACTCTGACACGTACTTGGTCCCTCTAATTAGCAATCCTTTTTATAGCCTTGGCTTTTTGATATAAGCCTACAAACTTGCTTTCATTTGCTTCTGATTTAGCTAAAATATATGATCTAATTGGCTTTGGGGATTGGGCTTACTTTTCTATGGGTGCCACAAAATTTCCTTTAGTAATTCTTTTATATGAGGTTAATTGGATTCAGTACTAAGACATGTTAGATAGCAAAAATCAAATATTCACTGTAGTTGTACATAGAACATATTCTGTCTTCACTGAAAAAGCAAAAGTGAATTAATTTGTGGGATTTGGCCTTTGTAAATGAACTTCACAAGAATAGGCATTGGAAAGATCTAGGGAACATGTTGTACATTTGGGGCTTTTTTTAACACAACTTACAGAAAAAGCCTGTAATATAGGATCAGCCTATATTTCCTTTCATTTATCTCTACTGGATATTCTCTACACTAAAGAATTCATTGTCTGATATTTGACATCTTTTCACAAATATCACAAAGTATTATAATACCATTTGAAAATCCATTTTGTTATTTTTGACAAAGAAAGATCAATGGATTAATATGTTACAATGGTATTGAATTCACCAAATAAAAATCCTATTGTCCTGGTAAAATAATTCCTCTTTCAAATGTTCTTTGACATCACCCTTTTGTGCCCTTCAGGATTTTTTTTTTTAAATCTTTATATATATTTTTTTTTTAAAAAAGGGAAAAACCTGGAAATTGAGTTTAAAGTCATTTTGTCATGGTAATGGGAATGATGGAATAGTAAGAAACAGAGAGAAAGAAAGAGAGAGAAGGTGAGAAAGGAAAAAAAGAAAGAAGAAGGAAGGAAGAAGAGAGGGAAGGAGGAAGAAAGGGAAGGAAAGAAAGATATGAAAAAAGGAAGTAATGAAGAAAGGAATGAAAGAAGAAAGGAGGGAGGAAGGAAGGAAAAGAAGAGATGAATAAAGGAAGTAAAGAAAAAAGGAAGGAAGGAAGAAAATGAACCAATGGAGAAATTCCAAAGTTTATAAGAACTGCAAAGACCAAATGTCGCTTTTCTAGACACTATGTCTTAGACCTATGTGATATTATCACCAAGAATAATGTCATAGGCTTATATTCTATAAACAGTATTTTAAAAATTATTTTTTTGCATTTTTTAAGACTGTTGAAAGCATGCCAATTATGATTTCATAGTTTTAAAATCACTTGTGCAAAGATTTGATTATAAATTTCCTTTAGACTATTGAAAAATATAATGAATGGTGTTGGCCTTGCTCAATTTTTTTTCATTTAAAAACATGAATTATATATTTGTTCTTTTGCTGCTTGTGCTTTGGGTGTGAAATTCATGAAGCCATTTCCTATTGCAAGTTTCTGTAGATGCTTCCCTACATTGCTTTCCTTAGTAGTCTTGGCTCTTATATTTAGGTCTTTGGTCCATCTTGAATTGATTTTTGTATAAGGTGTTAGTTGGTAATCCTCTTTCATTCTTTTACATATGGATATCTGGTTCTCCAGACACCATTTGTTGAAGAGGCCATTCTCTCCCAGTTGAGTGGGTTTGGTGGTCTTGTTGAATATCATGTGACTTTATATATGTGGATCTATATTAGAACTCTCAATTCAATTCCATTGGTCAGTGTGTCTATCCTTGTGCCAATACCATGCTGTTTTCACTGCTGTAGCTTTGTAGTTTGTTTTGAAGTCAGGTAGTGTGATCCCTCCAATTTCATTTTTCTTTTTCAATATGTCTTTGGATATTCAGGGCCTCTTTCCTTTCCAAATAAATTTCATAGTTAGTTTTTCTAGTTCATTGAAGAATGCTGTGTTGATTTTTATTGGGATTGCATTGAAGCTGTAGATCAGTTTTAGTAGGATAGACATCTTAATAACATTTAGTCTTCCTATCCATGAACAGGGAATATTCTTCCATTTATTTAGGTCTTCTTTGATTTCCTTGAACAGAGCTGTGCAGTTTTCTGTGTATAAGTTTTTTGCATCTTTTGTTAAATTTATTCCCATTTATTTGATTTTTTAATTTACTATTGTAAATTTTGTTTCTTGATTTCCTCCTGAGAAATTGCCTTGCCACTGTACATACAGGGCAACACTTATTGCAGTAATGAAATGCAAAACATCAAAAACAAACCTTTTTCATTTTTTCATTTTTTGATACCCAATTTTAAAATTTATTTAATTTTCCTAAATTAGTATGTTCTATATCTAAACTTTAAACCCACCACTATATTCCATTTTACTATTAATGGAATCTGACAATATATTAGGCTTCATTTTTGAAGAAGTTTTGGACCACAGAAATGTTCAACTATGGCCCGGTAGGAATACTGGTGTGGGGTATTATTGATAGGAGGCACATGGTAAGGAGACAATTCTCCAGCACATGTACACAGAGTACATAAAAAATGTTTGGATATTTTCATAGTGGTTACAGTTAAAAAGAAAAAACAACTGAGGGAGGGGTGAGTTCCTAGCCAGTATAGCTTTATCACATTCCCCAAGGGAACAGCAACAATCCCCCAAGTACAATGGCAAAGACCAATAAAGAAGGATGGTCCAATAATGAGCCCTTGATACTAATGAATATGCTTATGAGCCTGTTTGCCTGAAATAAGAACTAGGCTTAGAGCTGCAAGGTGCCTAAGAGTTACCTCCTGAGAGGTTGCTCAAATGAGGCCACTCTTTAAGCCAAACTCAGCATGTAAATACATTACCTTCCCTCCAGCATGGGACATGACTCCCAGGGATGAGCCTCCTTGGTGTCAAGGGATTACTACCAAGCACCAGCTGATGATGTAACTAGAAAAAGTCCTTGAATAAAAGGGTCAACTCAGATCAGCAGAATATCTCACCTTACATGTAATATCAGGTATTAAAAACTGCTTTTTGACCTTGAATAAAAGGGGAAAATGGAAAGGACAAATGAGTTTATATGGCTATGAATCCCGAAAAAAGCATCAGGAGGTCACCAGAGGAGCTGCACTTACACACACCTCAGCAGGGTCCCAAAGACAGCCAAAGTAGATACAAGTCCAGGTACTGGTTCTCCTGAGGGCCACAGAGACCCACAAGTTCTATGGTCATGGCGATGGCTCTGGAGGTCAGTGCCATATCAGTTGGCCCTACTTTGGAGTTTGTGTTCCTGAGTGTGATGGAGTTGGGCTCAGATGTGACCTTTCCACATATGCCTCTTCTGTTACTTTTACCAGACCTGTGGTTGGCACGGGCATTGGTGTATACTCAGGAGACCTGAATCTCTGGACTGTCCATGTGACAGCCAGACCTTGAGCCTCAGCAGACTTGCAATTCTTACCCTCTGGTTTATTGGACTTACCCCGGCCAGCTAACACAGAGGTGAAGGTCAACCACCACACCAGGGAAACAAGAATGCCTACAACTGAAAGCAGGAGAATTGTATCCATCATCCATGTGGAATCTAAGTCCCCTCTTGATACAGAGGTGGAATGGACATAACCATCCCAGGGTCCACAGGATGGAGGAATAGAGTATGGATTAGAGTGGACTTACTGATATTCTACTAAGAAAGTATTGTGATTAGTAATGGAAGAAATTATAGCATTGATGTGGACAATAGCTGCTGAGGGTAGGGAGAGGGAAGAGGAGATATGATGTGGGGGCATTTTCAGGACTTGGAGTTGTCCTGGGTGGTACTGCAGGGACAGATCCTGGACAATGTATGTCCTGCCACAGCCTACTGGGTGTACTGGGGGAGAGTGTAAACTACAATGTAAACCATTATCCATGTGGTGCAGCAGTGCTCCAAAATGTATTCACCAAATGCAATGAATGTTCCACAGTGATGAAAGAGTTTGTTGATGTGCGAGGAGTGGAGTGAGGGGGGTGGGGCTATATGAGGGAGGGGTCCACAGGCAGGCGGAAATATGGCTGGCGCAAGTAGCTGAAACCAGGGTCTGAGGTTGTTACGCGCCTCCCCTGCAGGCATCAAGTATGAGGCAGATAATCCGCCTCCTTGAGAGCCCGCTGCAAAGTGCCAGCCATGTTGCCGGTGCTGGGCCCTTCGCTTCAGTCTCTCATTAACCCTGCTAGCTGCCCATTGAAAAAAAACCGTCCCCCTAAATTTCACCTTTCCCTAGCAACCACGCAGGGTAGCCAATCAGAGGCCTCCGGTGGCTGGGCCAATGAGCGGCTTACACGTCACCCGGTACCCTATAAAAGTGCGTGCGCTTCCACAATAAAGCAGACCTGTGCCATCAGCCAGTCTCCGTGAGTATCCCTCGAGTCGGTCCTACCTGCTGCAAGGCCCTGCTGACAGCGAGGCCCTCCGGCACTCGCCTTCAGCTATATAGGAACCTACTATATTTTTTTTAATGTAACATTTAAAAAAATAGAGTGAAAAAAACATATTGAAAAAAGAAAACAAAAAATAGGAATTGAAAGAAAATTTCACAACATGCTAAAGGCCATATATGAACAACCTACAGCTAACATTTTACTCAATGGTTAAAGACTGAAAGCGTTCCCGTTGAGATGAGGATGTCCACTATCACCACAGTTGTTCCATATAGTGCTAGATGTTCTAGGTAGAGCAATCAGGCAACAATAAGAAATAAAAGGCATCCAAATTGGAAAGGAAGAAATAAAACTTTCCCTATTCACACATGATACGATCCTATATCTAGAAGGTCCCCCAAAAATCTAAAACAAAGCTCCTAGAGCTATTAAACAGTTTTTGTAGCACGTCAGGATATAAAATGAATACACAAACATTAGTGGAGTTTCTACACAATTAAAATGGGCAATCTCAGATAGAACTCAAGGAAAAAAAAATCCACTTAAAATAGCAACTAAAAGAATCAAATATTTAGAAGTAAACTTAACCAAAGATGTAAAGCACTTGTATTCAGAAACCTATAATGCATTGTTAAGAGAAATTAAAAAGACCTAAATAATTGGAACAGCATTCATGCTCATGACTGGAAGATTAAATAACATTAAGATGTTAATTTTACCCAAATTGATATACAGATTCAATACAATCTCAAAAAAATTTTCAACAAAATTTTTATAAAAATGAAAAACAAAATTATCAAATTTATTTGGAAGGATAAGAGGCCACAAATAACCATAAGATTTTAAAAGGAAAAGCATGTTGTAAGACTCTTACTTCCATTCTGTAAACCATATTACCCAGCTACAGTGGTTAAAACAGCATGGGATTGGAATATAGATAGATACATAGACCAATGGAACTGAATGGATGATTCAGAAAAAGACCCTCATATCTATCATCAGGTGATTTTTGACATGTCAAAAATCCCAGCTGGAGCAGAAATGTCTATTCAACAAATGGTGCTGAAAGAACTGGATATCCATAGCCAAAAGAGAACCCCTATCTAACACCTTAAAGGAAAAATTAACTCAGAATGGATCAAAGACCTAAATTTAAAGCAAGAAACATAAATCTCCTAGAAGAAAATATTGTAAAGTATCTGCAAGACCAGGTGGCAGGTGGTGCATTCTTAAGCCTTACACTGAAAACATGAGCAATGAAAGAAAGCATGGATAAATGGGACCTCCTCAAACTTAAACACTTTGTGATCCAAAGTACTTTGTCAAGAAAGTGAGAAGTCAGCCTTCACATTGGGAGAAAATATATGGAAACCACATATCCGATAAGGGCCCGATCTCTTTTCTAAATAAAGAGATCATACAACTCATCATTAAAAGAACAAGAAATCCAATTAAGAAATGGGCAAAGATTTAAATAGTCATTTCTCCAAAGAGGAAATGCAAATGGACAAAACATACATGAAAAAAATGTAAATATCACTAGCTATTAGGGAAATGAAAATTAAAATGAAAATGTAATATCACCTCACACAGCATAGAATGGCCATTATTCAAAAAAAGAAAACATTAATGCTGGAGGGTATGTGAAGAAATAGGAACACTCCTTTACTGTTGGTGGGATAGTAAGTGGTGCAGTCTATATGGAAGACAGTTTGACAGTTCCTCAAGAAGCTAAATATAGAACTGCCATATGATCCAGAAATTCCTCTAATAGGAATATATTCAGAAGAACTAAAAATTGTAACACTAACAGATGTCTGTACACTGACATTCATAGCAGCATTATTCACAATTGCCAAAAGATAGAAACAACCCTAGTGTCCATCAACCAATGAATGAATAAATAAAATGTGTTATATACATATGATGGAATACTATGCTTCAGTAAGAAGAAATGAAATTGGGACACATATGATAACATGGAGGAATCTTGAAGACATTATGCTAAGTGAAGAAAGCCAGACACAAAAACACATATATTGAAAGGTCATTAATATGAACTAAATATGAAGAAAAAGTGCATGGAGTTAAAACTTAGAGTATAGGCTATTAAGAGATAAGAGGACGGCTGACTGAGAAGTGTTTCTTAATGTGTATAGACGTTTTAAATAATTTGGCTGTACAAGTGTGGAAATGAATAGAATTGATGGTAACATATTATAGTTAGTATGAGCCAATTTATAAATGGAATTGTGACTGAAAAGGATAGTCTAGGGATACACATGTGAATTGAAAACAAGCTTGAGAACAATCTATTTACTGAAAAATACACTGAACCCAGAGGTGGATGAGAATTGTGGTTGACAGTGCAGATGAAAATGTGTCCTTCTGTGAGCTAGGGTAGGTATACCATCACTATTGCAGGCTGGTGTGAATGTGGAGAAGCATGGGAAAAATCCAATTGATGTGACCTATGGACTGTGCTTAACATTAATACTATAATATTCTTGTACTAATGCCAAAGATGTACTGTGTTGATAATGGGGAAGTGTGGGAAAACTATGTCAAATACACACTATGGATCATGGTTGGTGATAATAGTCTGGTGATACTTATCTTTTAATTCACCACAATATTCCACCACAATGTGGAATATTGGTGAAGGATGTTGTATGAGAAGTCTACACATGTGCATGATTGTTTTGTAAGTTCATAACCTCTGTAATAAAAATATTTTTTTAAAATAATAGGGTGGATTGTGGAAAAATACACCAAATGTAAGATACAGACTATTGCTAGTAGTAATATTTTGACAATGCTCTTACATGATTTGTAACAAAGTTTTCACATGATGTAAGGTTTTGGTGGAGAGGTGAGAATGGTATGACACACAATTTTATTTTGTAAGCTCACAACTTTTACTATACACTTATTGTTCAAGAATGTCCATGTATGAATGATATACTTCAATTAAAATATATGTTAAAAATATTACCAATTATACACATTTACTTGCACAAATTGAAGAGGAACTACTTTTCTATTCACTCTATGAGATCAGCATTACCCTAATGCCAAAACTGGACAAAGAAATTGAAAATAAAATAAAATTAGAGACTTTATCCTTCATGAATATAGATACAGAAATTCTATACAATATTTATCAAATTGCATCTAACAATATATAAAATGGTAAAATATCATGACAAAATGGGGTTTTTCTGTTGACTGCTTTGTTGGTATCAACACTGGAAAATGAATCAACATAATTAACTGTTTTAAAAAAAACAAAACAAAATTGATAATATAAATAGACACAGAAGTCCTCTGATAAAATTCAACACCCATTGATGACAAAAATACTGAGAAATCTAGGAATAATGTGGAAACTGCTCAATTTGATATAGGAAGGATATCTAGCAATAGCTAATATAACAGTTCAGAGTTGAAATTAAAGCTACCCATAGTGTGAAAAATGCTGTCTTTATTCACAGACAACATTACTATCAATGTAGAAAATCTATTCTTATATACAAAAATATTATTGGAACTAGTAAATGGGTTTAGCAAGTTTTGAGGATGAGAAGATCAATAAAAATAATTTTAATTCTATATATCAAGAAAGAAAATTAGAAATTAAATATTTTAAACTTGGCATTTTCAATAAACAAAATTTGAAATGTCTAGGAGTAAATCTGACAAAAGATGTGGAAGATCTGTACTCTGAAAACTACACATTTCTGAAAGAAAATAAGAGGATCCCAATAAATAGAATGATATAGTGTATTGATGAGTCAGAAGACAATATTTTTAGATGCTGATTCTCCTGAAATATCAATAAATTCATTGTAATCTCAATCAGAGTCCTTGCAGGCTTCTTTTCCTTTTTGAGAAATTGAAAAACTGATTCTTAAAGTCATATGGTAAAGCATAGAAACTTGGAAACGGTGGACAAAGTTCAAAGTCTAAAAGCACTCACTTTAAGGTTAAAGAAAGCTGCAGCAATCAATACGGTTGGGTATTATCATAAGTAAGTTGATAATGGAAGAGAATAAAGCCCAGGTATAGGTCACATTTACATAAGAATAACTATGATATGATAAGTTAGAAGGGTATGGTTGGGCAGTAGATGGGTTTGACAGTGGTACAGTGGCATGATTGTGTTCAAGAGGTGCTGTTCTGTGAGGGGGAATAGGTTGGGGGATGGTTTGGACTATCCATGGGACTTGGGGGAGGGTCGACAGAAAGAGGAGATGAACTCTGGGGATTTGCAGGTTTGTAGTTAAACGTATAAAGTTGGAAATGTTCTTTTGGCAAATTATGGCAGGGGAGAGTTACTGGTGTAGGGTGTTGGGTTTGGGGTTACACGGGATAGGGAACACTTGGGCAGGTTTCTGTGGAAGATCTAAGCGTTCTTCCTGTCATAGCGAGTTATATCAGTGAGTGGAGACCCACACAATAAATAAGAAAATATTAAACTCCCACCCTAGGGAGTCCTGCTATGTTCTCAATTAGAGAGACAAGAAACCCTCAAGAACTTAGTCATTGCTTAATAAAAGAAAACTGAACAATATGCAAGAACTTAATATTATTGCAAGTAACTGTGTATTTTATCTTCAAAAGCTGAAAGTTAGAGATTACAGGTTCTGAAGGGAGGAGAGGGAAGAACAGAATAGAAGGAAAGTAGGGCAGTTTTAGGGCATTAGATATGTTCAGCTTGATCTTGCAATAATGGATATGGGCCACTTCAAATTGTGTCAAAACCTATGAAAGTGTATAATCCAAAATGCATACCATAATGTAAACCATTGTTCATGTTATATATAAAGTGTATGTATAAAAATGTAATGACTTATACATTTTAATATACAAAATTACTCTCTAAGTCATTTTCTTCATCCAGTTTAAAAAAAGAAAGCAGTTTAAGTGGGTGAATTGTGAAGGGAAATTTTGAGAGCAGCAGTTCTTTAGACTTTGAGGAAATTACATTCCAGAGCCTCAGTTAGGTGCTTGCGTTTAGTAAGAAATTATTAGCTTATTTATGAAAGCTTGTATGAAATCAGGAGTAAAATAAAATAAAGGGTCTTAGAGATGACAAGGACTGATACACATGCTTAATATAAATGTTTGTGATAGCAAACCAGGTCAAAATAATAAAGAGGCAGCATCTTTTCTAGTTATATTTAGTTTACAACATCACAAGATTTTATATATATAAAGATTGGTGGATAATAATCTAACATACTTAAGAAATTTAGAGATTCAGTAGCTTTTAAAACATACGGGGGAAAAAAGGCAACAAATTATTGAGAAAATTAGAGAGATTTACTTGAATAATTTTAATTGAAGAGAAAAGGAAAAATCAATTATGTGGCACTTTATTATTTTCAATTATAGCTTATAAATAAAAAAGGAAAAGAAAAAAATTAAAGGAAGCTGTTTGAATATTGCCAGGCAATTCTGAAAATTGAAAATTTTATGTGACAAGCTTTTCTCATGAAACAAAGAATGATTTTTTTAAAAAATTGTAGTTACTAACTATGGAATATATTTTTTCCACAGGACTATTTAGTGACAATAACTGCAACTAGTTCTTGTTGCTTTCAAAGTAAAAGCTACAGCTTCTTAATGTAATTTGTTCAACAACAAGAAAAGAATATGAGATCATTATTAATGGAAAGAGTTGAAAAGAAAGATAAATTATAGAGATCAATTTTAGTTGATTTTTGAGTCTGTTTCATTTCCTAGGTAATACAGATTGATAATATACTGAAAAATTCTCTAAACATCTTATCTAAGGCCAGGAATAAAGCAAACAGTGCATAGTCAACAGATGCATAAAAAAGAAAAGAGATAGATTTAGAAAACTGAATCAAAGTGACTCATAAAGAAGAAAAGGAAATACTAAGTGGAAATTGGTGATAAATAAAATCAACAAATTACATGAAATTAGATAAATTCAGAAATTTAAAAATCTGGTATATTTAAACCCACTATTGGGTATCTTCTTACAGGATGGGTCACCGATAAATTACTGAGCTGAATTTTAAATGGATGATACATTCCCTGTTAGATGGTAAATAAAATTTATTCAAGTCTAGACAAGGGACAAATCTATCAACATTCTTATAAAAGCTCATGAATTGAAGGACATGTTCATGTCTCATATTAATGAGCTCTAAGTTGATTCATGAAAACAATTGCCCAAATAAAACTTCTAAAATATGGAACTTTCCATGGTTCAGAAAAATGATTCCTAGACTTATTATCAGTTGTTATTTCCTTTACATTTGATAGACAAAGAGAAAAGAAGAACCATTCGATGGAGATAAATTTTATTCAGCTTGAATTGACAGAACACCCTTGATTGCAAATTGTGAGTTTCCTCTTTCTCTTTCTCAACTACGTTTTAAACCTGACTGGGAACTTCATCCTCCTCCTCCTCACTCTGCTGGATCCCAGACTCAAGATTCCAATGTATTTCTTCCTCCAAAATGTTTCCTTCTTGGAAATTTCATACACAATGATCTGTATTCCACGATTCTTGATAATCATTCTGATGGGAGACAAAACAATTTCCCATAATGGTTGTGTCACTCAATTGTTCTTTTTTTATTAGGAGTTACAGAATTTTACCTTCTGGCTGCCATATCCTATGACTGCTATGTTGCCATCTGCAAACCTCTGTATTACCCCATTGTTATGAACAGCAAAGTGTGCTACTAACTGGTCCTCAGCTCCTGGGGACATGTATTCCTAATCATCTTCCCCACTTTGGTTTTGGGGCTGAAGCTGGACTTTTGTGCCTTCAAAACTGTTGATCACTTCCTATATGACTCTTCTCCTATGCTGCAGATCTGCACAGATACTTGCCTCATTGAGTTGATGTCTTTTGTCTCAGTCATGGTGACACTTGCGGTCACGTCGCTGTGAGTGGTCCTTTTCTATGCATGCATCCTCAGCACCATCCTAAAATTCCCTTTTGCTCAGCAATAAGCAAAGACCTCCACCTGTTTCTCACACATGGTTGTTGTCTCTACTACTTATGAGAGTTGTATATTTATGTACTTGGAGCCCTCAGCAAAGGAAAGGGTGAGTTTAACTAAAGGTGTAGCTGTGCTCAACACTTCTGCTGCTTCTTTACTGAACCCCTTCATTTATACCCTTAGGAACTAGCAGGTGAAAGAAGCCTTCAAGGACATGCTTCAAAGGTTTTGTTATGTTCAACAGAATGAGGCAAAATTTTGACCTAATAGTATGCTATTGAATGGGATAACTGAATCCAGACTCCTGTTACATTAGTTATATAGAGATCACTTCTGCCCTCAAGTCTCCTTGACCCTCTGTTTTCCTTTCTGAATAGAACTTCTTCATTAGAAGTGCCTCCTCCAACCCTGAATATTAAATTCCATCTTTACATCAAATTATATATTCACAAAAATTATCTGTATTTATGTAGTGAAAGCTTCCTTACAGGAAGCTAAAAACTTCTATTCTTTGTTTAAGTTATGAAAATGAATAATTTTTAAAAGCATACTGACTACCAGTTTCAAAATACATTACACAATTTCCTAATTTGTTTAATCATAATCCAGGAATGTTCTTTCCATAGTTTTTATGGACTTTACTTACTGAAATTTGTCAACAGAGCCACTAATTACCCTTATTTTATGACTGTCAAAAGGTTTGAACTGGGAAATTACAGGGCAAACTGATTCTTAATTCCCCAACCTAGTAGATAGGTTTAATCTGCCACACCTAGTTCTGCCCTCAGAGCTCTTGCAAAGAAGAGGCTCTTTACCAATAGTTCCTATAATCAGATTTCTATATGACCTTTCCATACTGCTTAGTCTAATTTGGGATCCAGGAATATTATTCACATATATAACTGCATATTAAATTTTTAACAATTTGAATAGAGCTCTTTTAAGAATTCTCACTTCTGATACTATCATCCAGATGTATGAAGACATACACAAAGGAAAGTGGCACACACAAATAGAATTAGACACAGAAACACAACTCATTGATGTTACCTATAATTTGCATTATTTTATATACTGTTTATCTTAATTTGGGTTTCAGAAATATATATTATTTATATAACTGCATATTTAACCTCAACAATTTGATCAAATAGGCAGACATGAATAGTTTGACATAAAAATATAACTTTAGTTACTTAAAACTCCCATTTTTTTTTGCAAAATAAGTGTTACTGCAAAACATTTCAAAGATTCCTGAAACCTTTTTTTAATTTGCGCTATGACTGTGCAGTTTTGCACAAGAATTTTGTTTAACTAATGGCTTATAACCAAAATGTTCCTAATGCGTTAGCACCATTTTCTTTTGTTTCAAAACCTTATATTTTACCTTGAATTTAGCAGAATTTTGGATAAGAAACAAGATTAATTCTATATATATTTACTGAGACTATTTGAAGCCTCAGGGAGACAGACTTGTTTCTCTCATGAATTGCCACTCTTAGGAACACTGACAGTTAAATCAGGAGACTTCCTTTTTCCCCCAGTCCTGGGAGATAATAAAACTCCAGTGGTCGTTTAACCCCAAGGGCTAAGAATTCCATCAGGCAGCAATTAATTTACACTTGGATACATGAGAGAAAGCAGGGTTACTAATACCAGTAGGACAGGAGAGAGGGATGTTCCCAAGTCTGCCTTTCCCTGGACTATAGGGGCAAAAGGTGTTATGAAATAAACATAGGCGAAGGCAAGGGGTGAGGCAAGCTTGAAGTAACCATAAACTAAGGTAAGGTTAGTTTAGAATTTACACTTGCAATAATAGGTTCAGGCTAAATTCACCCAATTATTTTAGTTATTATCTTTCTGCTGTTTTATAATATAAATGAATCTATAAATGATCTTAACTCTTACAGTTTTTATTAATTTTTTAACCTTAAGGTGAATTGGATACCTTTACTAATTAAGCTACAAGAATTTTATTAGTAACAATTCTGTGAAGTCCTGCATTTTCTTAGTAATGGAACAAATTCTCATCTGCAAGTTATGCATTTAATTCAACAGCAAGACAGTATTGACATTTAAAGATTCATTTTAAACTATATTTTTACATTTTTACTGTGAATTTTAGGCGCCAGCAACTGACAAAAGCCAAACATAGATTTTAAAGTGACATTTCATTCTTTTTTTTTTCTTTTTCCTCTGTAGTCTCACAACCATGAAGTTCCCAGCCAGACCACTAAAAAGGCTATCAAGTGATTAGAGGTCTTTTGTTTCAAGTGATAGCCTCCTTTCTTCAGACCAGTTTACAGTTTTAAAACATTTCACAGTATTTCTACAGTGTTACAGAGAGAGAGATTTGGAAAAGTAAAGAACGTGGGCAGAATGCAGATGTATTTTGGCCTTTGACACCCTAGGGAGGGAACTTTACTGCATTTATTTTGATTCTGCTTTTCATCCCCTTCACCTTCCCCCTTCCAGGCAGTAGGGTGCACAGTGATCAAATAGGAGTGTGGCTTATGAATAGAAGGTGTAGACTCACTGGAAAGGGGCAAGCCACTCCCCACTTTCCAGCTTTCTGCCAAAATGGGCAGACAGAACCTACTCAAATTCAGCACCCCTCCTGGGGACCCAGCCACCCTAAAAGGGCAGCCCCAACAAACCTGTGTGTGTGGTGTGAACACAGATGGCCACTAAGCCCCAGCAAAGGGGCAGACCAGAGATGAGACAGCAGAGCATATGCAAACATCCAGACTCCGCAGTTTTGCCCCATAATCAATTCACCCCCTTGCCAATGGCAACGGAAGGTTCCAGCTCAGGTAAATCCCACCACTTTACATAATCACACAACTCCAACACCAGCATTGAGCTGACACAGACAGAAGCACAAACTCATTAATCTGACCCACAAGTTTTATATATATATATATATATATATATATATATATTTCAGCATAGCTGTCCCTGTAGCCATCATAAACTTTAGAGAGAACGCTTAACATTAAGTGTTTATACCAGATGGTATAAAGCAAATTCATTCATAATTCAACACCATAACAAAAGATTCCAGCTAGACCTTTTTCACTGTTTAACTTTACACCCAGACCAAGCTTCACTAGAAAAGCCAATCCATTTTCCTGTAACCAAGCTTTTTAAAATCCAGACCAATTTCCAGGATGTTAAGACTCTAACCTATAAACAACCCTTCTTATTAAAATCAAGCCTCCACTCCTTCAGTGGATATAAGACAAGTACCAGATTCTAACATGCAGTTAGACAAACCCAAAACAACAGGCTTTTTCCCAGTTTTTCTCCTTTTCCCAGACCTAGAGAGAACAGCTTCCCCCCAGTTTTCTGGGGCTACTAGGGTTCTCTCGGGAGGTGGTCAGCCTCCCCTTCCTAGCAATTAAAGCTAGGGCCTTCCAGACTGTGCTCACCCGGGGAGTCTTACCTTCTTCCATGTTCAGAGTTCTTTTTTGTTCCCAGAATCTTTCTCTTCAGATCATCCATTGCCCTCAATTTTTGTCAGGAAGATTCTGGTGGAGCCCACATCTTTTCTGGATTAAAGTTAATCCAGGGACACCTAGATTTGTGGTTCACCCGAGTCTTCCTGGCTTCCTCAGGGATTTGGAAGGGGCTGCAAAATGCTTCCATCTCTGGCCTTTGTTTGCAATCCCGGGAGAGGCCCTAAAATGTTGTAGAATTTGAGAGAGGTTCAATTATTTGTGTATAGAAAGGCCAGGACTCAGGAATGATTTTGAGAAGGAAAAATGGTTTATTGAAGGCTGGCTAGACTCATATGAGTGAAATAATATAGTATGAATTTTCATGAACTTCCTTTACTCAGCCAATTATTTTGAGTCACCCATGTTATAATCATATAGATATAACTTTTCTTTTTATTTATAACTAGCACTCAATTGTATCAACTGATCACAGTTCCTTTATCCTTTACCTGTTGATGGACATTAAGTTCACCTCCAGTTTTTGACTATTACAAATAAAGCTGTTATTAACATTTGACTTCAAGTCTTTGAGTGGTCACATGCTATCCTTTCTTTTGGATAAACCCCTGGAAGTTCAATGCCTGGGCTTTATGGAAGATATATTTTTCAATTTTTAAGAAATTGCAAAACTCTTTCCCAAAGTGTTTGTACAATTTTACATTCTCAGGTGCAGTGTCTATGAATTTTTTATTTCTCCATATCTTTGCTAAACCTTGGTAGCATAATATGTTTATTTTTAATTTTTTCCATGGTATATATTGTATCCCATTGTGATTTTAATTTCATTTTCCTAATGACTAATGATTTCATCTTTTTTATGTTTATTTTCCATTTTTATATTTTTTCTCGTAAGAAACTTTGCCTTTTTAAAAATTTGGGTTTTTTTGTGTTTTTTTAAAACATGTGTTTTAACTCTTTAGTGTTTTTAGACCAGTCCTTTTTCAAGATGTGTAGTTTATAAATATTTCCCATGTCTGATGTTTGTTCTTTTATTCATTTTTCAATGTTTTCTTCTGAAATTTCTATGATTTTATATTTATATTTATCAATGATTAATTTTGAGTTGATTGTTTATATGGGATGGGGTGTGGATCATGAATGATAATTTTGCCTATGTCCAGTCAATTTTTCCAGCATTATTTGTTGAAAATACAGTTACTCTATACAGGTATAAGGAATAGTGTATACCTATGGCACTATTCCCTAAGTATTGTAAGGTCCAAAACCTTAATTGTATTAAGGATGAGAATCTGATCAAAGAGACTGGGATTTTCATAATAAAAGTATTTTCTGTCTGAATGTTTACAAGAAGGCCTGGTCTAATCAAAACCACCATTGGTATCACCAAGTGTAGACAGTATAAGCTACATATCTTCATAATTATATCACACAGTGATCCTTCTCAAAATTGCAAAATTGTTATAAAAAATTTACACTTGGAAACATCAGCAAGATTCAACAGTGCATTTTAAATCATTTAATTCTCAAGAGTAAATTTGACTCTGTGATTGAAGCAGATTCATAAGAATTATTCGCTGTCAATGCAGTGAAAAAGTAAGCAGTAAAGAATCACAGGCAAATTAGAACTTAATATTTTCTTGTGGTAAACAAGAATACTGTTCTGACTTTTTCTACAATACTTTAAATCTTAATGTGAATAAATAGAGATTGGAAAAACATCTATTATTGCAGCCAGACACTTAAACATTTTATACATGACTTTGTCTTGAAATGTTATAGTGTCAGTAATGATGAAGATGGTGTTAAAAATGAAGATATGTTAGTTATCCTGGCAACAGAAGTCTAAAGTCAGTAATTGGTCATGTTCTAATGAACATGCCCAGTGTTGGGCATGATTTTCCTCAAAGAAAAATTAATACATGAAATGGCATTGTCATACTAAAATCAAATGATGCTATAATTTTATACTTTAACCCATAATTTAGTCCTTCTAAAAATGAAGAGATTTTTATAAGTAATGAAGAAGAAATACAGATATAATATAGGGCTGTTTCAGACTTATTGGGAAAAATTTTCCTCTAGTCTAAAACTTTGTGTCTGTCTCTGTCATCTCTCTTTCTCTGTTACTCTCTTTGTTTCTATCCATACTCTTTTTATCCAGATGCATGAATTTCCCAAACATACAATACAGTTAAAATTTGGAAGCAAGTTTTTAATCTTCACAGAATATGAAACAAGTGCCTTAATTAAAAAGCAGAAGATAATTGTAAGAATTGCTACATATTGTAGGGAATAAAATGTTGGAGATCAAAGTAATGATTACTCTGACATCCCAAGCACTTCTCCTTTTCCACTTGATAAATACTGAAAAGTTCAGTTGAAAATATGCAGTAAAGAGTAACCTTCCAGGTGTCAGGAGAAAATAACTAATTACTTACTTTCTTTTGGGGAGATTCCTTATTATATGACTTGGAACATGGGTGGAGAAAGTTCTAGGATCTGCTAAATGAGAATATTAACACTGACTGGTCACTTTCTAGAGGGAGAATTTCCATCATGAGAATAAAAACTATCTATGGATAGTTTTTCCATAGATAAAAATATCTATGGAAGAAGGGATGGCAGTTCTGATTATTATATTAGTCAATCAAATATTCAAGAGCAAGAAAGTAGAACATTCATAATTTGATATAGTTTATACCTATAGCACTATTCTCAAAGCTGAGATAAAATCAAAACATTTTATTCCTCTTTTGAGCTTTTTGAGATTGAGCATTGCGGTCACCCCTCGGGCTGAAGTGTGGTTTGCTGGCCTGGCGGGGGAGCAGCCGCAGCAGGCCAAGCCGCTGCCCCCATAATAGGGTGGCTGGTTGGACTCACCACCACCCCTGAAGGAAGCTCGGCATGGGCACAGAGTGCCCTCGGGTCTCCCCTTCTCGGCAGCCATGCTTCCGCGGCCGCCCCTCCTCCCAGATAGCGCCACACGATGCCTTTGAGGCAACACCCTTCTTCTTCTTTCTCCCTGCGCAGGCGCAGGGCGGAAAATTCCAGTCTGCCCTTTTCCCCTCCCCCGACAGCAGCAACAGCCAGGTGTGGGCGGGAAACTCAAGTCTGCCCTCCACCCCAGCAACAGCAGCCACCAATCCCTAAACCCTGCCCCTTCCCCCAGCAACAGCGACAGCCAATCCCTAACCACCACCCCTCCCCCATCCAGTACCGCCCACTGACCTTTCGCCGGCAACCAATTAGAACAGGGCGTGGCTTCGACCAATCAGCCTTCCCCAGCCCCTATAAAACTGTTGCCTCTCCCTCAATAAAGTGGACTTGCGTGCTTACCTTGTCTCCGCGGTAGTTCTTCTGCCATGCGCCCTCCAGTCCTGAGAGCCCCCGACAAGGACCTGGCCTCCCTTGTCCACAGTTCGTCGCCTGCTTCTCCGGGCGACCCCTTCGTCGCCGGCTTCGCCGGGTGGCCCAGTCAGCCGAACCGCGCAACCCCTTGTGAGACCGATCCCTCGTCTGCTGCCGGACCGACCCCTCATCCCAAGCAGGACCGACCCCTCGTCCAGAGCTGGACCGACCCCTCGTCTGCAGCCAGACCCCACCTCTACCGACCGAGCAAGCCGCCGCAGAGCATTATTACAGGTGAACTAGGAACTAGATACACAGAAACATACACATATGTTATATATATATATATGTATGGTTTTTGGCAATTATATAGCAATTTTATATATATATATATATATTCAGTGAGGGAGAGATGGAATTGGAGGTTGAAGGCATGGCATTACAACATATCTCATTTCCCTAGTGATAAGTGGGTGACTTAAAAGTGTGTAAAAATAATAAAAGACCAATTAGAACTAAAACCAGACCCTAGCATCCATCAAGGAAGGGGGCAGCAAATTAAAATCTGATAAATCTATCACTTGGTTTACCTTGATATACCTTGACTCCTTACTTGATTGATACATTGCTTCCATTTTTGGATTACTATGCATCTTTTTTAATTTCTATGTAATTGTGAATTCTTTTAGGTGGTTTGAAAACACTTTCTTAAATTCATTTAATGCATATATAGTAGAGATTGAAATAGAGAGTGAGCATTCTGGAAATAATTTCAAATCCTCTCACTCCATTACCTCCACCACCTAAAAGTTTAAAAAAATCTCTCATTTCTTTCCTCTAAATAACTCTGACTTTATTACCTAATTCTAGACTCATGTTCACATTTATGTAGTAAGCGTCAACATTTCTCAGAAGTTTAGAGCAATGCCCCTTCACTTGTTCCCCTGATTCTAAGGTAGCCCACATTCAATATAACTGCAAGACAAATCTTCCAAAAATATTCAAGCTGAACATTAAAATTCCCACCTTAAACACATGTTTAATGATTTTTCTTTTTTGGAAATACTAGGTAATGAATACAAATTAAAAATAAGCTGCATTGCATATCAGATATATGATGCATTATCATGAATACTTGAAATACATTGGTAAACCTATCTATGTAATTTTTTTTAAAGCTGTGAAAATTACTATTAGGCTTAAGTCAAAAATACTTTTCTAGCACATAGATTGCTTCAAGTTTAAGTCTTACAACTTCTTCAGGGTTGTTGTCTCCCTACCTTCATAAGAAGATTGTCTTGATTTTGCCAGACAGTGATCACAAATACCACAAAGTGGTTTTGGCTTAAACAACAGGAATTTATTTGTTCACAGTTTTAGACCCTAGAAGATTTTCTTCATCCAGTAGTATTCTCACAGGTCAGCAATTTTTTCTTTTACTTCTTGGAAATAATTTATTAACTATTGATTTTTTTTGAAATATATCATTCAAACATGTACATGCATAAACAATGAATGTATAGTAAAGATTGTGAACTTCCAAAATAAAGATAAATAACATCTTACAGGGGTCTCATACGTCACCCCTCCACCAACACTTTGCATTGTTGGGAGACATTTGTTACAAACTACACAAGAGGATGGTCAAAATATTATTACCAACTATAGACCCTAACTTACATTTGGTGTTTTTATTCCCCCAACCCACTCAATATTAAAAATATAAATATTTTTATTACAGAGGTTGTGAACTTGCAAAAAAAATCATGCACATGTGTAAATTTCCTGTACAACACCCCTTCACCACCACACTACACCATGGTGGAACATATGTTACACATTATGAGATAATATCATCAGACTATTACCACCAACGATAGTCCATAGCATACATTTGGCACACTTTTTCCATATACCTCCATTATTAACACAGTACATCTTTGGCATTGATACAGGAATATTATAGTATTGTTATTAACCACAGTCTATAGGTCACACCAATTGTAGTTTTCCCATGTTTCTCCACATTCCCACCATGTTGTGATAGTGATGTATATCTGCTCTAGCTCACAGAGGGACACTTTGCATTTGTATCCTCAACCACAATCCTCATCCACCTCTGGGTTCAATGTGTTATTCAGTCCTTAAGTTATTATGTAGCTTTCTTTCTATTGACATTTACTTCCCCAGACTACCCTTTTCAGTCACAATCCCATTTATAAATGAGTTGCTACTCACTATAATGTATTACCATCAACTCTATTGCCACACTTTCATGGTCAAGTTAATTAAAATTTCTATATACATTAAGCATTAGTAGTTCTTCCCAACCCTCCTTTTTTCTCCTAATAACCTCTATTCTAGATCTTAACACCATGTGTTTATTCTCCATATTTAGTTCATATTAAAGAGACCCTGCAATATTTGTCCTTTTGTGTCAGTCTTACTTTGCTTAGAGCAATGTCTTCAAGATTCATCCTTGTTATCACATGGGTCCCAATTTCATTTCTTCTTAATGCAGCAGAGTATTCCATAGTATGTATATACCACATTTTGTTTACCCATTCATTGGTTAAGGGAAACTTGTGTTGTTTTTATCTTTTGGCAATTGCAAATAATACCATTATGAACATCGGTGTGCAAATACATGTTCATGTCATAGTTTTTAGTTCTTCTGGATATATTCCTAGTAGAGGAATTACTGGATTGAATGGCAGTTCTATATTTAGCTTCCTGAAGAGTTGCCAAACTGTCTTCAACAGAGGCCACACCATTTTACACTCTCACCAACAATAACGACATGTTCCTATTTCTTCCATCCTCTCCAGCACCTATTGCTGTCAGTTTTTAAAATAATGGCCACTCTATGCAGGGTTAAATGACATCACATTGTTGTTTTATTTGAATTTCCCTAATAGCTGGTGATAACAGAATTTTTTTTTTCATGTGCTTTAGACCATTTGTATTTCCTCTTTGGAGAAATGTCTATTTAAATTTTTTTGCCCATATTTTAATTGTATTGCTTGCTCCTTTATTGTTTAGTTGTATGATCTCTTTACATCAAATGAAAATCGAACCCTTATTGGATAAGTGATTTCCAAATATTTTCTCCCACTGAGTGGGCTCCCTTTTCACCTTCTTGATGAAGCACCTTGTATCACAGAAGTGTTTAAGTTTTAGGCAGTCCATTTATCCATGTTTTCTTATGTTGCTCGTCCTTTTGGTGTAAGGTTTAAGAATCCACTACCTACCACTCGGTCTTGAAGAGTTTCCCCACATTTTCTTCCAGGAGCTTTATTGTACTTGCTTTTATATTTAGGTCTTTGATCCTTTTTGAGTGAATTTTTGTACAAGGTGTGAGATAGTAGTCTCTTTCTTTCTTTTGGTTGTGGATATCCAGTTCTCCCAGCATCATTTTTTGAATAGACTCTTCTGTCCCAGCTTGGTGGGTTTGATAGACTTGTCAAAAATTACTTGGCCATACATGTGAGGATCTGTTTCTGAATCAACAATTCAGTTCCATTGGTCTATATGTCTATCTCTGTGACAATACCATGCTGTTTTTTAACACTGTATCTAGGTGATATGATTTAAAGTTTGGAAGTTGAAGTTCTCCAGCATCACTTTTCATTTTTAAGATGTTTCTGGCTATTTGGAGTCTCTTATCCTGCTAGATAAATTTGATAATTGTGTTTTCCATTTGGTAAAAAAAAAAGTTGGTGGAATTTTTATTGGAATTTCATTGCATCTGTATATCAGTTTGAGTAGAATTGACATCTTAATGATATTTAGTCTTCTAATCCATGAGCATGGAATGTACTTCCAATTATTTAGGCGTTTCTTGATTTCTTTTAGCAATGCATTATATTCTAAATACAAGTACTTTACATCCTTGGTTAAGTTTATTCTTAAATATTTGATTCTTTAGTTGCTATTGTAAATGGAATTTTTTTCCCTGACTTCCTCCTCAGGTTGCACATTACTAGTGTATAGCAACACGACTGATTTTTGCATAGTGATTTTGTATCCTGACACTCAACTGAAGTCATTTACTAGCTCTGGCTGCTTTGTTGTAGATTTTTTGGTGCTTTCTAGATACACAATCATATCAATTGTGAATAGTGAATGTTTTAGTTCTTCCTTTCTGAATTGAAGTGCTTTTTTCTTTCTTTTTTCTTGCTTGATTGCTCTAGATAGAACCTCTAACACTATATTGAACAACAGTGGTGACAATGGGCATGCTTGTCTTGTGCCTGATCTCAACAGGAAAGCTTTCAGTCTTTCACTATTAAGTACAATGCTAGCTGTGGGTTTTTCATATATGGCCTTTATCATGTTGAGAAAGTTCTTTTCAAGTCTTATTTTTTGTAGTCAAGAAAGGATGCAGTATTTTGTCAAATGTCTTTTCTTTGTAAATTAATAAGATCATGTGATTTTTCTTCTTTGATTTAATAATATGATGTTGTATGCTTATTGATTTTCTTGCATTGAAGCAAGCTTGCATGCCTGGTATAAATCCCACTTTATCATGATGAATAATTCTTGTAATGTGTTATTGGATTAGATTAGCAAGTATTTTATTGAGGATTTTGCATATTCATTCATTAGAGAAATGGGTCTGTAATTTCCTTTTTATGTAATATCTTTATCTAGCTTTGGTATTAGGGTGATATTGGCTTCATAGAATGAGTTTGTTAAAATTCCTCCTTATTCAGTTTTTTGGAAGTGTTTGAGTAAGATTGGTATTAAATCTTCATTGGTATTAAATCTTCTTTGAATGCATGGTAGAAATCACCCGTGAAACGGTCTGGTCTTGGGCTTTTCATTTTAGGGAGCTGTTAGATGACTGTTTATAGTCCCTTCATTGTTCCCCTCATTTTAAGGTAGCACATATTCAATATAATTGCAAGAGAAATTGTCCAAACTATTCAAGCTGAACAATTAAAAGTTTCCATCTTAAACATACTTTCAATGACTTCTCTTTGGTGGAAATGTCAGATAATGGCCACTACTTCAAAATAAACTGAGCTGTATATTAAACTTTGGATTCATTGTCTTTTACACAGCATTATTGACTCAGAAGCACTATTGACTAGAAATACATTTTAAAGCTATCTAGGTGATTCTTATATACATGGATACCATGCTTAAGTCCAGAATACTTTCCCGTATGCAATCCCTTCATGTTTCATTGTCTCCTCTGTCTTTACCAGAAGAGAGAAATGTGAATCCTGACCAAAAACATGTCTGAATTGGGTTACAAAGTGCAATCCACTAAACGCATCAAACATTATTTGCGTCACAATGGTGAATTTCACAAAATAAGATCTATTCCAAACTGAATGATAAACAGTTCTAATAGCATTATATCAATTGACTGGTAGGTAGGGATTGCTTTACATGAAGAGAAATCAAGGCAAAAAATCTGAGTAACCTGGGCAGTATCCCACAATATGTATATAATTAAACCTTTACTAACTCTAGGCTACATGACTCAAAACCTTGTTGTATAACCATCAGACATATGACATCTCTAAATGTATTTCTCCATCAAACACCTCTATGTTGTTAACTTACATTTCTAAGTCAATCTTCTTTCCATATGTATATTGTCGGTCTCATCATAATTGTTACTTTATCTTGGACAGCCTTTGTGAGCTCCAAAATTTCTTAGCAGCCCTTCCTATCTATCACATAATATTTTGTAGTCTTTGTTAAAACCTTAGTCACACACTTTATTGAAGCCTATGCTTTATGTTTTTGCCTCCTTTAGACAAAATCAAATGTTAAAAAGAAGGGTTGAACTTCTCACAATGTCTGGAGCAAGCTAGATATTTAATAAATAAATGTCAACTTATTTAAAAAGTTACATGAACCATGGTACAATTTCAGAGACCTTTTTTTTCCCCCTAAGTCATGATTTCTGGAAACTAATGTGCATTCAGTATATGAATTTAAAATGGATTGAAAACTTCAAGCATCTAAGTTTAACACAACAGGGAGAAAAAAATTTTAACAAGGAAGAGTAGAATAAAAGGTGAGAAATTGAGCTAAAATTTCTTTGAAAGATAACAGAACTGATGTGCTAAATAAACATAATCGGAACAAATTTAGGAATTCATTTCTGGTTTTCTTTAAGGTTGTTCGCATTATATTTTTAAAATCAGTTTTCTGAAAAATACAAAATCTTTTGTAACACATCTCTGAAGACTTCTTTGACCTGTTGGTTCCTTAGAGTATAAATGAAAGGATTTAATAAAGGGACAACTGAAGTATAGAGCAAAGGTGCACCTTTGGATAAGGTCACTCTTTCTTTTGCAGATGGTTTAATATACATGAAGATACAGCTGCCATGATTCAAGGAGGCAACAATCATGTGGGAAGAACAGGTGGAAAAAGCTTTGGCTTTGCTGTGCAGAGGGGAATTTCAGAATCGTTTTAATGATGTAAGTGTAAGAGAGAATAACTAACACCAATGTGACTGCAAGTGTCACCACAGCTGAGATAAAAGACATTAATTCTAGGACATATGAATCTGTGCATGAGATATGAAGGATAGGAGAAGTTTCACACATAAAGTGATCAATGATTTTGGAAGCACAGAAATCCAGTTACAGTTTCATGACTAATGGCAGAAAGATTATTAGGAACCCAGTTATCCAAGTGTTGAGGATCAGTTGGTAGCACACTCTGCTGTTCATAATAATCAGGTAATGCAGTGGTTTGCAGATGGCAACATAGCGTTTATAGGACATGGCAGCCAGCAGGTAGAATTCTGTAACTCCCAGCAAAAGGATAAAAAGTAACTGAGGTGCACAATTATTATAAGAAATTGTTTTGTCTCTAGTAACAATGGTATTCAGGAATCTGGGAATGCACACTATTGTGAATATGATTTCCCAAAGGAGAAATTTAGGAGAAAGAAATACACTGGGGTTTTGAGATGGGGATCCTACAGGGTGAGAAGAATAATGATTAAAATCCCCATCAGGCTCAACATGTAGTTGAGAAAGAGAAACAGGAAAACCACAATTTGCAATTGTGGATCATCAGTCAGTTCTACCAGAATGAACTGTATTTCTATTGATCGTTTTGTAATTTCTATTTTGTGACCCCTATCAAATCTATAGAAAAAAGAACAAAATTGCAAATCTCTAAATACACAAACACACAAACTTTCTCATATTTTAACACATATTTACCTAAAGTAGAGAAAGACAGATATTCCCAAACATATCAATTTTTATATGTTTCTCCATTTTGAAACAGCAGGTGACATAAATACAAGCCACTGGTCAATTAAAAAATCCCTTGGAAATCTCTAATTTTCTTTACAGTGTTCCTCACAATTTTTTTCCTTATGGAACCTGAATTTCTTTTGTCAATAGACATTTTAGCCAATCATTTCATAATGCATATTACTTTGTATGTGTACTTTAAATAGAAGCATTTTAATTATTTAAAATGCATTTTCCACTTATGTTTAAAGAAAGTAGATTTGAATACATTTCACTTTTTTACCAATAAACAATTAGCATTTCATTTTTGATACTTTGTTCAAAATTGATCTCAATAGAATTTCCTTATTTATCTATCTTGACATCTTCTTCTGTATATATTTCATTGCTTTCCACTCCACTGTATCTATGTTTTCATAAATTTTTTAAATTTGTTCTAATTCACACAAAATAAAAACATCTTTGTTTTTCATAGGAATTATTAAATTATGTATGAATATATGCATGTAAAATATGCTATTATTCATTTATTTTCTTATTTAATAAGTATCTTTAAATATTATCACAACGTAAAAAGTATAGGATATTCCTAATCTAAATAGACAAGAATATCAAGCACAGTTAAAATCAAACCAAATGAAAGAAAAAGGAAATAATTGTATTTTACCTTTTTTCTTTGCTAACAGATTCAGGTTATTTGCAATGCCAGGTTCCAATAATTTTATTATAGCTGGGAAAATTGCACTAACTTGACTTATCTTTTTAGAATGATTGTCAGTGTGATTTTTCAAAACCTTAGTTTAGGGTTGTATTATAATTCTTGTGCTAGTTAATGATGAAGACACTATTGATATTCAATAGTTAGATAAAGATCCTAATTTCATGGGTTTTGAAACGTTCTCTTCATTGAGAGTATACCGTGAATATTACCAATTTTCTGGATTGGCAATATGCAAATAGACAGCCGTTTTCCATAAAATAAGACAAATAATTAAAAGCAAAACATGATGGAAAAACACAAGTAAAATATTTTGAAAACATATTTAATCTTATTTTCAACTAACTTCTTTGAAATTTATTCCTTTACATGTGTACATAATTTTGGCAATTTTCAGTTCCATCATATTTTTTAAAAACTACAGCATATCCAAGAAATAATGCTAATTTTTATCCATTCTATATATAAGCACACTATTTACCCCATTTTTCCTATCTTCCTATACGTTGGAAATTCCAGGCTTAATGCTTGTATGCATTATCTGTGGACTTATAAATGAAATGGTAGACTAAAGATAGTTTCTGAAAAATCAAACATTCCCATTATTTTTGTTATTTTACATTTCCCTTGTTAATATTGCTATCTTTATTGCATGTTTTTCTAAATGAATAAAAAATACAGTAAAAGTTTGTATATTTCATGTGATTTTCCAAAGTAGATACTAGTGAATAGTTATATTTTTAAAGAATACTGAAGGTTTGCAGGCTTTTACACAAATATATATTGCCACCCCTGTCATTCCAAGGCTTCCATTTTTGCTTTACTCCTGATTTGAAAATGAGTTCTCTAGGAATTAGTCAACTAATTTCTCTTTTCCTAAGTGCCTAACAGTATGTTCTACAGCAAAGTTATCTGAAATTTTAGTGAAAGTTATCTTATTCTTTTGTCCACATCAGGTCACAATATAGTACCTAATTCATAAAAAAAGGCCAGAGAAATGAAACATAAATGCAGCAATGTATGAATAAAATACATATTATATACAATACCTCAAAATTACTCTCTTTTTAAAAAGATTTATTAAACTTGAAAAGTCATTAGTCAAATTATGCTCTCTGGATTTGACTGCTTGGTCATCTGCCTTAAAATCTGACTTTGAAGTAAAATTAAAATTATAGGTGACTTATTTCTTGGCATTTTTGCATCTATTCTTCCCCTGTTTGTGATCAGAAAAGATGTATACTAACACAATTGACGGTTTCATGCACTTTTAAGACTGTTACTGCCTCCCTCCACCCTTCCTCCCCGCTGCTATTATCTCCCCCTTCCAGCCAGTGCTATCTTCCCCGCCAGTCCCGACCACATTACCAACATATAATCTGCCTTCTCCCTTAGCTACCGCTTACCTCATAGTCATCCGCCTGCTTACGTAGTTAACCCGCCCTAGCTCCAACCCCTCCCTGCAGCCAACCCTATAAAACCAAGTGTACTTCCGCAATAAAGCAGACCTGTTCCTGCGCTCAGGCGGTCTCTGTGGTTCTTTCCTAACCGCGCGTCCCCCATGCCTGGAGAACTCCGGCGCTCCTTCCTGGAGTGCCCCCGCCGGCGGTTTCGCAGGAGCAAGCCCCCCCGATTCTTGGGTCTGAGCGAGGTCGCAACTCTCGGGCTCAGTGACAAAGGCGCCCAATGTAGGGCAAGCTCCTCCCCCGGCCCCTCTCTGCTGCTGCTGCTGCTGTTAATCGGACGGCTCATCCTCTTCTCCAGGTAGGGACCCCTCGCCGTCGTCCTGTCTCTATTTGAACATGGGCGCCTCTCTATCTATGCGTCAGGCGCCACAAGTCAGGGCCCTCGCCGCCCTGCTCGATACCAACGGAGTCCGTGTTTCCCTGCGGCAACTCCAAAAATACTGGGACCTTCTGCTCCCCTTTAATCCGTGGCTCGCCACTTGTCAACTCTGGAGCCCGGACACATACTCGCGACTCATAGATCGAGTCGCCTCTGCAATGGAGCATAAAAAACACTCCTTCCCGCCAGGCCTCTTACCCGTTCTCATCGCCATCCGCGCCTGTCTCCTCGGTGCCCCATCCGAGACTATTCATGAGGCTTCTCCCAAGCAGCCTCTGGACTGTGATCCCAATGAGTCCGCCGAAACTGACTCCCTGTCTGACCAACTTGCGGCCGCCCTCGAGTGTGAGCCCCCCCGTCCGAGCTCCCCGCGGCACACCGAGGCCGCTCCTACGGCTCCCCAAGATGGCGAACTTCCGCCTTCTTCCTCCACCTCTGTCCAAAATGGCGTGCATCTGACTTCTTCTTCTTCAGTTTCCTGCCTCTACCCTCCTCTTCCTGCCCAGTCCACATCCGGTTCCGCCCCGGAAATTGCAGGGCCGCCATCTTCCGCTAAACCGGAAGCTTCCCCAGCGCCATTTTGTTCAAAACCGGATGCAACTGCTCTGCCATCTTGGCCGGCGTCCGGAAGTGACGCGGTTACTCCGCCATCTTGGCCGGTGCCCAGAAGTGATGCGGTTACTCCGCCGTCTTGGCCGGCGCCCGGAAGTGACGCGGCTACCCCGCCATCTTGGCCCGGAAGTGCCCCGCCGCCATTTTGTCATCGCCCGGAAGCTGCCGGGCCGCCATCTTCTCACTCGCCCGGAAGTGCCCCGCCGCCATTTTGTTGTCGTCGAGATGCTGACAGGCCGCCATTTTCTCACTTATTTTCCGCTTATCCCTCGCCACCACCGTATGGCAGTAGCCCTCCACCTAATCCTAGCGGGGCACCCTCTCATACCCCCCAGCTTTACCCACTAAACCCCCAGCCTACGCCGCAGTGGCCTCAAACTTGGCTACCCTTTACAGCGGAAGAGGTCAGGACCCTCCGCAAAGCTGTAAAGGAAGACGGAATTGGCAGCCCTTATGCGCAGCAACTACTTGAGGAGTTGGGGACCCAACTCGTTCTCCCATATGACTGGATTGCATTAGCCTGTGCCATCCTGACGCCCGGTCAATTTATCGAATGGCGCGCCCATTACCAAGTGGCTGTTGACCGGCAAATCATGGAGAATGCCCAGGCTGGCGTCCTCGATCCCTCCGATGCATACACGGGCACTAACAATTATGCAAACCCTCGTTCTTATCTTGAAATTGACCCAGGGTTTTGGCACCGGGTAAAGGTCCTCGTCCAACGGTCATTCTCTCTAGTTTCCATCAAGCAGCCCACCAAGCTCGCGCAGCTGCTTCAAGACTCTAATGAAACTTTCCCAGCATTCGTCACCCGCGTCCTGGAAGCTTGCCAGTGGAAAATTTCTAGTGAAGACGCTCAGTTCGCACTCGCCAAAGAGCTCATCATAGATGGATGCCTTGCGCCCTTCCGGGCTGTAGTCCTCCCCATATGTGACAAAGCTATCCACGAATGGGTTCTCGCCTGCCGTGACGTTGACCCGCAAGTCAAAACGCTCACTGCTGCCTTTGCTTCTGCCATGGCCGTTTCATCTACTCCCACTTCTGTCTGCTTTCAGTGTGGTCAGTCCGGCCATTTTGTCCGCGAGTGCCCTCAGCCAGGCCCAGCACCCCGCTTCGCCCTGCCACCGTGAAGACCGAGAGGCCCTTCTACGCCATGTCCACGCTGTGGAAAAGGATATCACTGGGCTCGTGACTGCCATGCCATCCAAAACTACCAGCAGCCTTTAAACTCCCAGCGGGGCAGGCCTCAGCCCCACCCGCAAGAGGTCCTCAAGAAGACTCCCAAGCCATAATGTGGACAATGCCCATCACACGCCGCCAGAGACCCTCATTAGAGCTTAAAATCGATGGACAATGGCTCGATGGGCTTCTGGACTCTGGTGCTGAAGTCTCCTGTGTTCCCTTCGAGATCGCCGCGTTCAATCACTGGCCCCTCGAAACTGGCCCTCAAGTCATCGGCGCCACAGGAGCCGCTACCTCCTGGAAAACATCTCAGCCTCTGCACTGGAGCGACCGAGAAGGCCACGAAGGCCAAATTTGCCCACTCGTCCTCTCGTCAGTCCAGACGATCTTATGGGGGAGAGATGTCCTCAGCCAGCTAAAAGCCCGAATCACCACAGAAGCCTTCTCAGCTGCGCTGCCCCCCCCCCCTCATAGGGGCCACTGCTCCCATCGCAAAACCTGACCCTATCCCTCTGGAATGGGACACAGAGGAGCCCATCTGGGTCGAGCAGTGGCCCTTGCCAGCTCACAAGCTACAAGCTCTCTCTGCCCTCGTCGAAAAGCAGCTACAAGCAGGGCATATTGAGCCGTCCACTAGTCCCTATAATTCACCAATTTTCGTCATTAACAAGAAAAACACTGGCAAGTTCCGCCTTCTCCACGACCTCCGTGAGATCAACAAGCATATTAAGCCAATGGGATCACCTCAGCCAGGATGCCCGCATCCCACCGCAGTCCCCCAACATTTTCATGCAGCAACCATCGACATCAAAGACTGCTTTTTCTCTATCCCTCTCCATCCCCGAGACTGTCCAAAGTTTGCGTTCACAGTTCCACGCATCAACAACCAAGGGGCAGCACAGCGATTTCAATGGAAAGTATTACCTCAAGGCATGCGCAACAGCCCTACTATATGCCAATTGTATGTCAACCATGCCGTTGAGCCGCTGCACTCCAAGTTCAATCCGGAGCACACATACATCCTCCACTACATGGATGACCTCCTTTTGGCAGCGAGCTCCCATGCGCTCCTTAATGATCTGCTCTCGGCAACAATAACAAACCTCTCCAGCCTCCGGCTTACTGTGCAGTCTGACAAAATAAATCTCCAACCTCCTTTTCAATTTTTAGGCTTTCACTTTCACCAGTCCATTCAACCTGCGAGCCCAAAATTTCACGTCTCTCACAAAATGACACTCACTGAGCTCCAACGGCTTTGCGGGCAAATCAATTGGCTTCGATCAGCTCTCCCCATCACAACAGCGCAAATGCAGCCCCTCTTTGAGCTCTTGCAGACCAAAGATAGCCCACCAACTGCAGTTACTCGTAACATCACCATCACCCCCGCTGCCCGAGAAGCTGTCCAACAGGTCAGTGCCGCTCTACAGCAATGCCGCCTAGAGCAGTTTTCCCCTGACCTTCCAGTTTTAGCCTTAATCCTACTAACGCCAATCACTTCCACAGGCCTCTTATGGCAAGATGGCCCTCTCCTTTTCCTGCATACATCCAAAAGCAAACTTCCAAAAATTTGCCCTTTTATAAGGGCATGGATTGCGTTGGCTACTGACTTAGTACTTCTCTCCATGCAAACATATGGCGTCCCACCGCACACCATTGTTTGGCCTTTAGATGCCAAAGAAGTCACTTCTCTCATCATGAACAATGCTCAAATGCAAAGCCTAGTAGAACTCTTTCGTGGCTCCTTTGACAACCACTATCCTCATCACCGATTGCTGCAAGGAATGTCTCAATTGGCATTTTCCAACCCGTTCCGTCCACTGCCCGCACGGAACCCAATCCCTTCAGCCATCACTGCCTTCACAGATGCCTCTAAAACGGCGTTTGCCACCATCATCTACACTCCTGAGATTCCTGAGCCACAACAACTGCTGTTCGCAAATGACTTTTCCGTTCAAGTAGGCGAGCTTCTAGCTGTCGCTGCAGTCCTCAATCTCCACCCAAACCAGCCCCTCAACATCTTTACTGACAGCCTATACACTCTTCAGGTGTGTCGCAGCCTCCCGCTTGCCACTTTCCTGCCAAGTGATTCGAGCATCGACCGGGCGCTCGCCTTCGTGCAGCGGCTGCTTGAAAAATGGCAGCAGCCCTGGTTCATTGCTCACATCAGAAGCCATTCGGGCCTTCCAGGGCCTCTAGCTCAAGGAAATGACCTTGCCGACGCTTCAGTGTCCGCCCGCCGAATAAACCCAGTCACCCTTCATGAAGACTCTATCGATGGACCGCAGCTTGGAGACTTTGTCAACCAATCTAAGCTTCTGCATTCCCAATTTCACTTCTCTGCGTGGTCCATCCGGAAGCTCTTCCCAGACCTACCCATTGAAACCTGCAAACACCTTGTGCGCGCGTGTCAGACTTGCGCACCACTGCTGCCACTTGGGCCTTTGCAGCCTCAAGGTGTCAACCCCCGCAGCCTCCGCCCGAACTCAAGATGGCAATTAGATGTCACTCATGTCAGCGCATTTGGCCACCTCAAATATCTTCATGTGGCAATTGACACCTTCTCACACCTGTGTTATGCCGTCCCTCTCGCAGGAGAAAGTGCTAAACATTGCATCAAAGCACTTTGCCAGGCTATTCTGTTCATGGGAATTCCATGGGACCTCAAAACAGACAACGGTCCTGCTTATCGCAGCACCGCCTTCGCCAGCTTCGTGCAGATGTATCACATCATGCATCATTTCGGCATTCCATACAACCCACAAGGGCAAGGAATCGTCGAACGCACTCATCAGCAGCTTAAACTGCTTATTCAGAAAGAAAGAGCTTCTTTCCCCCACAAGGCCCCAGTAGACGTTGTAACTCCCTGCCTCATTCACCACAATCTTCTGACTTTTGACAGTCAAGGACTCTCTCCCACCCACAAGCACTGGGGACCTATGTGGCAGCCTTCGCAAGTCCCCCTAGTCCATTGGAAAGACCCTGCCACCAATCATTGGCAAGATCCAGCTCCCCTCCTGGCACAGGGAAGAAGCTTTGCTTGTGTTTTCCCAGATTCTGAGCCGCAACCTCTCTGGATCCCTGGGCGCTGCGTCCGGCCTGCCACAGACCCGCTGGTCCCAGTAAGTGATCAATGCCCTGTGCCTTCAGTGAAAGACAACATTGACAGTAGATATGGCCCAGAAATTGCCCCGTTCACCCGAATCCAGCACCAGCCATCATTGAGAAGTGCCCCCTCATAATCTAAACCCCTACCCCCATCTCTTCCTTACCCCACTCTCTTTATCCTCTTCACCCTACCCGCTCACCTTGAATCGAGAGCGAGGAATTTTCTTTTCTTTTATCTCCACAGATGCTGCCTCGTCAAGTGATGCCTCTCTACAGCTTCGTGACCATTTCCTGCACCTTAGCCTTCTTCGCCCTCTCAGCCGCTGCCAATCAGAATCACCGAACTTTCAACTGGACTCTCTCTCTATTTGACAAAGTCCTTGCCTTCAATGTAACTGCGAGTGCTCCCTCTTTCTCAGTGCACATATGTAATCTCGCCAACCTTCCTGTTGTTAGTTCCAGTGTGGATGTTTCACACAAAACTCATCGATGCTGGTACGACTCACTTATAGGCCTTAGCAACCCCTGGGATTATGGAATCTCTGGATACTCTATCTGCCCTGCCTCTGCAAGAGGCTGCCATGACCCGACACATTTTTTCTGCCCTTCCTGGGGCTGTGAAACAATAGCCCATGGCTGGTCAGGAGCCCCAAACAAAGACCCCTATCTCACTCTGAAAAAGGGCAATGCTTTACAGAATAACATCACGCTCATAGTCAAAGACCCCAACTCCAACATCTGGTTCCAAGGTCGCACATGGGGGTTCCGTCTATACATGGAAAGTTATGATTATGGCTCTATCTTCACTATTGTAAAGAAACAGCTGTCTTCTCCACCCCCCTCTGCCGTCAGCCCAAATCGGGTTCTCAATCCTCCAAAGGCACAACAGCCTCCTTCTCCACCCCACTCCACCTCGCCCGCTCCTTCGCCCGGTACCCCCCTTACCATTGCCTCCCTCAGCTCCCATGCTCCTAAGCCTCACTTACCCCCTGCTCAGTACTTCAGTCCTCTCATCAAATTAATCAATGCCTCATACACCTCTTTAAACACATCTTACCCCAACCTCACTCGGAACTGTTGGCTCTGCCTCTCCCCCTCCCTTCCTCTCTATGAACCTGTCGCCACCAATCTCTCCTTCAGTGAATCCTCTGAACAGAATCCCACTGAATGCAATTGGAACGCCTCCTCTGTCCCCCTAACCTTTCAGTCTGTTTCCTCCACAGGACACTGTGTTCATTCTCGTCGAGGCCCTCACCCCTCCCTTAGTGTTTGCTCTGGTTACTCCTCTCCCAGCACTACTGCCAAATTCTTAATCCCTCATAACACCTCTCAATGGCTTTGTACCTCCACTGGACTAACCCCTTGCCTCAACGTCGCCACCCTCATGGCTAGTAATGAAACTTGTGTGCTTATCCTTCTCGCCCCTCGAGTCCTCTACCACTCTGACACTGACTTTTTCCGCCGTTTGCTACACAAACAAACCTCTCTCCACCTACTAAAAAGAGAACCAATCACTGCAGTCATAACTGTTGCTTCCCTTCTGGGTCTCGCGGGGGCAGGCACTGGCATCGCTGCCCTCGCCACGCAGTCTTCTGCCCTCTCATCTCTCAGACAGGCCATTGATGAAGACATCACCTATCTTCACGAAGCTGTAAAATATCTAAAAGAGTCTCTTAATTCTCTCTCCGAAGTAGTTCTGCAAAACCGCCGCGGCCTCGACCTCCTCCTTCTCAAAGAAGGAGGTCTTTGTGCCGCTCTCGGAGAAGAATGCTGCGTATACGCCAATTCCACTGGTCTAGTCGAAGACAATCTGAGAAAAGTCCAGGAAGGACTAGAAAAACGCCGCAAAGAGCGAGAAAACGCGAACTATTCTTCCAACCTTTTCCATGCCCTCCTCCCTTACCTCCTTCCATTCCTGGGCCCGCTCATTGTCGTCATTTTAATTCTCACTGTGGGCCCCTGGGGCATCAAGAGGGTGCTCAGTATTGCCAAAGATCAAGCCAAGGTTGTGTCCAATGCTGTGTTCAGCTCCTTCGTGCAAGTCCATTACCAACGCCTCGCCACCGATGAGCCCCCTCCCCGCCACCCTCTTCGCCCTCTCCGCCCACGAGACCTACTCTAGCCGCTCCCTGTCATTTCCTTCCCCTCTGATGGGAGTTCTAGGGTATCGCGAAGCCGCTTTGCTGACAAGGCTCGATGTGCGTCTAGCACCGGCGCGCACCGACCCTAAGGGCCAATACATGCATCCTGGCCAGATGCTATGTCATTCGCCCATAGCCAGCTGGGTTTGCCCCTTTTTACCCCTCGCCTTCCCCAACCTATTCTCCTTCTCCCTCTTTGTTTCCCTTTTAAAAACAAAAAGAGAGCAATTGTTACTGCCTCCCTCCACCCTTCCTCCCCGCTGCTATTATCTCCCCCTTCCAGCCAGTGCTATCTTCCCCCGCCAGTCCCGACCACATTACCAACATATAATCTGCCTTCTCCCTTAGCTACCGCTTACCTCATAGTCATCCGCTTGCTTACGTAGTTAACCCGCCCTAGCTCCAACCCCTCCCTGCACCCAACCCTATAAAACCAAGTGTACTTCCGCAATAAAGCAGACCTGTTCCTGCGCTCAGGCGGTCTCTGTGGTTCTTTCCTAACCGCGCTTCCCCCATGCCTGGAGAACTCCGGCGCTCCTTCCTGGAGTGCCCCCGCCGGCGGTTTCGCAGGAGCAAGCCCCCCCGATTCTTGGGTCTGAGTGAGGTCGCAACTCTCGGGCTCAGCGACAAAGACCATTTTTTATTTTTACAATAGGGGCATTTATTTGCAGTGATTTGCATGGGAATAGACAATGTGTACATATGGTGCTGCTATATAGATTTTCCACTTCACACAAAGTCCTTATTCACTATGAGGTTTGGAACTAGGCATCAAAAATGTTAAAGGCCAGCCATCTTACATGCTAAATATGATGCATTTGTGAAATATTGTTCTTAATAGCCTTCAGGAAATGTATTATGACTGTGATTGTTATCATTCAAAACCTAAATAAAGATAGGAATTCTTAAAATAAAATTATAATGTAAAAAAGAATTGGAAACAACAACAAAAATATTTGATATAAGTTAAGCATGTTCTCCAAGTAAAAAATTATGACAATGCCAATTGTATACTGACAAAATGCTACAATTCTGACAAAATGCTACAATTTCATCATTATGTGCTTACTACACACTCAAGGGCATCTATTAAAACAGAAAAAAGAAAAAAAGCACCACCAAAAGTACTAATTATTTCCAATAAAATACACCACTGTAATCCACATTAAATAAAAGCTGAAGTGAGAGAATCCCAGTGGGGTACCATGAATGATTAAGAGAAATCAATAAATTATGTAACAGTAACATCATTGTCGACGGCAACTCTGGAATTTCTCCAGCTGGTTTGTACCACAAGAATATTATTTTGCTTCCAATAAGCAAAACAATCTATTTTAAACATTATTATATACCTCTCTTAAAGTGTGACATCAAATGGTTTTGGTGAAAATTATTCAATTCTATAAGTACACTGAGTTTTATCTGTTAAATTTTTCTGGTAATGCCCACAACTGTAAATAACACCAATCCTTCCATTTGTCAATAGATAAATAATTTGTGGAAAATATATATATATAATGGAATACTACTCAACAGGAAAATGGAATAATTGTTGATATATAAAAAACATGAATAAATGTAAAAGCATTATGACCAGTAAAAGAAGAATGATACAAAAGACCACTGGTTGTTTGATTCCATTTATATATTTCTGGAAAAAACTGAACTATGGGGACTGAAATTTGATCAGCAATTCCAAGTGTTGAGACTGAAGAAAAGAGACTGGCTACAATTTGTTATGAGAGAAATGTTAGGGTGATGGAAACATTTTTTATCTTGATTTTTCCAAAGCTCATAAATTATATATACTGAAAGTGTAAATTTTAATTGTACTTAAATAATACCTCAAAATGTGTTCATGAAAATTAAATGGATGTAATTTTCCCTTTTATAATAGGCTAGATAAGATTACTTATATCTGTGTGGGTCATGCAATAGCCACCAGCCACAAGTGGGTTTATAAATTTAAATTGAACAACTGAAATAAAGTAATCAGTTCCTCATTTGCACTAACCTCATTTCAAGTGCTTAACAGCTTCATGTGGCCAATGACTCCTTTTCTGGATAAGACAACTCTTTCCATTCCTACAGAAAGTTTCACTGGACAGAACAAACATAATATTTAATTTTAGCTTTTGTCTATTCTAAAATATACACTTAGTGCTATAAATTTCTCTAAACACAGCTTTAGAAAGCATCTCTGAATTTTGATATATTTTTATGATCATATAATTCAGATTCTTCACTAATATCTTACATGTTATTCCTTTTTATTTTATGAATTCATTTAGCTCATGAAAAGTATTTATTACACTGAATTTTAGGTGTTTGACTTATACTTCCAATGAATAAACTTCCTCTGGGATAGATTCTGGCAAATTCTTTTTCCCTGTGAATGGGTTATACATTCCTTTCCTTCTGCATATTATGTAATTTTTTGTTGAGAACTAGACATTCTGAGTATTACATTGGTATAACTTTGGAAATCTAATTTCTCAGTCCTCTGAGATTGCTATGTTTTCACTGTTGTTTTTGTTCTTGTTGATGTCTTGAGCTTTCAATTTCTGACTTTTCCAAATTATTATTACAAATAGGGAATAGAAAGAAAGGATGAAGCAAAACAAGTACTGTCTCTTGAAGACTGACTCCCTGCCACTTTTTCCTGAGTAGGTTGGAACAATGGCCAACCTTAAAGCTGACCCTCTGGTGATCAGAATTAGTGAAACAAGAACAGTGATCGGTGCTCGGACCACATCCCGACAGATTTTTTTTTTTCTGATTGTTCCTTTTATTTTATCATAATTGAAAAATGATATCACTTAACACAAATACTTGATAAATAATTACCTTAAAACTTTTCTGTGGTGAAATGAAACAGTACAGATTGAGAGTGCATATAATACCAATACTCATGACAACTTCAAAACAACTAACATTCTTGTAGCTTCAAATTACTACTAATTGTGGCTATTTTTAGGAAAAAAAAGTGCAGAGCTCTTAGGGCCCAGTAAACCAAAAAGACTTCATTTCTTAAAAGGGAAATCTACATTGTCAGAGTTCAAAAAGTAGCTATATCATAGTGTGAAGAGAATATAAATTGCTACCTCTTCCTCACACATCTCTTAAAACAGGCTGAAATAATGGAAAAATATTCAGTACCTCTATATGTAATAGCTAATGAAAATATTTCTACATACTACTTTTTGTCCAAAGTGATTAAGGACAAAAAATAGGAATTCAGGTTGCTGTACTATCTGATAAACTAAACTGCTAATAAGCCTCAGTTAGAAACTCTTTAGACATTATGCCAAGTTGTCTTGGTCTTCTGATCATATATACATATACATATATGTATTTTTTCAAGAAAAGAAATGTTTAACAGATGTAAACTATTTGTAGAATATTTGCCACCAAATATTGTTAAATATATTATCTTGCAGCATGTCACTTTCAAATTAAAATGTCAGAAACAAACACCAATATTTACAGTTCTTTTAAGGAATGTTATATAATGACATATTAAGGTGTAAATTCTTTTGGCTTATAATTCTTAAAAGAATGATAATAGCAAATTCATGCAAAATCTTCAGTGTAAGATTATGATTAAGCTACATTTTACAAAAATATGGTGTAAAATTGCAATAATCCCATTCAACATCCTGGATTAGGCCCCTTCAGGAGGGACTGATAATTTATACAGTAAAACTTTAAAATTTACAGATAAAGGCAGTTCAAAACTGCCATTGAGAAGTACATCTCTAAACATATACAAGTTTCAGACCACAGTTTAAAGTCTGATGTATCAAGTTCATTTGATGAATTAGTCAATTGGCATTTATGATCACATCTATTGCCTTGCTATCTTTAAAATAGGTTTTCAGAGTATCGATCAAACTTTTGGAATACTGTATAAATTCTTTCTTTTGGTGTTCAAGTGCTCTGCGGTTCTGGTATTGATATTTCTTGAAGACATTATTCACTGTATCCAGAAGTTATTTTATGGCACTAGCTATATCCTTGACTGTTTGCAGAAACCTCACTCTGTCAATGATGTCATCTGAGATCTTACTGAGAATTTGTTTAAGTGCTCGTGCTTTTTCATTTAGATCCTGGAATTCTGACTTTGGTCGCTCAATTAGATATTCTTCTACATCATCAGCTGTCATACGAAGGAGAAACTCTGTGAAGTTATTCTCTACACTTTTTTTCTCTAAAATTTTCAAACTGATTCCTTGCATGAGATCCAAATTTTCTTTTTCAGCCTTAATGAAAACTGTTCTCAGTGTCTAAGCTGCAGATAGATTTACTCTTTCTAGCTCATTAAACACAGGATACATGACTGCATAGAGAGGCATAGAAACAATGGAAGTGGTCTCAGCTTCATTCTTCATCTCTTCCATTGTCATCTTCATTCAATGCAGTATTTCTTCTACTTTTTGAAATAAAATAGGGCACAGAACATGTACTGTCCGGCAACTGGGGCACCGACTCCACTTCCCATCTTCCAACCCGACAGATTTTGAAGAACTGGGTCCTTATCACTAACATTGTCAAAAGCCAACTAAAACAGAAACCTGTGCTGAGAACCCACTGCTGCTTGCTGTGGGGTTGGGAGATGGAGTTGGTAGTCACTGCATGGAGGGGGAAATTCACTAATAATTACTGCAATTTGCCATCATTTTCCTCCAGCTCTAATCCTGTTGCTGCACAGTGTTTCAGTAGACCCCTAAATTTCAAAATAGTTGATACCTATATTTTCTGTCAATTCAACAGCTGTTTTCATGGAAGGACTGATTTCTAGAATGTTCTTATTTGCCATCTTCAAAGAATCCTCCTTTCCTGTTTCTTTATGTAGTACAGATACAAATATATAAACTTAAATTTAATCATTGGAAAGACAAATACATTTTATAACAATTAATGAAGATCAATGAAAAAATAATAAGAAAGGGTGACTAATAATGAAATGAAAGAGGAAAAAATACAGATTCTTCACATATTGATACAGTCATAATATACTCTGAAAAAGTAGTGTCAACTCATTTGAAAAGAAATTGAAAATTTTCAGTGAAACAAACAGTGACTAGAACAATTTACAAACTCATTGAGAAGAAATGGAAATTTTAAAATGTTCCATATTTATTAGAGATACAGAAAATGCTCATGTTTCAAATTCATTATAAATGTTCATATAAGTTGTAAATAACATCATCAGGGCACTTCATACTTTTTTTGTTTCTTTATTCCCGTATATGTATTTGTAGTTTATTTTACATATTAAAAAAGCTTTGGCTCCATGATTCTATTTTCATTATAGATATGCAGACTCCACATGAATAGAATATTTGACAGAATTTGATTTATATTCAAATCAACAGGACCTAAGTTGACTACTTTATTACATCAAGTAGAACTTTTCACAACTGCGGCGGCTTGCTCGGTCGGTAGAGGTGGGGTCTGGCTGCAGACGAGGGGTCAGTCCAGCTCTGGACGAGGGGTCGGTCCCGCTTGGGATGAGGGGTCGGTCCCACTTGGGACAAGGGGTCGGTCCCACTTGGGACGAGGGGTCGGTCTGGCAGCAGACGAGGGATCGGTCTCACAAGGGGTTGCGTGGTTCGGCTGACGGGGTCGCCCGGCGAAGCCGGCGACAAAGGGGTCACCCAAAGAAGCAGGCGACGAACTGGGGACAAGGGAGGCCAGGCCCTTGTCGGGGGCTCTCAGGACTGGAGGGCGCATGGCAGAAGAACTACCGCGGAGACAAGGTAAACACGCAAGTCCACTTTATTGAGGGAGACGCAACAGTTTTATAGGTGCTGGGGAAGGCTGATTGGTCGAAGCCACACCCTGTTCTGATTGGTTGCCGGCAAAAGGTCAGTGGGCAGTACTGGACGGGGGAGGGGTGGTGGTTAGGGATTGGCTGTCGCTGTTGCTGGGGGAAGGGGCAGGGTTTAGGGATTGGTGGCTGCTGTTGCTGGGGTGGAGGGCAGACTTGAGTTTCCCGCCCACGCCTGGCTGTTGCTGCTGTCGGGGGAGGGGAAAAGGGCAGACTGGAATTTTCTGCCCTGTGCCTGCGCAGGGAGAAAGAAGAAGGGTGTTGCCTCAAAGGCATCGTGTGGCGCCATCCGGGAGGAGGGGCGGCCGCGGAAGCATGGCTGCCAAGAAGGGGAGACCCGAGGGCACTCTGCGCCCATGCCGAGCTTCCTTCAGGGGTGGCGGTGGGCCCAACCAACCACCCTATTGTGGGGGCAGCGGAATTAGGCCTACCGCAGCCGCTCCCCTCGCCAGGCCAGCAAACCACACTTCAGCCCGAGGGGTGACCGCACACAACTATCATCAAATAGTTATAAACATAACATACCTAAACTTGAATACATTAAATTTTGAAGAGAATATCTAGTATTTGTGTTTTCTGTTTCTCTCTTTTTTTTTTTTTTTTTTTTTAAGGAAAACTGTCTTCTTAAGATATTAATTTGCTTTGGGGAAAAAAAAGTTTCCCAGTTAATATTAGCTCTCTAGTTAGTAGATAGCAAAAAATTATTAATAGAGTAGCCATGGCTCTGCTGGCCTTGTCTTGACTGTCCTGGCAGATGGAATCTCCATGTCCCAGTCTCCTGTTATTTTGCCCATCTCTGAGAATGCTGTAAAGCTATTGGAATCCCCTCCCCCAATAGCCAAAATATTAAGTATAGTGCCATTGTCTCTGTCCTCAGGGTCATCTTCTGTGGGGTCCTTTGCTAGCTCTTCAAGTGTGTTCTCCCTTGCCAATCAGAAAACCAATTCTTCCTCCCCATTGTCTTCTCCTTCCAAGTCTCCTGTCCTCTCATTCAGTGCCTCATCCCCCATTCTTTCCAGCACAGAACCTTTCATGAGCCTTGTGAAGTCCCTTTCAAAAGAGGTGGAGCCAAAATAATCCTGACACCCCTACCCTCAAGGTACAGGCACTTGATGAAGACATTAGTCAAGTCTTTATCCACAGGCACTTTTTTTTTGTCTTTGTTTGTTTTTTTAATGTTACATTAAAAAAATATGAAGTCCCCATATACCCCCAAGCCCCCTCACCCCACTACTCCCCCCATAACAACAACCTCCTCCATCATCATGAGACATTCATTGCATTTGGTGCAGCAGTGCTCAGAGATGTATTCACAGATACTTTCAGTCAGACTGTGTTCCATAAGCACCTGATCCAAGCTGAATAGACACTTGTTCAAGCAGTTCACACAACCAGGAAACACAGGTTCAGATTCACAAACTGTACGTTCTTCCCCACTGACTTCTCCCACTGATACCTGCTCCTTTTTTAAAGTGCCCAAAATGGAGGCTAACATTGAAGACACTAATTTGTGCCTTTTAGAAATCATATATGAGCCTATTCAGCTCCTTAGGAAAACTATAGGGGAAGAAGTTGGCAGCCATTGGCCCAAAGCCTTATTTTCAAGTGCTTCAGAACTCTCCAATCTGTCTGACTTGAATGGTCACTTGGGAAGCAATAACAACTACAGCTTCAAAGAAGAAGAATATGGAAATTGCTCCAGCAGTGATTCCAGCATCCCCAAAAGTGACAACTCAAAGTCCACTGATATGTGGGAGCACTGGAACTGAAAAATTCCCAGGTTAGCAGTCAAAAGGATTTAGGTCTGAAGACAAGTTCTTTTTTCTTTAGAAATGTTCTCTGTCTGCCTTAGTGAGCAAAGAATATGAAGAGTTCTGTGAGTTATAGAGTGAGGATTTTGATGCAGAAACAGATGGGGAGAGTCAAGTTGATAAATACCCAGATCTCCCTCTGAAGCCACAGGTGCTTGCAGAAAATGGCATGATTCTTGACAGTGAAGATGAGGGGGACTTTGCCAAGCACCTAGAATTACCAATGAAGCTTTGGGTTTCATTAAATTGTGTGTCTTTGCGAACCCCATTCTTTCCCTTTACCATTAAGTCGATGAACTCTTCCTGGAAATTAGCTTTGGATTCATCACTGCAGTTTGCAGAATTTGTTATTTTATGCTACCAAGTGTTCATAAATATCAGAGATTGCACAAAAATCTATAACATTGGAACACAAGATCTCTGGATGTCAAAGAATCTGAAATATTAAAGGGATGAATGAATGAGATTTACAACTATGATCTAGAAACTTACCATGTGACTTTTATACATTCAGTCTTTGTTCAGCTTGAGGGTGGGAACTTAAGAATTTCAAAATCCAATAAAAATATATCCAAGAGGGTGAGCTACAATGAAACAAAGCCAGAGATCACCTACATTAGCCAGAAAATCTACAACCTTTCAGAGAGCAAGATTTATCATGTACCTTTTAAAAATGTGACTCAAAAACTAATCTGGAATAAAAAGAACCCCATTTGTATAGAGATTGGGGGAACAAGTTGATTTTACATCCAAGACACAGACTGATAAGGAGACTTCTGAAAAGAAACCGCCTGCTGAGAAAAAGCTGGTAAGCAAAGATTCTAAGAAGTTACCATCCTAAAGAGGGAACAAGATCTGGCCAATGAGACCAGGTACTGTATTTTTTGGGGATAACTGGCCAAGAAAAGGAGGAATCATTTAGCTGATTTATTCTGGCATCTAAACTGAAGTCAGAAATCAAGAAGCCACCAGGTGTCTCTGGAAATAAACAGGGGTTTTGCCCATACACAGCAGATACAGCAGTTCCTCAGGCACCTGACCCACAGCCACAGCAGTAGCCATGGCAACGTGGTTCTGTCCTAGACAAATATGAAGGAGTTCTTGGGCAGTGTGCGACAGAAGATGCTTATGGACTGTGCCGTGTACATGGCCAGGTACATCCCCCAAGAAACCTGAAGCCCTAAGAAAGGCCCAGTGCAGAGTGCAGAGAGCAGCTCCATGTCTAGGAAAAAGGTTGCCAAGGGATCTACTGTCTGAGGAGGAAGACAGGAAGCCTGGGTGAATGCCTTGCTTGGAAAAATATTGGGGGATTTCTTGGGAGAGAATTATTGGTCAGTCTGGTGTCTAAGAAAATCTAAATGAAGCTCAGCAAAATAAAGCTCCTCTACTTTATGAATGAGCTAACTCTGGCAGAACTTGACATGGGAGTGACTGCCAAAAATCCTTCAGGCTTTCAAGCCATATGTTTATCATCAGGGACTCTGGATCTATATGGAAATGTCCTACAATGGGTCCTTTCTGATAACTCTTGAAACCAAAAAGAATTTGACCAAATTAGGTAAAGAGCCTCCTGTTGAAGCCCTGAAGAATGGAGAAATTGGCAAAGAAGGTTGCAGACCCAGGATGTACTGCCTGTCTGAAAGTGATGAGGAGTCCTCCACCTCTGGCTCCTTTGGTGAAGATCATGCACCACAGCCCAGTGGGGAGATAATCAGCTCCTTCCAGGGCCTGAAGGGTATGTTGTAGATTGTCAAGCAAGTGAGATTATGAGGTTTGTAGACAAAATCACCAAGTCAAAATATTTCCAGAAAACAATGGAGACAGAGTTCACTAAAAAGAAAATGGAACAAGTTTCCAATACTCCCCTACTGCTAACTGTGGAAGTACAAGAATGTAGAAGAACCTTGGAGATCAACATTCTACCACTCCCAAATGGACTAATATAGTATGGTTTCTGGAAACCACCATATGTGGAACTGAAAGTTTAGCCAACACTTGGAGAGACTGAAGAGACTTTAATTCATATGACAGACTGAATAGAGAAGAAACTGGAGGCAGAATTTCAGAAAGTTGTCATGCCAAACAAGGATGATGGTTCCATCCCTATAATGCACTCAGCCCTGGACCCACACTCTACTTTCTGCTTCCTCAAAGACCCACCTGTGGAGGGTACTGAGGAGCTGTGAGGTAAAGACGTGACATTCCCTGTATTAGATCTCGCCTACAGGTGTGGGGCTTTTGGCTGTCATCTTGTTGTACACTGGCCTTCACTTGTACCACAGCTGTTTTGTAAAAGACTGACTGCTTCTGCTCTCTGCCTTCTGGTGCCCATTCCACTGTGAGGTGTTAGTCCATATATGCAGTGACAGGTGTCTGCATTGCCTGCTGTAAAACTTTTTCTCTAGTCAAAGGAAACTGGTAAAACCATCGAGGTGTATCCAGAAGCTACAGGTGACTCACACCATGGCTTGTGGAAGTCCACCGGTTATTGTGAGAGAAAGAGCACATGAAGAACAAAGCTGTTCAATTGGAAGGCTTCCGCTTGCCTACTCAACTCCTCCAAAGCTTTTCCTCAGGCAGCGAGTGCACAATGGAACAGTTTTTGACTTCTAGTTTATATGTGTGATTGCAGTCCTTCACACTCCCAGACAATGTCAATGTGGTAATATATGTGGAGGGTGGGGAGTGGAATGGTGGCAGCCATTTCATTGGTGGTAAAAGAGATATCATAGCAACTCTTTTCATACACAATTGTGCATTTTGGAAGCAAGTATCCATAGAACATACACACACACTAACATACTATCAGCTGGGGTGGGAACGGGGATTTATTGAACATTAGGTAAATCCTTGAGAACAAACTATCCCAAGCCTTTTACCAGTGAGGTACAATCACCTGATTTGTAACTAGTACTTAATATTTTCCTAAGACATGAGTATACATGAAAATGTCAAACAGGGAACGAACACTGGATGGTTCCTGTTGTATAGATGAGGTGGAGACAGAAAGCCAGAGCAATCTTGCCACCTGGCATTTCCTGTCTGCTGCTGGAAGTTTTATATAAGAATATAAATACTTTGTTAATCTATTTGGTTTGGGATAACCTTGTGGGAAGTTTCCTTTTTTGATGACCAAAATGGAGAGCTGCTCTCTATATCATCTTGAGAATCAAGACCAAATGGTTGCTAAACATCAAAAACTATATATCTCAAAATTAACATGACCTTTTCTTAATGTTAACAACCTTATCAGAATGTTAACATTGCAAGTTTGGGGGCTCCTTCTAATTATATAATTTGTTTTGGAAGTAAACATAAGGCAAATTTTTACTGTTCAATACTTGATTTGACATCAAAATAACTTACTTCTGTGGACAAAACAATTGTTTTGTTTTTGTTTTCTATAATCTGCTTTATTGTCCCAGTTTCCTTGTCTCTTAGAAAAGTTTGACCCAGACTGGCCAGCCAGTTTCCAAGTTTTCAGATCTCTGAAAACAGGTGTTGGGGCCCAGTTCATTCTGCTGGGCTCTTTTTTTTTTCATCATCATGGGACATTCATTGCATTTGGTGAATACATTTTGGAGCACTGCTGCACCACATGGATAATACTTTACATTATAGTTTTCACTTTCCCCCAGTCCACCCAGTGGGCCATGAAAGAACATACAATGCCTAGCAACTGTCCCTGCAGTACCACCCAGGACAACTCCAAGTCCTGAAAATGCCCTCACATCATATCTCTTCTTCCCTCTCCCTACCCTCAGCAGCTACTGTGGCCACTTTCTCCACATCAATGCTATAATTTCTTCCATTACTGATCATAATAGTTCCATAGTAGAATATCAGTAAGTCCACTCTAATGCATATTCTATTCCTCCACCCTGTGGACCCTGGGATGGTTATGTCCACTCTACCTCTATATCGAGAGGGGGCTTAGATTCTACATGGATGATGGATACAATTCTCCTGCTTGCAATTGTAGGAACTCTTGGCTCCCTGGTATGGGGTTGACCGTCTTCACCACCCTGTTAGCTTTCTGGAGTAAGTCCAATAAACCAGAGGGTAGGAGTTGCAAGCCTGTTGAGATTCAGGGACCTGGCTGTCACATGGACAGTCCAGAGATTCAGGCCCCCTGAGTATACACCAACACCAGAAGAGGCACGTTTTTTAAACAACACCTTGCCTGATCTTTGAAGAAATTAGTATATTGAGAAAAGTAAAGCTGAACACTTATTGGATTATTTTAATTGTACCATTAAAACATTTGAATTAAATTATTTGGCCATTCCAAAGAAAATAGTAGGCCAAGGAAAGCAATAGCAACCTATACATGTTTATGATATCAGTAGTATCCATCCTTAATAATATTAGGAAGGTGAAGGGTCTTTTACTTTCTAAAAGGTGGTAGTCAGATTTTTTCCTGGTACAAAAGTCCTAAAAGTGATGAAAGAAGTTTTTTTTTTTTTTTAATCATAAGTTGGATGGTTCAGCAGGTAAAAACAAATATCTGTAATATCTAGAAAAATAGAAAGTGTCAATTAGTCCTCACAGATATTATCACAAGATAGCAACATGAAACAAGTTTTGACCAATATATTTGACTTTACTGGGATTCATGAAATGCAAAATGAAGCAAAATTTTGATTTTATAAAGAATGGTTGGGTATAGATTGCATACTATCCATGCAATTTAAACATACCACTGATTCAAAATTTATTTAATAGAGGCCACAGTGATCAGAACTTAGTTATGCAGCCATTGCAAATGACAATCCTCTTATTTGGACTCAGATGTAAACAAAGATAAACTTGAAAGCATGTGACCTTGCTAGTATATATCTCATGATTCATGGTTAAAGGTAATCACAAGTGAGAGCAAGCAAAAAATAATAAACTGCTGAAGATACTCACTGAAATTTTAAAAGTCATAATCAAAATGATGGGATATGACTTTCCAGGGTGCCATTCCCCCATAGAACCTTTGTAAAACTAGCAAAATCTGGAAATTTATCAAAGTTAATGCACTGATATTGATCATTGCCTTGTGGCTATGCTGTGAATGTTCTGTTTGTTGTAGGCATTACACACCACTTGTACTGGGTGTGGAAACAGGCATTATATGATTCAGGAAACAATTTCTCTGTCTCTGTATATGTAAATTTTTAAAATTTAAGATTGTTTCAAGATAAAAATAAATAAGAGCCATTTAAATACCTCCTCTTAGATTTATGGTTGAGAAACCAGAAAGTTAATGGAATACTGACATATTCCCTATGGAAGTAAGAGAAATATCTTGTTTGGAGTCAATCCTTTTATTAGTGGTATTGTTAATATATCATTAGGATAGTGGACTATATGAAATTCTTGTTGGCAACCCTCATAGAGTTTAAATAATTTCTCCTCTTTTGGGAGAAGTCCCCTCAGATTTGTATTCAAAGCAATTCACAGTCAACATTTTTTCTTTTTTCTTTGGTATATAATTGAATCTCCCAAACACCACTCCCCAGGGAAGATTTCTTTATCTTTCTCTTTATTTTTTTTTTTACAATTAATATCCTTAAGCTTTTTATGAGCAATATGAAAAAATAGTAACTTTTGTGAGTAGAAGTGAAAGTGGGAAATATTAACAGATGCATATAATTTCCAAATTGCCTTTATGCTTTAAATATTTCTCAAGAAAAGAACATCAATTAAATTTTGCATTCAAATAATTAAGCATATTATTGTATTATAAAATGATAATATAATCATTTAATATTTGAATCTCATTATGAAAATGCTTTTATTTGAAAAATGCTATTAACATGTGGTGCATAAGGTAAGTAACTTGTAGTTTATAAATATCTAGATCATAATGAAGGCAATTCTCCAAGTATAAGTCAGGTAAATACCATTGAAATCTGAGTTGTCACATCACATATTTTTTATCTTTATAGAGATCAAAACTCAACACTTCCTGATTATACAGGAATGAATATAAAAATATCATGACAATGTTATTTGTACTATATGCATCTGTACGCTTTCAGGAAATTTTGAAATTCAAAAATAATGAGTATCTTTTATGAAGATGCTTAAGAAACTAAAATCTAAATGCTTCATCTAGATTTATGAAATTATCAAAAATTCTTTGACTCCTAGAAAGTTTTCTCCCCATTGGGAATAGAAGAAATTGGAAAATGAAGAAATTATAGTGCAGATATATATAAATCAATAAATGAATGCTTTATGTAGTCAAGAAGTAGAACAAAAATTGCCATTTATCTTCACTTCCAATATTGAGATTTATCCTAATCAACACTCAAACATATAGAACAATTATGAGCTTTCCAGAGCTAGGGAAATACAAGGAAATATTACCTATAAAATAATGGCAAAAATACTTGAAAAGAATAGCATCTTAAATTTTGTTCAATACATATCATTCAAAATTCAAATGAAATTCTTATAAGTAATTAGATATAATGTTTATATTAAAGAGTACAGAAAGAGAAATTCAGAGAAAACTAATTTTTTGTTGGTGTGAAAGAAATTCTTATTCTTGTGAGATGCATAAATTTATAACCAAGTGAAACAATTGAAAATGAATAAGGTAAGTATTTTACAGATAGCCTATATTTAAATATGTAAAACTGAAGGGTAGGTAGGTGGGAGATGGAATGTGGGATGAGAAGTGGAAGATGGCATTGGATGGAAGTTGAATGCTTATATGATAATAGTTGGGCTTGATGGTGACCCACTATAATGAATTGAATAAAACACTTTTGATTTATGGATGTGATTGTGGCTGAAAGAGAAGTCTAGGAGAGAATAATGTTAGTTGGAGGGCAGTTGGATGTTAATAAAGGGACTGTATAACATTGATTTTGGCAGGAAATGAGGATTGTGATTAATAATATAAATAGAGATATGTTCTTCTACTACAAGATGTTATACATGTGGTGATATATGGGAAAAATATAACTAATGTAATTGATAGACTATAGTTAACAACAATACTGTAATGTTTTGTAGCAAATTTGGTACTATAATAAAACTAAAGTTGAAAAAAGAATATGGGTTTAGTTTGGGGAGATATGATTATGACTGAGCATTTTTTCCTCTCCATTTTTTTTCATTACTAAGGGATATTGACAGCGTTGTTTAACTATTCTGTGTTTATCTGTGTAACTTTCTGAACACTAGAGGAACATTTGAGTTTGTAGTTGGAGTTAGATGAGATAAAAGTGCCTGGACAAGTTGAACCAGCAAGATGGCAGTGGAGTAAGGAACTCCTAGAGTCAGCTCCTGCTACAGGGCAGTTAGCAAACACCCAGAGCTCTCTGAAGCTAGCTGAAGCACCTGTTTGGGGGCTCCAAGAGGTCAGAAGAGCATCCTGCAACATCCTTGAAGGAATGGAAGGAGGAGACTGTCCATCTGCAGAGAAGACTCACAAGTACAGCGCTCCACACCATGGAGGCCATGCCCATCCTCCACTGGAGGCACAAGCCACCTCAGGAGCTATTCTGCAACTGGAATTGAAAGCTCCACTTGCCTAAAACAGGGAGAAAGAGAAAGTGGGGCACTAATTTCAGTTACTGATGAGTAAATTCAGTGGGCAAAATTATAATCCTGAGAAAAGCTGTAGTTTGAGGCTGTCCAAGCCAGAAAGAGTCTGGTAGCTGATATCTTAACTCCATTACTTGCACAAAGGGAAGTGGGGCAGACTGAAAATCACAGAGCTGGTGGGGACTGGCTTTTTTCCATCCAGACCAGATTGCAGCTCTAACTTGGGCTGCAACATCACCTCTGGGAGGGAGAAACCTGCGGGATCCTGTGCCAGCCTCTCCCGGAAATTACCAGCCAAGCTGTGGAGGCCAGTGATTACCTTACTCTAGCAGCATGAGCCACCCCAGGAGCTATTTTGTGGCTGGAATTGGAAGCTCTATTTCCCAAAAAAAAGGGGAGGAGGAGATAGCTAGCTTCTGATTTTGGCTACTGATTGGTAGACTTGGCTAGCTAAGATATAAACCTGGTAACAGCTGGGGTGTGAATCAGCCCAAGCCGGGAAGAGGCTGATGGCCGCGTTTTTAACTCTGCCCCAGCCTGAGGGAAGTCTGGCTGACACAAAATCACAGTGACCTTAGGAAGCAATTTCATTTGCCCAGATTGGCTTACAGCACTCCCTAGGCTTCAGCCCTGCCTCTGGCAGCCCTATCCAGGAAACTGCAGATAACTTTGGCTGGCATAGACCTAAAATTGGAAGTCTACCAGGACAACTGCCATCATCTTGGAACCGCACAGCATAGATTGCTGGCCACACTTGCAGCACCATCCTCACCCCAGGCAGGGGAGAAAGGGGTGTGAAGTTGCATCAGTCTCTCTGGGCAAATACAGTCTAGGTCGGCATTACTTGGATTATTCCAAACAGCTGTGACTTGCCCCTACCCCTGGCAAAGGAGAAAATTGGAAGAAGCTCCATTGGTCCCTGGTGCAATGAGGGCAGCTTGAACACCACTATATTCTTGGCTCCTATTGCACAACCAGCTAGAGAGAAAGGGAAGGGAGCTCTAAACTAAACAGATAAACTGTACCCAGAATAAATATTCTAGTAAGCCGTATGTGAAGACACCGCAAAAAATCACATTCCACACCAAGAAACATAAAACTATGGCCCAGTTAAAGGAACAAGATATGCCTCCAGATGACATAAAGGAGTTGAGACAACTAATCATAGATGCTCAAACAAATCTCCCTAATAAATTCAATGAGATGGCTAAAGAGATTAAGGATATTCAAAAGACACTGGATGAGCATAAAGAAGAATTTGAAAGCATACATAGAAAAATAGCAGATCATGTGTGAATGAAAGGTGCAATAAATGAAATTTAAAAAATTCATTGGAATCATATAATAGCAGATTTGAGGAGGCAGAAGAAAGGATTGGTGAGCTTGAAGAAATGGCCTCTGAAAGTGAATACACAAAAAACAGATGAAGAAAAGAATGGAAAAAATTGAGCAAGTTTGCAGGAAACTAAATGACAGCAAAAGGTGTGAGAATATAAGTGTCATGGGTGTCCCAGAAGGAAAAGAGAAGGGAAAAGGAGGAAAAGGAATATTTGAAGAAATAATGGTATAAAATTTCTAAACCCTATTGAAGGTCATAGATATCTATGTCCAAGAAGCACAATGTACTCTCATCTGAAAAAATCCAAATAGACCAACTCTGAGATACATACTAAAACTAAAAGAATGTCAAATGCCAAAGACAAAGAGAGAATTCTGAGAATAGCAAAAGAAAAAAAGAGCATAATATATAAGAGATACCTAATAAGATTAAGTGCTGATTTCTCACCAGAAGCCATGGAAGCAAGAAACAGTGTTCTGATATATTTAAGATACTGAAGAGAAAAACTTCCAGCCAAGAATCTTATATCTGGCAGACTGTCTTTCAAAATTGAGGATGAGATTAGAATATTCACATATAAACAGAAACTGAGAGACTTTCTAAGAAAGAGACCAGATTTTCAGGAAATACTAAAGGGCATGCTAGAGCCTAAAAAGAAGAGATAGGAGAGAGAGGACTGGAAGAGACTCTAAAATGAAGATTATATAAATAAATGTAACTAAAAGTGTCCAAAGACTGGGGAGAATAAAATATGGCAGATAAAACTAAAATAGTCAGGAAAAAAAACTTAACCAATGATGTAAAACACTTGTTTTCAGAAAACGGCATCTCAATATTAAAAGAAATCAAAAGAGGCCTAAATAACTGGAAGAACATCCCATCCTAATGAAATAGAAGACTAAATATCATTAAGAAGTCAATTCTACTCAAATTGATAAACAGATTCAATGCAATCCTGATAAAAATTCCACCAGCATTAAGGAAAAAATTGAAAACATGATCATCCAATTTATTTGAAAGGGCAAGGGGTCCTGAATAGGCAGAAACCACAAAAAAGGAAAAGTGAACCCTCATCTCCAGACTTTAAATCATATTATCTAGCTGTAGTGGTAAAAACAGCATGGTACTGGCCTAAAGACAGACACAATAGACCAGTGGAACCAAATTGATGGTTCAGAAACAGACCCTCACATGTATGGTCCAGTGATTTTTGATTGCCTGTCAAACACACACAGCTCGGGCAGAACAATCCATTCAACAAACGGTGCTGAAAGAATTGGATATCCATAGCTGAAAGAAGGAAAGAAGACCCCTATCTCACACCTTGTCCAAAAATCAACTCAAAATGGATCAAACACCTAAAAAGAAAAGCAAGAACCATAAAACTTCCAGAAGAAATTGTAGGAAGATATCTTCAAGATCTTGTGGTAGGTGGTGCATTCTTAAAAGAGATAAGAGGAGGACTGAGTGGACTACTGATGTTTAAAGTATGTAGAAGTTTTAATTAGCTTTACTGTAAAAGTGAGGAAATATATAGAGAGGATAGTAATACACAATGAGTAAGGTGAATGTTTAGATTGTCTATGTTGTTGCATGTATCAGAAATTCATTGGTGTATATATGCCTCATTTTATTTGTCTATTCATTGGTTAATGGATATTTGGGTTGCTTCTATCTTTTGTCAATCATAAATAATGCTGATATGAATATCAATGTACAAGTACCAGTTTGAGTCCCTACTTTCAATTTTTTGTGTATATACCTAGAAATGGGATTGCCAGGTCCAATGGTAACTGGGTACTAAAATTTCTGAGGGATCACCAAACCTTCTTCCAGTTGGAAGGCCACCAAGCTTACCCAACTGGTAAAGAATGACCTCTTCAACAAGTGGTGCTGGGGGAACTTGGCATTTGTATTCAAAAGAATGAGAGAGAATCGCCATCTCACGCCCTATACAAAAATTAACTCAGTATGGGTTAATTATTTAAGAACCAATATCATAAAACTCCTAGAAGGTAATGGAGGGCAGCATCTAAAATATCTTGTAGTAAGAAATGGTTTCATAAACTTTATACCCAAAGCATGAGCAATGGAAGACAGAACAGGTAAATGGGAGCTCCTCAAAGTTAAAAATTTTTGCACTTCAAAGGAATTTGTCAAGAAAGTGAAAAGGCAGCCTACCCAATGGGGAAAAATAATTGGGAATATCTTATCCAGTAAGGGCCTAATGTCCACCATATATTTTTAAAAACCCTACATCTTTTAAATGAAAAGACAAACAACCCATTTTAAAAATGATTACAAGATTTGAATAGACACTTTTCCAAAGAGGAAATACAAATGGCAGAAAAGCACATGGAAAGACGCTCAACATCACTAGCTATTAGGGTACAATGAGATATCAATTTGTATCTATTAGACTGACAGCTATTAAATGAACAGAGAAATACAAGTGTTGGACAGAATGTGGAGGAATGGGAACTCTTTCACTACTGGTTGGAATGTAGAATATAGAATGGTAAAACCTTGTGGAGGACAGTTAACTACAGAATTGCCATATAATCCAGCAATCCTACTGCTGAATATATACCCAGAAGAACTGAAAGCAGGGACACAAACAGATATATGCAGAACAATGTGCATAGACGTATTCAGTATTCAGTATTGCCGAAAGGTGGAATCAACACAAGTATCCATTAACAGAAGAATGGATAAGCAAAATATGGTATATACATACAATGGAATATTACTCAGCTATAGAAAGGAATGATGTACTAACATACACAACAACATTGATGAATCTTGATGACCTTATGTTGAGAGAAGTAAACCAGTTACTAAAGAAAAAATATTTCATGACCTCACTGATATGACCTAAGCCTACTGAGCAGACTCGCAGAGTTAGAGTCTGGAAGATAGGTTATCAGGCGATAGAAAGGGAGTAGAGTAGGGTAAGCCTATACTCAAAATAGCCAAAACTCATGTTTAGGTGGAAAGAGATGGTTTGGTAGCAGAAAGGGGTGATGGTGGTTGTGGTAGTTTGATATTTATGAATTCCAAAAAGATATAGATTATGTTCCTTTGGTCATGGCACACTTTGATTGATTTAAACTCAAAATATTTACATTTATTTGATTAAATCAAGATAGCATTTTGGTTTAAATACATCATCAAGGCACACAGAGTTAAGTCCCTAATGCCTTGGTGAGCTATATAAATAGACACTCAACCAAGAAGAAGGAAGGAAATATATAGTGGAAGAGAGACAGCTCCATGGACACAGCAAAGGCCCTGAGAAGAGAGATGAGCTATTTATCTGGTAGATGGCAGCTGAGGAGACCAGAGTTCTGAGCAGCTGAGCAGTCCTGGAAAGAAAAGAGCCCTTCAGCCTACAACTGAGATCAGAAGTTGGGCCCAAGGATCCTTAAGAGGAGAGAGAAAGGCTGAACCCTCGCAGATGTCTTCTGTCAACTGGCTTCAACACATTGCAAAAGACTTTGGTGAGCAATTAATCTTGAGTTGAACTCTTTAGGTCCTTGTAACTGTAAGATTTTACCCAAAATACACTTTATAAAAGCCTACAGATTTCTGATACTTTGCACCAACACTGTTTTTAGCTGACTAATACAGTGGTATAGTGATGTGAGTGGGGTTGATGGTTCTGGAATGTGAAGGTGAGCAGGAGGGAGGTTGGGATGAACTATCCATGGAACTGAGGGGAGGACTAGAAGAAGGTTAAGTGAACTCTGGGGATTTGTAGGTCTGTAGTTGAAACTACAAGGATGGGAATGATTACTTTGGCAAGTATGGCAGGGAGGATCACTGGTGCTAGGCATTGGTGATGGGGGGTATGTGGGAAACAGTGTACCTGAGGCATTCTTCTATGGGATATGAATGCATCCATCTTGTCATAGTATGTTATATCTGTGGGTGGAGACCCACACACTAAACAAGAAAATATTAAACTCCCATCCTGGGGAGTCAAACATCTCCAATATATAGGGAGTGCCTAAAAAAAGAAAGCTGACCAGTATGTCAAATCCCCAATATTAATGCAAGTAACTATGAACTTTATTCTTTAAAACTGAAACTTAGTGATTGCCATAAGTTCCAAGGGAAGGGGAAGGTGGAATGGGTGGAACATTGGGCATCTTTGGTGTACTGGAATTGTTCTGCATGATCTTGCAATGATGGATACAGGCCATTATACATTTTGTTAGAACCTATAAAATTATATGGTGCAAAAGGTAAACCATAATGTAAACAATTGACCGTGGGTAGGAGCAATGCATCAATAGTTGTTCATCTATTTTAATGAAGGTACCATATTCATGTTGAATGTTATTGGTAGAGGAGGGTATGGGGGTGAAAAAGGGAGGGAAGTGTATGGGAATTCCATTTATTTTCTATGTGATTTTTCTGTCACCTAAAGCTTCTCAGAAAATAAAGTGAAAAAACAAATAGTCACTGGTGTTGTGATTGGTGGATGTGTGGGGAGGTGTGCACCTGTGACATGCCTTTATGGCAAATGAATATGTTCAAGTGGTTATGGGGCACTGTCTTGGTGAGTGGAGACCCATACAATAAGCAAAAGAATATTGAATTCCTAACCTAAGAAAGGCTGCTACAGTCTCTGAAAGAATGACAAGAATCCCCTGAGTACATGGGCAGTTTCTAGTGAATGAGGTCGGACCGGTATGCCGGGCCCTTAATATTGATGGTTGGACTTATGAACCCTGTTCTTGTGAAATTGAAACTTAGCATAATATTATATATTGCCTAAAAGTTACCTCTGGAAAGCCTCTTGTTCTTCAAATGTGGCCTCTCTCTAATCTAAAATCAGCATATAAATACACTACCTTCCACTCAGCATGGACCATGACTCCCAAGAAAGAGCCTCCAAGCCTCAAGGGATTATTACCAAGCACCCCATGATAGGTTTGGAAAAAGACCTTGACCCAAAAAGGGAAAATGGTAAATGCAAATGACTATTTATGGCTAAGAGATTTCACAGTGAGTTGTGAGATCATTCCAGAGGTTGTGCTTGCCCATCTCAACAGGATCTCATTGATTGCCACAGAAACAGTGCCACAAACAACAGGGCTCCTGAGGGCTCTACAGGCATCTAGACAATATAGGTAATGCAGACAATCTCAGGAATTTGGCACCCTGTCAGAGGGCCTTAATTTGGCATATATGATCATTAATGTAAAAGAGTTAGACACTTTATAATTTTCCTACAAATAATTCTTCTGCTTCTTTAATTTGAACTTTTGATTAACACTATACTCATTAAATATATGTCCCAGAGACTTCAATCTTCAGTCTGTTCATATGTCAGTTGAGCCATGAATCTCAGCAGAGTTGCAACATCTACTCTCATGTTCTTCAGACTCACGCAGGACAACTAACAAAAGGATGATGATGAAAAACACCCATTTCAAAAAATAGGAAGTATCTACAACTGCAACCAATACCATTCCATCCATTTGCCCCATGGGATCTAAACCCCCTCTCAATCAGAAACAGAGTGGGTATCACCATCCCCAAATCTTCAAGATTGAGCAATGAGCAACGTAAGGGGGAAGTGCAACTACAGACTAATGTAGATGTATTATGATTCTAGCAATGGAAAGTCAATGGCCACCAGAGGGTATTGGGGGATGAAGGGGGAAGAATAGGTGTAACATGGAGCATTTTTTGTGATATTGGTATCGTTCTGCATGATATTGCAATGATGGATACCATCTATTATCCATTTTATCAAAACCTATCAAACAGTGCAAAGTCTATACTATAATGTACACTATAGACCATGGTTAGTAGCAATGCTTCAATATGTGTTCATCAATTGTAATAAATGTACCACAGTAATGAAATATGTTGTTAATGTGGAAATGTGTGGGAGGGTAAAAGTGTATATTCTAAAGCTCCTTTAAAAATAAATAATAAAAAAAGGAAAAAGAAGTAGTACCAATGCTACTTGGTGTGAAATGGTATCTCATTGTGGTTTTGATTTGTTTTTTCCTAACAGCTTTTTGGCCACTTGTTAACATTCTTTGGAGAAATGTCTATCCAACTCTTATTGAATATGCAGTTTCCAAATATTTTCTCCTATTAAGTAGTTTGTGCTTTAATTTTCATGATAAAGTCCTTTGTAAAACATATTTTTAAGATTTTGATGAGGTCCTGAGTTAATCAGGTTTCTCTAGGGAAACAGAATCAAAAAGAGATATCTGTCAATAGTATGCAGGCAGGCTGCTTCTAGAGGCTACAATGAAAGTTCAGTGAAGGTACTTGATGAGTTCTGGGAGATGTTGTCTGGCCAAAGATGATCTGGGAAATTCTCAATGCTGAATTCACTTCCTCTTTTAAGGCATTCAACTTATTGGGTTAAGTGTCACTCATTGCTCATGGCAATCCCCATGACTGATGTAATTATAACCAGCTATCTATGATTTACCACTGCAGTAAAGTCAATGGTGACTAATGTCCATAATGCCCTTCTATTACAGTTAGCCCAATGCTTACATGACCAAACAACTGGGCAATATTACCTGGTCAAGTTAACACAAAAGCCTATCACAGTCTACCCTTATCAACTCAGCAACCATAGACATTACCTTAAATCATACTTAGTCTCTAAGTAAAAACAACAACAGACATATTGATATATTATTTCCACCTAACAATGTTCAACTTTCCTGCATACACCTGGAAATGCATTAATTCTGTACAGACTAGGGTGCAAATTCTTGGGTAATATTCACTCTAAAAATTGACAAACTCAAATATTATCACATGAAACTGAAGCAACTTGTTATATATAAGGGGAAAGTTTGGGGAAGAAGAAAAAGAAATTGATTTTGTATACATATACAATCATCATCATAATGAAACAAGGAAGAAAGATTCATGACCATTATAGTCCTCATTTCTGTAACTAGTCATGTGGTTGAAGTTCATATTTATCACTACCTTCTTCCACTACCGATTTCATGTTTCCATTTCCCTCAGCAAGCACGTCAGCTAGCTGTGGTTCTTTGCCTGGTGGAGTGAGCCAAACTTTCATTCCTGAAGATTCTGGGCCATTGTTAGTCCTGCTTGGATTGGGTTGTTGCAGTTTTCCGTTGACTTTAATCAAAGGACATGGCAGTACCAGGAGATGCCCTAGAGCATCCACTGTATTCCAGGCAAATTCTTCTTTACCCCTATTATGAAGATGCAGTTCTATTTCCCTTTGATAGCCAGGACCAAGCCCCTCAGCCAGTACAGTAATTCCCTTCTTTGACTATTGATTAAGAGGTAAGAGGAGTCCAAAATGGCCAGGTGGCAGTTTTAATGTCCAGTTTAATGGAATCGTTGTTGTCTTTCTTGGTGACAGCACTCCTCCTTTTGGGAGTAAAGCCTGTAGACAAGGAAAGTTTGAGGTTGCAGGAATAGGAAGCAAAATTTTCCTGGTGGGTCACCAAGGGTAATAGTGAATGCTGTCACTCCCATTTTGACCCTGTGATTCCTGAATCCATGGATCCTGGTTATGGGAGAAAAGGCACCATAGAGTGGATGCTGATTTAAAGTATACACAGCCTCCTGGAGAATATTGCCCTAGTCCTACATGGTATTGCCACTTAGTTGGCACTGTAATTAAGTCTTCAAAAGGCCATTTCACAATTCTATCAATCCAGCTGCCTCAGAGTGATGGGTAACATGGTAAGACCAGTGAATTCTATGGGCATGTGCCCACTCCTGCACATCATTTGCTGTGAAATGGGTCCCTTGATCAGAAACAATGCTATGTGGAATGGCATGACAGTAGATAAGACATTCAGTAAGTCCATGGATGGTAGATTTGAAAGAAGCATTGCCTGCAGAAAATGCAAATCCATATCCAGAGTATATCTATCCTAGTTAAAATAAATCACTTCCTCTTCCATGGTGGAAACAGCCCAATGTAGTCAACCTGCCACCAGGCAGCAGGCTGGCCACCATGAAGAATGGTGACATATTGGGGGCTGAGTGTGAGTCTCTGCTCCTGGCAGATCAGGCACTCAGCAGTGGCTGTAGCCAAGTCAGCCTTGGTAGGGGAAGTCCATATTGCTGAGCCATGCATCACCTCCATCCCTACCTCCAAGGCCACTTAGGTCGTGAGTCCACTGGGCAATGACAGAAGTGGCCTGGGAAAGAGGCTAAGAATTAATGACAGAGCATGTCATCTAATCCACTTGATTATTAAAATTTCCCTCTGTTGAAGTTACTCTCTGGTGATCATCTACATGGGACACAAAAATTTTCATTTTTTTTGTCCAGTCAAAAAAGTCAATCCACATACCACTTCCCCAGACCACTTTGTCACTAATTTTCCAATCATATTCCTTCCAAGTTCCTGAACATACAGTCAAACCACTAGAAACAGCCCATGAATCATTACTCAAAGCACCTCTGGTCATTTCTTCTCCCAAGAAAAATGAGCAACCAAGTGCACTGCTCAAATTTCTGCCCACTGGGAGGATTTGCCCTCACCACTGTCCTTTGGGATGTCACAGAAAGGGGCTGCAGTGCTGCAGCTGTCCACTTTTGTGTGGTACCTGCATATGATGCAGAACCATCTGTAAACAAGGCTGAGTTTTCTCTTCCTCAGTTAACTGATTGTAAGGGACTCCCCAAGATGTCAAAGCTGTGGCCTGGGAAAGAGAAGGTAACATGACAGGGGTGGTGACCATGGCATTTGGGCTACTTCCTCATGTAACTTACTCATGCCTTCAGGACCCGCTCGAGCCCTATCTCATATATACCACATCCACTTTATTATGGAATACTGCTGTGCACACTCAACTTTGTGGTTTGGTGGGTCAGACAATACCCAGCTCATGATAGGCAACTCAGTTCTCATGGGAACTTGATGACCCATGGCTAAGCATTCAGTCTCTACTAAGGCCCAGTAGAAGGCCAAAAGCTGTTTCTCAAAAGTGGAGTAGTTATCTGCAGAGGATGGCAGGACTTTGCATTATGATTCTCCTATAAGAGTCCGCCAAAGGTTCAAGACTGTATCTCTATTTGCCACAGAAATTTTCAGCGCCATTGGATCTCCTGGATCATATGAACCAAGTGGTAGTGCAGATTGCAAAGCATCCTGGACCTGATGCAGAGCCTCTTCTCGTTCTGGTTCCCAGTTAAAACTGGCAGCTTTGCTGGTCACTGGTAAATGGGCTGGAGTAGCACACCTAAATGAGGAATGTATTGGTTCCAAAATTCAAAGACACCAACTAAGTATTGTGCCTCTTTTTTGGTCATACGAGGAGTCAGATGCAAAAGATTATCCTTCACTTTAGAAGGGATATCTTGATACCTCAAACCACTGGACACCTAGAAATTTCACTGGACACCTAGAGGTAGAAGATCCTTGTATTTTAGTTGGATTTATCTCCCATCTTCTTCATGCAAATGCCTTACTAATAAATCTAGAGTCTTTGCTACTTCTTGCTCCCTAGGTTCTATCAATATGATATCATCAATATAATGGACCAGTGTGAAGTCTTCTGGAAGGGAGAGACAATCAAGATCCCTGCAGACAACATTATGACATAAGGCTGGTGAGTTGATATACCCCTGAGGCAGGATAGTGAAGATATACTGTGGGTCTTGCCAGCTGAAAGCAAACTGTTTCTGGTGATCCTTATTAATAGCAATTGAGAGGAAAAAAAAATTGTAAAATCAACAGCTGCATACCAGGTACCAGCAGATGTGTTGATTTGTTCAAGCTATGATACCACATCTGGGACACCAACTGCAATTGGAGTCACTGCCTGGTTACATTTATGATAATCTACTGTCAACATCCAAGATCCATCTGTTTTCTGTACAGGCCAAATAGTAGAGTTGAATGGGGATATGGTGGGAATCAACACCCATGCATCCTTCAAATCCTTGACGGTGGCACTAATTTCTGCAATCCCTCCAGGAATCTGGTATTGCTTTTCCTTTACTATTTTGTTAGGTAGGGGCAGTTCTAGTGGGTTCCACTTGGCCACTCACTCCACAAGTCAGGAATCCATGTGGGGTTCTGGCAGTTACTGAGTATGTCCATTCCAATTATGCATTCCAGAACTAGGGAAATAACCACAGAATGGGTCCAGGGACATACTGGGCCAACTGGGAGACAGGCCTGAGCTAAGATTCCATTAATCCCCTGACCTCCAAAAGTCCCTACTCTGACTGGTGGACCATACTGACATTTTGGGTCTCCTGGATTAATGTCACTTCTGAACCATTGTCTAATAGTTCTGAAAATGCCTGATCATTTCTTTTTCCCCAGTGCTCATGTACTCTGGTAGAAGGCCGTAGATCTTGGGGAAAGGTGGGAGGAAGGTTAACAGTATAAATTTGGGGCAGTTTAACAGTCTCCCCTAGGAGACCTGGTCTCCTCCTTGTTCAAGGGGCTCTGGGTCTGTAAACTGGCTCAAATCTTGGAATTGATTAAGGGGCTGTGATTCTTTGCATCAGTAATTTGAGTTAGGGTTTTGATCACTCGACCAAGATTTCTTCTGTTTATACAGATCCAGAAGAAATTTAGTAGAATGTCCGTCTACTTCACTGCTAAGTACCCTATGATGTATTAGCCAATGCCATAACTTTACACGACTCAGACTATTTTGAGTGCTTTTTTGAATCTGCCTTTCATTGTGGTGGCCGTGCCCACCTTGACTTTGGTGATTAACTGCCCATACTTGACTTTTACCAGGCCAACATCCAATCATCCCCATAATGTTTAAGGATTCTAATTCTATCACAGTTCTTCCTGCAGTAATATCGACTACAAAGAAGAGCAACCACAGAACTCTTCAGGGAAGATGGAGTAGTCTTACAAATTTATTCCTCACAGTCTTGGTTAAAGGTGTGTCCTCTGGACACTCCTGGGGTGGGTGGGCAGCTCTCAAATGGTAAATCCATTCTAGTATTCCAGTCTCTCTAACCTTTGAATTCCCTCTTCTTCTGTGTGCCAGAGGAAAACTTGGACATGCTAATGTCAACCTTGGACATGCTAAGCCATCTTTTGGCCCATGTTTACATCAGTCACCCAAACAAACTGCTAGAGCTCTTGCTAACCCATGAGCTACTATGTTGGATCCTGAATTTCTTCTTAGTGGCCCCATACCAGTAAATTCACTCTGATCGAACTTTATAATCCTTCCACCATTATCCCAAACCCTTAGTATCCATTTCCACACATATTCCCCTAACTTCTGTCTATATAAGTTGGTAAACTCATGCAGTTCTATCTGAGTATACCTTACTTCCTCATGGGTCACTCTTTGTATTTCACCTTTGGGGGCTTGTTGTGGTTTTAGTCTAGTAATAGGTCTCAAAGACAAGAGAGATATTGGGGGTGGGTAAGGAGAAGGATTAGAAATGCCTTACAACCTACTGAACTAAGGGCATTCCCCTGCATTTTCTTCTGGTGAGACAGGATTACTCTCTTCAGGCAGGTGGGGGAAGGCAGTTTCCTCAGGGCAGACTGGGGGTTCAGTAGTGCATGCTGGAGTTTGGCTGCTATGTGACTCAGGTCTGGGAGGAGGTTCAGACTCCCTGGGGCAAGCAGGAGGCTTGTCAGTGCAGGCTTCAGTTTGGCTTGTACCCATCTCAGGGCTGCAAGTTGTTTCAGACCTCCTGGGGCAGGCTGGAGGCTGGATGATACACAGCTGACGAGATATAGCATGGACAGGGCAAGCCATGGCAGGCTTAATTGGTAAAGTCTCAGTAGAATTCAGAGTTCCAATGTCTCCATCAACATCATCATCATCCCATATGTCTCCATCCCAATTCTCTGGATTCCACTCTTTTCCAATCAATGCCTTCACTTTAACCGCAGAAACCCTGTGGGGTTGAGATTTTAGTTTCCTTTGTAACTCTGCTACTCATACAATAAGAGTCTGAGTTTGGTTTTCAGATATTTCAAGCCTATGGCTACAGGAGAAAAGATTTTCTTTGAGAGCAGACATAGAAACTTTCACATTATCAATTCTGTATTTAAGTTTTAAATTCAAATACTTAAACTCATCTCTTTCTTTTGTAACAATAACCAGAGTATCTTGGAGGAGCCATCCAGCATCATTATGTCATTTGACTTCATGAAACTCTGTTAAGGTGTTGAAAACATTCTCACCCAGATTCTTGCTTCTTATAATGTGGAAGTAGGGGAATCCATTGATGCTATTTTGCATATCTTGATTGCCACTCATGCCATGGACTGTTAGCAGCCTCTTAGTTTTTTTTTTTAAAGATTTATTTATTCATTTCTCTCCCCTTTCCCCCCCATCCCCCATCCCGGATGTCCGGTCTCCGTGTTTATTTGCTGTGTCTTCTTCTTGGTCCGCTTCTGTTGTTGTCAGCGGCATGGGAATCTGTGTTTCTTTTTGTTGCATCATTTTGTTGTGTCAGCTCTCCATGTGTGTGGTGCCATTCCTGGGCAGGCTGCACTTTCTTTCGTGCTGGGCGGCTCTCCTTAAGGGGTGCACTCCTTGCGTATGGGGCTCCCCTATGAGGGGATACCACTGTGTGGCACGGCACTCTTTGTGCGCATCAGCACTGTGCATGGGCCAGCTCCACAGGGGTCAAGGAGGCCTGGGGTTTGAACCGCAGACCTCCCATGTGGTAGACGGATGCCCTAACCACTGGGCCAAGTCCACCACCTACCTCTTAATTATTAGAAAGGGAGTCTTCTGTATCCTTGAGTACAATTAGAGTAGAAAGACAATTGCAAAACTCACAGAACCACTTCAGATATCCCATGTTTAAGACTCCGTTCCTCAAGAACTACCCCTGGTACCAAGCTCTATTAGTCAGGGTTCTCTAGGGAAACAGAATCAACAAGAGATATCTGTCAATAGTATGTGATTCTATAAGAGTCTCTCACACATAGGGATTCACAAGTCTAGGTTCCACAGGCAGGCTGCAACCAGAGGGTGCAATGAAATTCCAGTGAAGGTTCTTGATGAGTTCTGGGAGATGTTGTCTGGCCAAAGATGAGCTGGGAAATTCTCTCTCAATGCTAGATTCAGTTCCCTTTTTGAGGCATTCAACAGATTGGATTAAGCGTCACTCATTGTTGATGGCAATCTCCCCGATTGATGTAATTATAACCAGCTATCTATGATTTACCACTGTAGTAAAGTCAATGGTGACCAAAATCCATAATGCCCTTGTATTACAGTTAGCCCAATGCTTGCTTCACCAAACAACTAGACAAAATTACCTGGTCTAGTTGACACAATAGCCTAAGCATCAGAGGTCCCGTTTACCCATTTTTTATTTTGTTACTCGTGCTTTGTGTGTTAAGTCTAAAAAAAAAGCCACTGCCTCATTCTCCTGAAGAAGTTTCCCTATGTCTTTTTCTAGGAGTTTTATAATTCTGTTTCTTCTATTTGATATATTTTGAGATGATTTTTGTGTATAGTATGAAGGAGTGAATCCCCCTTCATTCTTCTGCATATGGAAATACAGTTTTTTCAAGGCCAATTTCCTCAAGGTTAAAACAGACATTGCAATAAACTGCATGTATAAATAACTGCAAAGGAGTAAGATAAAATGCAAAGTTTTGGGAGGGCAGGGAAGCAGAAACCTAATCTTAGTGCTTCAGAGATAATATTTCAAAGATGACATTTTTATGAAACTTTAGAGGGAAGTGTAGGTATGTTTGTATATGTGTGTGTGTATCTGTGTACCTGTATGTTTGAAAAAGCTTATCAATTATCAGCAGTGCTGAAAAATGAGATGAGGTCAGAGCAAAAATTATAGAAAAGATGTCATGCCCTTCTCTTGTGTCTGAGGAGCAATGAAAAGGAGAAATATCTGCTTTCTTTGCTTTCTCAAACTTATCAATGCTATTTTCAGGAACAATGGAAATGATCTATAATGTGTGCTGTCTGATACAGTAGTCAATAGACATATGTGGCTATTGCAGAGTTGAGATGTGGCTAGTGTGATTGAGAACTTATTTTTCTTTTATTTAATTCTAATTTAATTTAATTAATTCATATTTAAATTTCAATAATCACATTTATCGCATACCCTTGTCGATACTTACATTCAAGGAAGAACAACTTCTGGCTATTTCTCAAAATATAATTAGTACTACAAAGAAACAGTACATGGAATCTGAAAACATCTAAGTTTGAGATAATCAGGGTATTAGAGAAATATTCTATAAAGTGAATATGATTGCAGAAGTGAAAAGTGAGTAAAAGTGAAAGGAGGTGCTTAAGAAATTACCTTTACTTGGCAGAAGGCATATGTGACTTCCAGAGGGTGAAAAGAAAATGTCAGATTATTTTTAATAATGCCAACATGCCAAACATGCCAAAATAAACAACAAGCAAACAGCAAAAGAATGTGAAGGGAGGATGCTATGAAGTAAGTCTGAACAGGTAAGAGGATATCACTTCTTAACAGAGCCTTTGCCTATTACAATTAGATACTTTATATTGAGGGAACTGATAAGCCAGGTTTTTCTTTTTTGAAAAGTGAGAGGATAATATTTTCATTTTAATGCATCATTCTGGATGCCATATGACTTAAAATGGTTCAAAGTTCAGGAAAGGTGTTTCTAAGGATAATTTGATTTTGTCTTCATATAGAGGTGAAGATAATCCCTGGGATCTTAGACAGTTTCTTAGATGAAGGTTTTATTTTAGTAGACTCAGCTCTGTTTCCACCTAAAGGATTGCAGCTGAACCTTATTGGAGAGAACTCTAGACCAGAAATACTACTAACAGAGGATAACACATCATTGGTGCTCTTGGTAATTTACTGCACAAACTCATATTTTACCTCTGTACATTAGGACAAATGGTAACTCATATGTAATGGAACCATGGGATTGGTCCCCAGTATGCACAGAATCCAATATTACGCCACCAGCATTTTGAGAAAAGAAAGAGTTTAACTACAAGGTTACCCTTAAGGAGACAGGAGTTAAGTTCAAATCCATCTCCCTGATCTGAGAATTGGAGTTTTTATGAGATGGGAACAAGGAAGGGGGAGACAGTGATGGGTATATGGGTTAGCATATACTGATTTGTTGTTTATAGAATTATCCATATATTGTAGAAATATGTTGGCATACCATACCGTCCTTATTGAATGACTGCCTGCCTTTTAATTGCTTTTGATATCAGCTCATCTCATAATCTTTGGTTCCAAGAAGAGTGAGTTGTTAGTCTCAGGGATTATTTAGGGATAAAAATTTGTGTTTCTGCCCATGCTCTGGTTTATTATCTGGGGACAGTTTGTTTGCCTGTTAAAAAAAAAAAATCCAGAAAAGATAATTTTATAAGAACAGAGGACATTCCAACAAACTGAATTTGGACTTCTATGGTTTCACATTGAGAAAGCAACAAAATTTCACATCTCACATAAGCAATAATAAATTCAAGATGGGTTAAAGAAATCTCTAAATGTAAAAAGAAAAACCGATGAAGATATAAATTAAGAGAGATATTTATATAACTATGATTTGTGGTTGGAAGGCCTTTCTAAAGAAAACAGGCTACAAAACCATTTTGAGATAAACAACTAAACAATACTGTAAAAATAGTAAAATAGAGGAATAAGCTCTAAAAGCATGTTGTAACATATAAAACACACCAAGTGTACTCATTTCTTAAACAAGTTGTTACCTACTAATAAACAAAAAGACAATCAACCCAGTGGAAAATAAACAAAGGTTATTCATGTATAAGAAATACAAAAATTAAAGAGATTTTTAATTGCAGTATTAAATAGATATGACTCCATAAAAAAGATATCTGTAATGCTTTAAGCACTGACTATAGCCTAATTAATATGCTAAGCACGTTTTCATATATCTCATTTAATCTTAATAACAAACAATTGGGAAGCGGACTTAGCCCAGTGGATAAGGCGCCCGTCTACCACATGGGAAGTCCATGGTTCAAATCCTGGGCCTCCTTGACCCATGTGTAGCTGGCCCACATGCAGTGATGATGCAAGCAAGGAGTGCCGTGCCACGCGGGGGTGGCCCCCCGCGCAGGAGAGCCCCATGGGAAAAGAGTGTGCCCCATAAGGAGAGCTGCCCAGAACAAAAAAAAGTTCACCCTGCACAGGAATGGCACCACACACAGGGAGAGTTGACACAGCAAGATGACGCAACAAAAAGAAACACAGAATCCCATGCCGCTGACAATAACAGAAGAAGACAAAGAAGAACACACAGCAAATGGACACAGAGAGCAGACAACTGGGGGGGGGAATAAAATAAAATCTTAAAAAAAAACAAACAATTGGTTTTCTTATGTTACACTTTGGGAAACTGCTATCCTGAAAGGCTAAAAAATTTTGCAACTGTACAAAGACCTTAACTTTCTTTAGGTTCAAAACTGATCACTAAGTTATGGGGTCTTTACCATTAAATAAATTGTAGCATAATTTGTTGTCTATCTGAATATATACTTTTTAAATGACTGATATCATTCCAAGGTGATTAGGATGTGACAAAAAGGACATGCTTTTTGCTTTTTTTTTTTTTTTGGTAGGAGCGATATTTTTAAGTATCTCTCAAAATGTAAAACTCACATCTATATTATACCAATACTTGTGTATATACAAATGAATGTATAAGGATTCATTATAGCATTGTAACTAAAGATGTGAAATTGGTAACGACCTAATTTCCTAGCTATTAATCAACATGTTAATTTCTCAGTTATATACAAATCTCTTCTGATATTTTATGAAATTGTCACAAAAGAATGAGTTATATCTAGATAACTTGGCAAGGGATAATATCCATTGCATATTGTTAACACAAAAAAGAAAACTGCAGCATATTTTATGTGGTATAATCTCTTTGGTGTTAAAAAAATCTCCAAATATGTGAAAATATTGAAAAATGTGTGGTAGAGCATACAATAAATGCTCAATACTGGTTGACTTGAGGATTAGAATGATAATGGAGGATAGGTTGGAAAAGTAAGGGCCATTCCATTTGTCACTCCATACCACTGAGACACTTGATTCTTATAACACTAAGCATGTATTACATTTGATTGAAAAAAAAATTTTTAAAGCTAGAGTTTCTAGTACCTTTCTTATTTTAAAGATATTAAAATATTTTATTTATTCATTTATTGTGTTCTGTGCTGGTTGAAATACATAAATGAATAAATGGGTACTATCCTCAAAGAAGTGACCCTGTAGTTTAGTTTACTCTGGATTTAACCACCCAAAGGAATGGAGAATAAATTATCTCCTGAGTGTAGATTGAGCACCATGTGCATGTTAGGGAAATGAAGCAAAGTCAAAAGGAAACCAGTTGATGCCATAAGTTGATTGATAAACTTCTCCTTTTATCTTGTTATATAGCTTAGTTTTCCAGAAGAGTATAGGTCACGACATCACTCACATTATTATTATTTTTAGGTTTTAAATAGAAATCTTTAATCAATGCTGTTTCTAATCCCAAACTTTAAAATGAGATGGTATGAAAAAAGAGTAAAATATCTGTTACACTGTATTGCTTTTTGTTCTTGACAGATTCAAGTAAACATTTCCTCTTTGTCCCTTATTGCTTATAACAGAGCTGCTCATTGAAGCATTAAGCAGTGATTTGTTGTCTTGTGTTTACACTCACCAAAAAAAAAATTTTTTTTTAATTTTCTCTCCAGTTACATTTCTTCTTTCACATACCATTTGTAATAACTTTATTCAATGTCCCTTGTGAAGGACAAGGAATTTAAATCTCTTTCCTCTGTGGTTTTGTTTCCAGAGGTTGCTGGGCCCCAGGGCCTCTCCTGGGGTGGCAGAGGATGTTATAGGAATTATAGCTATCCAGCCACGTAATGAGAGGACTCCTAATAGAATGCAGTCACTGTAGCACTTAGACCCCTGGGTCTTCTGAATTGTATAGCATGTATATCACAAATGAACATGCAGAGGACAAAAGCCTCCAACGATCTCCAACTCCTCACATCTTTCGAATTTATCTCTCTTTGTATCTTTCCTTTCTTGACTCCAGCCCCTGGAAAATTTATACCATGACCTGAGAAAGCAACATTGTTTCATCATTATGGACTCTTTTTTTTAAGAGCTATTTATTTATTTGTTTGTTTGTTTGTTTGTTTATTTCTCTCCCTCCCCCCCACCCTGGCTGTCTGTTCTCTGTATCTATTTGCTGCGTCTTCTTTGTCTGCCTCTGTTGTTGTCAGCGGCACGGGAATCTGTGTTTCCTTTTTTGTTTTTGTTGCCTCATCTTGTTGTGTCAGCTCTCCATGTGTGCGGCACCATTCCTGGGCAGACTGCACTTTCTTTCACTCTGGGCAGCTCTCCTTCCGCGGTGCACTCCGTGGGCGTGGGGCTCCCCTACTAAACAATTGTTGTAAGAAAATTTCTTGACTTTAGTAGTGATTGCTCCACAGATCTGGGGGTTGAAGAAGTGGTAAATGTAAATTTTAAGGAGAAATTCTGGAGGAAAAAATACACAGGCATATCCTTAGACAAGAGTCTATCCAAGTAAAGATGATTATTGTCAGATTTCCAGAGACACTTAATACATAAGTTAAAAATAAAAAGATAAAAATCACAACCCAAAGTTCTGGGTTGTCTTAACAATACTGTTAATCACAGCTTCTTCAAAAATAAATATTTTTATAGTAAAACTGTGTTTCACATTTTGTTTAGGAATAAAATTATTACCATAACTATAGAAACCACTTACAAATATTGACATGATATATCACTTACTACTACACAAAGTAGATGTAGTTTTGTGATTTTCATTTATTTTCTATAAAAATTCCCTTCTCTATCTTGCAGAAGTTCTAGGAAATATGTGGAAAAGTGCCATATAATTTAAAGAAAATTGTGAATATATTCATTTGTAACTTAACTAATTCATTTGTCATTACTTAACTTGATAAGATTTGACCATATAATTTATCTATTAATACAAAGTATAGACCACTAACAGTATATACTTCTTTGGCAGAGACCATTATCAGTATATACTTCTTTAGATATAGGTGTTAAATAGTTCTCCATATTTCCTAATCCCATAAAATCTTGATAGATATGTAAGTAGATAGAATAGATAGATGATAGATAGATAGATAGATTGATACATGTATATCTTGTCCAAGTTAGCAAAGATATGTATATTAGACCTCTAAGATAAATAGATTTTCTATAATTAAGGAGGAAAGCTTTTTCTGATTAACAGTAGTAAAAAATAATATATACCTCTATTTCTAGTTATGGGAAAGTTTGAAATAGGTCATGTATCTTAAATAAAATATTTAAGTTTAAATTTCATATAAGTAAAACTTTGCAACAAAACATAATTTTTCATTATATAAAATTAGGATTTCATTTGTCAAAATTTTCTTTTCTAGTCATTATTATTAGACATTAATAAATGTCTACAGCATTAGGCAAAAGATATATGTGTGTGTGTATTTGTGTGTGTTTAAGTATCTATAACTCCAGTTTCAGATTTCGACTTCAGGGAAAATAGATAGAAATGTATATATACTATTTTAATGTATATTGATATATTATTTATTTTTCCATAAAGTCTCATGCTGAAACAAGAATTATAGTTGCTGAAAAAAATCCTAAATTTCATCAGTCACTCCCCCAGTGATAAAAATCAGGATATAATCTATTCAGTGGTGCAAAATTCTAACAGATGTTTGCAATATCAATTGGGAGACTTAGCACAAGAAAGACTATCATAGAAGTTTGAAGAGACACAAACACTATTCAATAGCAAATGATGAGGCGAGTGTTTCATTTTATTTGGAGATATCTATAGAGACTTGAGAAAGAAGCGTGTATGTTTACAAAATATTGAGAAATGAATTATACATTAACAGGTGATATTGAAAAAAGAATTCTAGATTTGGGGGCACTTTTTAAAAGACAGAGTTGAGAATATCTATGGAGTGATGATGTGTGTGTAGTGTACTGGGTTTTTTTAACACGAAAACGATATACCTATCGTTCAACCATTATTCCTTCTTCTTTCTGTCACCTGATAAATACCATTCATCCAGATTTGTCTGTTTTTTATCACTCAGGAATGTTATGATTTAACTCTTATATTTATGTCTTTGATGCATTTTGAGTTAAGTTTTGTAAATGGTCTGAGACAGGGAATCACTTTATTCTTTTGTATGTGACTATAGAGCTTTCCTAAACCATTTGCTTAAGAGATTATTTTTTTCCTTCTTTCTTCTTTGCATGTACTTAGCTCCCTTTGAAGATCAGTTGGCCATATATGTTTGAGTCTATTTATTTTTAGACTTTCAGTTTTTTCCATTGTTCCTATATGCTTATCTTTATACCAGTACAATGCCATTTTGATTACCACAGTTTTGGAGGAAGTTTTGAAATCAGGGTGTATGAATCCTCCAATTTTGTTTCTGTTTGTAAAAATTGTTTTGGTTATTCAGTACCCAGTGCCCCATTTGATTCTGAGGATCAGCTTTTCAATTTCTACAAAGAAGTCTACAATTTTTTTAATAGGGCTTGCATTAAATCTGCAATCAATATGGGCACACTTTTAAACAAACAGTGGGTAAAAAAAATCAAAGGGAAATTAGGTAATAGAGAAATGAAAATTAAATGAAAATTAAAATGAACATCAACATTTTAAAGTTTCTTGGATTTAGCAAAACAACAATCACAGGGAAATCAATAGTGATGAACAACTATATAAAAAAGGAAGAAAGGTCTGAAATCAATGACTAAAGTTCACATCTTGAGACACTGTTGAACAAGGGGTTCGTTGGGGTAAGGACAACGGAGACAGACTCAGTCCAGAGATGAGTTCATGATGCACATCTGCTTTATTGAGGAAGTTGCAGCGCTTATATAGCAGTTTGGCTTACGGGTATTAGCTGATAGGTGAAGGGCTTACGTGAGGAGGGTGAGGCAAGGCTGGAGACATTTAGTTCAGTGCCTGTGCGCCATCTTTTGGGTGTGCCCAAAAGCATTTGGACTAGAGAGTGTGCTCATCTAGTTGCTCACAACACAGCCAGGCTGAATGTTTCTGCTGCTCCACCTACAAGACAACTGGAAAAGAAGAACAAGTAAACACAAAGTTAGCAGAAGAAAATAATTAGCATTAGTACAGAGATAAATGGAAGTCAGAATAGAAAAACAGAGAGAATGAATGAAATGAAAAGCTGGTTCTTTGAAAAGAAAAAAATGAAAACCTTTTAGTTAGACTGATAAAAAACAGGAAAAGGAGCAAATAACTAAAGTCAGAAATAAAAATGATGACATAATCACTGACCCCAAAGGGGAAAAAAAGCATTATAAGAGAATACTATGAAAAATTGTACGGGAGAAAGGGTGGGTTTGAGAGGTTAAGTGCCTATTTCCTACAGGGGAGGTTCTGCTGCCTCCTAAAAACAAACAAACAAACAAACAAAAACAAACAATGAGCAAACAAACAAAAACAACTCTGTTGCAAATGTGGCTCAATGGCTGAGTTCTAGCTTCCCACAAACAAGCCTGGGTTCAAAACCTGGCCTTGGTACAAAAAATTGTATGGCAAGAAATTAGACAATGTGGATGAAATAGAAAAGCTCCTAGCAACATACAAATTACCTACACTGACTTAAGAAGAAAAAGAAAATCTCAACAGACATATCTGTACTGCACAAGTACCCTTCACATGAATTTGCCCATACATCCCCTTCATTACCCCTTCCTGAACAACCATGTAAGCTGCTTCTACAGTCAAACCCTTCGAGCAACAGAAACCTGGTTTGGCGTTGCTTTGCATGCATGTGCTCTTACTCAATAAAACAACATTTATGATTTATAGAAGGCATCTCAGATATTTCTTTCATTGACACAAGCAAATTAGTTACTTATTTATTAAGTATATTTATTGCTTGAATCTACCCAGTTCAGGAAGATTGGGGTTTTTGCTAGTTTCTTTGATTAATGTTTCTCAAGCATCTAAAAAAATGGTATCAATTCACTCCATACTTCCCTGTGCATGCTGCTTGCTGAGTCAAAATCTGTGGAGCAAGTTGATCTAAGGTGTGGCATGGGAAACACAGGCTGAGACACAACAGAGTTTCAACAAATGGCTGCTTTATTACTTACGTAGCATAAAGGGTCCAAAAAAGTAGGACAAAAGATTTTACCATGACTGGTTTTCCGGGAGGCCAATGCTCAACAAGGTCTGGGGATGGCAGCTCTAAATGCCCAACTTTGCCTCAGAGAGGAGAGACCCTGTGAGTGTACTCCCCAGCAGAGGGCCCTGCCATTGAGCATTCTGCCCAGATAAACATCTGAAGTTGCTTGTTCCTGGTTTTTGGATTTACGATGCGGTCCAGCTTTTTCATTAGACCTAATGTTTCCCTCATGGAGGAAACATATTTAACCACCAGCACACAGAAAAGGTGGTTGTGGTAGGTAAGTGTGGGGAGATGGCTGCCAGGTGTGTCCCTGACTTCCTCAGCAGCATGCAAAGCAAATGATAAGTATTGACCATATGTTCAAGAATAGCAGGAGACAAAAACCAGTTAAGACAGTCACTCAATGTCAGATTATCAAGATTTTAAAGTTGCCATTATAAATATATTGACAGAAATATAACAAGAGCTTGATCAAAGGAGTAAGAAAGGTATCATGACAATGTCAACCAACCAGAGACTATGAGTAAAGAATTAGAAATATTTTAATAAATGGATTTGAAAAGTAAATTAAAACAAAAAATACTATAAGAAATTAACCTTGTTTTTGAATTAGCATAAGAAATAATATTGGAAGCCTTAATATAGATTCATAGACATTATGCAAGGTAAAGAACAGAGAGAAATAAAAATGAAGACAAATGAACTGAGCCTGAGAAAATTGTGGAACATCATTAAGAACACTAACATAAGTGTTAACTGGTGTACCAGATGAAGAAAAGCAAGAAAGAGGATAATTCTACATGTTGCCAGACTGCCTTATTTTGTTAGTGTTTGTTGAGTATCTTTTCATCCATATTCATAATAGATTTTGGTCTCTAGTTTTCTTGTTATTTTTCATCTGATTTGGGTATCATGGTAATACTGACCTCATAGAACATTCCCTCCTTTTCTAATTTTTGGAAGAAATAAAACTGAAAACTTCTAAAATTTATTGAAAAACAATAACCTATGAATCCAGAACCTCACTGAAATCTAAGTAGAAAAAATGCAGAGACCCACAAGCAAAGACAGCATAGCAAAAATGCTGAAAACAAAAGAGAAGGAGAACAGCCTGAAAAGGTAGAGATTATCAGCCTTGATTAAGAAACAGCAGCATCAACAAAAAATATTATCCAACTATCTGTTGTCTACAGTAGGAATGCTTTGGATTCAAAGATTCAAAAATATTGTAAATAAGTGAACTAAAAAAGATGTATAAACAACAATCATAGGAAAGCTGAAGTGGCTCTACTAATATCTGACAAAATAGACTCTGAAACAAAAAATGACAGTAGAGAAAAAGAGGAACATTTTATAATGATAAAAAGGTAATCCATTAGGAAGATATAGAACTTATAAACACATATGCATCCAATAACAGAGCTCCAAAATACATGAAACAAAAACTGACAGAAGTGAAAATGCAGACACTTTAGAAATAATACTTGTAGATTTTAATATGAATTTTCTAAAATGAACAGATCAACTAGAAAAAAGAGCAATGAGTTAATAGAAGACTTGAACAACTCTATAAAACGAGTATATCTACCAGATATTTATAACACACTCCATGCAACAACAGAATATTCATTTTTCTCAAGTACACATGGAACATCTCATTTATTCCATATCCTAGGTCAAACCCAAAACTCAATAAATTTATAAGAAATAATTACAATGGAATGAAATTAGAAATCAGTAACAAAAAGTTGAGATATATAGAAAGTAAACAACACACTCTTTAATATTTAATTGATCAAAAAGGGAATAAGAAAGGAAATTAAAAAACATTCATATGAATGAAAATAAAGACACAACATATCAAAACTAATGGGATGTAGCTAAACCATGTATTTGAGGAAAATTTACAACTATAAATGTTGCATTAACAAAGAAGAAATATCTCAAATCAGTAACCTAGCCTCCCATCTTAGACACTGGAAAAAGAAGAAAAAGCCAACCTAAGAGCAAAAAGAGGAAAAGAAATAATTAAGATAAGAGTGGAAATTAATACAAAATAGTAAATAAAGAAACTCAATAAAAAGAAAGCTGTTTTTTTGAACAGATCAACATTTTCAAAACTTTCACTAGTTGATCAAGAAAAAAGAAAACCCAATTCATAATCAGACATGAAATAAGCAACATAAATGCTGACGTTATTGAAATAAAAAGGATTGAAAGACAATTCTGCAAGCAATTGTACACCAAAAAATTACATACTTTGGAAGAAATGAACAAATTGCTAATGACAGAAAATCTTGAAACTGACTCAAAAAGAAATAGTCTGAATAGTCCTAAACAAATGAAGGTATAGAGTCAGTAATAGGAAATAAATAAAAATAAAGAACAACTATCCACACGAAAAGTTTAAGCCCAGAAAGCTTCATCTCTGAATTCTACCAAATATTCAAAGAGAAATTAATATCAATTCTTTATAAAATCTTCCAAAAATTAGAAGAGGAGGGAATATTCTATGAAGTGAGGGTTACCGTGATTTCCAAATCAGACAAAAAATCACAAGAAAACTAGACAACAAAATTTCTTATTAATATGGATAAAAAAAAAACATATTAAAAAAAATACTAGCAATCCAAGTCAGTCCAGCAACATAAATAATTCTACAATATGAAACTCAAAAAACACATTACATATTATATGATTCCATTGACATAAAAGTCCTAAATAAGGAAATGTATAGAGATAGGAAATATGTCAGTGGTCTTAGAGCGTGAGAGTGGTCACAGGGGTTTAGGATGTGATAGCTAAAGGATATCGGGTGTATCAGTCAGTCAGATGGGTGCTGATGCAAAATACCAGAAATCAGTTGTTTTTTAAAACATATTTTACTTGGGGTAGAAGCTTACAGTTACCAGTCCATAAAGTGTAAGTTACTTCCCTCACCAAAGTCTATTGCTATGTGTTGGAGCAAGATGGCTGCCAGGGTACAGGCTTCCTGGGTTCCTCTCTTCCCAGGGCTCATTTCTTTCTAGGCTCAGCTCCTCTGTTTTCTCCACAAGGTTAACTATAGACTATGAGTTTCTCTAGGTTTTGCCTCTCTCCATAAGGATAGCTTTAGACCATCAGGTGACAGGCTCTGTCTCTCTCCCCAGGGCTTGAGTCTCTCTAGGTTCAGTAGCTCTGCTCTTCTATGTGCTTACTTCCTGGGCTCCAGCTGAAAAACTCCAGTATCATAAGTCCAACATCAAAACACCAACTAATGACAATCTGCAAGATGGTGGCAGAGTAAGGAGCTCTTAGAGTCAACTCCTGCTACAGGGCAGTTAACAAACACCCAGAGCTCAATGGAGCTAGCTGAAGCACCTGTTTGGGGGCTCCAGGAGACAAGAAGAGCATCCTGCAACGTACTTGAAGGAGTGGAAGGAGGAGACTTCCCATCTGCAGAGAAGACTCATGAATAGAGTGCTCCATGCTGTGGAGGTAGGTGCCCAACCTCCACCAGAGACACAAGCCACCTCAGGAACTGTTCTGTGGCTGGAATTGGGCACCAATTTCAGCTATGATGAGTAAATTCAGTGGGCTACAGTATAATCCTGAGAACAGCTGAAGTTTGAGCCTATCCAAGTCAGAAAGAGGCCAGGAATTGCCATCTTAATGCCACACCTGGCAAAAGGGGAAGCCAGGTGGACTGAAAATAATAGTGTTGGTGGGGACTGACTTCTTTCCATCCAGATCAGATTGCAGCTCTAGCCTAGGCCCCAGTGCCATCTCCAGCAGAGAGGAGCTGTGGGGACCAGTGCCAGTTTCTCTGGGAGATTGTCAGCCAGCCTGTAGAGGCTGGTGATTATCCTACTCTGGTGGCACAAGTTGCCCCAGGAGCTGTTCTGTGGCTGAAATTGGAAGCTCCATTTCCCAGAAACAAGGGAGGAGGTGATGGTTGACTGTCAATTTCAGCTACTGATTGGTAGACTTGGCTGGCTAAGAGATAACCCTGGGAACAGCTGGGGTATGAACCAGTCCAAGTCAAAAAGAGGCCAGTAGCCACCATTCTGACTCCAACATTCTGACAGCCACCATTCTGACTCCAACACCATTCTGACTCCAGTCTGAAGGAAAGCCAGACTGACTGAAACTCTCAGTGTTGGCAGGAAACAGTTTCTTTCATGCAGATCAGCCTGCAGCCCACTTAGGCTTCAGCCCCGCCTCTGGTAGAGAGGAGGCTACCACCAGCCTATCAGGTAACTGCAGGTAACTTTGGCTGGCATAGACTGAAAATCAGAAGTCTACCAGGGCAACTGTGGTCATCTTGGACATGCACTGCATAGATTGCTGCACACAGCTGCAGCTCCAACCCCGCCCCAGCCAAGGGAGAAAGGGATGTGAAGATTCATCAGTCTCTCTGGGCAACTACAGTCTAGGTCTACTCTTGTATTATGCCACATAACTATGACTCTGTCCCTATACCTGGCAAAGGAGAATGTTGGAAGAAGCTTCATTGGTTCCTGGTGCAATGAGGGCAGCTTGAGCCTCCACAGCTTACAGCACAAACTACATGCTTGGCTCCTACAGCATAACCAGCAAGGGAGAAATGATAGGAAGCCCTAAACCAAAGACAAAAACTGCACCTAGAAAAAATACTCTGGTAAATCAGTTGCAAAGACACCAACAAAAAATTACAATCCACACCAAGAAACAAGGAGCTATGGCCCAGCTAAAGGAAAAAGATATGCCTCCAGATGACATAAAGGAGTTCAAACAACTAATTATAGATGTTCAAACAAATCTCCTTAATAAATTCAATGAGCTGTCTAAAGAGATTAAGGTTATTAAGAAGACATTGGATGAGCACAAAGAAGAATTTGAAAGCATACATAGAAAAATAGCAGATCTTATGGGAATGAAAGGTGCAATTAATGAAATTAAAAGGGCATGGGAAACATATAATAGCAGATTTGAGGAGGCAGAAGAAAGGATTAGTGAGCTTGAAGAAATGGCCTCTGAAAGTGAACATACAAAAGAAGAGAGGAAGAAAAGAATGGAAAAAATTGAACAAGGTCTCAGGGAACGAAATGACAGCAAAAGGCATGCAAACATATGTGTCATAGGTGTCCCAGAAGGAGAAGAGAAAGGAAAAGGGGAAGAAGGAATATTTGAAGAAATAATGTTAGAAAATTTCCCAGCCCTGTTGAAGGATATAGATATCCCTGTCCAAGAAGCACAATGTACTCCCATCTGAAAAAAAATCCAAATAGACCAACTCCAGGACACATACTCATCAGAATGTCAAAGGCCAAAGACAGAGAATTCTGAGAGTTGCAAGAGAAAAGCAATGTTTAACTTATAAGGGATATCCAATAAGATTAAGTGCTGATTTCTCACCAGAAACCATGGAGTCAAGAAGGCAGTGATCTGATATATTTAAGATTCTACAAGAGAAAAAATTCCAGCCAAGAATCTTGTATCCAGCATGACTGTCTTTCAAAAATGAGGGCAAAATTAAAATATTCACAGATACACAGAAACTGAGAGAATTTCAAAGCAAGAGACAAGATTTTCAGGGAATACAGAAGGATGTGCTAGAGCCTGAAAAGAAAAGACAGGAGGGAGGGGCCTGGAAAAGAGTCTAGAAATGAGGATTATATAAATAAAAGTGTCAAAACAGTGGTGAAAATAAAATATGATAGATAAAACTCAAATAGTCAGGAATAAACTTAACCAATGATATAAAGCACTTACACCCCGAATACTGCAACTCGGTATTAAAACAAATTAAAAAAACCCTAAATAACTGGAAGAACATTCCATGCTCATGGATTGGAAGACTAAATATCATTAAGATGTCAATTCTACTCAAATTGATATACAGATGTAATGCAATCCTGATAAAAATTCCACCAAAATTGTTATTTAGATTTAGGGGCTTAATCCAATTTTAGGTTTGGCTTCTAAATTATTTTTTACTAATACTCTAGAAATGAAATGTCATACCTCCAAAAGGAGGTGCATGTTTAATTTACATTTTTGATCCTAGCATCCAGTGGTTATCCATGGCTGTATCCCTTAATTCATTACATACCTCAAATGTTTATATTCTAAACCTATCATTTCTTCCTCATTAATTAGTCAGAAGAGTTTTCATTTTTAAAATAATTATGAAGTATAATTTACATACCATACAAGTCGGCCATTTAGTGTGTACAATAAAGTGATTTTAAGTATATACACAGATCTATGAAACCATAACCATGATATATTTAGGAACATTTTTACTACCTATATTAGTCAGTCAAAGGGATGTTGATGTAAAATACCAAAAATCTGTTGGCTTTTATAAAGGGTACTTATTTTTGATAGAAACTCATAATTACCAGGCCATAAAGTATAAGTTACTTCTCTCACCAAAGTCTATTGCTACATGTTGGGACAAGATGGCTGCAGACATCTGCCAGGGCTCAGGCTTCCTGCGTTCCTCTTCTCTGGGCTTGCTTATCTCTAGACTCAGCGCCTCTGATATCTCCAAAAGGCCAGCTGCAGATTATCAGGTGAACGACCTGTTTCTTTTCCTGGGGACTTTTCTCTTTCCTCACGACCAAGTTCCTCTGTGTGCTTACTTTTGTGGGGCCTCCAGCTCAAAACCTCCAACTAACTCTTCCATATGTCGTTTTCTCTGTGAGTCCCCACCCACCAAGGGTGCAAGGATGCAACATCCTATTTACATGGCCCAATAAAAGCCTTAATCATTATTTAATCAAGTAAGCTCTGAATTCAATATGACCCTACATTCCCAGAGGAAAAGACCTGTTTACAAACATAATTCAGTATTTCTTTTGGGAATTCATCAATAAAATCAAACTGCTATACCACCTCAAGGAGAAAACCCAGTGTAACAGTTTGATATTGTTTATGAATCCCAAAAATAGATATTGAATTATGTTTGTAAACTGGTCTGTACCTGGGTGTGATTAGATTATGATTAGGGATTTGACTGTGCACTTCCCTTGAGGGTGAGGTCATGCAGCGAAGTTCTTAAAGACGAAAAACTGCATGGAGAGAGAGGTCATATGGAAAAGAACCAAGGCACCACCAATGAGCCACCAGCTGAATGTAGCTACAAAAAGGACACACAGTTGAACTAAGTACATGCACAGAATTAGGAGAAATATAAATTATTGTTGTTTTAAGCCATTAAGTTTCACAGTGGTTTATTACACAACAGTAGACATCAAATTTAAATGTACCTGGAAGTGGGATGTTGTCATTAAAAAAAAAATCCCAAGACAAAAAAAGCGAAACCCAAAAGCACCAGCTTTGGAAATAGGCAGATGGCAGTGGCTGAAGTGGAGGAGATTAGCTATTAAATGCAGGAGGAAGAAAGACCTGTTTTATAAATTAGGACAATATGATGAGATTGTCTCCTACAGTATTCCTTAGTATCATTAGCTGGTTTCATGCAAGCAGAAAGGTGGTAAACATTTGATTACTAGGTATTGTCCATTTGGAACCCTTTAGAGTTCCCTTCCATCTAGATTCTAAGAACATCTAGACAATCTGCCTTCAAGTCAACATTCTTTATCTAAGTTCTTTATCTAACTTTATCCAAGTTCTTTATCTATCCTTTAAACTCATCGCTATATGCCATTCCCTAGTAAGGGACCATGACATTATATTGGGCTTCAAATTTCGGGGAGTTCTGGATCACAGAGTGTTTCAACAATGGCAATGGAGGGATACTGGTATGGGATACCAATGACAGATGATATATGACTGACAGGGAGCTGTACAGAACATATGTCCAGGGTGCATGGTAATGTTTGGATATACTCATAGTGGCAACAATTAAAAACCACAGTAGGGGGGGTACTGGGTTCCCGGCCAGTGGTGCTCTGTCGTGGTCCCTAGGGGAGCAGCGACAGTCTCCCAGGTACAGTGGTGGGGACCGGGAGGGAGTGAGGGTTCAACAGTGAGCCTCTGATACTAATGACTATGCTTGTGAGCTGATAAACCCAAAATAATAACAAGGCCTAGAGCAACTTTGTGCCTGGGAATTTCCTTCTGTCAGCCTTCATGTTACTCAAATGTGGCCAGTCTCGAAGCCAAACTCAGCATGTAAATGCAATGCCTTCCCCCCAGCGTGGGACATGACACCCGGGGATGAGCCTCCCTGGCAACGAGGGACCACTATCAACTACCAACTGATGATGCAACTGGAAAATGACCTTATACGGAAGGTTCAATGCGGATCAGCAGAATATCCATGTCTACATAAAATACCATGACTTTAAAATGCTGTTTGACCTAAAGTAAGGGGGAAATGGAAAGGAGAAATGAGTTTATATGGCTACGAGTTTCTAAAAAAGAGTCTGGAGGCTGGCAGAAGGTTTGCCCTCATGCACAACTGAGCAGAGTCAGAGAGACAGATAAAGCAGATACAACCCCCAGATATTGGTTCCTTTGAGGGCTAAAGAGACCCATGGGAGTTATGGTCATGGCCGATGGGGTTAACTACCAGGGCAGATGGCCCCTCTTTGGAAATGGTGTTTATGTGTGATGAATCTGGACTCAGATGGGATCTCCCTTCATAAGACTTTCATGCTAATGTGCTGGAGGTGCAGTTAATGTTGGGGTTTAAGATATATTTAGGGGATTTGAATCTCTGGACTGACAATGTGATAGCCAGATCCTGAGCCTCAACAGACTCCAGCACCTACAATCTGATTTATTGGACTTACCACACTCAGCTAAGATGGAGGTGAAGAAGGACAACCACCACACCATGGAGCCTAGAGTGATTACAACTGAAAATGGGAGGATTGCATCCAGCATCCAGGTGGAATCTGAGCCTCCTCTTGACATAAAGGTGCAATGGACACAACCAATCCAGTGTCCACATAGAAGAGGTGGCATTGGATTGGGAAAAGTGGACATAATGGACAAAGGGTATGGGGAAAGGCAGGAAGAGATGAGAGGTGGAGGCGTCTTCGGGACATGGAGCTGCCCTGGATGGTGCTTCAGAGGTAATCACCGGACATTGTAAATCCTCACAGGGCCTACATGATGGAATAGAGGAGAGTATGGGCCATGATGTGAACCAATGTATATGAGGTGCAGAGGTGCCCAAAGATGTACTTACCAAATCCAATGGATGTGTCATGATGATGGGAACGAGTGTTGTTGGGGGGGGGGAGAGGGGGGGGTGGGGGGGGGTTGAATGGGACCTCACATATATATTTTTAATGTAATATTATTACAAAGTCAATAAAAAATAAAAAAATTAAAAAAAAAAAAAAAAGAGATTGGCCATTGTTGAGGAGGTTGTGGAAAATGAGAAATCATTTGGAAAGAGAAGCCAGGTAAAGGAGAACGAAGACTTCCCAGAAAAGCTCTCAACCAAACACAAAAAATCAGGAGAATTAATGTCGTTTTTTTTTTTTTTTTTTAATTGACTTTGTAATAATATTACATTAAAAATATATATGTGAGGTCCCATTCAACCCCACCCCCCCACCCCCCCTCTCCCCCCCCCCCAACAACACTCGTTCCCATCATCATGACACATCCATTGGATTTGGTAAGTACATCTTTGGGCACCTCTGCACCTCATATACATTGGTTCACATCATGGCCCATACTCTCCTCTATTCCATCATGTAGGCCCTGTGAGGATTTACAATGTCCGGTGATTACCTCTGAAGCACCATCCAGGGCAGCTCCATGTCCCGAAGACGCCTCCACCTCTCATCTCTTCCTGCCTTTCCCCATACCCTTTGTCCATTATGTCCACTTTTCCCAATCCAATGCCACCTCTTCTATGTGGACACTGGATTGGTTGTGTCCATTGCACCTTTATGTCAAGAGGAGGCTCAGATTCCACCTGGATGCTGGATGCAATCCTCCCATTTTCAGTTGTAATCACTCTAGGCTCCATGGTGTGGTGGTTGTCCTTCTTCACCTCCATCTTAGCTGAGTGTGGTAAGTCCAATAAATCAGATTGTAGGTGCTGGAGTCTGTTGAGGCTCAGGATCTGGCTATCACATTGTCAGTCCAGAGATTCAAATCCCCTAAATATATCTTAAACCCCAACATTAACTGCACCTCCAGCACATTAGCATGAAAGTCTTATGAAGGGAGATCCCATCTGAGTCCAGATTCATCACACATAAACACCATTTCCAAAGAGGGGCCATCTGCCCTGGTAGTTAACCCCATCGGCCATGACCATAACTCCCATGGGTCTCTTTAGCCCTCAAAGGAACCAATATCTGGGGGTTGTATCTGCTTTATCTGTCTCTCTGACTCTGCTCAGTTGTGCATGAGGGCAAACCTTCTGCCAGCCTCCAGACTCTTTTTTAGAAACTCGTAGCCATATAAACTCATTTCTCCTTTCCATTTCCCCCTCACTTTAGGTCAAACAGCATTTTAAAGTCATGGTATTTTATGTAGACATGGATATTCTGCTGATCCGCATTGAACCTTCCGTATAAGGTCATTTTCCAGTTGCATCATCAGTTGGTAGTTGATAGTGGTCCCTCGTTGCCAGGGAGGCTCATCCCCGGGTGTCATGTCCCACGCTGGGGGGAAGGCATTGCATTTACATGCTGAGTTTGGCTTCGAGACTGGCCACATTTGAGTAACATGAAGGCTGACAGAAGGAAATTCCCAGGCACAAAGTTGCTCTAGGCCTTGTTATTATTTTGGGTTTATCAGCTCACAAGCATAGTCATTAGTATCAGGGGCTCACTGTTGAACCCTCACTCCCTCCCGGTCGTTTTTTTAAGTCATTAAGTTTTGGGTTTGCTATTCAGCCATCGATAACAAAAACAATAAGCTAGATGATGCTTGGTTTTTATTTGAGAAGCATTACCTTAGTGAGGCACTACTGTATATACGCGCCATGAATAATAATGGAGCTTCTTGTTGCTCACTAATTGGGCTTTTGTGGTAAATAAAATTTCAGTTTTACTATTGCTACAAAACTGATCTATAAGAATGAAGTAGACAAGGGTATAGGAATGATACACCCTTAAAATACCCCCACATCTGCCAAAATATCTCTTTATTGGGTGTTAAATAAATAGGCATTGTATGTACAATGTCACAGATTTGAGTTATCCCATCTTTTTCTTTGATTTTCTCCATTCTCTTGTAATTTGTTTCTTCCATCTCGTAAATCTCAAGCAAACTTGCATGCCAGTCATGATTTAGTTGAATGTTTTTAAAGTTTGTTGTATAAATTTATATATGAAATACCAATTTTTTGTGATTAACAATATATAATAATTTATTTTAAGCAATTTTATTAATATTTGTTAGTTTATATAATTAGATACTAAACAGTTTTTATTATCTGATTACATATTATATACATGTTTATTGCTAAAATATTTGAAAAATGAAAAGTAAATAAAGAACAACATTCCAATTAGCCAGAATTTCAAGTAAATGAATGCTTAATGTTTGGCAGTATTTCTTATTAGAATTTTAAAAGAAAGGAATAAGTATAAACGTCAAGGTAAAGGGCATGTGGGGAAAATTGACATTACAATTAAATATTATTTACAAATAAATTAATTTATGTAACAGCATTTTCTTAAAAATTGTGAGCACAATACTTACATTGTAGTATTTGTGATTTAATTTAGAATTATGAAATAATTCTATTTATTGATAACTCAGCACCTAAGAAAGCACAAGGATCATCAAAAACAAAAAAAAAGACATATATACAAAACTTTAATATTTCTAATGAAAATAATTAAATATAAATTAGATTAGATAACAAGTTCTACTTTTATAAGCAAGTAATTTCATAATTTTTATTATTCATGATATACTAAGTGATTCTGATGAATGGAAGCAAATATTATCTGGAAGTCATCCTTTTAGGTTCTCTGTAGGATACAAATATGAACATAACTCTTCTCAAGGGAGGTCCACTCTAGAGAGGAGTGTGCAGGCTACTGACAATTCAAAGGATGATTTCCAGAACTCCCTCATGGTAAATATAGCAGAGGTGTGGCCTGGACTTTGCCTTGTTCCCAGGAGTTCAGTGCAGTCTCTGTGTAGGTTAATAGAAGTATGGCATGAAAACATCCAGATAGATATACAACCAGAGGGAAACAAGATCCTAGTTTAAAAATCCATACTTGTAACATCTAATGTTGTCATATATCTCTTAGTTTTATCTTTAAATTTTAGTTCTTTAGTTCTTGAACTTCTAGATCTACATTACTGAATAGGAGTGTGTTGTATTTCCACATCTTCTGAAAGTTTCTATTTCATTTTTTCTTTTTTGAAATTTTTGAGTCATCATAAACTAGAGAAAAATTTAAATCAAACTTGATTAGTGTGAACTTTGCTAATTTTTGGCAGGGACACAATGACTTTACATTCTATCCTTTGCAACAGGAATCTGACTATCTAAAATCTGGAGCTAAATTTTAGGACTTTAGTAAACAGAGTCTAGAGAACAGTAATCGAGCATAGTGTTTTAATAGCTGGAAACTCTTTGAGTACCCTAGGATGAATGGAGGAGTTATTTTTATACACTTCTGGAATATAGTCATGGATGTGTGTCCTCATGATAAAGACAAATTTGGGGACAGAATTACAAAGGAAAAAACCTTTTCCAAAAGTTTAATAGCAGAGAAAGGTGGATATTCACATGGAAAATGCACTGGGCTACAAGTCAGGTGTCAAAGAGTTGCTAAGATCTCAGGCAACTTGTCACTTTTCCAATTTGTGCTTCAGTGCAAAAGAAAAATACATAATACCTAATGTAAATTGTCTCTCCAAGTTCTAAAGTAAAAACATATATATATATATGCATTTTTAGAAATCTGTAGAAAACATTGAATGTAATGATTTCAAGGGATTTATAAACCAAAGCAGTGAGTATATGAGTATGTTCTCTATTTGTTAAGTAATTAAGTTACTTATACTATTTTATAGTAATTATATATTATACATAATGTTCTCATATTTCTTGGCAGTTAGACTCATAAATCTTACTGCTAAAAATAATTTTATTAAGAAAATCATTATGTGCGATCTTATACAATGAAAATGACAGTGAGCTGTTTTTTCAATCTTCTAAGTTTCACTATCTTTTGATGGAATTAAGATCATCTATTTGGGCTTGTGAGGAGGTGGTATAATCTAATAAATACATGACTGAAAAGAAAAAATATATATATTTCCTATGACTTTCAAAAAATGTTATATTTTGCATACATTAGACAGAGTATTATTGATTTTATTATCTCTCAAAGATATGGTTTATTGGGTGAAGATTTCCTAACTTCTCTGGCTAGATTTAAATAAAAATAACTAGAAAATAAGAACCTACCAAAATATACTAAAACATAATGCCAGTAAGATTTTTAAAATTAAAAAAATATTGGCATGGATGATATACATGTTTCTGAACTGTACTGATGATTATGATGCCTATCTTGGTGAATTATATCTTTCATGTCTTTCCTTCATTATTTATTTCACCTAAATATCTTTAAAGAAGGAAAAGAGGGAGAGAGAGAGAATGAAATGAACAGCCACACGGTGATCACAGTCTGTCTTCTTAGGCCATTTTGATGATCCCAACCTTCAGATTGTGATTTTCCCCTTTTTTGTTTATCACATGTTTTAAGCATCACTGGGAACTTGACTATCATCATCCTAAGCTTGGTGGACTCCCACTTACAGACTCAAATGTATTTCTTATTTTATCCAGAGAGTCACCTCTCAGGTAAGACTAAAAGATTAATGATTATTCAGGGCATGGCTCTGGGAATAGGAAGAAGGGAAGATGAGAGAAAAAAAGAGCATATGTAAACACACATCTGTGACAGAAAATATGGCAAAATATCTCAAAGGAATAACAGTTCTGTATGAGGTACAATATATATCTCAAAAACCCCAAACTTAAATTTTATTTATGTCCTCTAGAATTATATAGACCCATTCTTATCTGCCTCCTAAAATGGGATTTTCAAATATTTGATTTTAGTTGTTATTCATCCCTACATTTTTCTAGGTAAATAATCCCTTTATGCTCACATAAAAGGCAATATTGCACAATTATTACTGGTATGTGATTTGAATTTTAAAACCTAGCAATATTTAAGACATAGCATTCCCTTGCTGTGTGATGTCAGCAAAATCTACCTAGATTCTTTAACTTACATTCTGATATATAGCACTCTTTACTAAATGAAAAAGCCCTCTTAAATTTACAGATGAAAAGAAATTTGGAGATGTTTTTGATGTCATCATTAGACTGAAAATGAATACTTCTATTGATGTTCATTTTTATATTTCTGGAAAGATCATATATTATGTTAAAATATATATGTTGTGTGACATAAGAAAGAAATCTTTTCTAGAGTTTTAAAAAATTAATAATTACAGAGTTCACAAATACTCTATATTCTTGGAACATCAATGCCAGAAAAACATGGGGCTAAATCATTTCCAAATAAATTATTGGTGGAGTAACTTGAGGTTGAACAAATTCAAAGAATTAAGTGATTCTACCAATGAATAAAGGAATGTCATAAACGGGTTATAGCACTAAAAGGCTGCTTCTGGTTGACTTTAGTCTTTATCATCACAGAAACATAAAGAACCATTTTTAAATATTACTTGAAATATATCAAATTGTACATGCTGCAATTTTCAATAAGCTGTAGATGCATGCTTTATAAAAGGCAAACTTTTATTTTAAGGCAATAAAGTCACTTTTAAAACAATGACATACCTGACTTTTTAGAAAACATCTAATTATAGATATTACAGATATGTAATTAATTAAAAGCAATTTACAGATAAAAGCATCTATTCTCCTATCTACATGTCTTCTAAACTATGGAGATGATTTATTCTTTCATTTAATATAATTTAAAATTATAGGAAAGGTAAGAAAAATAAAGCTTTGTTATTGATTTTTTATTAAGGAAAGTATACTTGGAATGTATAAAGGATGACAGAAAAAATATTCTAAATCAGTAACAAAAGAAACTAAAGAGATTTGCATAGAAAAGGATACCTGTAATTGATTAAAATATCCCTGTAGCTAAGAGATTCTCTTTAGGAAATATTACACATAATTTAGAAAATTTTTAAAATGTAAGGACTAAACTAAAGAAAACTGTTTTATTTTTTATTTTTTGTATAAGTAGGAACTCTTTACATGATCCTTGAAAACAACAATGAAGAATGACATGCAAAATATAAAAATTATGGACCTCAAATTAATGGCCAATTTTATCCCTAAGAGCACTGGCAAATTCTCAACCCAAGTTCCAAGATTAAGGGTTTGGTTCTATGGTCATGGCAGATGGAGTTCAGTGCCATGTCAGTTGGCCCTACTTTGGAGTTTGTGTTCCTGAGTGTGATGGAGTTAGACTCAGATGTGATCTTTGTTCAAAAGCCTCTCCTATTACTTTTACCGGACCTGTGGTTGGTGCTCAGGTTTGGTGCATACTCAGGGGACCTGAATCTCTGGACTGTCCATGAGCCTCAACAGACTTGCAACTCCCACCCTCTGGTTTATTGGACTTACCCAGGCCTGCTAATAGGGAAGTGAAGAAGGTCAACCACCACACCAGGGAGCCAAGAGTGCCTACAACTGCTAGCAGGAAAATTGCATCCATCATCCATGTGGAATCTAAGCCCCGTCTCAATAGAGAGGTGGAGTGGATATAACCATCCCAGGGTCCACGGATGGAGGAATAGAGTATGCATTAGAGTGGACTTACTGATATTCTACTACGGAACTATTGTGATTAGTAATAGAAGAAAATGTAACATCGATGTGGAGAAAGTGGCCATGGTAGCTGCTGAGGGTAGGGAAAGGGAAGAAGAGATGTGGGGGTGTTTTCAGAACTTGGAGTTTTCCTGGGTGGTACTGCAGGGATAGTTGCTGGACATTGTATGTCCTGCCGTGGCCACTGGGTGGGCTGGGAAAAAGTGTAAATTATAATGTAAACCATTATCTATGTGGTGCAGTAGTGATCCAAAATGTATTCACCAAATGCGATGAATGTCCCATGATAATGAAAGAGGTTGTTGATTGGGGAGAGTGAGGTGACGGGGTTGGGAGGTATATGGAGACCTCATATTTTTTTAATGTAACATTTAAAAAAAAAGAGAGAAAAAAAAAGCCAATGGAAGCAACTTCCACTGAGAACACAAACTGCAACTTACTAAAATCACCCTATGGAGGTATGAATTGAAAGTAATGATTTTGAGGCATCTTTCATATTTGCAAGACAGGCTGTATTCATGGAAGAGGGCCTCATTGCAAGTAGAAAGAAACCAACTGAGATTCAGTTAAGTAATAAAATTGGAGGTGATTAAGTTCCTCAGATGTAGAGCTGGTTGCTTCCTCAAGCTATCTGACAAATTTTTAAGATGAATTGGGCAGGAATCTAGAAAGCTAATCTTTCCATTTCTGAAAAGACTACTGAAATCCCTATAGAATCTCAGTGAAGGAAACATAAATATAACCATCCATCACAGGGTATTAGTTAAAATCCTGGATAATGGAATCAATGAGAGTTAACTTAATCCTAACTAATACAATACAGCTTCAATTCAACACAGTTCGGTTTTGCATTTCGGTGATCAGCATCACCTCCACTTATATATCACAGAAAATAATAATTTATCAGAAGTCTCTCTTCCCATTCAAGCAACACAAAATTCATTTCTTGTATAAGTGAATCTAAGTCTGATATTATGATCATATTCTAAACTCTCATTTCTAATTTACCTAGGAAATACAGTTTTTAAAAAATCTTTGCAGCCTTTGTTTTAGGAAGATAAAACTGAAGGCTGGAATACAAGTGACTGAGCCAATCTTCTGTGGTTACTGCACATATTAATTTGTACACATACTAATTCACATTTTAAAACTTTCAGAAATAATGGTTGTGATAAATACACATCCATAAACATGTAACTATCACAATTGCAAACAATATGCTTTTACTGTCTAGTTAGAAGAAGGGGACACTTGTGCTGTAGGTTTCTGGAGTTTTTTTTTTTTTTTTTCGGAGGTACCAGGGCTTTAACCAGGGAATTCCTATGGGGAAGCCAGTGCTCAACTACTGAGCCACATTGGCATCCCTGAGGTTTTTGATTGTTCGTTTGTTTTGCTTGTTGTTTGTTTTTGTCTTTCAGGATGCATCAGACACTGAACCCATGACCTCCCATGTGGGAGGTAGAGCTCAACCACTTGAGTTATAGCCTCTCCTTCCCTAGAACTTGAGTGTAACTGACACCCTCTTTTTTTGTAAAATTATAAAATATAATTAATAAAATATGAGATATTAGGATATGATATATATTATTCCTGGTATATTTTAAATTGAGATAAAGCAATGAATTTTCATATGTAAATATTCCTTATTAAATATTAATAAATGGAAGGTGGCGGAAAATTGGAAAATGATGTACTTACATACTGAATTACATGTACACAGGCATACATAAATATATACATACATTCACTTATTTATACATATACATTTTATTAAAATGATATATTATCTGAATGAAATATATTTAAATGTTTATTTATATTTGGAATCTTAATATAATTTAATAGATTTGACTTAAAAACTTAAGACTTATTTCTTCCAATCATTAATTAGTTATTGTAATAAACAACTCGTTTATATTTATAGATTGCTTTCTTCACTGTCCATTACTGGCATGTACATATACACATATGCATTATATATACATACACATGTATATACTTTTTTTTAATTGACTTTGTAATAATATTACATTAAAAATATATATATGAGGTCCCATTCAACCCCACCCCCCCACCCCACCTCTCCCCCCCCCCAGCAACACTCGTTCCCATCATCATGACACATCCATTGCATTTGGTAAGTACATCTTTGGGCAACTCTGCACCTCATGGTCAATGGTCCACATCATGGCCCATACTCTCCCCCATTCCATCCAGTGGGCCCTGTGAGGATTTACAATGTCCAGTGATTGCCCCTGAAGCACCATCCAGGGCAGCTCCATGTCCCAAAGGTGCCCCCACCTCTCATCTCTTCCTGCCTTTCCCCATACCCATCAGCCACCATGTCCACTTTTCCCAATCCAATGCCACCTCTTCTATGTGGATATTGGATTGGTTGTGTCCATTGCACCTCTATGTCAAGAGGAGGCTCAGATTCCACATGGATGCTGGATGCAATCCTCCCACTTTCAGTTGTAATCACTCTAGGCTCCATGGTGTGGTGGTTGTCCTTCTTCAACTCCATCTTAGCTGAGTGTGGTAAGTCCAATAAATCAGATTGTAGGTGCTGGAGTCTGTTGAGGCTCAGGACCTGGCTATCACATTGTCAGTCCAGAGATTCAAATCCCCTAAATATATCTTAAACTCCAACACTAACTGCACCTCCAACACCTTAGCATGAAAGTCTTATGAAGAGAGATCCCATCTGAGTCCAGATTCATCACATATAAACACCATTTCCAAAGAGGGGCCATCTGACCTGGTAGTTAACCCCATCGGCCATGACCATAACTCCCATGGGTCTCCTTAGCCCTCAAAGGAACCAATATCTGGGGGTTGTATCTGCTTTATCTGTCTCTCAGACTCTGCTCAGTTGTGCATAAGGGCAATCCTTCTGCCAGCCTCCAGACTCTTTTTTAGAGACTCATAGCCATATAAACTCATTTCTCCTTTCCATTTCCCCCTTACTTTAGGTCAAACAGCATTTTAAAGTCATGTTATTTTATGTAGACAGGGATATTCTGCTGATCCGCATTGAACCTTCCGTATAAGGTCATTTTCCAATTGCATCATCAGTTGGTAGTTGATAGTGGCCCCTCGGTGCCAGGGAGGCTCATCCCCGGGTGTCATGTCCCACGCTGGGGGGAAGGCATTGCATTTACATGCTGAGTTTGGCTTCGAGACTGGCCACATTTGAGTAACATGAAGGCTGACAAGAGGAAATTCCCAGGCACATTGCTGCTCTAGGCCTTGTTCTTATTTTAGGTTTATCAGCTCACAAGCATAGTCATTAGCATCAGGGGCTCACTTTTGAACCCTCACTCCCTCCCGGTCCCCGCCGCTGCACCTGGGAGACTGTCGCTGCTCCCCTAGGGACCACGACAGAGCACCACTGGCCAGGAACCCAGTACCCCCCCTGCTGTGGTTTTTAATTGTTGCCACTATGAGTATATCCAAACATTACCATGCACCCTGGACATATGTTCTGTACAGCTCCCTGTCAGCCATATATCACCTGTCAATGGTATCCTATACCAGTATCCCTCCATTGCCATTGTTGAAACACTCTGTGATCCAGAACTCCCCAAAATTTGAAGCCCAATATAATGTCAGGGTCCCTTACTAGGGAATGGCATATAGCGATGGGTTTAAAGGTTAGATAAAGAATACGTGTTGACTTGGAAAAAATTCTACATCCTATCTTTTTCTTTTTTTCTTTTTTTTTTTTTTCCCCTAATTATTGAGCTTCTCCTCACAGGAGCCCTAGACCACAGCAATTCATGTATGCAATATACAGCACTCCCACATATCCACCACAAAACCTTTTCCCTTCCACAGCGATACCCTTACACCCTATTCACATCATATTTACTTAACGTGATGTACAGCGTCTAAGACAATAGCTTTCTAACAAGGTGACATCTGTGCTTACATCGTGGTGCATACTTTAGGATACACATTTTTTTACATTCTTAGTTATCTTATGTTTTACATTATGGTTTACATTATCAGTCTGTCATCTCCTATATGTTATGGTGTAATATTACATGTTTTATATCCATCCTTGTGTACTCTCACGAAACTCCTTTCTTACCCCCCATTTACCTTGGTTCCACACATTTAACGTCCATTTTCCCTTCCACCTTGGTGCCCACAGTGACAGCCAACCTCCGTTTCCCAAGGAGCCACTTCCAGAGATAGATGGAATAGTGTTCAGGGCCTAACTTGCTCAACTGCCCCAATGCCCTGGGAGCCACCCTTTCTCTCGAGGGATACAGTTCCCTCTATTTGATGGCATTAGTCCTCCCCAGGATGTGGGTCCACCCCCACTCTCACTGCTTGGGTTTCTACCCCATGGTGTCACCCACTCTGGCAGAATGAGCATTTAGACATTGCCCAGGAGCCCGTCCTGCATCAGACCCTCCCCTCCGAGTGTTCTAAACAGGTAACCCTCTATATTATATTTTGATATGATTTTCTCGGCGTTTTACTCTCCACCAACACCTGACCCTCTCCTGTGTTTGTATGCCACCCCTCCCTCCCCCCACTTTTGGGCAATGTTACCCATCCGCCCCTCCCCAGCCACCCTCAAACCCGCAAAGCCCCAACCAGAGGCAACCCCTTGCCCCCTTCTATCTCTTCTTTGTGTTCATACTTACCACCATCTCGTCTTAAATTCCACCCCTGCAGACATCAGCTCACATCCTTCCTCCACCCTCCGATTTCTTGTAAGCCTATCGTTCAGTCTCTTGCTATCTAGAGCAGCTTGGTTATTTCAAATCATTGAGGTCATGTAGTATTTGTCCTTCAATGTCTGGGTTGCTTCACTCAACATAAGGTTCTCAAGATTCATCCATGTTATCACATGTGTTTGTAGTGTGTTTGTTCTTACAGCCGAGTAGTATTCCATTGTGTGTATATACCACATTTTATTGATCCACTCATCTGTTGATGGGCATTTGGGTTGATTCCAACTTTTGGTGATAGTGAACAGTGCTGCTATGAACATTGCTGTACATATATCGGTTTGTGTCCTTGTTTTCAGTTCTGCTGGGTATATACCCAGCAGTGGTATTGCTGGGTCATATGGCAAATCTATGGCTAGTTTTTTGAGAAACCACCATACTGTCCTCCAGAATGGTTGGATCCTTCTGCATTCCCACCAGCAGTGGATGAGTGTTCCCCTTTCTTCACATCCTCTCCAGCACTTGTAATCTTCTGTTTTTTTCATAGCTGCCAATCTTATGGGAGTAAGATGGTATCTCATTGTGGTTTTGATTTGCATTTCCCTGATAGCTAAAGATTTGGAACATTTTTTCATGTGCTTTTTTGCCATTTGTATTTCTTCTTTGGAAAAGTGTCTGTTTAAGTCTTTTTCCCATTTTTTAAATGGGTTGTTTATCTTTTTATTTTCAAGATATAGGAGTTCTTTATATATGCAAGTTATAAGTTTCTTATCAGATATATGATTGCCAAATATTTTCTCCCACTGTGTGGGCTCCCTTTTTACTTTCTTGACAAACTCCTTTGAGGTGCAGAAGGCTTTAATTTTGAGGAAGTCCCACTTATCTATTTGTTCTTTTGCTGCTTGTGCTTTTGGTGAGATATTCATAAATCCATTTCCTATTATAAGGTCCTGTAGATGTTTCCCTACACTGCTTTCTAAGGTTTTTATGGTCTTGGCTCTTATATTTAGGTCTTTGATCCATCTTGAGATGATCTTTGTATAAGGTGTGAGATGGTAATCCTCTTTCATTCTTCTACATATGGCTATCCAGTTCTCCAGACACCATTTGTTGAATAGGCCACTCTCTCCCAGTTGAGAGGGTTTGGTGGCTTTATCGAATATTATGTGGCTGTATATGTGAGGTTCTATATCAGAGCTTTCAATTCGATTCCATTGGTCTGTGTGTCTCTCCTTATGCCAATACCATGCTGTTTCCACCACCGTAGCTTTGTAGCATGTTTTGAAGTCAGGTAATGTGATTCCTCCAATTTTGTTTTTCTTTTTCAGTATGTCTTTGGCTATTCGGGGTCTTTTTCCTTTCCAAATAAATTTCATAGTTAGTTTTTCTAGTTCCTTAAAGAAGGCTGTGTAGATTTTTATTGGGATTGCATTGAATGTGTAGATCAGTTTTGGTAGGATAGACATCTTAATAATGTTCAGTCTTCCTATCCATGAACAAGGAATAGTCTTCCATTTATTTAGGTCTACTTACTATTGTGAATGGTATTTGTTTCTTGATTTCCTCCTGATCTTGTTCATTATTGGTGTACAGAAATGCTACTGATTTTTGCACATTGATCTTATAACCTGCAACTTTACTAAACTCATTTATGAATTCTAGAATCTTTGTTGCAGATCTCTCAGGGTTTTCTATGTATAAGATCATGTCATCTGCAAATAATGAAATTTTGACTTCTTCCTTTCCAATTTGAATGCCTTTTATTTCTGGTTCTTGCCTCAGTGCTTGAGCAAGTACTTCTAAGACAATGTTAAATAGGAGTGGAGACAGTGGGCATCCTTGTATTGTTCCTGAGTTTAGAGGGAAGGAGTCTAGGATTTCTCCATTGTAAACAATGTTGGCTTTAGGTTTTTCGTATATACTCTTTATCATGTTCAAAAAATTTCCTTGTATTCCAATCTTTTGGAGTGTTTTTATCAAGAAAGGGTGCTGTATTTTGTCAAATGCTTTTTCTGCATCTATAGATATAATCATGTGATTTTTTTCCTTCAATCTGTTTATATGGTGTATTACGTTGATTGATTGTCTTATGTTGAACCATCCTTGCATACCTGGGATGAATCCCACTTGGTCGTGGTGTATAATTTGTTTAATGTGTTGTTGAATACGATTAGCAAGTATTTTGTTAAGTATTTTTGCGTCTAGGTTCATTAGAGAAATTGGTCTGTAATTTTCCTTTCTTGTGATGTCTTTGTTTGGCTTTGGTACTAGGGTAATGTTGGCATCATAGAAGGAGTTGGGTAATGTTCTTTCTGTTTTGATTTTTTGGAATAGTTTCAACAGGATTGGTGTCAGTTCTTTCCAGAATGTTTTGTAGAATTCACCTGTGAAGCCATCTGGCCCTGGGCTCTTCTTAGTTGGGAGATTTTTAATAACTGATTCTATCTCTCTGCTTGTGATTGGTTTGTTACGATCATCAATTTTTTCTTTTGTCAATACGGGCTGCTTATGTGTTTCTAGGAATTTGTCCATTTCCTCTAAATTGTCATTTTTGTTGGAATATAGTTTTTCAAATTATCCTCTTATGATAGTCTTTATTTCTGTGGGGTCAGTGGTGATATTGCCTTTCTCATTTCTTATTTAGTGTATTGCACCTTCTCTCTTTTTTTCTTTGTTAGTCTCGTAAAGGTTTGTCAATTTTGTGGATCTTCTCAAAAAACCAGCTCTTGGTCTTGTTTATCTTTTCAAGTGCTTTCTTATTTTCTATTTCATTTAGTTCTGCTCTTATCTTTGTTATTTCCTTCCTTTTTCTTCCTGTTGGGTTACTTTGTTGTTGGTTTTCTAATTCCTTCAAATGTGCAGTTAGCTCTTCAATTTTTGCTCTTTCTTCTTTTTTGATATATGACTTTATGGCTATAAATTTTCCTCTCAGTACTGCTTTTGCTGCATCCCATAAATTTTGGTATGTTGTGTTATCATTATCATTTGGTTCAAGGTAGTCATTGATTTCTTTTGAGATTTTCTCTTTGACCCACTGTTTTTCTAAGAGTGTGCTGTTTAATTTCCAAATTGTCGTGTGAAGTCTGGGCTTCTGTCCCTTTCAAATTTCCAGCTTCACTCCACTGTGGTCAGAGATATTTTTTTGTATGATTTCAATCTTTCTGAATTCATTCAGCCTTTCTTTGTGGCCTAGCATATGATCTATCTTGGAGAATGATCCATGTGCGCTTGAGAAAAATGTATATCCTGCTGTGTTTGGGTGTATTGATCTATATATGTTTATTAGATCCAGCTCCTCTAATATACTGTTCAGATGTTTTGTTTCTTTGGTGATTCTCTTTTGAGATGTTCTGTCCAGAGTTGATAGTCGTGTATTAAAATCTCCCACTATAATTGTAGATGTATCTATTGTTTCACTTAGTTTTTCCAGTGTTTGCTTCATGTATTTAGAGGCACCCTTGTTAGGGGCATAAATATTTATGATTGTTCGATCTTCTTGACAGATTTTCCCTTTCACTAAAATGTAGTATCCTTCTTTGTCTCTCACAATTGTTTCACATTTAAAGTCTATTTTGTCTGATATTAATATAGCTACTCCTGCCTTTTTTTGGTTATTGTTAGCTTGTATGATTGTTTTCCAGCCATTCAGTTTCTATCTCCATGCGTCTCTGGGTCTAAGATGTGTCTCTTGTAGACAGCATACGGATGGGTCATATTTCCTTATCCAATGTCCCAGTCTGAATCTTTTGAGAGGTGAGTTTAATCCGTTGACATTCAGTGTTATTACTTTCAAAGAATTATTTGTGTTAGCCATATTTTGATTGGATTTGTGTTTGTCATATTTTGTTTGTATTTTTTTTGTCTTTTTTGTTGTTGTTGCTCTTATACTCTCCTCCAACTCTGCCTTTCCTGTTTTTTCCTTTCTTCCTGCAGAACTCCCTTTAGAATTTCTTGAAGGGGAGGTTTCTTGTTGGTATACTCTTTCAGTTTCTGTTTGCCTGCGAATATTTTGAACTCTCCATCATGTTTGAATGCTAGTTTAGCTGGATAGAGTATTCTTGGTTGGAGATTTTTTTCCTTTAGTACCTTGACTATATCATACCACTGCCTTCTTGCCTCCATGGTTTCAGATGAGAATCAGCACTTAATCTAATTGAGCTTCCCTTGTATGTGATGGTTTTCTTTTCTCTTGCTGCTTTTAGGATTTTCTCTTTGTCTTGAGCATTGGATAATTTGACAAGTATATGTCTTGGGGTGGGCCTGTTGGGGTTTATGACTAGTGGAGTGCGCTGTGCTTCTTGGATATGCACATCTGTCTCTTTCAGTAGATTTGGAAAGTTTTCAGCCATTATTTCCTGCACCACCCTTCTGACCCCTTTCCCTTCTCTTCACCTTCTGGAATCCCTATAATACGTATGTTTGAGCATTTTGCATTGTCATTCAGGTCCCTAAGTCCTAACTTGATTTTTTTCTATCTTCTTATTGACCCCTTCTACTATCTGTTTGATTTCTGATGTACTGTCTTCCACATCACTAATTCTCTGCTCTGTCTCTTTTAGTCTGCTGATATTTGCTGCAAGTGTATTTTTGATTTCTTGAACTGTGGTGTTCATTCCCATCATATCTGTTATGTTTTTGCGTATGTCTGCAATTTCCCCTCCAAGTGATGTCTTCATGTTGTTAACCTCTTTCATTACTTCATCAAATTTGTCGGTGATAAATGTTCTGAGATCTTTCATTGCTTGTGCTAAGTTTTGCTCCTCTTCGTGATTTTTGGTTTGTTGAATGTATTCAGCCATGTTTTCCTGATTACTGTTTTGGTTTGTAGATTTTTGTTGCTTTCTGGTCATCTCTTTATCTTGACGAATTTAATCAGTTCCTTAGCTTCTTTATCTACTCTTGGAGGTTAATTAGCTGTTATTTTTGCTTAGGTGTTATATCTTCTCTTTGTGACTTTTTTCCTTCTTATTCTAATTTCTTGTTGTTGGTTTAATTCACTTTAAAGGAAAGTATATTAGGGTTGGTGAAAGGCAATTGTGTGAGCAAGGGAAAAGTGTATAGTAGTATTGGTGATTTATGTTAACAAAGCAAGAATATGAGATCTGGGCGGATGGAGGTTAGATTCATGTAAATTGTGTAGAGTTATAGCAGTATGTAGAGTACTTATTATGAGGTAGATGATTGAATATGGGAGGAATGTGGTATGAGCTAAAAAGCTATTGTTTTCATGAGAGGGGAAGAGAAAAGAAAGGTAGTAGTTTCAAGTGTGGATAACAGACAGGAAACAAAACAAAGGTATTAGGAATTAAGACTTAGACCCTTCGTGGATCTAAGAAAGGGAGGTGGGAGGTGGAATATAGGAGAGACAGTTGATGGTGGCGGATATCAAGATGTAGGGGAAAGAGGATAGTGTAGGTAGCCTAATTCAGTTCACACAGAACTGAGGCAGTGGAGGATGAGAAATCCAAGCGAATGTGAGGTGTTTCCTGCTGCACCTATTGTATAATTGAGTTAAGATAAACTAAGTAGAATATGAGGGACAAGAGGGGAAGAGACAACAGAAAAAAAAAAGGGCGGGGGAAGGGATGAGAGGAAGAAAGGAAAAGAGGGTGGACAAAGGGTGGGGAACAGGTAGGGGAAAGAAAAAAAAAACAGATATACACGAACCAGAATTAAAACACCCACTACACAGCACCTACCACACACAAAAAAAAACCTTAAATAACTGAGTAAAAAAAGACTTTGGGGGATACGCTGTGAGAGAAGACTCGGGGATAATGCAGTGTTAGCAATCAGGAAATTGAAAAAAGTAAAGAATAAGTCAAAATGAAAATAAAAACAAAACAAAATGAAACGATAAAAAATGCCAACGTTGAAGGCTAGGGCATTTAAGGACCTCAGATGGACCTCAGTGCGTAATGGATTCAGGGATGGAAATTCTGAGATATTGAGGACTCAAGAGGTGTGAGTCTCTGTGGTGTGGGCCACCAGAGTTTAGGTAATTCAGACCTGGCAATCTCCAATCTGGTCAACAGGAAGCCTGGGAGCCCCACCGTGTAACACAGCCCTCAGGGATCCCCACAGCTGGGTGCCAGCCCTATGGGGGAAGTCAGATCCGCAAACTCTATATTGTGACTGAACCCTGCAATTCACTTACTTAACTGGGCTCATTAGTACGTGTATCTTTCACTTCAGCTTTTGGACAGCTCCTGTCCTGTGATTCCAAACCACTGCCACTAGATGGCGCCTCTACACCGCAGCCACTTTACTAGTACAGATCCGAAGCCCGGCCTGTGACGCCGAAAACAGATTCCAAAAACCGGAATTCCCAAGCTTCGCAGAATATTCCCTAATCGGCTTCCAGGCGTGTCCCCCTCCCCCGCCGCAGCCTAAAACAATTTTCCAATTACGTCCCTTTTTTGCCTACAGCCTATTTGGGTTGGAGACCGGCTGCCGGGCTTTTGGGGGCGGGGCTTCAGCGGAAGCTCTACTGTTTGTGCTCGCAATCAAAAGTTTCTCCCGTTTCACAACAAAACACCGTCTATCTTCCCAAATCGATCCGCAAAGGCGACCTGTCGCATCAACCCTCCAATAGCTTGCCCAGAACTCGCAAACTCCTTAGCAACTCAGAGCCATCTAAAAGCGGAGCTGCCGGGCGGGACCGCGGTTCTCCCCACCCCCAATAGGGAGGAACCCGTGCGCGGGTCTCACCTACGGGCAATAGAACCCAAATTATATCTACTAGACCAATCCTCTCCATTACCTTTCCACCCAATCGATGTCCAGGCACTTCTGCCCTGAAAAAATCCCGAAAAAGCCGCACCTTGGAGAACCTGCAGCCGTGCCCAGCCGTCTCTTCCCGGGACAGACCACAAAGGCAAGTTCACTCGGCGACCATCTTGCCTCCTCCTCACATGTATATACTTTTTCTTAGCACTTTAATTAGCTAGTGGTATGACCCATGCAGTATTCCAATGGTATCAGATAGTCTCACCTACATATATGCTCACGGTACTTTCTTTTACCAGTTTCCCCTATATTTGGGGTATTAGAAAGGTCCCTTGGGATCAATGGCATCCAGACATTCTTTACTGGCCACAACCCATAAACCAGCAACCAAATTTCTCATGAAACATCAGGATTAACCATCACAGTCCCATTTATGTTTGTTATTTCTAGATGATGTAGTAGGTATTAGAGTAAGAGAACTCAATACGGATGTAAAGTATTGCTTCCCTGCTTTTACATAAAATGAGTTCCTTTTTTCAGAAGATCATTGTAATCCTGGATAAAGCAAATTGTAACACAAATCATCTTGAAGTGGGAAGTATTGTGGAAAAGAAAAGCAAATGCGCATTTAGAAAACATACATATTCCACTGAGTAAAAATGGATGCCTCCACTATGACCTGAATAATGTGAAAACAAATTGATGCTGCATAGCTGGTGGTTCTCTCTAGTATATGAAACTGTATCAAAAGTTTAGTATTGTTTTCTGTTATTGGCAGACTTAATATTGGAGAGCTGTAGTAGCCAGGTAACCCCTAGAAAACTGATATGTAAAGTTAATACTTGCCACTGTGGTCACATTGTTTATGAGCCTATTAAGCAAATGTTGATGGGAATGGTGGTCTGATGTTCAATGCCCTGAGCATCCTGTGAGCAGCCCCATGGCTCCAAGTAGCATCCTCAGACAGTTGAAACCAGGCGAGGTACCATCAGCTATAAAGCCTGCTCTGTTGCCTGCACCCACCCCAGCTGCCTCTTGGGTCCCTGAGCTGAGGTGCCTATGGACCCATGATGAGAGAAAAAAAATACACAAAATGACCACAGAAGCTAATATAAAACCACAGTGGGATGTGCACAGGGTAAGAGATAACTCAAGACTAATGCACAACACTTATTTTTGCTGGAAAGTGTAGCAAGTCAGAATTCGACAAATTCTAGCTTGCACGATGAGTACCAAACAAACGAAGAGTGCCAGGACAAAATTTTCACATCAAAATGCATCAATTCTGACAAGTTACCAAATTTGACAAGTTTCAAAGCAGTTGAGTACCAAGTATGATGGCACTTTACCATAAGAATAAGCATAACAATAGAAACCAGGAGCTCCGAATGACACTTGAGAACTGGGAGGTGCCTCAGGTTTTCTGACAAAAAACAGAGCAGCACAACACCACTTAAAGAGACACTTTGGTGGCCATCAGCAGGCCCTCGATGGCTTCAGATATCACCACAGCTCTGCTTCTGAGTTCCATTATCATTTAGCCACAACTAACCATGAAGAATCCTGTGGAGGGTTCTCTCTCAAAGGAAAATAACTTGTTTGGTGACCAGAACACATTGTCAGCGAGCTGTATGATATGGTGTTAAGCAAGGTTCTATAAAACAGAATCAAACTTTGATCTTTGTACAAATAGAAGTTGTGTTGATTATACTGTGCATTAATGAAAGGGGAATCATTTGATGGGAGGAAAAGGAGACCAACCCATGCACTCTGACCTTGCTGTCCCACCTAGGCCTACAGCAAACCTAGAAAATTAAACAGTGCCATGTCCTCACCCTTCCCTACACAAGAGCTTGGCATGGTGTAATGGTAGGACACACACCAACAGGGGGATCCTGTGCCCATATCACTCAGAGTATTTATTCTCCTAAGAGTTTCCTTCTGCATGCCTTTAGAAAGCATGAGGGAAACGGACTTTGGCCCAGTGGTTAGGGCGTCCGTCTACCACATGGGAGGTCCGCGGTTCAAACCCCGGGCCTCCTTGACCCGTGTGGAGCTGGCCATGCGCAGCGCTGATGCGCGCAAGGAGTGCCGTGCCACGCAAGGGTGTCCCCCGCGTGGGGGAGCCCCACGCGCAAGGAGTGCGCCCATGAGGAAAGCCGCCCAGCGTGAAAAGAAAGAGCAGCCTGCCCAGGAATGGCGCCGCCCACACTTCCCGTGCCGCTGACGACAACAGAAGCGGACAAAGAAACAAAAGCAGACAAAGAAACAAGACGCAACAAATAGACACCAAGAACAGACAACCAGGGGAGGGGGGAAATTAAATAAATAAATAAATCTTTAAAAAAAAAAAAAAAGAAAGCATGATACTGCATATAGACGTTACAGAACTCTTTCTCCCTCTTTCTTTAAGGCAAGCAGGGCAGAGGACTTTTGTAGGGTCTCACCAAAGTATCAACGAACAGACCTAGATGTCAATCCCAAGATCTTGGGAGAAATCCCTTGGGACTAGGAAAGCCTTAAAATTTAACAGATTTTCTATGGAGTCACTTGGTGACTCAGGGTCAGCCAAAGTGGTGCTAATGCAAAATACCAGAAATTGGTTGGTTTTTGTAAAGGGTATTTATTTGGAGTAGGAGCTTACAGATACCAGGCCATAAAGCATAAGTTACTTCCCACACCAAAGTCTGTTTTCACATGTTGGAGCAAGATGACTTCCGATATCTGTGAGGGTTCAGGCTTCCTGGGTTCCTTCCTTTCAGGGTCTTGCTTCTCTCTTGGTTCAGGGTTACTTTTTCCTGGGGTTTTCTTCTCTTTCTTCTGTGTGCTTTTACCCTGGGGCTCCAGCTTAAGGCTTCAGCATCAAACTCCAACATCAAAACGCCAACATCAAAAGCCCTCAACTCTTTCCTTTGTCATGTCTTTCATCTGTCAGTCCCCACCTCTCAATGTCCTAATGACATGGCCCAATCTAAGCCCTAATCATAACTTAATTATGTCCAGGTACAGACCAAAGTACAAACATAATCCAATATCTACTTTTGGAATTTATAACCATATCAAACATCTACACTTTACCTCTCTCTAATCCATGTCTTCCTGAATGGGGTTGTCTCTCCTTCTTTGGTTACTAATGACCCAGCCTCCTTTCCTCATGTGACCCTAATCCTTTTCTGTGGATGCCGGGCCCTTTGATTGGATTAGACTCAGTTGGGGGACCTCAACTGGATTGCATCAGTGAGGTGTGACCCAGGTGTGTCTTGGTCCAGTTGCTAGAGTCCTTTGGAAATGGAGGACTAAAAGTAGCACACGGAGAAAAAGCTGCAAACACAGACGCACAGAAAAAGGTGGCAGAGACGGAGAAACACTGTGAGGCTGAGGGAGAGATCCTGGAGGCTGGAGGCTAGAATCAACAGAGCACAGAGGCTTGGAAAAAGACACTGAAAGACTCTAAGAGAGAAGGACTGGATGAGATGGAAGAGATGGAAGAGATGAGCCATATGCCTACACCCACAGCTGAACTGAGGGAGAATGTAAGCCTGGAGGAGAAGGCAGAGACCTAGACATGCAGATGTCTCCAGGTGCCTTGCCACATGACAGGAATCCAGGATTGCCGGCAGTCAACCTTCAGTGAGACAGCATCTCTGAAGATGCCTGGATGTGAACATTTTCACAGCCTTGGGAGTGTAAGTTTTTAACGTAATAAACTACCATTTAAAAAATATATAAATTGATGGAAATCATTCAGGAAAACTGTAGGGCTTTCACAGAATGAGTTGCCTTCTCAATTGATTATTATAAGTCTCTTACCCATAAGGGTACTTTGTTGAAACTTCACATGGGACACAAATATGTAAATATTCTGATTCCACTGAAAATAATTTGTTCTCATATACTGTTTGAATTTCTGCCACAGAAAATTTACCATTCTTACTTTGATTTAGGGTCATTCCTGAGTGTGATACAGTAATTCTGTAGTTTACTTTTAGCTAATTATATTATAATGTGCAGAAATCAGGCTTATTTTTCTTCTTGTAAATGGTCATTGCAGCTGACCATAATATTTATAGTATGTATATGGTGAATTTACAGATCATTCTTAAATGGACTCTTTTTGTTTTCATGGAAAATGCTCTTGGTCTGTGAACTGATTCAAATCTTTGTTGGGTGAAAGTTGTGGTGCACCTGATAATACAAATCAGGCTTACAATCACAATACCTAGATATACAAACCATTATTATTATTATTATTATTATTATTGCTGTTAAATAAGAATTATCTCAGAGTGTTATCCAATTATTTCTTTTCTGGCAATTTCATGATTGCTTTCTTCTCTGTGGAATGCCATTTTTTACCAGTTTGGCAGGCTACTCTTGCTTCTGGAAGTTGTACTACCACTTTGTATCATTATCCCAAGATTTAAGGATGCCATTTCAGTAGCAACATCTCCCAGTTTATCACCAAATCCACTGCCTATTTTCATTTTAATTTTAAGAAAAGAAAGAAAAAAAACTACTTTGCCTTCCAAAGGACCTATCTCATCAGTCTGTTCATCCACCAATCTTCTTTATATTAAGGACTATTTGGCCTTTCAAATTGTATTGTTTTGGCTTAGTCTTGAGTCACCTGTTCATTAATCACCTGTGAAATCCAATAGAATCTACCTAGTCAATGTGCACAGTGAATCCAGAATGTCTAATAAATGTCTTCATTTCAATAAATCCAGCTCAATGTAAAGTCATATTTATTTTCTGGACTTGTGTCTTCCAGTTCCATGTTAATGCAATATCCCATATTTCTGTTAAATTAATATAATCTTGTTAACACTTTTTACGTTTAAGACTTTTCTTTCTGAGTGAAATTTTGTTGATATTTTTGGATTTAGTTACCTGTAGATATCTGAAGCAATCTGCAACATGTTTTTAGGTTGTCTTTTTCTTGATTTAGCCATCATTTGCTTGTTGTACACAGTCGACTGTTTTCCAGAGTTCTCTGATAGTCAGTTCTTACAGTTTCTGTGGGGAGGCATACATTTGGAGCTTCTTACACTTCCACATTATTGAGATCACACCAGTGCTTAACATTTGGTGGAATTGTTAGACTGTTTTCAAAAGTGATTGTGTAATTTTACGTTCTTATCAGCTATATGTAATGGTTCTAATTTTTCCACATACTCTTGAATACTTGTATTTTTCATTACCAAAATTATACTGGGAAAGAAGTTTTATTTGATTGGAGTTTTGTTTGCTTCTTCCTGATGGTGAATGATGTTGAGCATCTTCTAGTGGTTTCTGAAGTTGTTCAACATTACCTCTCCCCACCTCTGTTTTTGCAATTCCCTGATTGTTTCTGCATTTCTCCAATTGTATTTTTTTAAGGTTATATCCTCTTTTCTTTCTATATATTTTTTCACTATTCCCAATTTATAATTCTTCTACATAAGTTCCACTGCATTATTACTTTGTATTGCTTGGGAAAATACAGGATTGCTTAGTCAGTAATTCTTCTCATTCCCTGATTTTAATAATAGAAACGGACATATTGTTTTTCATTTGTCTTGTGCATCACCATGCAACAAAATTGCAATAATTCAGGCACGTGGCACCAGCATCATGGAGGCCTCCACACGGGATTTATTCTGGGCTTCGCTGAGGTTTGGGATACCCCATCTCGGTCGCTGTGGATTGCTCTGAAGCCTATATGAGCGCATGCAGCCCGTAATCAGGACCGTTGTGTTCTCTCAGAGTGTGGCGGGGGCCTGCAGGCCAGGCGTCTTGGACACTGACTTCTACTATATAGAGCTGCAAGAAAACAAGATATTGAAGACTATTTATATTCCTGGCAGCTATCTGCAAAATCCTGAAGCTCTGCTTTTGCACTGAGGGCCTTCAATGTGAAACTGGCTCAGGTTAAGGACTTGATCTCTGAGAAAGCATTTGGACTGATGTGAACGCAGTTTTGGAAGAAAAAAAAAAAACTGTGGGAGATATAGACTGTGACAATCCACCACATCAGTCTGTGGCCATTGAATTATGGAAGACTATAAAAAGACATATTCTGACTAAAGAATGTCTTATGAAAATCACTGAGGAAAGAGAAAGAGATTTGGATGACAAAGCATATGGTAAGATCCAGGAAAAGGAAACTTATGCTGTAAAAGCACAGATCTCCTTTCTTTAACATCAGAAACATTTGGTGTAAAGAATTTTCATGCAGTTCAGGGAAAAGCACAAGGCATTGTCACTTGCTTGAGAGCAACTCCCTATCATGGCAGGAGAAGAAAATTGTTCCTTCCCGTGGATATTTGTGTGCTGAATAGTGTTGCACAAGGAGGATTTTCTATGGAAATACCAAGGTAAAAATGTGATGGACATAATATATAACATTGCCAGCCAGGCACACTAGAATCTAAAACATGCTATGTCCTTCCACAAAAAGGATCTCGAGAAAGCATTTCTTGCTTTTTCCTTCATAGGGTTGCTCTAGAGTGCTATTTAAGGAAAATTCAAGGAGTGCATTTTGATATATTCTACCCAACTTTACAACAGAAGAATATGTTACTTTCATTATTTTTGTATACTCAATCATGGAGGTAACAATATTAAAATAATTTTATGGTTCTTAATATTAATTTAATTTAGTTTTAAAAAAGGTATGCTAGTTAGGATTCTTATTTAGTCTATTGTTTTTTTAAAGACTGTATGTAATGAAAAGGTTGTTGAGTTATTAAATGGGCATCCAGAAGTCTTAGTTCATCAGGCTGTTATGAAAATGACACACAATATGTTGGCTTAAACACAGGAATTATGTGCCTCGTAGTTTCAGAAGCTAGAAGTCAAAAAACAAGGGATCTGGAAGACCACGCTTTCTCTCCAATTCTGTAGTGTTCTGGTGCTGGCTTGCCATACACCTTAGAGTAACATGGCTTATATTTTTGCCCAATGTCTCATGGCAATCAGAGCCTCCTTGTATCTGTTTTTGTTTGTTTGTTTGTTTTTCATTTCTAATTACTTCCAGCTTCTTCCTGTGAGGCTTTCTCTAATTCATTGCATTAAAATTTTTATGCTTTTGAAGGATTCCAGTAATATAGGGAAACACCCACCATTACACAATTAAAATAGGTCCACACCAGTGGGAATGCAGTTTTAATTTAACAACATCCATTTTTTTGTGGGTACATAATTCAATATATCACATGAGTTAAGGAGTGCTACTTGAAAGCATTGTGAGGCAAGAAGCTATTGAAAACGATACTGAACAGAACACATTAGGAAAATCTTTATTAGCAGCATAATTAAAATTTATCAGATGAATTCAGTAATTTAAAGAATATTAGGTGTTGAGGTCTTAGGGGTCAGAACATGGCAATAAAGCAACAGTACTCCACTCTGAAGCAGTTGTCAATATTTCCAAGTTACCAAACAGGCCGTGTTTCACGCTTTATGTTTCCCCCTGCCCCCTTCTGCTGTTTTTGCTGTCTGTGTCCATTAACTGTGTGATCTTCAGTATCTATTTCTCTTTTTTGTCTTCTCCCCTTGTTTTATCTCCTCTAGGATTCACTGGGATTTGATCCTGGAGACCTCTGATGTGAAGACAGTTTCCCTGTCACCTGTGTCACCTCAGTTCCTGGTTTCTGCTACACTTCACCTTGTCTCTCACATTTGTCTTTCCTTTGTTGCATCATCATCTTGCTGTGTAACTCATTTGTGCAGGCACTGGCTCAAGGCATGAATACTTGGCTCACTGCATAGGCACAGGCTCACCATGTGAACACTTGACTTGCCATGTGGGCACTTGCACGGGTACTGTCTTACAGCTTGGGTACTTTACTTGCGGCACAAACACTCAGTTCGTCATGCAAGTACTAGCTCACAGAAAAGGTATGCTTTCTCTTTTTCTTTTTTACCAAGAGGCCACAGGGATCAAACCCAGGTCCTCCCATATGGTAAGCGGAAGCCATATCACTTGAGCCACATCTGCTTCCCTGTGTTTTACTTGTTAATGGAGAAGTGGAGATAAACACCCCTTCTCTAAATAGGTTTTGTAAAATGTGTTTCAATCCTTTAATGCCTGTTTTATTTTATTTTAGGCTATCTTGACTATATTACTTTGTGGGACCATCCACCCAAATTTATCATGATTATTTATAAGGGTCAGAGAATTGATGTAATTTTAATTCTTTACTCAGTAGGTCAACACATTCATATCCAGTGTGGAATATTTAGGGCAACGTGTGCTATGGCCATGCAGAATTTAGTGAAGGCAATAGTTACTATGTTAAAAAGAGGCAAAAGCCTTGTTCAAGATTGGCAATAGTCAATCCTAGTTATTTTATCTTTCTGTTTTATAAATTGGTTTAATAAATTTTGGATTTCCTTTGGATTAAATTTTAAACTGTTGTTTCAGTTTTGTTTCCTCCTGTTGTATCCAGGTTTTTCCTTCCTTCTTTTTTTCCTCCCTTCCTCCCTTCCTCCTCCCTCCCTCCCTCCCTTCTTTCCTCCCTTCCTTCATTCCTTCCTTCCTTCCTTCCTTCCTTCCTTCCTTCCTTCCTTCCTTCCTTCCTTCTTTCCTTCCTTCCTATGTTACTGGATATACTCTCATGGAAGAAACTTTCTACCCTGCTCAAAATTATTAATTACTTCCTTCAGGGCTACAAAGTCACTATCATTAGATTTAGGGGTATCTCTCCATGAAATGGAATTAACTACTTGGCTTTGTCATGGTGATGCTATGGATGTTTTTTCCTATAAATCTGAGGATTAAGATCTTTGCTTCAACCAAGTCATAATAGCATCATGAGCAATCCTCAGCATTTTTTTTTTATGATTCTGGTGAGCTATCTTATCTTAGGAGATCCAAGCTTACCATACCACATAACAACATTTGTTTCTCTCTAATGACTATATTTTCATGCCCTAATGACTGTACTTTCAAGAGAAAGCACTCAAGGGGCCAATGCATCACACAAGGTAAAAGTCATTCCCTAAGCAGTCTAGAAAATGAGGGTCAATGCTTGGTTGAGAAATATAATCAACACTCACAAGGTAAGAGTTATTTTCCTCAGACATGCATTAGTCAGAGCTTATGCTGGAATAGATACACATGGTTCATTCTAAGATAAACATGACTGAGGGCACTGTATAGAGGTCCCTAAATTTATATGACTATCTTTATATGGCAATTATTTAAGCTTCTGTCTTACGTTCGTAAAATCTGAAATACAGGCCTGGTAGATGTCACAAATGTAGAACAAAGCAGCATAGCTCAAAGTGCCTACTCTCCAACAGATAACAGAGCCCATCAGCTAGTCAAAGCAATGGATTAAAACACCCTGGTTGTGGTCATCAACTAAACAATATTGCTCTCAGTGACAAGGGCACCACAAAGAAACTGGATTGATGGATGTCTTAGAAAATTTAGTTCTGATATCAAGAGTGATGGTGTCACACCCATTCCAAGGGGACATCAACATTGTCCTTACTCACATAATGGGGCCTTCTTAGGGTTTTTATGGCAATTGGGGTTTGTGTTAGTCTGCCAGGGCTGCTATGACATATACCGCAGAATGGGTTGACTTGAGCAACAAGAAATTTTTGTCTTGCAATAATGACACTGGAATAAATAAAGTTATGGTTTTGGAGGCTATATTTCCAATATCAAGGATTTGGCAGATCTTGCTTTATTCCAGCAATCCTCTGTTATATGTCGATCCCACCCTCATTGTATATCCTCTTAATTCCACTGACCTTTAACATCTACTTCAATGTCCAATTTTCTTTTCTTGCAACAATAGTTTTAGTCAAGATTCCTGTAGCAGTTTGATATGTCTATGAATTCCAAAAATAGATATTGGATTATGTTTGTAGTCTTGTCTGTACCTGGGTTTGATTAAGTTACAATTAGGGCTTGGATTGGGCAGCGTCATTAGGGCATTGAGACCCCACCCTTTAGTGGGTGTGGACTCAGAGATAAAAAGCATGGCAAAAGATAATGCTGAGGGTTGTTGATGTTGGACTTTGATGCTGAAGCCTTAAGCTGGTGCCGTGGGAAGTAAGCTCACAGAGGAAAGAGACGGAAGCCCCAGGAAGAGAGGAAACCTGAACCCAGGAAGAAGCAAGACCCTGAAAGGGAGGAACTCAGGAAGCCTCACAGACAGTGACAGTCATCTTGCTCCAACATGTGAAAATAGACTTTGGTGAGGGAAGTAACTTATGCTTTATGGCCTGGTATCTGTAAGCTCCTACCCCAAATAAATACCCTTTATAAAAACCAACAATTTCTGATATTTTGCATCAGCACCCCTTTGGATAATTAATACAGTTCCCCAGAGAAACAGAACCAAAACTATAAATATTAGGAGAATTAGTATAGATATTGGCTCATGGAACCAAGGGAATGGGTTCCATGGTGCAGTCCACAGGTTGGAATATTGATAATGATGTTGAATTCTGCAGAAGAAGCCACAAGGTTGTAATTCCAATGAAGATGAAAATAAATTACCCAGGAGATGTTGCCTGACTGAAGTCGGGTTAAGTTGATTTAATTACTGAAATCCTAGCTCTACTTCAATGGATTCCAAATGAATGAATGAGGAGATTACTCTTAGCTGAAAGCAGTATGCTTATTGAATGTGGATATAAACAGGCATAGATTGAGTCAGCTGACAAATTGTTTAAATCCATGAAATATCTTCCCAGAAACAATCTGGTCTGTGCTTGCTTGACTAAAAATCTGGACACCATTGCATAGCCAAACTGATAAATGTTTTCAGCTATTTTTAATTAAGGCCACTCCTTTTTAAGTTTTGCTACAATTTAATGATAACATCTTCAAAAATCCTCTTTCCAAATGTTCTTATACTCCCAGGAGCTTGTATTAAGACTTGAACATGACGTTTGCAGGGGATATGAGTCAATCCCCATCAACAATCATGCTGAGAGGAAGATTTCTGTGCATGGTTTGAACTCTTGCTGGTGCCAAAGAAAGAGTATTTGGGTTTTCTTATCACCTTGCCAGGTTTTTGTCAGAATTGTAGAGGGAGGAGTAAGATTTAAAAGTAGTCAGCAGTTAAACATGAAAAAAAAATGAATACAGACTTTTTTTCAAAAATCACCTAAGGAAACCCCATTTACCTTAAGTTTGCACATGACTACTTTAAAATATTATACACTCATGAGAAAGATATATTATGAATATAATGATGTAATGCTTCATTCTGGTCTGCATATTAGTGCAATAAACAATATGGCACAAATTTTTGGTAGTAAAGCCTCAAGGAATATAAGAAAATAGAAAAAGAAATTATGTGAAAACAAAGAAGAAAAAAGATATTAAATTACAATGAGTATTTTAGTCTTCATACTTCATATAAAGCAACTATGTTCTAAAATCTGCCTTTTTAAAGTTTGACTTCTGGGGATTAATATTTTAGTAGATGTCCCCCTAAAGATATCTGTAAATACTAACCATATTTGGAGTGGTGGAGAATGTGTAAAACGTAATAAATAATGAATATCTCCTTCTCTAATGGCAGACTAGGGACTTCAGTGAAAATGCTCCTGTGTGAAAATAAAATGAGCTGCTGACTTGAACAAGTGGTTAGGGTGTCCGTCTACTGCATGGGAGGTCCGCGGTTCAAACTCTGGGCCTCCTTGACCCATGTGGAGCTGGCCCACGCACCGTGCTGATGCGCACAAAGAGTGCCCTGCACGCAGGGGTGTCCTGTGCGTAGAGGAGCCCCACACACAAGGAGTGCACCCCGTAAGGAGAGCTGCCCAGCATGAAAGAAAGTGCAGCCTGCCCAGGAATGGTGCTGCACACACGGAGAGCTGACACAACAAGATGATGCAACAAAAGGAAACACAGATTCCCATGCTGCTGACAACAGAAGCAGACAAAGAAGACACAGCAAATAGACACAGAGAACAGACAACTGGGTTGGGCGGGGGGAAGGAGAGAGAAATAAATAAATAAATAAATAAATCTTTAAAAAAATGTTGCTTCAGAACAACTAAAATGAACCATTCTGTGACACTGTAAATTAATCAAGGCCACAGAAAAAAATGAAAACCATCTATCCAACTCACACTAGAGCTAATAATAATGCAGTATTATTAGGTCTAGAAGTTAGAGTGGGTTCTCTGGTATTTTTCAGCAGTCCTCTTCCCATCCCCCCACCTCCAGCTCAGTGGTGTGGCATTTATGAAAAACCAGCAGTGCTGCAGCCAAGCAGGAGGATGAATCTCTTTTGAAACCCTGTTTAAGGACAGATTCCCCAGAGCCAGACAATAGATTGACTGAACTACAAGCTTTCTGGAGAATCTCTATTCTCTGAGTGTTGGTAATATTTGTCTATTCGACTTGACTGAGAACTCAGTACAGCCGGGGCGGGGGGAACCTCTCCCTGAGGCATTACTGAAATCAGTAATAATCTGCTACTTACATCACAGCTAAGCAGAGCTGTGGTTTCAAGTGATGCAAACAAGTTGTCCCAAAATTTTAAAGGAAATCCTGGAGAACCAGACAACCTTAGGGGAATTTAATGAGCTGCAGCATATTCCTGGGAATCTAGAGTGAAAAACATATGTAAGTAAAGACCTGGGAAATGAGAGGTCCTAGACTCTCAAAGTCATGACTGATGAAGAGCTGCCATACATGAATATGTTGAATGCTAATGTTTTCTCTAATGCCTGGATGTTAAATGCATGCATTTTCACACAGACCAGTTGGGTAGAACCATGCAGGCACCACATTTAAGAAAATGTCATGAATCATTGGATGACACAAAAGCTATACTTGCCCAAAGGGCTCTGTAGCTCCACCAGGCACACAATCCTGAACCTACTTCATTAGCGCTGGAAAGTTACTCAGCATTTAGGCAGCAACAGCAAAACATTGATTGGAAAACCAAGCCCCAGAGGGCTATCTGATACAGAGAGGTTACAATATGTTAACTAAAATGTCCTTTTCAACAAAAATTATATATAAAATAACTGTTAAACATTTACCAGCACCTAATTTCTCTTGGCCAATAAGCATTGAAGAATCTGGGATTCAATGAGCACTTCAGTGCTTGAGTCATATCCACAACTGGAGGCAAGCAACTCTCAGACATATGTAGAGTCTCCATGACAACTAATGGAAGAAAGAAATCAGAAACCCAGAAAACTGGAAAATTCTGATCTAAAAAGTCTAAGAAGAGAATCTAACATACTCTCCAATATTAACTGAAGGCATTAAGAGAGTTAATTCAACTCTTTCAAAATCAGAAATAGTAAATCTTTTTACTGAGACATGGAGATGCAAATATTGTAAAAATGTGCCGGAAATGCATAGAAATATCTATCATGTATTTTAATTATGTGTAATACTGTTTCTATAAATTTTGGTAGAAGAACTCAGTTTTTGATAGAGGGGATGACATCCAACACTGAGAATTCCTATGATAATAAGGAAAAGTATACAAATGATAACTAAAATGAAATTGTGTTACATTAATTCTTGTGCATGAACCTGATATGGAAGAGGCAAATGGATGAACACCAAACAAAATTTTATACCTAGAAATATAAAGCATATAATTAATAACCTCAAGGAAAATTTCTATGCCATACTGTGGTTGAACATATTTAATCCATACCTTCCCCCATCACAGAAAAATTCCAAAAGTGATTTCTTTTAAAATAATGAATCTATAACAACACTGAGCAAAAATTTAGGTTATCATTAACACACCAATTATTTTGTGAACTACCAGAAACATGGAAAGTCGATGTGTTTGAAATCAAGAGAGGAAATTTGATCCCAAGATAGCAAAGGCAAATCATATTATTTCCCAAGGCATTTCAGAGGAGCTTCAGGCTTGGCATCATCAAATAAAATGGTCAGTGGGCTATGAAGCAACCATCAATTCAATTCATTAGAGATTTTCCCTTGTGAGGGTATGGTGGTATGATGCGGCGGCTTGCTCGGTCGGTAGAGGTGGAGTCTGGCTGCGGACGAGGGGTCAGTCCCGCTTGGGACGAGGGGTCGGTCCCACTTGGGACGAGGGGTCAGTCCGGCAGCAGACGAGGGATCGGTCTCACAAGGGGTTGCGCGGTTCGGCTGACGGGGTCGCCCGGCGAAGCCAGCGACGAAGGGGTTGCCCGGAGAAGCAGGCGACGAACTGGGGACAAGGGAGGCCAGGCCCTTGTCGGGGGCTCTCAGGACTGGAGGGCGCACGGCAGAAGAACTACCGCGGAGACAAGGTAAACATGCAAGTCCACTTTACTGAGGGAGAGGCAACAGTTTTATAGGGGCTGGGGAAGGCTGATTGGTCGAAGCCACGCCCTGTTCTGATTGGTTGCCGGCGAAAGGTCAGTGGGCGGTACCGGACGGGGGAGGGGTGGTGATTAGGGATTGGCTGTTGCTGTTACTGGGGGAAGGGGCAGGGTTTAGGGATTGGTGGCTGCTGTTGCTGGGGTGGAGGGCAGACTTGAGTTTCCCGCCCACGCCTGGCTGTTGCTGCTGTCAGGGGAAGGGAAAAGGGCGGGCTGGATTTTTCCGCCCACACCTGGCTGTTGCTGCTGTCGGGGGAGGGGAAAAGGGCAGACTGGAATTTTCCGCCCTGCGCCTGCGCAGGGAGAAAGAAGAAGAAGGGTGCCGCCCCACAGGCATCGTGTGGCGCCATCCGGGAGGAGGGGCGGCCGTGGAAGCATGGCTGCTGAGAAGGGGAGACCCGAGGGCACTCTGCGCCCATGCCGAGCTTCCTTCAGGGGTGGCGGTGAGTCCGACCAGCCACCCTATTATGGGGGCAGCGGCTTGGCCTGCCGCGGCTGCTCCCCCGCCAGGCCAGCAAACCACACTTCAGCCCAAGGGGTGACCGCATTTCCCCCTTCTTTTCAAATAAGGGCCAGGATGGCAGCAGCAACAAGTAGCCAAGGCCCAAGAGGCAGTAAGCAATGAGGGAAGCGGGGCTGAAGAGGGAGGTGAGTATGACGGGGATATAAATGTACAATTTAGGGGGTGGTATCTTGCCGTGGCAAGCAAGGGTGGCCAATGTCCAATTCTTGTTGATCTCGGCGGCTATAAGATCCATCTGTTGTTAAAAGTCCAGGATGACAGCGCGTTGCAGGTAGTTGATCTCTCCTTGGCAGCGAAGACATTGTAGGAGAGGATTACTTTTTCCTGCCAGAGGCTTACGGTCCAATTAAAAGGCTGATGGCTGGGGTTGGTGAGTGCAATGGGGAGTGTGAGGAAAAGAAGGGTGATGATTTTGGACAAGAGGAGGCTTGGTGAAGTCATTATGGGAGGAAGATAAGGAGTAAAGCATAAAAGAGGATAATAAACAGAAAGGCGATGGAGAGTAGAATTCGTTGGCCGAGGTTCCAATCTTCTGGGGCGGTAGCGGCTAGACAGATGGCGGAAAATATTATCAAGAAAGCAAAGGTTATGAGGAAGAAATAAAGTATTAAAGGCTGTGGGGGAAGTGAGAAGATCATTTAGAGGATAGGGTTGAGAATGGTATGTTTAAAGACAGAAGCTTTGTGGTTTGTAGGAGACTGCTTTATAAACGAAGGAGAATGAGGGCAGTAAATATAATAACGATAGATAGGAAGATGACAGTGAGGAGGAGTCTTTGTTTAAGGTTCCAATCGTCCGGCGCAACAGTGGCTAGGCCGATAGCGAGGGGTGTTGGTAAATAGACAATGGCTGCAAAGACAAAATCATCTTCTGTTTCCTTAAGAATAACTTTTCTTTAAATACTTAGTAACATGCAATATTAGAAACCGTTTCCTAAAAGCAAGTTGGCAGGGGAGCTTGGTTGCTGTTAATCTTTCCTGTTATAAAATTACCTTTTATTATTATTATCATCAATTCAGTTTAATATATATATATATTTAAGAATGACCTTTTGGAATTAGCCATTTAATACCTTAATGTAAACTATTGAAGATAAATTTTATCTTTACAGAACACATTCCCTTACGTAAAGTTATCACAATACCTTTTACACTTGCCGCATGCAAATTAAATTTCAAGAGTTTATGAAAAATTAGCCATCTTACTTTAGGACAAAATACATCTTTTTGCAAAACTTATTACATTTCCGTTAGCAATTTTACAAACTTTTAACCTTTTTAATATTCATATAAGTTTTACATTCTTTATATTATCCTGTGAAGAAAAATAAGTTATTCATTTTAATCTAGGCAAGAACAACTTTTTATGAAGATGTACAGTTAATTTTGTTAATTAAGACTTACAATTTTTTAAAATTGTAGATATCTTATTAACATTTAAACTTATGTATTAATATAATAAACTTAAGTATTAATATAAGCGCTTATTTAATTTTTGGCCATTTGAATAGAGCTCTTTTAAAGATTTCTAGTAATTTATATTTACCATCCGGAGGTATCACAATATTTGTTGACATTGAACGAACAGACAAACACAGAACAATTACAACACATTAACAGAAATATATAATTTATTTACAGTTGACTCATAATTCTTACTTTCTTGGTATAGCTGCTTTTAAATCCTTTTTATATAGCATATCATAGATTATACCCTTCAAGATTTCTTCTGGACTTCATGTTGCCTTGAGAGCGCGGCGATGGGAGCCGAGGTGCACGGTGAGACGAGGGGTCGGAGCCGATGGGACTCTGACGGTGGTCGCGGGCCAAGAGAAGGCCCCGATGAGGGGAGGGCGGGGCGATGAGCAGTGGAGCAAGGCAAAGGGGAGCAAGCGCAGAGGGGAGGAGGCAGAGGTGAAGGCAGGGGTGGAGGTGCTCAGGCACGCGCTCCTGAGAGTTTTATTGGCGCCTCTTAATCATAGCAGGTCGGTATAAGCCCCCGACATGGAAGGAGAAAGCCATCCAGCAATTCTTCCAGACCGCCGTGGATCATATGAGGTCACCAAGGTTCAGGAGCAGCAATGCAGAGCGAAAAGATAGGGGTGAGAAGAGAGGAGAGCGTAGGGCTATGGTAGGGTTACTTCAGACGTGCAAGCGCGTGCTCCCGAGAAATCCAAGGCTCCTCTTAATCATAGCAGGTCGGTATAAGCCCCCGACATGGAAGGAGAAAGCCATCCAGCGATTCTCCCAGACCGCCGTGGATCGTATGAGGTAGCCAAGGCTCAGGTAGCAGCAATGTTGCACGAGAGAAGTCCCAAGGTGAGAAGAGAGGAGGGGGTAGGGCTGTGGTAGGATTACTTCAGACATGCAAGTGTGCGCTCCCGAGAAATCCAAGGCTCCTCTTAATCATAGCGGGTCGGTATAAGCCCCCGACATGGAAGGAGAAAGCCATCCAGCGATTCTCTCAGACCGCCGTGGATCATATGAGGTAGCCAAGGCTCAGGTAGCAGCAATGTTGCACGAGAGAAGTCCCACGGTGAGAAGGGGGGGGGGCCGCCAGGTTATGGAGTGAGGCTGTGGTGGGGTTGCTCTGCCCCACGTTGGGCGCCAACTGCGGTGGCTTGCTCGGTCGGTAGAGGTGGGGTCTGGCTGCGGACGAGGGGTCAGTCCAGCTCTGGACGAGGGGTCGGTCCCGCTTGGGACGAGGGGTCGGTCCCACTTGGGAGGAGGGGTCGGTCCGGCAGCAGACGAGGGATCGGTCTCACAAGGGGTTGCACGGTTCGGCTGACGGGGTCTCCCGGCGAATCCGGCGACGAAGGGGTCGCCCGGAGAAGCAGGCGGCGAACTGGGGACAAGGGAGGCCAGGCCCTTGTCGGGGGCTCTCAGGACTGGAGGGCGCATGGCAGAAGAACTACCGCGGAGACAAGGTAAACATGCAAGTCCACTTTACTGAGGGAGAGGCAACAGTTTTATAGGGGCTGGGGAAGGCTGATTGGTTGAAGCCACGCTCTGTTCTGATTGGTTGCCGGCGAAAGGTCAGTGGGCGGTACTGGATGGGGGAGGGGTGGTGATTAGGGATTGGCTGTTGCTGTTACTGGGGGAAGGGGCAGGGTTTAGGGATTGGTGGCTGCTGTTGCTGGGGTGGAGGGCAGACTTGAGTTTCCTGCCCACACCTGGCTGTTGCTGCTGTCGGGGGAAGGGAAAAGGGCGGGCTAGATTTTTCCGCCCACACCTGGCTGTTGCTGCTGTCGGGGGAGGGGAAAAGGGCAGACTGGAATTTTCCGCCCTGCGCCTGCGCAGGGAGAAAGAAGAAGAAGGGTGCCGCCCCACAGGCATCGTGTGGCGCCATCCGGGAGGAGGGGCGGCCGTGGAAGCATGGCTGCTGAGAAGGGGAGACCCGAGGGCACTCTGCGCCCATGCCGAGCTTCCTTCAGGGGTGGCGGTGAGTCCGACCAGCCACCCTATTATGGGGGCAGCGGCTTGGCCTGCCGCGGCTGCTCCCCCGCCAGGCCAGCAAACCACACTTCAGCCCGAGGGGTGACCGCAGTATGAGAGAAAAATCAAAGCCAAACTTAAAGTAACTTCACGATTGGGGGCGGGAAAGTATTAAAGAAGACAATTTATAATGGTAAATGGTACAATTTGCAATGAATTCATCACACCTATGTCTGAATAACATAATTCCTTGTCCATAAAGCAAAAATTACATGAGCTACAAGGAAAAATAGAAACATCTACAGAGTAAGAGCCTTTATTTTAGAGAAGAGCTAATTTTAATAGCCTTGGTTTATGCAGTTTGAGAAATATTTTTTCGATAGTACCTTATGATGTCTATTTACCTTTTCTTTGGTGTTGAGACATAAATTACCTCAAATATTCTTTATAGATAAATTCTGAAATTCTGAAAAATGCCATCCATGTCATTTGACTTCAAAACAGTCATGTTCTGACAATTTTCAAGGCATGTACGTGTGAAAGTAATAGTATTAATAAATCAAGCGAGGTCACAACTCAATATATGAAAAACAAAATCTGAAGGAAAAGGTGAATGTAGACGTGGATGGAGAAATTTTAAAAAATGTTAATATGTTACATGTCATGTAACATGGATATATATAAAGTGGTCTATATTATGGGTACACATGCTAGGAAAACATGGAGACATTAGATTTCCAAAATGAATTCAAGGTGGACTATCTGGAGGTTGAACAAAATCAGAAAATTAAGTTGAAAGAATTAGGTGATTCCAGCATTATATATGGAAACATCATGTGTACAAATAATAGGAATAAAAGGATCCTTTTCTATGCTTCAATCACTATCATCATGTAAACTAAAAAGAGATATATTAAAAGGGTGGTTGGTATAAGCAGCTATTTTCAATAACCTTTAGTGGTGTGCTGTTATAAAAGGCAGTTATTTTAATAAAGACCCGTTTTTTAAATATATCCTTCAGGGCTTGTATCACTTGTATATTTCTTAAAGTGTGTATAAAAGGATTTAAGACAGGTGCAATTGAAGTGATGAGTACTTCCACTCTCTTGCTTAAAGATACCCTTTCCTCTACGGAAGGTTTAATATACATAAAAATGCAGCTGCCATAAGAGAGAGACACAACAATCATGTCAGAGGAACAGGTAGAAAAAGCCTCTATCTTCTGCTGGGTAGAAGGGAACTTTAGAATTGTTCTTATGATGTTTGCATAGGAGAGTATCACCAGGACCAGTGTAAACAGGAGCATGAAAATGGCTAAAATAAAACAATTCAATATGTGTCTTATCTCTGCAGGAGAGTTTCATGACAGGAGAATAGTAACATATAAAATGGCCAATAAGGCGGCGGACTTGGCCCAGTGGATAGGGCGTCCGTCTACCACATGGGAGGTCCAGGTTCAAACCCCCCGGGCCTCCTGACCCGTGTGGAGCTGGCCCATGCACAGTGCTGATGCGTGCAAGGAGTGCCGTGCCACGCAGGGGTGACCCCCGCGTAGGGGAGCCCCACGTGCAAGTAGTGCGCCCCGTAAGGAGAGCCACCCAGCGCGAAACAAAGTGCAGCCTGCCCGGGAATGGTGCCACACACACGGAGAGCTGACGCAGCAAGATGACACAACAGAAAGAAACACAGATTCCCATGCCGCTGACAACAACAGAAGCGGACAAAGAAGACGCAGCAAATAGACACAGAGAACAGGCAACGGCGGGGAGGGAGGGAGAGAAATAAATAAATAAATAAATAAATAAATAAATAAATAAATAAATAAATAAATAAATAAAATGGCCAATAATATTGTCATCACAGAACTCCAACCATAGGTCCATGATAAGTCCAGGAGAGAGTACTAACACCCCTCTCAACCATCAGGCAAGGACCAGCTGGAGGCACACTTTGCTGCTCATAATGGTTGTATAATGAAGAAGTTTGCAGATGGCCACATAGAGGTCATGGGACATGGCAGCCAATAGGAAAATCTCTGATGCACCAAAGAAGATGATAAAAAATAATTGGGATAAACAAGCCTCATAGGAAATTGTTTTATCCATAGTCACAATGCTGACCAGGAATCTAAGGATACAGGTAGATGTCAATAAGATTTCTAGGGTGAAGAAATTGTGAAGGAAGAAATACATGGGTGTTTTTAGGTGGAAATCCACCAGGGTGAGCAAGATAATGGTTAGATTTCCACTGCTCTTAATAAATATGTTAGAAATAGGAAAAGGAAAATTACAATTTGCCAGTTGGGGTCATCTGTCAGTCCTAGAAGAATGAATGTTATCACCTCAGTGTGATTCTTCATGGTTCAAAACCTTCTGAATTACATCAGTTCTGGGGAAAATAATTATGTTTAAGTTTAAAAGGTTTCACTGAATATAGATTTGAAAGTGATATGAAACAGCCAATAGTGTCCATTGTAACTAATGTTTTCCTAAAATTACTTGGTTATCTGTGGTGTTTCTTTCTCTATGTCCAAGAATTGGGAATAAGCAAGAACTATCTAGGGATCAAGTGGTTGCCCTCAGTCATCTGTTGTACCGATCTCAAGATCCATTTCAGACCTTGCTCATTTGCTTTTAACCATTTCATATAGCAATCAGAAACACAGGCTTAATCCTGTTTATTTCATCTTCTTTTCTAGTTACTCAATTTCTAAGTCCTATTTTCAATTCGAAATACAACAGTGAGTGCAAACAACAAGATAGGGAGGGAATAAATAAACTTAAAAAAAAAATAAAGTTACTTGCCATTTAAGCAAGAAGCTTGCTAAGAGTTCATGGTTCCTTTTATTGAAAAGACTTCAAGGACTTGTAGGAATTATCCGTAGATTGCTGTGAAAAATGGCAGTATTTTTACTTTTACATACTTTTCACTTCTGATTTCAGATTAAAAAGTAACTGGTATTTAGTTTGTTTAGAGTTTTATGACTTGAAAATTTCCTAATTCTGACTAAATAGCTTGGTAATGTACAAAATGTTTAAAACATTTGTTAGAAGAGATTCATATTCTCCACTTATTAATGTATTGCAAGCCAATCGAACTGACATGCTTCAGAAACATTTTCCCTAGTTCAGTAAATAAGTAAAACTTGTATTTTTATATTTAATACTTAATCCTTCTGTAATTTTATTTAACTTACCTGGCAGATATTTTCACTTATTTTTGTAGGCTTTTCCAAGATAAACATACAAACAGTAAAGCAAATAAACAATAAAAGAAAACAATCTTTGGAAATTATATTGCTTTAATCTTGGTACTAAGAATTTGTATTTTGTTTTTCCACCTTTTTATGTCAAAAATAGATAAGATTGCTTGTATTTATGGAGAATAAAGTATTACCATAGTCTTCAAAAAATTGCAGTCGAACGCCTTTTATATGTTGTTGTTGTTTTAAGTATCTGTAAAGTTATCTGAATTAAAGTTTTTTAAAGTTACTGGGAGGTAATTCCTGAAATCTTACTGCATCTAGAAGAGGATTTTTGTTTGTTTGTTTGTTTATCCCTCTAATGCTTAAATAATCTCCTGCTCAGTCTTTTTCCAAGGCACTTCCACACTTCAAGCATTTAATCAGATCTGAATTTTTCATATTTAATTTTTTAAAAGTTGGTTATATACTGATGGTACACTTTTTTCTTGATCTTATTGTTTTGTGTCATTTATAATATTTTTCTCTATGAACTTTAGTACAATGACTGGAATTAATATATAATATAAGCAGAAATTTTGCGTGAAACTTGGAATGATTTTTCTCAATAGTACAATTAGTTTCAACTTTACTATATAAATGTAAGAAATACCAAATTATATCCAGTAACATTAAAGTAAACTAAAACTCTCAAAAATATAAAGCAATTTATGCCGATCAGTTTTTTAAGTTAACATTATTGAGAATTATTGTTCGTGGTGCTACCCTAAGTGAAATTGAGACATTTTTAAATCACCATATTAAATGTTAATCATGAGTTACACACATTTGTTATTTCTTCCTGATTCTGAGTTTAATTGGCTTCTACAGTGTTTCCACTGGGATCTATTGCTATACTTCCCCTTTGGTTAAAGATGAGAATTTGGGCTTGACCCCAGTAGACATTGTTTCTGTGGGTAAGAAAAACCTAGGAAACACCTAGCACTCTAGCACAGTTGATATGCAAAATGTAAAAAATTACGGACTTCAAAAACATGGCTCTTTTCCTCCCTAAAGACCATTGTCTAATTCTAAAGCTCCGTGAGATTCAAAAGTAAAGATTTCAGCAGATCCAGCGATCTACCAGTACTCAGGAAACAAAAAATGAACAATGGGAAGAGACTACCACTGAGAACACAAATTGCAACTTACTAAAATCACCCTAGGGAGCATTGAATTGAAACTCATGATTTCCAGATCCTCGGGACACATGCATATTTGCAAAATTTTGTCAGTTGCATGAAAGTTATGTAATAAAATTGGAGGTGATAAAAATTCTCAAATCCAAACTTTGTTACTTCCTCTAGATATTTGCCAAATTTTGAAGAAGAATTGGCAAAAGTCTAAAGATCTAAACTCTACATTTCTGTAAAAGTATAGAAATGTCTGCAGAATCTCAATACTACTGGTACAAACACCAGAAGAGCATACACTCCACCCACACTCCTTTCCAGGGTCTTAATGAGATTCTTTGGTTAGTCACACTTAGACATAGGAATGAGTGAGATATTGGTTGAGTCCACCTAAATACAATCCAAATTCAATTCAACACAGTTCAAGTTTGGATGTAATTGACCAGCCTCCCTCTACTTATATATCAGTATAAGTATATATATAAAAAGTACATATATAAAAAGATAACTTATCAGAAGCATATCAGGATTTAAAAAAACAATGCCTGATGCAGTGAAAAAGTACTCTGAAAAGATGACAGTGTAAAAGTCTTCAGGAAACAATCCCTCCACTGAAACAACTATGAAACTGGGAGGAGTTGTCTAAATCAAATATTTTTGAGCGCCAGGGTCTGGAGGCACATTCAGCAGCATAGGAAAGAAGAGCTGGAGAAAGAGGTCTGTAAATTGTCATAAGCACTTGCTGCAGTCACCAAACCCCAATCCCTAATTTCGTAGCAGGCAGCAGAGCTGTCCACAGCTTGACCACCTTGTGTAGCTTGCTGGTGAGAAGTTATGTTATAAAGATACAATCCTCAAAATTCCAGAGGTGTGTGGTCTGACTACTGATTGCTGCTTTCATCAGCTATGTTGGATTGTGGGTTCCATCTCTAAGGGTGGCCATTGTTTCAATTACCCTTAGAAAAAGGTGGAAGAGTCTTAAAGAGACTATCCATACTCAAAACTTCCAAAAAAAGAAAAAAAGAAAAAAACAGATGATGGCAGAATCAAGAAACTTAACTTCAAAATTATAAGAGTAGCTGTTGACATGCTTTCTGGTCCCAACCCAACCTCTCATCAATACAATGTGAGTGGAAATAGCATGTGTTCCATTGTGAATCCTTGGCCCTGTTGTATCAGAGGCAGAGTAACTCCACTGGCAATACTGGTGTGTCTTTATGTAGTGCTAATCAGTTAGGAGGCATCCTAAAAGACTTCTCTAGAACATTGCATTTTACATTCAACATAAGCTGATCTTCTTGACAAGAGGGAGAGCACTGGAACTTGGAAGAAGAGCACTGGACAATAAATAGCCAATTGCAAAAAGATTGTGAAAGATATTTTTGCATAGCTTTCTTTATTTCTATTAGCTCCTGGCATGCAAGGAAATTTCTGTCATCATACAAACTGGATACAGATTCATGGTAGAAAGAGTTCAGGGATGAAATGTCATATTAACCCTTTAAAATATTTGAATATACATTGTGCAACAAAAGATTCTAAGAGCAGATCATTGACTTGAGCTTTATATTAGTGAATTTTGATTGTTGGATCCAGCTCTGAGAGAAGCTATTTTTTCAACCAGCCACAAAGAAAAGGGTTGTCTGTCATAGTTTTAACCCTCCCCAGAAAAGGCAGAGGTGATAGAGATTTAAAGATACAGTACTTCCTCAGGGTGTGGGGACAGTTAGGTGAAGGGCTGCATTTGCTCGGCAGGCCCAGAAAACTCAGCTTCTTAGGAGCTGCCAAAGAAGTTCTTGTTGTCCTTCACAATCCCTTCCCCAAGCACTTTGGAACTGGTCTATGTCCCCTTCCTGGGTCCCTGGCACTGACTGGGAAAACTGACTTTGGAGAACTAATCTCTGGGATAAGCCAAGTCCCAGAATTTGCTCACAAGGAAAAATCAGCATAAAACACTGAAAGGAGTATAAACATGTGTAGAGGAGGACACATTAGAAGTAAGAACTGTCAGCTTCAAATAACCAAGAAAGAGAGGTCTGTCTCCTGGGAAACAATGGGCACAGCAAAATTCCTGCGGAGGTGGGAACTCCAATTAACAAACAAAAGCCTAGGGTGAGCCAGAGTCCCAGAAAGTCAAGAAAGAACATATACACTGCATTCGACTGGGGAGACCTTCCTAATTTTAGGACTGAAGCTCAAGAAAATCTCTATCATATCTCAAGCTTGTTACAAAACTAAAAACAGACACCCCAGGAATTAATCCCAGAAATAACATCTTAAAATATTCAGATCTACAGTGTATAGTAAAAGGGTAAAAAAAGAAACAGGAAATGATGGCCCATATAAAAGAAGAGGATAAATATAGAAAAATCTCATCCAAAAAGATGAGAATGTGCACATGCAGAACAAAATTTTAAAGTAATGATCTTAAAAATGCTGAAAGAGTAGAAAGTACAGAGAAAGAACTAAAGCATAACAGGAAAATAATGAATGAACAAGAGGAGAATCTAAATAAAGAGAAAGAATTTAAAAAGGAAACAAACTACAGGGGTTGAAGACCACAAAATAAGTGAAAAATGCTCAAGAGTGTTTTTCAAGAATAGATTGGATCTGGCAGAAGAAAGATTCAGTGAATGTGAAGACAAGACATTTGAAATGAGTCGGGTTGAGGAGCATAAAGAACAAAAGAAATATAGCTCAAGACAGCTATGGATAACATTCAATATATCACTATGAGTGTTGTGGGAATCCTAGAAAGGGAAGAAACAGAAAAAGGTGAAGAAGTAATAGGTAAAGAGTAAATAACAGGGAATTTTCAAACTACACTAAAGACAAGAATGTGGTTGTGGGAATCCTAGAAGGAGAAGAAACAGAAAAAGGTGAAGAAGTAATAGGTAAAGAGTAAATAACAGGGAATTTTCAAACTACACTAAAGACAAGAATGTGGACAGCCAAGCAACAGAGAACACCACAGGCTGTATAATACGTGTCGAGTTATGTGTGGGATATTGCTTTATACTTTGGGTATCTGTGAGGCAAGTGATTCCAATAATTCTTTAACCTAAATGAAGTAACCTTAGAAAAGCAATTGGTATTGGTACCAGTGAATGGAAATATGGCAAAACCTTTTGCAATGGTCCAGAGTCTGCAAAAATGCAGATTGAGTGTTAGCCAAGGTACCTGAGTGCTAAATTGTTGACCTGAAACATCCAATTATACTGCCTTCTATGTCTTATCCTTTATCAGGGGGCTTCTGTTCAAGGAATCAAAAGCATCAAATATGATCTGGGCTCTGACACATATAATGATGATAACATCCTTAAATTTTGCAAATCCCATTGTCCTTCACTCAGCTGATCATAAAGGGCTCCCGAAGAAAGGTGATGGAAAGTCAGTTGAAATATTAAATGGGTATCCAGAAGCCTTCATTTTTCAGACTTTAATGAAAAATGCCATACAAAATGTTGTTTTAAACAACTGGAATTTCATGGCTTTCTCCCCAGTTCTGTAGTGTTCTGATGCTGGCTTACCACACACATTGGGGTACCTTGGCTTGCATTTTTGCCTCAATTTTCATGGCAATCAGACCCCCCTTCTATCTGGTGTTCTCATTTCTATTGACTTTCAGCTTCTTCCTGTGAGGCATTCTTTAATTCATTGCATCAACATTGTTTCTGCTTATATAGGTTTCAAATAATATAGGGAAACACCAATCATGACTCAATTGGCTCACTCCTTAATTAAAAATAACATCTTCAAAAGGTTGTATTTACAGTGAGTCCACACCCATGGGAATACAGTTTTAGTTTAACCACATCCCTTTTCTGTGGGTACATAATTCAATCTATCACATAAGTTAGGGTGAGCCACTTGGTGAAAGCGTAGTGAGGCTAAGAGTCTATTGAAAATGACACTGAATAGAACATAATAGGAAAATCTTTAATAGCAGCAAAATTATAATTTATTTATTAGAGTAATTCAGTAATTTGAATAATATAGGTATGAGCTTTTAGGGGCTGGAAATTGGCATGAAGGTAGCAGCACCCCTCCATGAAGCAGCATCCAATATTTTCAAGTTAAGAACAAACCAAGTTTTACTCTTAAATGGAGAAGAATTGGAGATAAACACCTCTTCTCTAAATAGGTTTTGTGTAATGGGTTTCAGTCCTTAAATGCCTGTTTTAATTTACATTTGGCAATCTTGACTATATTAAATTGTGGCAATGTCCATACAAATTGATCATGCTTATTTATAAGGGTCAGTGAATTAATCAATTTTCAGGCATTACTCAATGAGTCAACACATCCATATTTAGGATGGAATATTTAAAGTAACATATGCTATAGTCATGGAGAATTTAGTGAAGGAAATATTTCCTATGTTAAAGAGGCAAAAATCTTTGCTCAAGACTGATAATAATCAATCTGCATTATTTTAACTTTCTGTTGTATAAATTGGTTTAATAAATTTTGGATTTCCATTGGATCAAATTTTAGAGCTTTGTTTCAATTTTGTTTCCTCTCCTTGTGTCTGCTCTTCTGAGTTCCACTGACCTTTGGCTTCTATTTTAATGTCCAATAGTCTTTAATTATAACAATGGTAATAGCATTCTCCAGAGAAACAGAACCAAAAATGTAAATATTATGAGAGTTATTATAGATATTGGCTCATGCAACCAAAGGGAATGGATTCCCTAGGACAGGTCACAAGCTGGAAAATTGATGGTGATGTTGAATTCTGTGGAAGAAGCAACAAGGTTGGAATTCCAACAAAGGTGAAAATAGATTCCATGGGAAAAGCTGACTGATTAAGTCAATATAAAATTTGTTTAATTGCTGAAATCCTCCTTTCTTTCATGGATTTTAAATAATTGGATGAGGAGATGACTATCATAACTGAAATCAGTACACTTTGTTGAATGTGTATGTAATCAGGAATAGATTCAGTCAGCTGGCAAATGATTTAAATCCATGGAATACCCTTTAAAAATCTGAACACAATTATTTATCCTAATTGATACACATGATATTAACCATCACAAGGATTTCAGTTATTTTGAGTTAAGGCATCAACTCATTCAGTGTGGTTATACTTTCATGATAACATCATCAAAAGTCCTCTTTCCAAATGATTTTACACTCTCAGGAGCCTTTTATGAGATATATGAGTCAATCCTCATCAAGAATCATGCTGTTTTGAAGGTTTTTGTGCATGGTTTGAAACCTTGCTGGTACCAAAGGAAAAAGTATGTGGGTTTTCATATCATCTTTCCCAATTGTGCATCAGAAGAGAAGAGGAATGGGTAAAACTTAAAAGTTGTCAGCAATTAATATGAAAATATGGTTCAGACTTTTTCATAAACTATCTAAGGAAATCCCATTCACCTTAATATTTTCCACATGATTATTTTAAAATATTATATACACATGAGAATAATATATTATGAATATAATGATGTTATCCTTCATTCTGCTCTACAGATTTGTGCAATAAACAATGTGATACCAATTTATGGTAGAAAAGCATGAAAGAGTACAAGACAATAGAAAAAATTCCAAAGAGATTCTTTTAAAAGAATGATTCTATAACAACACTGGACAATAATTTAGGTTATCATTGATACACCAATTATTTTGTGAACTACCAGAAATATAAATATGGAAAGGCTGTGTGTTTGATATCAAGGGAGGAAATTAGATTTAGGATATCAAACAAACCAAATTCTTTCCAAATGCATTTCAGAGGAGTTTCAGGCATGACCATATCAAAGAAAAAGAGACAATGGACTAAGAAGCAACCAGCAGTTTAATTCATTAGAGATGTTTCCTACTAAAGTTATTGAGGCATGAGAGAAAAAACAAAGCTATGTTAAAGTAACCTCAGGCCCTTGATATTGATGACTATACTTATGAATATTTTTTTAAATGAAAACTAAGCCTAGTATTATAGGTTACCTAAGAGTTACCTCCTGAAAGCTTCCTTGTTGCTCAATTATGGCCTCTCTCAAAGCCAAAGTCAGCATATAAATGTGTTACCTTCCTCCCCCCCACTACCCATGCATGGGACATGGCTACTGGGGATGAGCTTCCCTCACACCGAGGGATTACTACCAAGCACCAAAAAGCAGTGCAAATAGAAAAAGACCTTGACCAAAAGGGGGAAAGTGTAAAGACAAATGAATTTATATGACTAAGACATTTCAAAGTAAATCAGAAGGTCATTTTAGGGGTTATGCTTATGCACATCTCATCAGTATCTCACTGACTACCACAATAAATATTACCTCAAATAGCAGGGTTCTTGAGGGCTCTAGTGATATCCAGACACTATAGCCAGTCTTGACATTTCAGGAGTTTTGTGCCCTGCCAGTGGGCCCTACTTTGGAATTTAGGCTCTCAGTGACAGAGTTGGACTCATTTGTAATTTCCCTAAACATGGCTCTTCTGCCTCTTCTATTTGAACCTATAGTTAGTGCTACAGTTGATAGGTATGTGTCCAAGAGATTTAAATGTTGGGCTTTCCATGTGCTAATTGGGATCTAAATCTCAACAGAGTTGCAACAACTACTCTCACGTTTATTGGACTCACCTAGGACAAATAGCAAGGAGATGATGATGGTCAAAAATCATCCCAAGGAACAGAGAGAGTCTACAACTGCAAGCAAGGTGACATCCATTTACACCATGGGATCAAAGTCCCTTCTCAATTAGAGGCACAGTAGTCATCACCATCCCAGAAAACTCAGGCCTGGGGAATGAACTACCTGTAGTATAGACTTATAGGTATCCTGCAATAGACTTATTGTTATTCTAGCAATGGAAGAACTTTTATCACTGACGTGGAGGCAGTGGCAACTGGAGTTTCTGAGGGTAGGGAGAGCATAATATAGGTGTAATATGGGGACATTTTGAGGGCATTGGAATGGTCCTGAATGATGTTATAATGACAGAAACAAGCCATTATATACCTTGTCATAACTTACAAAATTGTGTGGGATAAAGTTTAAATGATAATGTAAAGTATAATTTTCCCATGCTGAAGTCACCCTCTGGTGAGCATTCACATGGGACACAAATACTTTCATGATTGTTGCCCACTCAGAGAGGTCTATTTACATACCTCTTCCCCAGACCTCTCTGTCAATTTTCCAATCATGTTCCTTCCAATTCCCTGATTATTCAGCCAAATCATTAGCAATAGACCATGAATCAGTGTACAAATGCACCTCTATCAATTTCTTCTTCCAAGCAAAATGAGCAACCAGGTGCATTACTTGAAGTTCTGCCCACTCTGAGGATTTTCCTTCACCAATGTCCTTTAGGGATGTCCCAGAAAAGGGCTACAACGCTGTAGCTGTCCACTTTCAGGTGGTACAAGCATATCGTGCAGAACCATCTGTAAACCAGGCCTGAGTTTTCTCATCTTGTCAACTGATTGTAAAGGATGCCCCAAGAGGCCAAAGTCATGAGCTGGGAAAGAGAAAGTAACATGTCAGGGGTGGTGACTATAGGCATTTGGCCTACTTCCTCATGTAACTTGTGCCTTCAGGATCTGCTTAAGCCCTATCTCGTATTTACCGCTTCTACTTTACTATGAAGTACTGCTGTGCCCACCCAACTTTATGGTTTGTTGGGTCAGAAAATACCTAGCTCATGGTAGGCAACTCAAATCTCATGGTAACTTGATGACCCAAGGTTAAGTATTCAATGTCTACTAAGACCCAGTAGCAGGCCAAAAGCTGTTTCTCTAAAGGACAGTAGTTGTCTGCAGAGGATAACAGGGTTTTGCTCCAAAATCCTAGGTATCTGTATTGTGATTCTCCTATAGGGGCCTGCCAAAGTCTCCAGACAGCCTCTCTATTTGTTACTGAAACTTCCAGCACCATTGGATCTGCAGGATCATATGGCCCAATAGGTAGTGCAGATTGAACAGCAGCTGGACCTGTCACAGAACTTCCTCTTGTACCAGTCCCCTATCAAAACTAGCAGATCTTCTGGTCACTCAATAAATGGACTGGAGTAGGACACCCAAATGAGGAATGTGTTGTCTCCAAAATTGAAAGAGTTGTGTCTCTTTTTGGTTCTAGGAGGGGCTAGATGCAACAGGTTTTCTTTCATTTCAGAAGAGATATCTCATCATGCCCCACATCACTGGACACCTAGAAATTTCACTGAGATATAAAGACCCTGTGGACATTTTTTTGGATTTATCTCCCATCCTCTCTCATGCAAATGCCTTACCAATAAGTTTAGAGTCTTTGCTATCTCTTGCTCACTAAATCCTATCAATGTGATATCATCACTATAGTGGAGCAGTGTGATGTTCCATGGGAGGGAGAGATGATCAAGGTACCTGTGGACAATATGATGACATAGGGCTGGAGTGTTGAGATACCCCTGGGGCAGGACATGTAGGTATATTGCTGGCCTTGCCAGCTGAAAGCAAACTGTTTCTAGTGGTCCTTACTAGTGGTGATTGAGGAAAAAGCATTTGCCAAATCAAGAGCTGCACACCAGGTACCAGGGGATGTCTTGATTTGCTTAAGCAATGATACCACATCTGGAAGAGCAACTGCAATTGTAGTTATTACCTGGTTAAGTTTACAATAATCTACTGTCATCCTCCAAGATCCATCTGTTTTCTGTACAGGTCAAATAGGACAATTGAATGGCAATGTTGTGGGAATCACCACCCCTGTGTCCTTCAAACCCTTGATGGTGGCACTAATCTCTGCAATCCCTCCAGGAATCTGGTATTCTTTTGATTTACTATTTTGCTAGGTAGGGGGAGTTCTAGTGGCTTCCACTTGGCCTTTCCAACCATAATAACCCTCACTCCACAAGTCAGGGATCCAATGTGGGAACTCTGTCAGTTACTAAATATGTCTATTCCAAATATGAATTCTGGAGCTGGGGAAATAACCACAGAATGGGTCTGGGGACCCACTGGACCAACTTTGAGATGGATTTAAGCTAAAACTCCATTAGTCACTTGACCTCCATAAGCCCCTACTCTGTACTCTGACTGGTGGACCATAGAGACCTTTTGGGTCTCCTGGAATTAATATCACTTTCAAACCAGTGTCTAATAATCCCTAGAATGTCTGATGATTTCCTTTTCCCCAATGCACACTCTGGTAAATGGCTGTATGTCTCCTTGGGGAAAGGTGGGAGGAAGATTAACAGTACAATTTTTTAGTAGTTTAACAGGATCCTTCCCCAAGCAGACCTGGCCTTCTCATTTAAGGGGCTCTGGGTCTGTAAACTGTCTCAAATCTGGGAATTGACTAAGAGACTGTTATTCTCTTCATCTGTAGTTTGAGTTAGGATTTGTTCACTTGACCTAAACTCTTCTGTTTTTACAGATCCAGAAGAAATTTAATAGACTGCCAATTTATTTCACTTCTCAGTACCCCATCATATATTAGCCAATGCCATAACTCTATGTGACTCATGTTATTTTGAGTGCTGCTTTGAATTTGCCTTTCACTGTGGTAGCCACATCCACCTTGTCTCTGGCAATTAACTACTGATACTTGACTTTTACTGGACCAAAATCTAATCATCCCTGTACTATTTAAGGATTCTAATTCCATTACAACCCTCCCTACAGTGATATCTAGATTACAGAGAAAAACAACCACACAGTTCTTCAGGGAAGATGGAGTTTGTTAATCTCACAAATTTATTTCTTACAGTCCTGGTTAAAGATGTGTTCTCTGGACATTCCTGATGATGAGTGGGCAGGTCTCAAATGGTAAATCTATTCTAGCATTCTAATTTCTCAAAGCCTTTGAATTCCCTCTTTTGCTGTATATGAGGGTAAACTGGGCATCTCAACCTCAGACATTCTAGGCCATCTTTTGTTTCATGTTTCAGTCAGTCACCCAAACAGTTAGAGCCCTTTCTAACACTTGGAATCCGTAGTTTCTGCTTAGTGGGCTCATATCCATAAATTCAGCCTGATCCATCTCGATATTCCTTCCACCATTATCACACACACTTAGTACCCATTTGCACACATATTCCCCTGATTTCTTTCTATATAAATTGGAAAGCTTGTGCAGTTCTTTCAGAGGGTAGTGTATTTCCTCATGAGTCACATTTTGTATTTCATCTCTGGGGACTTGTGATTTTAGTCTAGTAACAGGTCTCTGAGAAAAGAGAGGTGGTGAGGGTGGGTAAGGAGAAGGACTAGAAATGTCTTGCAACCTACTGCCCTCAGAGCATTCCTTTGCATTTTCTTCTGGAGAAACAGGATTAATCTCTTCAGGCAGGAGTTGGAAGGCAGATTCCTCTGGGTTTACTGGAGGCTTGGCAGTGTATGCTGGAGTTTGAATGGTAATTGCCTCAGGACTAGGAGGAGTTTGAAACTTCTTGGAGCAGGCCAAAAGCAGGGCAGTGCAGGCTACAGTTTGGCTGGTCTCCACTTCAGGGCTGGAAGGAGATCTGGAGTCCCTGGAGCAGGCTTCAGGCTGGATGATACAAGTTTGACAAGCTGTGGTCTGGAAAGGGCAGGCCATCACAGGCTTATCTGGTAAAGTCTCAGCAGAATTTAGGGTTTCAAAGTCCACACCAATTTTTTCATCATCCCATGTATCTCCATCTCAATCCTCTGGGTTCCACTTGATTCAAATCAATATCTTCATTTTAATGGCAGAAACTGTGTAGGGTTGAAATTTTAGTTTCTTTTGTAACTCTGCTACTTGTACAATGAGAATCTGAGTTTGTTTTTCAGATATTTCGAGGCTGTTGCTACAGAAGACAAGATTTTCTTTCAGAGCACACATAAAACTTTTGCATCATTTGTGTGATGTTTGAGTTTCAGATTTGAAGACTTTAACTCATCTCTTCCTTTTGTAACAGTAACCAGAGTACCTAGGAGGAGCCAGCCAACATCATTATACCTTTTGATTCCACAAAAATCTTTTAAGGTGTTGAAAACACTCTCATTCAGATCCTTGCTTCTTGTAAGCATGGAAGTAGGGGAACCCAGTGATGATATTTTGCATATCTCCATGTCCAACTCACACTATGGACTGTTAGTGGCCTCTATATTATTGGAAAGGGTACTCTTGCCTCCAACTAGAGCAGAGAACCAAATGCAAATCTCCCAGAATCATGTCAGACATAACCATATTTAAGACTTTGTTCCTCAAGAACCACTCCCAGTGCCCAGTTGTATTAGTCAGGTTCTCTAGGGAAACAGAATCAACAGGAGATATTTGTCAATAGTAAAAGATTTTATGAGTCTTTCATGTTATCATGGGGATGCACAAGTCCAGGTTCTGCAGGCAGGCTGCAAGACAGGGGCTCTGATGAAAGTCCAGTGAAGGCCCTTGATGAATTTCTGGGAGAGTTTGGCTGTCCAAACACAACCTGGGGAGTTCTCCTTGAATACTGGAATCACTTCCTCTTTTAAGGCATTCAACTGGATAAATTGTCACTCATTGCTGATGGCAATCTCCCTGGTTGACATAAATGTAATCAGCTATCTATGCGGTAAAGTGACTGTTGATTAAAGTTCATAAATTTTCTTGTATTACAATTGGCCCAATGCTTGCTTGATCAAACAACTGGGCACAATTACCTACCTGAGTAGACACATTAACTTAACCATCATGTCCATTAAGATTAAGTGCCAATTTTTAATCAAAAACCATGGAGGCAAGAAAACAGTGATATGATATATTTAACATACTGCAGGAGAAAAACTTCCAGCCAAGAATCTTATATCCAGCAAGACTGTCTTTCAAAAATGAGGGCTAGTTTAGAATATTCACAAACAGGAACAGAGAGAGTTTATACCCAAGAGATCAGCTTTGCAGAAAATATTAAAGGGTGTGCTATTTTTGAAAAAAAGTAGACAGGAGAGGAAGGCGTGTAAGAGAGTCTAGAAATGAAGATTACATAAGTAATGTAACTAAAAATCTCAAAAGAGTGGTGAAAATAAAACATGACAGATAAAACACAAAAGACAAAATGGGTGAAATAAGAACTGCCTTTACAGTAATAACTTTAAATGTTAATGGATTAAACTTCCCAATTAAAAGACATAATTGATGGAATGAATAAAAAAATATGAGCTATCTATATGATATCTGCAAAAAACTCATTTTAGACCCAACGTACCAATAGATGAAAGTAAAAGGCTGGAAAAAATATATTCCACACATGCAGTAAACTAACAAACAAAAAAAAGCCAGAGGCAGTGGACTTGGCCCAGTGGTTAGGGCATCCGTCTACCACATGGGAGGTCCGCGGTTCAAACCCTGGGCCTCCTTGACCATTGTGGAGCTGGCCCATGCACAGTGCTAATGCGTGCAAGGAATGTCGTGCCACACAGGGGTGACCCCACATAGGGGAGCCCCACGTGCAAGAAGTGCACCCCGTTAGAAGAGCCGCCCAGCGCAAAAGAAAGTGCAGCCTGCCCAGAAATGGCGCTGCACACACGGAGAGCTGACACAAGATGATGCAACAAAAAGAAACACACAAAAAAACACAGATTCCCTTGCCGCTGACAAGAACAGAAGCGGACAAAGAAGACGCAACAAATAGACACAGAGAACAGACAACCGGGGTTGGGGGGGAGGGGAGAGCAATAAATAAATAAATAAATAAATAAATAAATAAATAAATAAATAAATAAATAAATAAATATAAATCTTAAAAAAAAAAGCCAGAGTAACAATATTTATTTCAGATGAACTAGACATTAAAAGGTACAAGTAATGTGCAATTGTGCAATTTGAGTAGGTCAAGACAAAGAAATTCCATTTACAATAGTAACTAAAGGAATCAAGTATTTGGGAATTAACTTAAGCAGTGATGTAAAGCACTTGTATTCAGAAAACTACAATGAATAGTTTTTAAAAAATTAAAAAGACCAAATAATTGGAAGAACATTTCATGCTCACAGATTGGAAGAATAAATATTATTAAGATGTCAATTCTACTCTTTATGATATATAGATTCAATTCAATCTTGATTAAAATTTCCAGCAGGATTTTTTAAGCAAATGGAAAACATGATTATCAAATATATTTTGGAAGCATAAGGGGTCCCAAATAGCCAGAAATCTTGAAAAGGAAAAGTGAAGTTGGAGGACTCTCACTTCTGGACTTTAAATCATTTTACCTAGCTACAGTGGTAAAAACAGCATGGTATGGGCATAAGAACATACATATAACCATACTGATGGTTCAGAAACAGACCCTTACATCTATGGTCAAGTGATTTTTGACAAGCCTGTCAAACCCATCCTGTTAGGGCAGAAGAGTTCATTAAAAAAAAAAAATGGTGCTGAAACAACTGGATATCCATAGCCAAAATAATGAAAAAGGAGCCCTATTTCACACCTTATACAAAAATTAATCAAAATGGATCAGAAGTCTAAATTTAAAAGCAAGAACCATAGAACTTCTAGAAGAAAGTAAAGGAAAACATTTTCAAGACCTGGTTGTAGGTAGGGGATTCTTAAAGGAGATAAGCAGAAGACTGAGATGGACTACTGATGCTTAATGTACATAGAAGTTTTATTTAACTTCACTGTAAAAGTGTGGAAATGCAGAGAGTTGATGGTAACACTATAGGGAGTCGCAGCTGGTTAATAAGTGGGAATGTAGCTGGAAAGGGTAGTCTAGGGAGGCAAATGTCCATTTAAAGAAGGTGAAAGATAATCTAGGGACCGAATAACACAGAGAAGTAAGAGGTAATGAGAATTGTGTTTAATGGTACAAATGCAAGAATGGCTTCTGTGAGTTAGAGCAGATTTTTGACACTATTACACATTGATGGGAATGTGCAGAAGCATGGGAAAAATACAGTTGCAGGGATCTCTGGGCTGTAGTTAACAGCGATATGTAATATTCATGCATGTATGCCAAAGATGTACTGTTTTGATAATGGGGGAGTATGGAAAAATGTGCCAAATGTATGCTATAGACTATGGTTAGTGGTAATAGTGGGTTGATATTATCTCATAATCTGTAAGAAATGTTCCAGCATGGTGTGGAGTGTAGATAAGAGGGCTGCTGTATGGGAATTCTACATGTTTATGATTATAAGTTCACAATTACTATAATAAATATATATATAAAATATTAAGGTGAATTAGGAGAAAATTATACCCAATGTAAGATATGCAATATAGTTAGTAGTTAGATTTTGATAATATTCTTTCGTAATTTGTAGCAAATATCTCACAACAAAGCAAGATGTTGGTGGTGGGTTGATGTATGGAACCCTGTACGATGTTATACATGTTTACTTCGGAAGTTCACAACTTTTACTACACTTATTGTTTATGTATGTTCATGCCTAAATGATGTAAAGATAATAATAATACTGTGGATTGGTGGGAAAATACACCAAATGTAAGCTACTTTGGTTAGTGGTAATATTTTGGGATGTTCTTTCATCATTAGTTAAAGATGTTTCACAGCAATGCAAGTTGTTTGTGGTAGGACGAGATTGAGAGCCCTGTATGATGTTATTTCTGTTTGTTTTGCAAGTTCACAACTATTATTATACACTTATTGTTTATGTATGAGTGATATACTTCATTAAGTTTAAAAGAAACAGAAAAAATTAAGAGAATTAAGAATAGTTATATCTCTCTAGAAGCAAGTGGTTAAAATAAGTTTGGGATAATATTAATGAATCACATGCACAGAAATAAAACATAAAATTGATACATAAAATCTAAATTCAACTATTAAAGCAGAGAGATTAAATATTAATAAAATCTAATGCTTTGAAAAGACTAAGACAATAAACAAGTGCATGTCAATATTGACTGAGGAGGAAAATTATAAAGGAATGATACTTTAAAAATGTAGACAAAACAGGAAGAATAAAAATATCAGAATATGGGAAGCAGACTTGACCCGGTGGATAGGGCATCCGTCTACCACATGGGGGGTCCACAGTTCAAACCCCAGGCCTCCTTGACCCGTGTGGAGCTGGCCCATGCGCAGTGCTGATGCGCGCGCAAGGAGTGCCGTGCCATGCAGGGGTGTCCCCCGCATAGGCCCATGTGCAAGGAGTGCGCCCCGTAAGGAGAGCCGCTCAGCACGAAAGAAAGTGCAGCCTGCCTAGGAATGGCACCACACAAAGGGAGAGCTGACGCAGCAAGATGACGCAGCAACAAAGAGACACAGATTCCTGTACCGCTGACAACAACAGAAGCGGACAAGAACATGCAGCAAAATGGACACAGAGAACAGACAACTCGGGGGGGGGGGGGGTGAGGAAGAGGAGAGAATTAAATAAATCTTAAAAAATATATATCAGAATATAAACAGCTTTTACTTGCATGTTTGAAAATTCATATTAAACTAAGATTTTTCTAGAAAACTATTACTTTTCCAAAAGAACACAGATTAAGAGAAGAAATAAAAGCAATTACCCAGCTATAAATCTGAACACAAAATATCATATTTGGATTAATTTCAGGACACTTATGCTAATACTTCAAAGAACAACACAGCAGCATCAAACTCTTGGTCTTCAAAAAATTTTATACTCTGAAACCTTACCAACTCATTTTATGAATATACTGTATCTTTTATATAATACGAAATGACTAAATGATATCCTAATGAAAATCAGCAACATATAAACATTCTTAAACATAACTATTACCAGGTAAATATTATCTCAACAATGTACTAATGGCTTATGATTAAAAAATCTAAATTGCCATTCCACACATTAAAAAGTTTAAGGAGAATATCACTGGACAGAATTCTAAGATGTATAAATAACAGCATGTGATGAAATGCAACAACAATTTATGGTAAAATTAATAGCAGATTTGTATTAGGAGAGAGCATTTATAAGGGATAATGCTATTAATAATCTTAATTGAAATAATAGGAAATTTTTATTGCTTTAATCTCTGCAAGCTGTTCTCTAAGTCCTTTACATTTTATTAGATGCTTTAATCCTCAAAACAAACATGATACTATTATAAATTATAGGCAATAGTTAAAAGTTTGTATGTTGGATCATATGTAGTTCCTTAAATCTAAAATTCAACATATATATTAAATTTCATTTGGTTTGACTAAATAAGTGAAAAATAAAAGATTCTGGGACAAATACATGGAATTGTTTATTTTGTTTATATTAGTGAAATCTGCTTTATACTGTTTATAACAATTAATATCAATAGTTGCAAACATTTCTTAAATTCTTAGCACAGGGAAAAGTGTTTTGTATGACTTATTTAATGCACATATTAACCAAATGAAGCATTTTTTTATCCCTATATTGAAGAAAGAAAGTAAATCCCAGGAAGATTTAAAAAATGATCAAGGACACACAGCTAACAAATGATAGATATTGGATTCTGTGGCAAAAAGTGTGTTTAAAATTTGATTATATTTAGCTACTATTTGACATTGATATTACAAAACAATCCCAAAGTCAAGCTGAGGGAAGCTGGAAATAATTATGAAATGGAATAAAATGTTGTCATAAATAATTTAATGTTCATGTAATTGCATGAAAATGCTTACATATAATGGGAACTATAAAAACAGGGTGTATTAGTTAAAATAGCACATAATCCCCTTTTTAAAAACAATTAACATTTGTACAAAATAGGAGGTGTGAAAATAACTTAATAGAAGTTATTTTTGTGATTGGTTTGGTACTTTATCAGTTCTTTTTTATTTCCTCTTTGTATTAGTAAACATACAGATAGGCTGATTCCCCTAGGTAATGTTTATAAAAATGTTTAATTAGCAACATACTGAGTCATTCCCCAAAGATTTATGTTAGTACCCTAGAAACATATATCAGCTCAGCTCTCCGATATGGAAAAATCAAGTCTGTATTTGCTGTAGTATTAGTAAAAGCATATTTCTCCCTGGTTTGATTGATTTGACTTTGGGGTAAAAGCAATTTTTAAACTGTCATTCTTTCAGATATGGCATACGTTTGTTCACTGTATGTAAAATGAAATTTCTGGATTTCAAGTATGATGCTTTTGAAGTTTATTGATTTCCTGTAGAATAATCACACTGTCAGTGACAATGGATGAAGGACAGTGGATGCAGAAACCAGGCATAATTTGAAATTGCCAAACCAAGAACATTTTTCCTAAGACGGTATGTAAATAAGAACTTGGAATATAAATAAATTTAGGTCAAAGAGGAATGCATAATTATAATAGCAAAATAATAATCAACTCTTTCTTATGAAAAACACACAGGAAAAATGGTAATTAAAACTATCACAAATTTTTATGTATTTAAAATAAAAGTATGTATATTATTACCCAGATAATGAATCTGTTTTTTTAATTTAAAAAAACAGAGGAAAAATTAAAAGAATGGATAGCGAAACAATTTGTCTATATGACTTATGGTTTTAGCCATAATTTTCAAAATCATGAACAGAGGCAAATATTGCATATAACCATGGTGGGTAAATCATGAATACAAATTTTCATGTTTGCCTAATAGTGGAGCAAAGTCATAAGTGAAACTCTCAACATTTATTCTTAAGGAACAAATCAATAATTATTTTCACTTAGTTCCAGAAATATTTACACAGCTTTATCTGCTGCTTTGAGGTGAAAATGTACAATTCTTGAGCTAGTGAACCTGCCTATTTTCCATGAGCTAGAAAATTGTAAAATGGGATACTGAAGAGCAATTGCATAAATTCTGAGGAGGTCACTTGAATATAATTTTCCAATAAAGAATTAATAGATTAACTGTTTTGAGTACCAATTAAAGCTAGAATATGTAATAGCTCTAAAAAGTAATTTTCATTTTTAGAATAAGTAGTAATAGCTGTATATGAATAAGATGAAAATAAATGTGTGTATTAAGATTTTTGTTTACCACAGGATATATTGCATGTTTTTAAACAGAGTTTAAAAAAGGGTAAAACAAATTGTATATGATCTATAAATATGTCTTTAAACTAATATCACCCTTAAACCTATTGTACAATTATATCTGAATTAAATGTATGTGCCTTTTTTCATTCCATGCTAGCAGTATGATAAAAGCAACCATAGAATATCAACAAACAGGAGTAAAAAAGCCCAGAATTTCCTGAATCAACAATGGTTTTGGACCATCCAATGCAAACATTGTGAGAAAATAGTTCAGAATATTTGAAAATGAGACTTCTGTAAAATATGGAATCCACAGATATCCAAGAAGAATCCATCCAACTCTGTCGGATAATTGCAGAGAATTAGAGTTTCAGGGAAATTGGATATGAATATGTGGACTGAAAACAAATAGAAAGATGTGTAATGGTTTACATGTATTGCACTGTTTGTCTCTGAACATTATTTTTAAAGCAATTTTGTACTAGCTCATTTGACCTTATAAAAGCACTTTCAAAATAGTCTGTTAAAAACTTCTCTTTTGTAATAACTTTCTTTTTATTTTATTTCTAGATCTTACAGAAGTGTGAATATAGTCATGATGAACAACTCAAAGCCAACATTTTACATTCTGCTGGGCTTGACAGATGATGCAAACTGGCAAATTGTGATATTTCTCTTTCTATTTATAACCTATATTTTTAGTATCTTCGGCAACCTGATGATCATCACTCTCACTCTCCTTGATTCACAACTTAAAACACCCATGTATTTTTTTCTGAGAAACTTTTCCCTCTTAGAAATTGCAATGACATCAACTTGTATTCCTAAATTCCTTTACAGCCTAGCAACAAAGGACAAAACAATTACTTACAATGCTTGTGCCGCCCAATTATTTCTGTTCATTTTCTTTGGAGCAGCAGAGTTCTTCTTATTAGCAGCTATGTCCTATGACCGCTATGTGGCCATCTGCAAACCCCTGCACTACACAACCATCATGAGCAGCAAAGTCTGCTCCAGGCTGGTCCTTAGTTCCTGGTTGGCTGCACTGCTGGAAGTCTTCCCAGGTCTCCTCATGGGTCTCCAGCTGGACTTCTGTGCTGGCAATGTCATCGATCATTTTGTATGTGACTATGGCCCTGTCCTTCAGCTCTCTTGCACAGATACCAGGCACATAGAATTATTCTGTTTCACTGTAGCGTTAGTGACACTGGTTGTCACCCTGATGCTAGTGATTACCTCCTATACACTAATTATAAGGACAATTTTTAAATTTCCATCAGCACAAGAAAGGAAAAAAGCATTTTCTACCTGTTCTTCTCACATGATTGTCCTTGTCATTTCTTATGGAAGCTGTATCTTTGTGTACATTAAGCCTAATGCACAAGAAAGGGTGGACTTAAATAAAGGTGTAGCTGTGCTCAACAGTTCAGTTGCCCCCCTCTTAAACCCCTTCATTTACACTCTGAGAAATAAGCAAGTAAAACAAGCCTTCACGGACACAAGAAGAAAGATGGTTTCTTTCCTATCAAATAAATTACCTTGTCTGCCAAAAAATAATGAAAATAGTTGAATATATTCATTTGTAAATGATGGCCTAATCACCTTAAATTTTACCTTCTCTTTTATTCCCTTTACCAAGGTGTGATTAATTCTATTACATGTTTTTTGCATAATGTTCTTCTGAGTTCTGCTCTTTTCAATAGGTTTCTCTAAATCTAGAATTTCTTTTATTGTGCCAATCTTTCTGTTCATAATTTGTTTCTATTAATCTACATTTTAAGCATTTCAAAGTGAAACTTAAATATCCTGCTTTTATCATGTCTTCCTAATTTAAGAAAATAAATTTAAGTATCCAGAAGTTGTCCTTATAATTTTACTTAACACCAATAAACAGAATATTTGAATATTATCAAATAATATAAATTTATTATAATGAATTTAGCATTTCACAATAGAGTATTTCATTTAATCTTCATAAATTTTTCATGAATTAGACACTTAGGCTCTCCTTTTTATAGATAGACAACCAAGCTTGAGAGAGAATTAAGGAATCCATCCAAAACACACAAACTGTAAGATAAAACCTTCATTCATATTACCATAATCTGATTCCAGAGCACATGTGCTTAGTTATTGCTGCATCCTGTTATTAGATGTAACTTAAACTGACTTCTATATTATAAATGTACATGTTCCAGTAACATAGTATCTTAGAGGTTTTTCAGTATTAATAAATATTTGGTTCTATTTGATGTCAATTTATTTAAATTTACCATGAGCAATTGTTCAAATACAAATGATATCCGAAACAGTATTATGGAATTAAGTGAATATATTAAATATTCATAATTCCCTGACACCATTTTGGAAGTCTGTAATATCTTATAATCCCTATTCTGTACTTTGTCTCACTGAATTGTGATGTGAAAGAGAGAGAGAGAGAGGCTGTGACTCCTCGAGGCCATTCAGCCACCCTCATGAAACATTTTGTATAAACAAGGGTCTTTGTCCATTTGAATTTTCTTTTAGTTAATGCCTCTTTTCAACTGTCCTGATCTACTGTGGTAATGGTGTATTTGAGATGAGTGGTCTGCTACTGAAATATCATAAATAAGCTATTTGGTCTTTAAGTAAATTCATCAAGGAACATGCATATATAATCAGTATAAAAATCACTCTCTCCTAAAGACAGACAAATAATAAGCTGTATGCTAGGAAAGAAGATAATAGTTCTAGGATTCTGTGATATTTATTTTAAACTTCTCAGGTCCTCAGGTATAGAGTAGCATCAGATATGGATCGTACGTGCAATTTAAAAAAAAGAGCCCACAACTGCGGATCAGTACTTACTTGCCCTCAAAGAGGCAATATTCTCTTGTGATCTTTGGCTATATCTATTTTTTAGCTGGAACCTAAGTATACACCTGAAAATAATGCCATCATGCATAACAGAGTTGAGTTTGGTGCTTTTCTAGGATGACTCCTTTGTGTTATTTTCCTAGAATTCCAAAAAATTTAGTTGTTAGTTGCAGGAAAGAAAAAGTAAATAGTTTTAAAATTCACTATATACTTACAGAATTCACTACTTTCCCAATGACTTTTGAGACTCATAAGCAACCAAAAAGGTAAATATCAATATTTTATTTTAAATACAGACAAATTGAAACACCAAAATTAACTTGCCCATGATCTCATGGTTTGCAAAGTAAATTTGGATCCATGTATTTTAAAAGCCATGAATCCAGATATTTGGCAAGATTGAAGTGGTAAAATTCAACCTTGATGTCTGAAAATAATATTTTCTATTTGATATTAACCCCTGCTATATATTTCTTCTTCCCATCATATTATTATACTATATTTGCAATTCAAATTATCCTTTTGCTTTTAGTTTCCCCCTAGTTAGAACTAACTTTCTAATGAATATATTAAGAATGATACTATTCTCATGTGAAATATTGTTTCTTCTAACAATGTGGTAATCACTGATTTCATTATAAATCCTGTGTCACACTTTTCAAATTCTCTTAAATCTAGAATCAGTTCATTTTTTACCCCCACTATTTCTCATAACTCAGCCTTGTGAACCCACCTATTATGCTGAATATTCTATTTCCTTAAAGAATTTCCAAATAAAACACCACATTTATGCTGACTTTATAAGTTATAAATTTGCTCAAAATGCTCTCTAACCTTTATTCAATAATTCACTACTGATGACTGCTTAATTGTAGTGTGCATGCCATTCAAATCCTGTGTCGTTTTAATTGTGTACAAAAGTAATATGAAGTTGGAAAACTGATGTGATTCAGTCCATCAGGCTCCCGTCTACCATATAGGAGGTCCAAGGTTCAATGTCCAGGGCCTCCAGGTGAGGGCAAGCTGACCCACATGACAAACTAGCCCACGCAGAGTGCCAGTCAATGTGGGAATCCGGCCCTGCACAGGACAGCTGCCCTGCATGGGAAAGCCACTCTGCGCAGGAGTGCCGGCTGACAGAGAGAGCTGGCGCAGCAAGATGATGCAACAAAAAACACAGAGGTGGGAAAATAAGAAGACATCGCAAAATAGGGGAACTGAGGTGGCACAAGGGAGTAAATACCTCTCTTCCACTCTGAAAGGTTCCAGGATCTGTTTCTGAAGCTGCCTAATGAGAATACAAGCAGACACAGAAGAACACACAGCTAATGAGCACTGAGAGCATATAGTGGGAGAAATGGGGGGAACAGGGTGTGGGGAAAAACAAATTTTAAAAATCTTAAAAAAAAGTAATTGAGGTAGCTCTAGTATTTGGTTAACATGCTGGCAATTGTTATCATTCACTGAGTGGTAGAAATATAGTTAATAATGGGAAAGTATTCAAAATTGCAAATATGCAAAGATCATCTTGAGCTCAATACTGATGATCTACCTTTTAAAAATAATTACCTTTGTTTATGATAACTTCAGGTCTAAGCTCACCCTTTTGCATGCTTGCTGTAGTAATGGTAATCCTAAATTTAATTTACCTTTGATTAAACTTTATAATTTCACCCTTAGATTTGTGCTTTCATGATGGTAATTCTAAATTGAGGTTGTTTTTACTTATGGTTATTTCAGACTGGCCTCATCCTTGTGCATTCTTGCTCATCATTTTGATGGTAACTATTCTCTGATCATATCATGGCGACTTCTGCCCCCTATTGCTCGGGGGAAGGAAAATTTGAGACATTCTGTCTCTTGTCCTTCCATTTGTGTTAATAACTCTGCTTTCTCTCATGATTTTCCAGGTGTGGTCTAGATTGCTGCCTGGTGGAAATCCTTGGCCCTCAGGTTTGGATGTCCACTCTTTCAGTCCAGCAGCTGCAGGAGTCCTATTTTTCAGGACTAGGACTGGGGGACTTCCCACCTTGAGTGTCAAAAATCCTGAAAGCAGCAGGTCATGAGAAGAAACCAGTTTTCCTTTAGACTTCAGTGACCTCAGTGAGTATATACTGGAATTAGTGTTGCTCATCCAAGGACTGTCAAAGTCAAAATGGGAAATAAACAGAGCTCTGAAGCAACGGAAATTATGTAGTTTGAATTTTAGAGCATTGGGAACAATTTGATTATAAGCAAATACCTAAAGAAAGAAATTCTTGTGCAAAACAGCTTCGTCATGGTACAGATTAATAAGAAATAGCCTTCAAAAAGATCTTTTGAAAAAAAATGTTATTTTACAGTTAAACGTATTTTTTAAAGCATGAAAACCATAAGTAAAACTAGTGAATTCTGCGTTTGTGTCAAACTCTCTATTTGCATCTGCCTGCTTGCTCAGTGTATATCATTTGATGGCAATACCAAATTAACAAATGAAAATTCTGAAAGAGCTTTATTAAGTTTGTTAAAAATTTAAATAGGCACTTATTTACAGGTCAGAGAATTAAGAGTCATAGTTTGTCCTGTAATTCCCAAATTTAAACCTTTTAATAGCCTTAAAATGAGAGTAATTAATAAACCAATTGTCAAATTTCAGTAAGCAAACTTCCTTGAAAACTATGGAAAGATATTTTCTAAATTATGATTAAAACAATTTAAACAACTATAGTATATTCCAGGACCTAGAAGTCAATATGCTTTTAAAGTCTTACAATTATAAATTTTATTAAAGAAAATAGGTTTTAGCCTTCTGTGGAGGAGGACAAAAAGGACATTTCTTACACAAGCTATAATGGTTTCAATTTTGTATAGCTTGGATATAATTTCCCTAGGTATTACAGAATGCAGACTGTAAGGCAAGATTTTTAAATGGATAAAGGTAAATTCCATTGGTTGCTAACTGTAATTTAATAAACGTATTTAAAGTATAAATTAACAAGTCTATGTGGTTATGGTTAATTATAAGAAAATTGGAAAAGCACCTTCTAAACTGAAGCGCTTAAATGGTTAATTCTAAGCCACTATTAATTAGAAACCTAAAGTAATTGATAATAACAAAAAGTAGCATAACAGTGAAACCTGGCAGAGACCACCTCAAACTGCATAGTTTTTTAAAGTTTATTTATTTATTTATTTATTTATTTATTTATTTATTTTTCTCTCCTCCCCCCCAACCCTGGTTGTCTGTTCTCTGTGTCTATTTGCTGTATCTTCTTTGTCCGCTTCTGTTGTTGTCAGCGGCACAGGAATCTGTGTTTCTTTTCGTTGTGTCATCTTGTTCTGTCAGTTCTCCATGTGTGAGACACCATTCCCGGGCAGGCTGAAATTTCTTTTGTGCTGGGAGGCTCTCCTTACGGGGTGCACTCCTTGCGTGTGGGGCTCACCCCTGCGTGGCAGGGCACTCCTTGTGCGCATCAGCACTGTGCATGGGCCAGCTCCACACTGGGTCAAGGAGGCCCCGGGTTTGAACTGCAGACCACCCATGAGGTAGACAGACGCCCTAACCACTGGGCCAAGTCTGCCACCATATATCTATTAATTAATGTAATCATGGTAAAGGTGCAGAAGTAAAAAGTAAAGTATTAAAAACAGTTAAGTTCATTTAATATGTTATAAACTGCATTGGAAGTATTTAGAAAATTAATAAAAATGAAAAGAGACAAACTTCAGTATTGTCAAACTCTCTTGTGCATGCAAAACAGGCCCTGATTCCCTGCATGGTGCCTTTCCATTTGAGTTATTGACTAGATCAATCATGAAGACCCTTAAAACTAAAAAAGTGTCTATGACATCTGGACATGGCTCTTGAGGGTGATGTAAGGTACTTTGCACTTGCAGACTCCTGTGGTAGCTGTTGATGTCTCAATATGGTCAGATTTACAATGGATATTGCTTCCAGCCTGGCTCTGTTTCATAGTGCTGAAGGGCTATATGCACTAGACTGGTAAAACACAAGAGCTTCCCTCCAAAGGTCAACAATGCTGCAGCATGCTGGTTGTGTGAAGGACATATCAAGTGGAGCAATAATACCAACAGGACTCAATGTGCCTCAGTGGTTGAGCCCAGGCTTCCCAAATACAGGTTCCTGGGTTCAATTTCCAGCCCTGGAAACTCAAAAAAGAAAAGAAAAAAATTACCAGAGTGATGCAAATAGAATGTAGAACTTAAACATGCACAACTGGTATTTTGGCCTGTTCCCATGGAGAGACAACATGTATATTATTGCAAATCTGGAGCATAGATCTTTTAACTGGAGCTCAAAGAGGGACTTGTGCATTTATTAGTATTAAGCACTGTACTTATATACCTGATGAATATAATATCTCTTCTAGATCACATACAGAGGTATATTGATAAGGAAAAGTTATTAATCTGCACTTTGTCCAGCTTTAGATCTCCTTACAAGAATGAGAATGAAGTGTCTGACAGCTCTACTCTTCAAGCATAAATTGAGTTCCTTTATTATTTTGTTACTCTGCTTAACCACTTCAGTAATTCTCCCAAGGCCACCTAATTAAAAAGGTTTCAGTTTAAGTATAGTGTACATTCTTTAGCATTTATCCCAGCAATTTTTCCCCCTTATTTACTCTGTGGGAAAAATTCCCATTCTTATCTATTCAAGTGTCATATGCCTTTGAGCTGTTGAAGGAAGCTTCCTCAGAATAATCAATGAAGTAACGAAAAAGACTATTCTGTAGAGAAAATACTCTTCATAGTAATAATATAGAGAGAAGAAAATAGTAGTTTCACAAATTTCACTATATACCTGATCCTATTTTGAAATTATCTGAGACATTTATTTTATCATCTTTCAGTCAAAATTATCAGATCACTCCTCACTCCCTCTCTTGTGGTTACATGGATTCTTGTGCAAATTATGTTTATTTGACCAAACTCATGTACTGAAATTGGGTACATTATACTTTATGTAATTTGTACTGCATTCCAAAAATTTGTATTATTTTGAATGGGGAAATACACTTCAATCATATTATTAAATTCTTGGCTCTTAACAATATAGAAAGACTATAAAATAATGTTTGAAAGAAAATAAAAGAATGAAATCTTTCCTAGATATGAAAAAAAATTAATACATATAGAGTTAAAAATTGACCTGTATTCTGGGTACATCAATGCTAGAAAACATGAAGATATTGGATTTCCAAAATAAATTCATGGTGCAATATCTTGAGGTTGAATAAAATCAAAGATTGAGTTAAAAGAATTAAGTGATTCCAGCATGAATAAGGGAATATCATAAATAGAGATAATAGCACTAAGTGGCTGCTTCTGGTTGACTTTAGCCATTATTATCATATAAAAATTAAACAAAGGAATATGCTAAAAAGGTATTGATAAATGTGGCAATTTTCAATTATCAGCACAGGTATGCTTTATAAAAGACAATCTACTAATTTTACACAATAAGAGCAATTTTAAAAATTATATCCTTCAGGGCTTCTTTTATTTGCTTATTTCTTATAAAATAAGTTTAAGACAGGTACAATTGAAATAATAAGTACTTTCACCCCCTTATTTAAATATACCTTTCCTTGTGTAGAAGGATTACTATATGTAAAAATGAGCTGCCATAAAAGACAGAAACAACAATCAATATACATGTGGTAGGAACAGGTAGAATTTCCTATTTCCTCTGCTGGGCAGAAGGGAACTTTAGAATTGTTCTTAAAATATTTGCACAAGAGATTATTACCAGGGTCAATGTAATCATGCAGGTGACAATAGCTAAAATAAAATTTAAAAATTCTATATCACATGTATCTGTGAAGGATACTTTCAGTACAAGAGAATAGTCACATATCAAGTGGTCAATAACATTGGCATCACAGAATTTCAACCCCAGGCCCATGATAAGTCCAGGAGAAATTCTCAACAACCTAGTTAACTAACAGTCAAGGACCAGCTGGATGCACACTTTGCCGCTCATAATGGTTGCATAATGAAGGGGTTTGCAGATGGACACATAGCATTCATTGGACATGGCAGCCATCAGGAAAAACTCTGATACTCCCAAAAAAATAAGAGAGAATAACTGGCTTACACAAACCTCATAGGAAATTGCTGTATCCCCAGCCACAATGTTGACCAGGAATCTAGGGATGCAAGCTGTTGTAAATGAGATTTCAAAGAAGGGCTAATTCTAAAGGAAGAAATACATGGGTGTTTCCATGTGGGAATCCATCAGGGTGAGCAGATGGTTTATAACCTTAATTCACTGAACATTCAGGAGGTGACTCATCATATATACCCTTTGAGTTCAAACATACTTATATCTTACCCAGTTTATTCACCCTCTTAATGTGAAATATTTTTATATACTAAAATGGCAGACATGAAAACAATGGCACTGTTTTCTTTTTAGAAAATGTCTAGTATAGAAAGGTAATGAACTAAAAACATTTTAAGAAATCTTTATTTCTCTCTACATGTCCTCTAAATCTATGGATATGATTTACTCTTTCATTAAATACACTACGGAATTGCAGGAAATGTAAGAAAAATGAATATTTTTATTAACTCTTCTTTTTTTTTTACTTAAAATTATTTATTTTTACGAATTACATTAAAAAAATACGAGGTCCCAATCAACCCCACCGCCCCCACCCCCCACTCCCCCCACAGCAACACTCTCTCCCATCATCGTGAGACATCCATTGCACCCAGTAAGTACATCTCTGAACATCACTGCACCTCGTAGTCAATGGTCCACATCATAGCCCACACTCTCCCCCGTTCCATCCAGTGGGCCCTGGGGGGATCTACAATGTCCTGTAATTGTCCGTGAAGCACCACCCAGGACAACTCCATGTCCCGAAAACGCCTCCACATCTCATCTCTTCCTCCCATTCCCCAAACCCAGCAGCCACCATGGCTACCCTTCCCATACTCATTCCACATTTTCTCTGTGGACATTGGATTGGTTGAGTCCATTGCACATCTATGTCAAGTGGGGGCTTAGATTCCACATGGATACTGAATGCACTCCTCCTGCTTTCAGTTGTAGATACTCTAGGCTCCATGGTGTGGTGGTTGACCTTCTTCAACTCGATGTTAGCTGAGTAGGGTAAGTCCAATAAATCAAAGTGTAGGAGCTGAAGTCTGTTGAGGCTCTGGGCCTGGGTGTCTTATTATCAGTCCAGAGATTCAAATCCCCTAAATATATCTTAAACCCCAGCACCAACTACAATTCCAATAAAGTAGCATGCAAGGCTTGTGGGAAGAGATCCCCTCCGAGTTCAATTCCATCATGTAGAAACACTTCTTAATTTATTCTTTTTTAAGGGAAGTATAGTTGGAATGTGTAAGGGATGTTGGAAAAACAACTTAAATTGGTTAAAAAAAAACTAAAGTTAAAGAGATTTGCTATAGAGAAGGATAACTGTAACTGGTCAAGAGATATATCTATAGATGACAGATGCTCTTTGAGAAAGATTACAAATATTTTAGAAAATAAGGATAGGTTATATACTAAACCAAGAATATATTTATTTTATTTTTTGTATCAATATATGTACTTTTCATGGGCTTTGAAAACAAAAGAGCAAGATGGCATGTCGATTACACTTGATGAGGAAGCCAAAACAACTACTTTACTGGTTCTTATACAAGGAATAAGAGAATTTTTAAAGAAAATATATCACTTAAGCCATGCACAACTGTGGAAATGAGGAAGATATATATGCAAGACTGTTGGTTTCTGGTGATGATCCTGAAGTTGCTGTATGAAGCAGGCCAGGCAGTTTGGAAGAAAGTCAGTGTGAATCAAGGGGAAATCTTAGACTTAAAATATCAGATTATTATAGTGGCTCTCACAGCAGGAGTGATTAAAATTAAAGAAAGAAGAGAACTTTTCAGAGGTGACACCATTATATGTGTTTTCACTGGAATCCTTGACTATATTTGTTGTTTGGTCAAAGATGAGAACTTGGGCTTGGCCTTAGTAGATGGTTCCTGCTGTGGGTCAGAGAAATCAAGAGAACTGCTAGTGATTCAGCAAAGATGAAATTCAAAATGCAGACATTAAGGACTTTAAAAAATGGTCAAGGTCATCAAAAGGGTCATGTTTATGTACATCTCAGCAGAATCTCATAGACACTCAAAGTAGATACAACCCCAGGTAGTGATGCACCTGAGGGCTATAAAGATACCCAAGTACTAAGGCCATGGCAGAAAGCTCTGGAGTTCCGTACCTTGCCAGTGGGCCCTACTTCAGAATTTATGCTTGTGAGTGTGATGAAGTTGGACTGAGTTGTGACGTCTCTACACATGCCTTTTCTGTCACTTTTATTGAACCTGTGGTTGGCACTGGGGTTGGTGTATGCACAGGCTGTCTCTAGGCTGTCAATGTGTCAGCTGGGCCCTAAGCCTCAGCAGTGTTGCAGCACCTACTCTCCAGTTTGTGGAACTTACCCTGGACAGCTGACAGGGAGATGAGGATGGACAACTATCACACCAAGGAACCAAGAGAGTCGACATTTGCAGTCACCAGCCATTTGGGATTGAAGCTCCCTCTCAACTGAGAGGTGGAGTGGGAATTGCCACCCCAGATTTCTCAAGATGGAGAAATAAAATATGGACTAGAGTGAACTTACTGGTATTCTACTATAGAATTATTGTAACTCTAGCAATAGAAGAAATGACACCGTCGATGTGGTGATACTGGACACTGGAGTTGTTGAAGGCAGAGACAGGGAAAAGGATGTGTGATATGGGGGCATTTTCAGAACTTGGCATTGTCCTGAATGATATTGCAGGGACAGATGCAGGACATTATATATCCTGCTATAACCCACTGAAGAGACTGGGAGAGAGTATAAACTACAACATAAACTATAATCCATGCTGTAAAGCAGTGTTCTGAAATGTACTCATCAAATGCAATGAATGTACCACACTAAATAAAGAAGTTGTTGATGTGGGAAAAGTGGGGGTTATGAGGAGTGGAGCATATGGGAACCTCCTATATTTTTTAATGTAACATTTTGTGTTATCTATGTATCTTTTAAAAATAAATAAAAAGTATGTTTTTAAAAAATTGTCAATTTTATCTTAAAGACCATTTTCAAATTCTAAAACTGGATGAGATGAGGTTAAAGATTTAAGCAGATCCAGCAGTGTGCCAATATTTAGGAAACAAAAAAAGCTAACAGTGAAAAGGCCCTCCCCTGAGAACACAAACTTGAGCTTACTAAAAGGACACTGGAGAAGACTGATTTCAAAAGAATGATTTCCAGAGCCTGGGGACACATGCATATCTGCCAGACAAATTGGGTCCAGGGAAGAGAGTTTCCTTAGAAGGAGAGAAAATCCAGCTGAGCTTTTGGCAATTGCATAAGAGTTACATAGTAAAATTGGAGGTAATGAAGATTCTCAAATCTATATTTGGTTATTTCCTCAAAATATCTGCAAAATTTTGAAGTAGAATTGGGAAGAAGTCTAAAGAGCTAATCTCTCCATTTCTGAAAAAAATATATTAATGCCTGCATAATCTTAGTACTAAGAAAGCACAAATCTCACCACCCTAATCCCAGGGTGTTCACTGGAATTTTGAAGAGTCACATATTTGATAAAGAAATGTATATGATTTAGGTTTGTGGTATACATAATTTTGCATTTTCTCGCCCAACACTTCTAGTCAGAGCAACATTTCATTCCTAAATATTGAAAGGCAAACCTTAGGAACTCTATGTGAACTGGAAACTGATCAACAAATCTTGTAACACTGCATTTAGAACTCCTGCTTCCCCTCATGTGCCTTCCATCTGTGCATAGACATGCCTTTTAAAAGATCCTTTTCTTCTGTGGTGAGTTCAGCCATTCAAGATCTGAAAATGCTGTCTCTCCTCCAGCCACCCACGGTGAGGGCCCCATATAAGGCACCTGAATAAATACTCACTACTTGCCATGCTGGACTTGTCCAAGTCTTTCTCTGGTCTGACATATTTATTTTAAGTTCTGTGGGAAGCTGTCATTTTACACAGCTCCTTGCCATACTCAGAACAATTGATGTAGTTGGCAGGACATGTCAGGTCAAAGTATAAGTCAGGATTGGGGAATTCATAGAGGAAATCCTGTGTGTTGGGAAGGGCCACCCAATTGCTTGAGGACCTACATGTGAGTGCAGGAATACCCCAAAAATGTTAGAAGGAATAGAATGTATACTCTGAGAACAAAAGATTATGAAGTTTAACAAACCTAATGAGCGCATTGCCACAGCTATTGGCTGGCTGCTGTTATGGGTGATACACTTATCTATTGTATTCTGTCTTAAGAAAGATGTAGAAAGCCAAAGATTGAAGTAGGAAAATGAATAGGGTATGGTTCTGGAAAGGAGAATCTTCCATCTCAGTTCCGCCAAAATGGTTCTCTAAAATCAGCAGCTGAGCCAGCAAAATTTCTACTCTGGGAAACACCTCCAGGGATAGACAAAGAATTTGTATACATCGTTATCCCATTAGGCATTAGGCTCGTCAGATTTAAATGACCAGGAAAATATCCTACTCTGTAAAGGAGACCCAAAGAAGACAAACAACTTATTTTTTTTAATGAGTAATTGATATTTACAGGGAGTAAGTGTAGGAACTGAGGAAAAGTCCCTCAGCTTTTCTTAAATACAAAGTTGAGGAAAGCCAGTGCTTTCAAATGCAAAGGGCACTATTAAAGTCAATTAGACCAGGGTTAGAACAGAAAGGTAAGGACCTTCACCCACCCTTCAAAGGATGGGAGACATTCTTAAGGAATTAGAAAACCCCAAGATAGCTAGTCTGTAAGGGAGTTAGGGTGGGGGTGTCAGGTTGGACAATCTGTGGAACTGGAGGGAAGGTCAGGCGAGAGCGCAGGTCAATTCTGGGAATTTGCAGGTCTGTGTTAAAACTGCAATGTTGGGAATGATCTTATAGCAAATATGGCAGCGGAGGGTTACTGGTGGAGGTTGTTGGATGTGGGGGGGGCAAGGACATACAGGACAGGATACAAGTGGGACAGACTTTTAGGGAATATATAAATGTTCATCTTGCCATAGTGTATTATGTCAGTGAGTGCAGACCTACAAAATAAATAAGAAAATATTAAATTCCCATCCTGGGGAGTCATGTTATGTTCTCAAATAAAGGGGCAAGCGTTTCTCAAGAATATAGGCATTAATAAAAGTAAACAGACCAATATGTCAAGCCCTCAATGTTATTGCAAGTAACTATAAATCTTATTCTTGAAAAATTGAAACATAGTGGTTACCATAGGTTCCGAGGAGAGGGGTAGGGAAGAATAGAATATATAGAACATAGGGTATTTTTAGGGCATTAGAATTGTTTAGTGTGATCTCTCAATAATGTTTACAGGGCACTGTAAATTTCATCAAAATTTATGAAAATGTATGATCCAAAATGTAAATCATGATGTAATTAATTGGTCATGATTAGGAGCAATACTTCAATATTTGTATACCAATTTTAACCTATAAATATACCATCCACATGTAAAATATTATTAATAGGGGAGAGGAGGTAAGGGGTAGTGTGCTGGGTATATGGGAATCCCCTATATTCTCTATGTGACTTTTTTGTAACCTAAAGCTTCTTTGAAGCTAAAATGAAACAAACAAGCATATGTCATTGGGGGAATATATGGAAGAAAATGTCACCATCCATAGAAGACAACAGATCTTACAGTGATGAAAGACATAATGTCTAAAAAAAAGTTTTTTTTATTATTAAAAAATGTTTTTTTTTTATATTTTATATGTTTTATTTAAACTATCAGTAGTATTTCATTTTCTTATTATTTTTATTTAGTTATTTCTTGATGTCATCTTTGGAAATGTTTTGGATCACAGAAGGATCACAACTGTGGCAGCCGAAGAACATTGATTTGGGTGTCAGTGATAGGGGAATGCATGGGAAGAATTTCTACTGGGGCATGCCTTGAAGGCAAATAAATGCATTCACGTGTCATGGGGCATTGTCATGGTGGGTAAAGATCCATTCAATAACCAAAAGAATATTGAATTCTGTGGCATTCTGCCACAATCTCTAATGGGACAACAAGAATCCCCAGAGTACAGGGTAGGGGGGGGCGGTGCCTAGTGAAGGAGGACAGACCAATGAGCCAGACCCTTGATATTGATGATTGTATTTATGAATTTTTTCTTTTTTAATTGAAACTTAGCCTAGTAGTATATGTTGCCTAAGAGTTACCCGTTGAAAGCTTCCTTGTTGCTTAAATGTGGCTTCTTTCTAAGCAAAAGCATATAAATGCAATACCTTTCACCAGGCATAGGACATGACTCCTGGAGATAAGCCTCCCTGGCCCAGAGAGATTACCAGGCACCAGCTAGCAATGTACCTGGAAAAAGACCTTGACTACAAGGGAGAAATAGTATATACAAATGAGTTCTTATGGCTAAGAGATTTCAAAGTGATTTAGGAGGTTATTCCAGAGGTTACACTTAAGCATGTCTTAGCAGGATCTCATTGACTGCCACAGTAAATTTTGCCTCAAATAATGGGGCTACTGAAGGCTCCATGGACATCCAAATACTATAAACAGAGAGACAGCTCAGGAGTTTGGTACCCTGCCAGTGGGCCTTACTTTGGATTTATGCTCCCCAGTGTGACAGAGTCCTCTCTCACATAAAGGCAGAGTGGGCATCACCATCCCCAAACCCTCAAGATTGGGGAAAGAACAATGGACTAAATTAGACCTATTATTATTCTACTATAGATATATTGCTCTTTTAGAAATGGAAGAACTTCTATCATTGATGTAGAGACAGTGGCCATCAGAGAACCAATGCTAACCAGGATTTGTTTACCAAATGGTGTACTGATGCAAAACTAAAGTTCATTTTTTTCTGTTAAAGTATAAAATAATATTAAATCCAGTATTAACTGCCTATTTCAAAGAGTTATTTCTTGCAGAGATCCATGTTACATTTACTGTCTGAGGTTTTGTTTTGTTTTTAGAGAATCATCCTCTTTGTTGAAGTAAATGTACTCTTATGGTGTAAATATTAATTTTACAATAGCCATGTGAGCTTATTAAGGTAGTGGTAGCAGGAAGATCATCTTAAATCCATGGGGAATCTTAGGTTTTTGTAAAGTAATTGGGAAAATTGTAGTTATTTTCCTGTACTGCTGAGGTTTATTCATGAATACTGTGTGTCTTATAGTAAAAAGTGTGGAAGGTATTAATTTTAACCTGAAGTAAAATACTTTTAAGAACCATGAAAAAACTGTGGTTAGTTTCATTTAATATATTATGAGTTACATGAGAAATGTTTGGGAAGTATTGAAAAATTGAAGGAATTTCCTTATTCTCCGTTGGTTAAATCTGATCTCTCATTGTCATTTCTAAATCCTAAGATGCTTTAGGCTTTGTATATGCCACTGAGTGGTGCCTGGCTAAGGCACTAGGCACCTCATTAAATGTTCTACCCTGGTTCATATTTTAAAAGACTGTGAGGCCTGGTCACAGCTCTGACTATTTTCAGTCCCTTACAGCTGTGGGCATGTCCACAAAGCTAAAATATCCTTATAGGACTGGCAAATAGATTATATAGGACCCTTACCTAACTGTGCTGGTAAACACTACACACTAATCTGAGTGGGTACAGTGAGCAAGGAACACATTTTATCAGAAATGATGTACGACACTGGGCTAAAGAAAAAGACATTGACTGATGTTTTCACCTGTCCTGTAACCCCAGTGAGGAAGCATTCATTGAAAAATAAAGATTGTTTGTGCAAAAAAAACATACATGGTGAGGCTGGACTTCAGTGTTAACAGACTCTCCCATGTATTTAAACCAGACTCCATAGACATAGTGTCTCTCCATTTGAGATATTGGTACAGCCAGTTAGTATGACTATTGAAACAATAAAAGTATCTGATACATTACCTGGCCAGGCCTCTGAAACAGATGGAAACATGCTCTTGCTGAAAACTCCTGTGGCACTACTGGCCAAAGATGGCTCAGTATCCTTAGCCCAATAGTGGACACTTCCTCCAGATTAGTTCCACTTCACAGTGCCAAGCACTAGGGCCAACTATCCTAGTTTCATGAAGTCCACCAGCACTACAGTGTCAACTGCACAAAAGACATACTAAAAAGGGCAACAATTGCCAATGTGATATGCATAAAACCTAAAGAAACATGAGTGGCATTATGGCCTATTCCCATGGAGGGTCAGCATGTCTGGTTTTGTAGGCCAGGATCTCATCCCCACTCAGCAAAAGTTCTAGGACCTATGGGAGAAAGTTCCACTGTTATTTCACTTACCAGAGAAGAACTGCTCCTTCAGGTACCTACTAAACATTTGTGCTTAAACCCTAAGGCTCTTAGGTTCTGACTCATGTGGTTTCATCTAATGACTTCTTGACAAGGCCACCACTGTGGCAACAACCCATGAACAAGCAGACTGTTGTATGTGTGGATTAGTGCCAGCATCAAGCAGCAAGTCTTTCCTGGAATATCCTTCCCTTATCTCGATTAATTAGTGTAATTGACTAAAGACTGCAAATAAGAGCCACCCTACTAGGTAGAAAATCCCAGAGCCTATGAAATCCTATCAGTACTAGTAGTAATTTTTTTGTCTTGTAGTTGTTTTTCTTGTACCTGTGGCCTTATATCACAGTACCATCATTTATAAATCCCCTGTTCCACATTCAGGGCTTCTTGTGGAAGAGGTAATGGTATAAGATTGTAAGAGAGTGGGAAACAGGGAATTGTGGCATATATTGCTTCATAGCTTCTTTAAAAATTAAATAATTAAAATTTTAAAAAGGCAAGCCTTGGGAACTGGTTGTGAATTGGCAATTGATCAGTAAATCTTTTAACACTGCATTTTTCAGAAGTCCTGCTGCCTCTCAAGCACCCTTCTCATCTGCACATGGACATGCATTATGTATGTTAACTAGGAAACTCCTCTTGGGCTCACCCTCTCAGAAATTTCTTTCAGCAAGGGTTGGACAGATAAAATAGAGTGAGAAGCCAAAAAGTCAAAGCAGCCTGGAGTAAGGCTTATCTGATTTAAGTAATACAGTAGAGTACCCAGGAGAGGAAGAATGTCTATGTCATAAGATGTAGAGACAATATTTGTATTCTTTTAATGCAGAATTCCTAACACCACTAGTAAGCACAAGCTGAGGACAAGACACAGGTCCAGAAAAGACAGGAAGGGTCCTGCACTTCACAGTCACCTTAGACTGATATTCTGGATATGAGGGCTCAACTCAGAAGAAGAGCCCTGGATAATCAAGAGGCAACTGCAAAGACTGTGAAAGAAGTTTTAAGCTGATTTCTTTGGTTATTTTAGCTCCTGGCATGGAAGGAAATCTCTGTCATAACATGAACTGGTTACAAACTCAAGATAAAGATAGCTCAGGGATCAAATCCCATATTAACATTTTAAATATTGAAATATACATAGTGCAACAAAAATTACAGGACAATCCATCTAACAGGAAATGTAGCCTATCGATACGAAATGCAGAAAAAGGCACAATGGTTGAGATTAAAAATATATTAGAGGCACATAAAAGGAGTCTGATTTACTCAAAAACAGAATTAGTGATTTTGAGAACAAAACATCTGAACTGAAAAAGGCAAGAGAACAAAGAGAGAAAAGAATAGAAAAAAAGAAACAGGATCACAGGGAATTAAATGATGATGTAAAATGCACAAATACATGCATTTCCAGTGTCCTAGAAGGAGAAGAGATATCAATATCCAAGAAGGATAATGCAACCCAAACAGAATAAATCTGTATAGACCCACACCTACTATTCAGAATGACAAACATCAGAGATAAAGAGAGGATTCTGAAAACAGGAAGAGAAAAGCAGAGTATCACATAAAAGGGAACCTCAATAAGATTAAGTGCCGACCTCTCATCAGAAACCAAGAAGTTGAAAAGAAAATGGTATGATATATTTACAGTACAGAAAAAGAATAACTGCCAGATAAGAATTTGTTATCCTGAAAAACTGTACTTCAAGATTGAGGATATATGCTGAATAAAAAGACTTATCTAAGATGTCAGGACACAACCAAGTTGAAAGTGAAAGGTTGGAAAAGATATTCCTACAAAGAGTAACCAGAGAAAGCTGAAGTAGTGTATACTAATAACAGAAATAATAGACTTAAGATTCAAGAGCATTATAAGGGATGAAGAAGGTCATTATATATCAATATTAATAAAAGGGGAAGTTCAGGAAGAAGGCTTAACTATAACAAATGTTTATGCATCTAACCTGGGTGCCACAAGATAGATGAGGCACACACTAGCAAGAGTGAAGGGAGAAATAGCTATCCCTACTTATAGTTGAATACTTCAATACACCATTTCAGTATTGGATAGAACATCTGGACAGAGAATAAATAAAGAAACAGAGAGTTTGCATAATATGATAAATGAACTAGACCTAAAGATATTTATGGAGCATTACACCCCAAAATAGAAGGAAATAATTTTTTTCAAGTGCTCATCATTCCTTTTCCAGGATAGTCAAAATGTTGGTTTATAGAACAAGTTTCGGTAAACTTTAAAAGATTGAAATTATATATAGAATACTTTCTCCAATAATAGCAGAATTAAGCTGGAAATCAATAATGGATGGAAAAAGGGAAAATTCATAAATATATGAAGATTAAACAACACACTTTTAAATAATCAGTGGGTCAAAGAAGAAATTACAAGAGAATTCAGTAAATATATTGAGAAAAATAAAAATGAGAACACAACAAATCAAAACCTATGGGAAAGTACAAAGGCTGCACTGAAAGGGAAATTTATAGTTCTAGATGTTTACATTAAAAAAGAAGAAGCTTAAAATGAACAACTTACTTCACACTTGGAGGAACTAGAAAAAGAACAGCAAACTAATCCCAAATGAATCCTAGGGAAAGAAATAGTAAAGATTAGAGCAGAAATAATTGAAATCAAGAAATAAAAATAGAATCAACAAAACCAAAAGTTGGTTCTTTTAGAAGATCATCAAAACAGAAAAACACTTAAGTAGACTGACAAAGAAAAAAAGAGAGAAGAGGCAAATAAATAAATTCTGGAATGAAAAGAGAGACATTAGCTTTGAACCCACAGAGATAAGAGAGATTATAAGAGGATCCTATGAACAACAGAACTCCAAAAACACTAGACAATGTAGATGAGATGGACCAATCTCTAGAAATGCACAAACAACCTACACTGATTCTAACAGAAATATTAGACCTCAACAAACCAATAACAAGTGAAGAGATTGAAATTGTTACCAAAAACCTCCCAAAGATGAATATCCCAGGACCAGATGGCTTCACACGTGAATTCCACCAGTCATTCAAACATGATCTAATACCAATCTTGCTCAAGCTCTTTGAAAATTGAACAAGAAAGAATGCTACCAAATTCATTCTATGAAGCCACAATCAGCCTAACATCCAAAACCAGAGAAAGATACTACAAAAAAAGAAAATTATAGAACAATATCTCTAATGAATATAGATGCAAAAATCCTCAACACAATACTTGCAAATGAATCCAAAAGCACAGTAAAAAAATAATACACCACAATCAAGTGAGTTTTATCCCAGGTGTACAAGGGTGGTTCAACATAAGAAAATCAAATAGTGTAATAAACCACATTGATAAATTCAGGATGGAAAATCACGTGATCTTAACTGATGCAGGAAAGGCATTTGACAAAACACAGCATTGTTTCTTGATAAAAACATTGTAAAAATAAGAAAAGAAGAAAGCTTTCTCAAATTGGTAAAATACATAAATAATGGTGAAAGACTGAAAACGTTCCTGTTGAGATCAGGAACAAGACAAGGATGCCCACTGTTAGCACTGTTATTCAATATTGTGCTAGAAATTCTAACTAGAGCAATTAGGCTACATAAAGAAATCAATGGCACCTAAATAAGAAAGAAAGTAGTATAACTTTCATTATTAGCTGATGATATGACCTTATGTTTAGATAATCATGAAAAATCCACAACAGTGCTTTTATAGCTAATAGATGAGTTCAGCAATGTGGCAGGATACAAGAATAATATGCAGAAATCAATAGTGTTTCTGTATACTTCTGATGAGCAATCTGTGGAGGAAATCAGAAAAAAATCTGTTTAAAATAGTATCTAAAACAATCAAATATTTAGGAATAAACATAAACAAGGACAAAAAGGACCTGTATTCAGAAAAAATACAAAACATTTTTAAAATTAACCAAAGGAAACTTAAATAAAAGGAGGGACATTCTGTGTTCCTGGATTGGAAGACTGAATATGTTGTTAAGATGTCCATTCTACCTAAACAGGTTTACAGATTCAATGCATTCCCAATAAAAATCCAACAGCCTTTTTTGCAGAAATGAGAAAGCCAATTATCAATTCTTTTTAGAAGTGTAGGGGACCCTAAATATTCAAAAATATCTTAAAAAAGAAGAATGAAGTTGGAGGATGCTCACATCCTGACTTTATAGCATATTTTTCAGCTATAGTGGTAAAAAACAGCATGGTACTGACATTAAGAAAGGCAGATTGACCAATGAAACCAAATCAAGAACTCAGAAATAGAACCTAGTATCTATGGTAAAGTGATTTCTGACAAGGCTGTCAAGCCCTCCAACTTGGACCAGAACAGTCTATTCAGCAATTGATACTAGGAAAACTGAATAGCCATATCCAAAAGAAAGAAAGAGGACCCCTATTTCACACCCTATACAAAAATTAACTAAAAATGGGTCAAGGAACTAAATATAAAAGTGAGAACCATAAAACTCCTAGAAGAAATTTGGGGAAACATCAAGATCTCGTGGCAGGCAGTAGTTTCTTAAACCTTATACCCAAAGCACAAGCAACAAAAGAAATAAAACTGGGATCTTCTCAATAGTAAACATTTTTGCACCTAAAAGGACTTTGTCAAAAGGTTGAAAAAGCAGCCGAGTCAATGGGAGAAAATATTTGGCAATCACCTATTTGATAAGGGCTTTATATCAATGATTTATAAGGAGATACTTCAACTCAACAATAGGAAGATAAACTACCCATTTAAAAAATGGGCAAAAGACTTGAATAGACTATTGTCCAAATAAGAAATACAAATGGTAAAATCAAAAACAAAAACAAAAACAAAAAACACACATTGAAAAATGTTCAACATCACTAGAGATTAGGGAAATGCCAATCAAAACTATAATCAAATATCATTCCACACCTATTAGAATGGCCTGTATTAAAAAGTCAGAAAACTCTAAGTGTTAGGGACAATGTGCAGAGATAGGAATTCTTACTATTGTTGGTAGAAATGTAGAATGGTATAGCCATTTTGGATGGCTGTTTGGCAGTTTCTAAGGAAGTTGAATAGCCTTGCCATATGATCATCCATACCATTACTAGATATATATCAAGAACTGAGAGCAATAACAGGAAGAGACACCTGAACACCAATGTTAATTTGGCATTATTTATAATTGCCAAAAGATGAAAACAACCCAGGTGTTCATAAATCAGTGAACAGATACACAAATGTGGTATATATGCATGATGATGTAATGAAACTGTGAAGCATATGACAATATGTACAAACCTGGTGAACATTATGTAGAATGAAGCAAGCCAGACCTGGAGGGACAAATAGTCTATGATTGTGGTATTATAAAATAAATATATTGTATGAACTTATGAAGTTAATAATTAGAATATAGGTCACCAAAAAATAGAATGAAGGTAGAGAATGGAAAACTGATGGTAAACCAAGAGCAGAACTGGTCAAATGTTCATAAACCTTTGGAAATGAATAGAAATGGTGAAAGCACATCAAAGTGTTTGAAACTAGAAGAGCTATTATATGGGTATGACAGTGGTTGAAAGGGGTAGTCTAAGGTCGTGTATATTTCTAGAAGGAAAGCAAAAAATGTAACATGGGACTCTATGTTCACTCTAACAGTGAAACCTCATGTGAAGTATGAATATGTGTAATATTGCATATATAAGAATATTTTTACAAAATATAAACACAAATAAACTAGAGAGACAGAACCAAAATAGCAGCTATGTACGGTAGAAGTGTAGACAGATTGAGAAGATGAAGTTTTGTTTGTCTTTATTATTATTATTATTACTATTGGAATAATGAAAATTCTCTAATAATAATTGAAGTGATGCATGCACAACTATGTTATTATACAAAATACCAATGATTACACATTTTGGATGGATTTATGTTTTTTAAATATGTATCAATGGTGGACTAAATTATATACTTGTAGTTGGCTAAAATGATTAATTTTACATTGTACTGTTCAACACAAAGAGTGAACCCTAATATAAACTGTGAGCTATGGTTAATAATATAATTATAATAGCAATGTTTCATTTCATCAGTCATAATAAAGTTATCACATTAATCTAAAATGTTAATAACAGGGAAAAATCTGGTGGGGGTAGATATGGGTACTCTCTAATTCCTACATAATCTTTCTGCAATATTACAACCCTTCTAATTAAAAATAGATGAAATCAATTTGTAAAGAAGGAATATTCAAAGAAATAATGGTGGAAATCTTCCCAAACATAGCAAAATATATGAATATACTTATCCAAGAAGCCCAATCAACTACAAGCATGGTAAACTAAAAAAGAAACCAAACAAAACAAAATACACACACACACTAAGTCACATTGTGAGGTTAAGCAACAGTCAGGGCCCGCCTCACTGGCTGGAGCCAGGGGCCAGCATGCAGCCCCTGGTCGAAGTAACAGGCATGGGTCGGGTACTCGCCCTCTGTGGCTTCCCCAGCACGGAACCCGCGGCCTTGGTTGAATGCCGAGCTCATTCTCCCACCCATAATTACATGGCCACCAGAGCAGTGCCCACTTCCTTGTTCTTCTTCCTCCCTGCTCCTTTGTTCTCCATTTCCCACCCCTGTCCAAGCTGATAAGGCAGTGAGTAGGCGCAAGGTGCGAAACCAAAGTTTGCCCTCCGCCCCAGCAACTGCAACCTCCAGTCCCTAAACCTTCCCTCTGACCCGGGCACGCCTAATAAGGCATATCCGCCCCCACCCCTGCTACAGCCATATATAACCATTGTAGTTCCCCAATAAAGAGATTCCTGTTCCTGCCTCCGAGTAGTGTTTCCATGCCTTCCTTCACCGTCCTCACACGCCTTGCTGGCTTTGGCAAGCAACCCGGCCAGTCGCTTCCCTCCCCCGACGCCGCTGTCCCACAGCCTGTCTCCACAGCCAGTCCCCACAAGCAGAGCAGCAGCAATGAGCACGGCAATTGGTGCCCAACGTGGGGCAAACCAACCTACCCCCCCTCCCCCACGCCAGCAAGGTAAGGACCACTCCCCTCTCGCCGTCCCTGCCAGCGGCACCGCTCCTCCCCTGTCCTGTCCACTCTCCCTCCCCTTCTCCTCACCAGAACACTGTTGACCTCATACGATCCACGGCGGTCTGGGAAACTCGCTCTCTGAGCAGTCTCCTTCCAAGTTGGGGGCTTATACCAAACCGCTACGATTAAGAGGCTTCAGTGCACGTTCCGACCTCTTACTCTTCCTTCTTTTTTCCCCTCTCTTCTTTATATGCCCAGTACGTCTCCTCTATCCCTTTCTCCACCTAACCCCCTCACATCTTCCCCTCTCCCTCTCTGGGTCTTTGGGGTTATTCTTTGTCTTATCGTCCCCGTGGTTCTTGCCTAGTGCCCTGCTGAACTTGCCCCCTCACACTGGTCCCAGCGCCAGCGAGTCCTTCTCTTCATCCTTTTTGTCTTCCCTTGCCTCACTGCCACCGTCTTCTAAGCTCTACATACCCTCTAAAACCAGCATGGGCAACACACTCCCCGCCCGGCAAGCGCCTCAAGTCCGCACCTTAGCGGGACTTTTAGATACTCACCGCTGCAAGGTCTCCATCCGACAACTACAAGTCTACTGGGACCTTCTCTTGCCTTTTAACTCATGGTTAACCACCTGCCATCTCTCGGACCCTGATACCTATCTGAAATTGGCCCCGCCTATCAACAAGGCCAGCCACAAGCCCAAAAATCCACACAAGCTTATAAAGCAATCAACTCTGTTCCAACAAACACCCGCCCACCCTTTTCACAACTCCTCAGGCTCCCTACTATCTACATGACAATGTAGCTATGAGAAAAAAACGTGGCAACATTTATGTTCTGTTTTATTTCCATGATTGCTGATAACTGATAGGAATGTTTCCGAGCACAGGCTTTCCTGTTGCAGGCAGCATGAATTCCAGAGAAAATCTTGAAAGGTACAATCTAAAATGTGCTATTTAACAAAGGATTTAAAAGCAGCTATACTAAGAAACTGAAAACTATGAGTTAATTGTAAACTGTATGTCTCTATTACTGTGTTGTGATTGTTCTATGTCTATCTGTTCGTTCAATGTCAATGTATATTATGATACCTCCGGTGGTATATATAAATTACTAGAAATTTTTAAAAGAGCTCTATTCAAATGGCCAAAAATTAAATAAGCGCTTATATCAAAACTTAAGTTTATTATATTAATACACAAGTTTAAATGTTAATAAAATATCTACAATAATAAAAATTGTGAGTCTTAATTAACAAAATTACTATGCCTTTTCATAAAAAATGGTTCTTGCCTAAATTAAAATAAATAACTTATTTTTCTTCACAGGATAATATAAAGAATGTAAAGCATAAATAAATATTAAAAAAGGTTAAAAGTTTGTGAAAATGCTAACTGAAATGTAATAAGTTTTGCAAAGAGGCGTATTTTGTCCTAAAGTAGGATGGCTAATTTTTCATAAACTCTTGAAACTTAATTTGCATATGGCAAGCTGTAAAAGGTATTGTAATAACTTTAAGTAAGGGAATGTGTTCTGTAAAGATAAAAGTTGTCTTCAGTAGTCTATATGGTTATAAATAAAAGGTTTACATTAAGGTATTAAATGGCTAATTCCAAAAGGTCATTCTTAAATATATATAAAACTGAATTGATAATGATAATAATAAAAGGTAATTTTATAACAAGAAAGATTGGCAGCAACCAACCTCCCCTGCCAACTTGCTTTTAGGAAACTGTTTCTAATATTGCATGCTACTAAGTATTTAAAGAAAAGTTCATTATTTTAACAAGCTTGTTTAATGTTCACAGTATTGTTATAAGAAGTTTGCTTAATAACTTTGATGTAGGCTATATGGAATGTGTTTTTATTATTAAGGAAACAGAAGATGATTTTGTCCTGAGATAAAATGACTGATTATTGGAAAGAGTAGAGTGTAGGACAAAACCTGACTGAATACTAAAAGTGCAGAAAGTTGGTGGAAAAGGAATTTTTACAATTAAAGTTAAATAAAATTTAATGGGTCTATCTATAAAATTTTACAGGTTTGGTGTCGGGTAGTATGCTGATGCAAAGTTAAAAATTTTTGTTCTTTCTCAAGGCCTCTCACCCTTAATCTGTTTTGGTAAAAGTTCTTATGCTCAGTCAGTATACAAGGAAAGTCTGTCTTGTGTTTCTTGTGCTTATCATTTCCTAGGTATTCCAAGAAGGAAAGCTTTATCTCTTAAAGGAACATAACGTTCAAAAGCAGGAGGAGTGCATCCAGTACCCATGTGGAATCTAAACCTTCACTTGACATAGGTGTGCAATGGACACAACCAATCCAATGTCCACAGAGAAAATGTGGAATGGGTGTGGGAACGGTAGCCATGGGGGCTGCTGGGTGTGGGGAACGGGAGGAAGAGATGAGATGTGGAGGCGTTTTCGGGACGTGGAGTTGTCCTGGATAGTGCTTCACGGACAATTACGGGACACTGTAGATCCCCCCAGGGCCCACTGGATGGAACGTGAGAGAGTCTGGGCTATGATGTGGACCATTGACTATGGGGTGCAATGATGCTCAGAGATGAACTTACCAGGTGCAATGGATGTGTCATGATGATGGGAGAGAGTGTTGCTGTGGGGGGAGTGGGGGGCGGGGGTGGTGGGGTTGAATGGGACCTCATATTTTTTTTTAATGTAATAATGTAATAAATAATTAAAAAAAAAAACAACTTAAAAAAAAAAAACTGCTTTCTCAAAACCTAATCCTGAACAGTAGCCTTTTATTCCAAACTAATTATAAGAGATTTGTTCTTTCACCTTGAAAGAAAAATTAAAGTAATTAAGTTCATTTGATATGTTATAAGTTAAATAAAAGGTGTTTTAAAGTGTTATAAAATTAACAAGTTTCTTCTTTCCTTTAACCCTCTGTTAATTAAAGTTGTCTGAGTAAAAGTTTTCTATAAATGCTTAAGAGTGTATAAAATTACCAATATTTCAGCATAATATTAAAGAAAAGTACAATGTAGTTGATTATGGTTTTAATTATTATAAAAGAGTATATGTCACAAAAACAACCTCTTATCATAGATTAAAGTAACAACACTAGTATGCAGCAATCCCAAATACTGCTAGTTTGTTGCAAAAAGTTAAAGTCCAGCTGTATGGCTATCACTTTGTTTTAAAACTTCCTAAGACTTTCTTTAGTGTCTTCTTAAACAAATCAAGCCAGCTGCATTCCTTTATCTGTAAAAAACCCAACAATAAACTTTTGCAGTGCTTTTCAAGGCTGTGTGCATAGCCCAACCATCCTGTACAATAATTTACTGATAGTAATAGTAATGGAAAAGCAGCATACGTTACTTCTCAAAAAGGTTTAGCCAACTCCTTATTCATCTGCTCAATGCACAGAGCTTTGAGCCATCATTAAAGTTTTACAAATGTTTTAAGAGCCCTTGAATATTGTCTCTGATTCTGAATATGTATGCCTTACTGTCAAGCATATTGAAACAGCTCATATCTTTGCCACTGATGAGTTATCTCAACTTTGCGCTGACTTGCAACATCTCATTAGGTTAAAATCTATTTACATTATTCATATATCTCTCATGCCTCTTTGCCTAGTCCTATGACATCAAATAATGCTCAAGCTGATTTATTGGTAAGGTGTTTACAAAGTGCTCATAATTGCCATGCTTTAACTCATATTAATGCTAAAGGCCTGTGAAATAAATATCAAAAGTTAACAAAACTATAGGCACAAGGAATTATCTGTACCTGTCCCACCTGTGGACCCTTAACTACAGTGTCTTTTCAGGCTGGAACTAATCCCAGAGGCCTGACTCATAATCGATTATGGCAAATGGATGTTACTCACATACCATCCCTTAGTAAACTACAATATGTTCATGTTTATATTGACACTTATTCTCATTTTTTGTGGGCTACTGCTCAAGGTGGGGAACAGTTTCATCATGTTCACTCACACCTCTGGTCTGCTTTTGCTGTAATGGAATGCCCTCTGAAAATTAAAACTAATAATGGACCTTCTTACATTAGTAAATCCTTTGAATCTTTCTGTTTAAAATATGGTATTGAACATGATACCAGCATTCCTTATAATCCTACAGGTCAAGCCATAATTGAATGCAGCCATCATACCCTAAAAACTATGCTTTTAAAACAAAAAGGGGGAGATGATGGTATTATGACACCAAAAGATTAATTAGCAAAAGCTTTATTTACTTTACATTTTCTTAATGTTTATAATTCATTAACACCTGTGGAATGTCACTTAGAAAATGTCAAACAGCTACAGTAGACACAGGAAATGAAGATCAACCAATATTCTAGAAAGATATTTTAAGCAATGAATGGGAAAAAAAGGCAGGATTAAAGTAAGGGGGTGAGGTTATGCTCTTATCATTTCAGAAAATGGAGAACAAATTTAATTATCTGTGAAAAGGATTAAACTCCAGAATGAAGAGATGGAGTCTTCTACAACTTCTGATGATGGTGATTGTAAGTAATAAGGAAGCTGCCAGTAATTACACTTAATTAGGCCTATATACCTAACCCCCCATTACTTAGAGTGTTAACCTGGAAAAGTCCATTCTTTCATATATATCTGAATAAAACCCATATATTCCCTATACCAATTGATAATCGATTGCCAATTAAACCCTATTAAGTAAAAGAATCGATAATCTCATATTACCATTTGATTATCAATGCTTATGCATTGGTATTCATCCTTCCTGTATGTATGTTAAAAATCAGGCCATAGCTATCTTCAAAAATAATAATACTCAGTTTATTGTGACTTTATTACCCTCTTACGATTTAATCATGACTAAAAATCCTACTTATGATTGTCCGCAAAAAGACAGTAGGAATAAAGAAGGATGGCAAGAATGCCATATAGGAAGAAAATCTGTCATTTTTAATGATTCCTATGGAATAGTGTGGGAAAGTGCCCCTATGGGGAGTCCCATTGAATATGACAGATTTATTTGGCATGGTCTAAATAGTAAAGGACAACAAAAAATAATTTTTACTAAAAATAATAGTGTTTAGAAACAGAAGGGGAAATGAATCCCTTCTCCATGGTATAATATCACATCTATACACAAGCGGAAGTATCTGTGGAAAGTTTTTCTAGGAATAGCTCCTACTATAGAATGGATTGGGAATAATAGTAAGAATAGTCAATATCTGCATTTAAATAAAATTCATCTTCAGGCATGTGTAAAAAATCCTTATGTGTTTGTGGTTGGAAAATTACTATAACCCAAAAATGTACTATTCTATAAAAATGAGGCCTTGCATCCTAGTAGCCATTACCCCACAACTAACATACTATGGAGAAGGCAAACTAAAAAATTTTAATATCCCCATCCGTGTCAAAGAGCGCCGCCTTCCTCCCTATATTGGTAAAATATTAGCCTCACAGGTTCAGTCGCTGCAGCTGCCACAGCACGTGGTGCTCTTGGTCATGGCCTCATCAGCTTGCAATACTTTAAACAACAACGACAAATTAGCCTAGAATCCAGTGCACAGTCTCTTAACTCTATGCAGCAGCAACTAACATCCCTTGCCCAAGTAGCTTTACAAAACCGCAAGGCCCTTGACTTACAGCTGAAAAAGGGGGAACCTACCTTTTCCCCAGGAAGAATGTTGCTACTATATAAATAAATCTGGTATTGTTGAGCAAAATGTTAAAATACGAGAATTGCGGGAAGGGATACTGCCCTCCCAGTCATCCTCCTCCCCGATGTTAGTGTTATTATTGGAACTAAACCTGTACCTATCCCCAGCATGGACTACATTGCCGGCCACTCTAGAAGAGCTGTGCAACTTATCCCACTTTTTTTTACCTTAGGCATTTCTGGAGCCCTAACCACTGGTACTGCGGGGTTAGGACTCTCTCTCTTACCCAATATACAAAATTATCTAAGCAATTAATTAATGATGCCCAGACTTTGTCGAGCACTATACAAGATATTCAATATCAAATAAACTCTCTAGCTGAGGTAGTGTTACAGAAGAGAGTTAAATCTGCTTACAGCAGAACGTGGAAGAATATATCTAGCTCTGCAGGAACAGTGCTGCTTTTATGCCAACAAGTCTGGCATTGTTCGAAATAAAGTTAAAAGGCTTCAAGTGCGACATTCTTAATACCCCATAATACAAAATGACTGTGTTCCTCCACCGGCCTGACCCCATGTCTTAGCGTCCAAGCCCTCAACACCACCCGTGAAACCTGCGTGCTCGCTATTATACTCCCCCGCATTTATTTTCACAATGATAACCAATTCTTTGACTCCTGGCAGCGTCACCTTCTACCAACCTACGTACAGAAGAGAGAAGTTATCACCGTCATTACAATTGCTTCACTTCTAGGTCTCGCTGGAGCCAGCACCGGGATTGCAGCTCTCACCACACAGCATACATCTCTTTCCTCCCTCAGGCAAGCTGTCGATGAGGACATCACCCACCTCCAAACTGCTATCTCCCATCTTAAAAATTCTGTTAACTCCCTCTCTGAAGTAGTTCTCCAAAACCGCCGAGGCCTAGACCTTCTCCTCCTCAAAGAAAGGGGTCTCTGTGCCGCCCTCGGAGAGGAATGCTGCATATATGCCAACTCTATAGGCCTCGCCGAAGACAACCTGAGAGATGTCCGAGAGGGATTAGAGCAGCATCAAAGGGAGCACGAAGCCGCTAACTACCTTTCTGGGGTCTTTCATACCCTCCTTCCATACCTCCTCCCCTTTCTAGGTCCACTAATAATAATTATCCTAGTCCTCACTATAGGACCCTGGGCTGTCAAAAGAATCATCCAGCTCGCTAAAGACCAGGCCAACACTGTCTTCACATCGTTCGTGCAAGTCCACTACCAATGGCTTGCCACTGAAGAGAGCCTTCCTGTCCGGTCCCAACCAGCCTATCCCAGGAAGAAAGCGAAAAAGACCTCCCAGCGTCCAAATATCCAGCTAACACCAGCCTGGTCGCCAATCCAGCCCACCACGCTTGCCTAATCTTACCCGTTTGCCCAAAAAACTTTCGCTTCACCGAACCCCCCCTTTTTTGTTTTTCTTTTTTATTCCTTTTGCCCCCCTACCCTACCCTCCTTACCCCTGGTCCTGCGCTGGATGGCCCACAAGTAGCTTCATAAAAAACAAAAAGGGGGAATTGAGGTTAAGCAACAGTCAGGGCCCGCCTCACCGGCCGGAGCCAGGGGCCAGCATGCAGCCCCTGGTCGAAGTAACAGGCATGGGTCGGGTACTCGCCCTCTGTGGCTTCCCCGGCACGGAACCCGCGGCCTTGGTTGAACGCGGAGCTCATTCTCCCACCCACAATTACATGGCCGCCAGAGCAGTGCCCACTTCCTTGTTCTTCTTCCTCCCTGCTCCTTTGTTCTCCGTTTCCCGCCCCTGTCCAAGCTGATAAGGCAGTGCGTAGGCGCAAGGCGCGAAACCAAAGTTTGCCCTCCGCCCCAGCAACTGCAACCTCCAATCCCTAAACCTTCCCTCTGACCCCGGCACACCTAATAAGGCATATCCGCCCCCACCCCTGCTACAGCCATATATAACCTTTGTAGTTCCCCAATAAAGAGATTCCTGTTCCTGCCTCCGAGTAGTGTTTCCGTGCCTTCCTTGCCATCCTCACACGCCTTGCTGGCTTCGGCAAGCGACCCGGCCAGTCGCTTCCCTCCCCCGACGCCGCCGTCCCACAGCCTGTCTCCGCAGCGGACTCCGCAGCCGGTCCCCACAAGCAGAGCAGCAGCGACGAGCGCGGCAACATTGTAGTCAAATTGTTGATTGTAAATGACAAGAGTTCTGAAAATTTCAAGAAGAGTAACATGTTATCTATAAGGGAGTCTCAATAATATAAAGTGCTGATTTCTCATCAGAATCCATGGAGGCAAGAAGGCAGTGGGATGAAATATTTAAAGTACTGAATGAAAACTATTACTGAACAAGAATTTTATATCAGAAGAGACTATATTTCAAAATGAGGGAGAGATAAGATACTTCAGAGGAAAAACTTTGTGGGGACAGTAACAACTACAAGCAATGCTAAAGGGAATTCTTCCAAATGAATAGTGAGGAGACTAGGCAGTTTTGCTAGAGACAAAAAGAAATAAAGACTTAGGTAAAGATAACCATATGGGTGACTATAAATGCAGTACTATTGTATTGCATTTTATTGTATGTATACCCACTTCTTATTTTCTATGGATTTAAAAATGCAAATCTGTAAAGAGATGATAAATCTATGAAATGGGAAATATAATATATATACAAAGAATTTGTAAAAAGTTCAACAAAAAGTAGGCTGTGAAAGGGGAATAGGCAGAGTGAATGCTATTAAAGTTATGTGGATATTGGGTATTGATCCAAATGTGATTGTTACAGATTTAGGATGTTAAATTTTAACCCCATGGTAACCACAAAGAAAATATAAGAAAATATGTACTGAACAAATGAGAAGGGATTCAAGATGGTACATATAGGAAAAACCAAATGAATATGAAAGTAGGCATTAATAGAAGAATCGAGGGTCAAAAGAATTATGAGACTTAAAAAAGCATGTAGCAAATGGCAGAAGGAAGATTTGCATTTTTGTTACTAACTTTAAATATAAATGGGTTAAGCTCTCTAGTCAAAAGACCAAGATTAGCAGAATGGATAAAAAAAAGTCACATGCATAATACGATGCTTACAAATGACTACCATTAAATTTAAAGACACAAATAGACTGAAAGAGAAAGAATTGATAAAAATAAACCATGAAAAAGTAACCAGAATTGATTTGGGGTAGCCATACTAATGTCAGATAAAATAGACTTTATGCCAAAACTGCAATAAGGGAAAAAAAGGTAATGAAAAGAAAAGAAAAATATGGCCAAAAGAATTCTTATCAATTATAGATATATATGGAAGTAATGGCAGGTCATAAAACATACAAAGCACCTATTGACAACTTTGTAGGGAGAAGAAGGTGATCCTACATTAATAGTAAGAGACTTAAGGACACTACTTTCAATAATGGAAAGAACATCTAGACAGAAGATCAATAAGGAAATAGAAAATTTGAAAGAAACTGTCGACTATTTATACATAACACTTCCCTCAGTAGCAGCAGAATGCCCATTCTTTCCTAATGCACATGGATCGCTCTCCAGGATAGAGCACGTGTTATATAATAAAAAGTCTTGATAAATTAAAAAATATTGAAATCATACAATGTATTTTGTTTTTCTGTTTTTTTTTTAGATCCTGAATCTTTTTTTTTTTAAGATTTATTTATTTATTTTTTATTTAATTCCCCCCCCTCCCCCGGTTGTCTGTTCTCTGTGTCTATTTGCTGCATCTTGTTTCTTTTGTCTGCTTCTGTTGTCATCAGCGGCATGGGAAGTGTGGGCGGCGCCATTCCTGGGCAGGCTGCACTTTCTTTCGCGCTGGGCAGCTCTCCTTATGGGGTGTACTCCTTGCGCATGGGGCTCCCCTACGCAGGGGACACCCCTGCGTAGCAGGGCACTCCTTGCACGCATCAGCACTGCGCATGGGCCAGCTCCACACAGGTCAAGGAGGCCCGGGGTTTGAACCGCATACCTCCCATGTGGTAGATGGACGCCCTAACCACTGGGCCAAGCCTGTTTCCCATACAATGTATTTTGTCAGATCACAGTGCAATGAAGGTAGAAATCTTTAACTGAAGAAGAAATGGAAAATTCACAAGTATTTGAAATTTTAAAATTCACTCTTAAAGACCAAAGATAACTGGCAACCAGCCCCCAAAAGTCTCAGTCTTCTGGGAGAAACTATCACCCTGATGTTGCATTGATTTTGAACTTAACCTACCCTCAAAACTGTAAGCCAATAAATTATCATGGTTTAAACCAAACCATTGCAAGTTATTTGCTTTGTGAAACAGGAAACTAAAATAGATTTTGGGACAGATTTTGCTGTTATTGCAAATGCCAAAAATGTGGAAACAGCTTTGGACTTGGGTAATAGGTAGAAGCTGAACGAATTGTGATCTGCTGGATAGAAAAATCCTAGATTCCTTTGAAGAGACTGTTGATAGATATATGGATGTTAAAGGAACTTCCCATGAGGCCTTAGAAAGAAATGACAAATGTGTTTTTGGAAACTAAAGAAAAGAAATCCTTGTTTGAAAGTAGAAGAAAACTTGGTGAAATTGAGTTCTGATGATGGACGAAAGTACTAACTTTTAAATGATGTATTTTTTATTCAGCGGAAAAGATTTCCAACTAAGTAGGGTAGGTTTGGCCTGGGTTTCCTTGTCACCCAAGCAAAATGAAAGAGGTAAGGGGTGAGCTGAAAACTGAACTACTGGGCACAAAGAAACCAGAAATTGATGGTTTGGAAAATTCCGAGCCCTTTCAGACAGTATGCTCTGAGACTAGGGCCTGTACTGGCTCTATCTGAGACTACTAGAACTAAAGAAAGTGAGTTTCTGGGGAATAGAGCTCCATATGAGGGGTTAACTGAATTTGGATACAATCTCGTATTTTAGTGGAAATCGTGATTGGAAATGCAGGTATGCAGGAAGGATCCCTAGAAGTCCTTTTGTCTGATTGTTTGGATACCTGTGAGCTGCAGCCAATGCCTACAAGGAATTTTACACAATCTGTATGAGTAGAATCACTGATTGTACTGAAAGAGACAGAATAGAGACTAAGTGAGAATGACTATGGGCAGAATCATGAAAGCTGAGATCTGGACGAAAGTGATGCCCTTGTTCCAAGAGAGCTAACCCACCAATGTGGAAAAGGTGAGTCTGCCTTGCATTTGGAGGGGCAGGCCATATGCCTCACCACTTGGAGGAAGTGGCCTTCACCTTCTTGTTCAGGGAGAGTGAGGCCCTCCAGTGTTCTGAGCAATTGGGGCCTGGGACAAGGTGCTTGTGGAAAGCCTGCTAGAAGATTGGAAGAGTAAATATGTTTAAGATGCCAGTTCTACTCAAGGCAACTTACAGTTTCAATGCAATCCAATTCAACTTTCCAACAGCCTTATTTGTAGGAATGGAAACAGCAATCATAAATTTATATGAGAGGTTAAAATACACTGAATGGTCAAAACCATCTTTAAAGAAGACAGAGTTGAAGGACTCACACATCCTGATTTAAAACTTTTTATGAAACTACAGTGGTCAAAGTAACATAGTTCTGGCATGAGAACAGACTTATAAAAAAATAAAATAATCAAAATGAGAGTTCAGAAATGGGCCCTCACATTTATAGGGAAAAGAAGTTTGTCACGGGTAGCAGGTACACTCCTCTGGGAAAGGATATTCTCTTCTGCATATTGTTCTAGGAAAACCGAATATCCATAGGAAAAGAATGAAAGGAGAATCCTTCTGCACACCATATAGATAAAGCAACTAAAATTGGATGAAAGACCTAAATATAAAAATCAGAAATATAAAGCTTCTAGAAGAAAAAGTAAGGAAAAACATTCAGGACCTTGTGCTAGACAATGTTTTCTTTACTTTAAGCACAAGCATGAGCAAAAGAAGAAAAAATATAGATAAATGGGACTTTATCAAAATTAAAAATGTTTGTGCATCAAGGACTTCATCATTAAAGTAAACAACACACAGAAGGGCAGAAAATATTTGGAAAATGCATATCCAATATGGGTTTAATATATAGAATTTCTAAGGATATCCTATAAATTAGCAACAAAAGAACTACAACCAAGTTAAAAAGGGGAAATATCCTTGAATAGTTAAAAATTGTTGGAGAGTATGTGGAGAGTAGGAGAATTGTTTGTTGTTGTTGGGAATGTGAAATATGATAACCATGGAAAACAGTATAACAGTCCCTCAGAAAGTTAAGTATAGAATTACCTTATGACCTGCCAATTCTACTTATAGGTATATACCCAAAAATATTGAAAGCAGGGATTTCAACAGATATTTGCACACAGATATTCATAGCAGCAGCATTCAAGATTGTGGAAATATGGACACAACTCAAGTGTCCATCCACAGATGCATGCATAAACAAATGTGGTATAATATAATGGAATATTATTCATGAGTTAAAAATAATGAATCTGTCACATGCGACAACATGATTACATGGAAGACCTCATGTTGAGTGAAGTAAGCCAGGCACGATAAACAAATATTGTATGAAATCACTGATACGAAAAACATTCTAAGCGAATTTATAGAGTCAGAAACTAGATTACCAGTTACCAGAGTCCTGGGTGGGAGAAGGGAACGGGTAATTAATGTTTAATTAGTTCAGGTAATTCAAATTGTTGGTAGCTGATGGTAGTGATGATAGCATTATATTGTGAATGTAATTGTCACTACTAAATAATACTTATTTTAACATGGTTAAAGGAGGAAATTTTGGGTGGAAAACACATTACTAGGATAAAAAATAAAAACAGCTATAGGTCTGTACAACATAAACAACAAATCCTAATATGAACTATAAACTGAAAGTAATAGTGCAATTATAATAATATTATCTCATCATTTGTAGCAAAGGGACTAATGCTAACAAATGTTAATAATGGGTAGATGGCAATTCTATTTTTTGCATGATTTTTCTGTAAACCTACAATTTTGTAATTTTTAAAAAATTCTGATATTCAAAACAAAATATAGGCATGCAAAGATATACGGCCATGAGTCCAATAAATGTCAATAGAAGTAAGCTCAGGAGATTCAGACACTTTATTTAGCAGACGATAATAAATTCATTTTATTGGTATATTTGGGAAAATAGAAAAACGTGAAAAAAATTGATTAAAATGTGAGGATTGCAGAAGATATTGGCATCTATATAAAGATACCAAATACATATAAGATAATTAACAATACAAAGCATAAATTTAAGAACAAAGTCAATTATTTTATTTTATTTCTGTACCACAGTTAGGAAATGGTGAAGTAGACCATAGTAACAAAAAAGAAATCAAAATTATGAAATTTTATATTTAGATGGAAACATTTTTAATGGGTATTAATTAGTAAGTGAAATAATTATGATGTAATTATGTAAGAAACACATTTAGATGCATAAAAATGGAAATGTTAAGAGAATTATTATTTTTTTAAAGGTATTTTTGAAATAATGGTCCTGTAAAGTGGAAGACAAACAAATAATAAATATCCAATTTGGGACATATTGAGAAAAAGGAAAATTGGGAAAACTGGAGAAAAAGAAGATAGCCTAAGAGATGTGTGGCAGGTGTTTCAATTTTCATTGTATCTTCATTATATTCTATCCACTGACTAAAACTTCTCTAGAACAAATACTGAATGTACTTTTTACTGACATAAAATAAAAATAAACTTTTATATTTCATTGGCCCATTCTGCTCAGTTACTTCTACTTCTTCAAATGTTATATATATACTTTCTGGGACATTTATTTCAGGTTAATATAAAAATAATACAAGATAAAAGTCAAAATAATTCTAAGAATACTATTCCTTATGGTTCTTGTTTACATTATACATGTCTCTGAAGTTTATTGCACAAAATATCAGTTCCCAAGGGTAACAATGAAAATTGTTCAGTGTAACTTAAGTTTGCACTCATCAGTGCCATCTCTCTCCAGAGACATTTAATTTATTTTCCTAAAAAATCCCAAGTGGCTAGTTTGAAAATGAAAATTAATTCCTGTTCATGTTGGAAAGAACATTTTAAAAACTCATCATTATCTCCTTGTTAGTTGTCCTGGGTGAGTCCACTGAACAGGACAGTATGTTTTGCAACTCTGTTGAGATTCAGGGCTCAACAGGCACACGAACAGACCAAAGATTTAAGTCTCTGGGACATATATTTAGCAAGTTTATTGTTAATTATAGGTTCAAATAAAAGGAACAGAAGAGCCCTGTGTAGGGAAACTGTGAGTCTAACTCGTTACACTAGTGGGCATAGATTCCAATGTAAGACCCACTGAGGGAATAGTCCTGCATGATATTGCAATTACAGATACAGGCCATTATACATTTTTTCATAACCTATTAAATTGTGCAGGGCAGAGTGTAAACTATAAAGTAAGCTATAGTCCACAGTTAGAGGCAAGGATCCAATATGTGTTCATCAATTGTAACAAATGTACCATGTTAATAAAAGGTGTTATAAATGTGAGAAAGTAGGGGAGGCAGAAGGGGTGAAGCATATGGGAATTCCCTATATTTTTAATGTGACATTTAAATAATCTAAATCTTCTTTGAAAACAGATTCTCACACATGCATTGAATATGGACACTCTTATGAAGGTCTTTGCTTAATTAATCAGCAAAATGTATTTTATCACCACAATTTGCCTATTCTAACTATTGCTCTGAATCTGAAAACAAAGCATCCTCCTTCTCTTTTATATTCCCTCCCCTCTTCTTCCCTCCCCTCCCCTCCCCCCTTCTCTTTTATCTTTTTCCTTTCCTTTTCATTTTTCTTTTCCTTTTTCTTTCTCATGATCTTTAGGTCTGAATTTTCTTTTCTTTCTTTTTTCTTTTTTTGTGACCCCTGGGTCTGAATTCCTGTTCTGTAACCAGTTTCCAATTTCTGATAAGATTCTATTTTATGTGAATCTTCTCCCAAAACCAGGGCCTCTAGCTTTACTTCTGAGCAACATATTTGTACTAGAAAGATTCTGCAGTACTACCTGGGCAGTACTACCTAGATGGACTGCTGGTTGGGTCTGCTAAGGGAGCTGATACCAATGATTAACACACTCGGATTTCTCACCATGTTACCAACTCTTTTCTGGAGCTCAAGTTGCGGCATTTTTTGGATTCTTTGCTTGTGCCTAGGCCTACCTTCTCCCAGCATCAGCTTTCTGTCAGTTTTCTATCTGGTCTTCCCCCTGTTTTAAGGTTTTCTGTTAGAGTCATTCCCACAATATTACAATCTAACTAACAGGATCATCTTGCCAAATTCCACCTACACAACACAGAAATGGGTCATTGCATAATACAGGCAAAATCAGAAACAAGCTGGAAGTCTATTAAATTCTTCAAAAGAAAAGCATCACTGACTTGCTCTTAAAGTTACTCAAACTGCTTCCATATAGCATTATATAATCATAACTATATTCTCCAGTTCTCACTTATTTCCTTTTTCCTTTTTCTATTCATTTCATAACTTAGTTGTCTGACATAACTATGACAGACTAATACACCAACTCTAAGACATCATTACTTAATATGATTGAAATTGCGGAATTCATTCAGTAAATAACTTGTCACTATGCTGCTATTAGAGATTTAACTAATTATGTTTTTTTCAGTGGCTGTTTCAAATGCCTCTTAGCCTCTCTTTGCTTTCACCTCTGAAAGGACACACCTGAACTGGTGTAATACATTAAATTATGTAACTCAAAAAGTGACAGATTGTTAACCTTAATTTCCATTTCCATGGAAATGGACCCATTGTACATGGGGACTTTAGTAGATAATAATTTTAATTAAGGTGTGACACAACTGCAACATGGTGATTCTTAACCTATATTATTGGATTTCTTTATAAAAGGAAGAAATTCAGAATCCGTGAGTTAGAGTTAAGGCCTCATAGGAAGTATTTGAAAGTAAGTAGAAATCATATACAAAGGGGAGGAGATTGCCATAGGACACGATACAGAAATACTAGTCAAGATACCCCAAGAATTGTGGCAAGCCAACATCAGAACACACCACAGATTCAGGAAGAAAGCATGGTCATTCAGATACCTTGCATTTGTACTTGTAGACTCTGAAATTGTGGGCCAATAAATTCCCATTGTTTAAGCAAATCTGCTGTGTGGTTTTTGTCATAGCATTCTGACAAACTAAAACTTCTGGGTACCATTTTAATTTCTCAACAGCCTTACCATCACACAAAATATTTGTAGTCAAAATCTGAAGTGCATCCAACTTTCTAGAAGAAGACAGCTATAACATTATTTTACTAATATTTTCCTTCACGACATTCATTAGACACAGTCATTCAAGACAAACAAATACAAAGGACCTCACAAATAAAGGGATGGGTCACTGTCTCATACATATTGCAAGATCCCACTACCTCTATTAAATTCCTCAAAATTATTTGCTGATTAATGGCCACTCCATCCCTTACATTATTATGAAACAGGCACTGACTCTCTCAGCACCCACAATTCAATAAGTCTAATATATTGGGTTCTGGATACAATATATACCTCATTTACAAATTTTACTTACTCTCTGTTACTTGCAAATCAACCCATCTTGAATGGGGCCCTAAAATTGGTCCAATTCACTATACAGGGATTCCTATCAATGCCTTCAAAGACTACTTCACTGTAAAGGCTTTATCAAGCTCTCCTCCTATATCCAGGAGCCTAGACCCATCCATGATGGCCATAGTTTGCCTATAGTTTTAGGATGCAAGAAATTGCCCTTCTCAGTGCCAGGGTGAATCCCACTACAGTCGTAATTACTGGCCATTTACTGGTAACAGAGCTTCCACAGGTCTAGGGCCAGTAACTCTCTGTACCCAGCTTCTTGGAAGCAGCACCATGTAAGTTCAGCACAGCCGTGGAGATTGCCATGCATCAAGACAGCCCCAACCCTGGTTTTGACTTAAAAGGTGGTATCCTCAGTAATTTGCAAGACTCCATAGTGCTTAAGGAGGTCACCTTTCTCCCAGACCTTCTTGGAATGCGGGAGCACTTTCAGAACAACTGGGCAAACAACATTATTTAATATAGATAAAACCTAATGCTTTGTAATAACTAAGACAATAGGTAAAGCCTGTTAGTATTGATAGAGAAGAAGGAAAATGATACTTTAAAAATGTAGAGAAAACACTTAAGAAGAACAAGAATATCAGAAAATGACTTGAAACAACTTTTTCTAGTATGTTTGAAAATTTAAATTAAACTAAGATTTTCTAGAAAACTGTAACTATTCCAAAAGAACACAGAATAAAGAGAAGAAATAAAGGTAAGCAATTATGCAGTTACAAATCTAAACCCAAAATATCATCATATTTATATTAATTTCAGAACAATTTTACTAAAATGTCAAAGAACAACACAGCAGCAACATCAATTTCTTTGTCTTTAAGGTACTGGAGAAGAGTGTAAACTACAATGTAAACTATAATCCATGCACTGCAGCTTTGCTCCAAAATGTATTCACCAAATGCAATTAATGTGCCACAACGATGAAAGAGGTTGTTGATGTGGGAAGAGTGGGGCTGTGGGGTGTGGGGTATATGGGAACCTCTTATATATATTTAAAGATTTATTTATTTATTTTATTCTCCCCCCACCCCCTTCACTCACTCTGCTGTTTTTGATGTCTGTGTCCATTTGCTGTGCCACATGCACAGACTCTGGCTCAACGCACAGACACTCTCACTGCATCGGAACCAAGCTTGCCATGTGGGCTTTGGCTCACTGTGCAGACACTCTTTCTCTTCTTCTTTTTCACTAGGAGGATCCAGAGTTCGAACCCGGGTTCTGTCATATGGTAGGTGGAAGCCCTATAATTTGAGCCACATCTGCTTCCCCTCTAATATTTTTTTAAGGTAACATTTTTTTGTTATCTATATATCTTAAAAAAAAACAATTAAAAAAATAAGGAAAACAAAAATTAAATAAATAAAATATTTTATGCTTAGAAAAAATTACCAACTCACTTTATGACTATATTGTAGCTTTTGTATCATAAAAAATGATTAAATGATATCCTAATGAAAATCAGCAACATATAAATATTGCTAAATGTAAATATTACCAAGTAAATATTATCTCAACAATGTAAGAATGGTATATGATTTAAAAAATATAAAATGCCATTCCCCACATCAAAGGACTTAAGGAGAATATCTGTGACAGAATTCTAATTCATAAAAATAACAGCATATGATGAATTTCAATAACAATTTATGGTAAACTTGATAGCAAATTTATAATAGGAGGGAGCATTTATAAGGGATATAATTATTAATAATAACAATTAAAGTAATAGGAAATTTGTATTGCTTTAATTTGTACAAGCTGTTCTCTGAGTTCCTTAAATTTTATTAGATGCTCTAATCCTCAAAACAAACCATATGATACGATTATAAATTAGAGGTAATAGCTAAAAGTCTTCCATATGTAGCATTATATGTAGTTTCTTAATTTAACATCTAACACACATATTCAATATCATTTGGTTTGACTAAATAAGTGAATAATAAAATGCAGGAAGACATGCCAGAATTGTTTATTGTGTTTATAACAACAATAAAATCAGTTTTATACTGTTTATTACAATCAATAGTTGCAAGCATTTCTTAAATTCTAATCACATGGAAATGTGTTTTGCATGATTTATTAAATGCACATAATAAACATATGAAGCACTGTTTTATCCCTATACTGAAGGAAGAAAGCAAATCCCAGGAAGATTAAAAAAATGATTAAAGCCACAACATAATAAATGACAGATCCTGAATTCTGTAGTGAAATACATACTTCAAATCTGATCATCTTTAACCACTATTTGGTATTAATTTAACAAAACTTTCCAAACTCCAAGCTGTAGGAAAGTTGGGAATAATTATGAAATGGAAAACAATGTTACCATAAATAATTTAGTGTTTAGGTAATTGCATGAACATGCTTATGATGTAATGGGAACTATAAAAAGCAGGGTGTCTTAGTTTAAATAGCATATAATCCAATTTTTAAAAACAATTAGCATCTGTACAAGATACAAGGTGTGAAAATAACTTGTTAATAGAAGTTACCTTTGTGTTTGGTTTGGTCACAAGATATTGTACTTTATCAATACTTTTTAACCTCTTTGTTTTAGTAAACATATAGAAGGCTGATTCCTTTAGGCAATGTTTGTAAAAAGGTTTTAATTAGCAACATACCGAGTCATTTCCCAAAGATTTATGTCAGTACTCTCTAAACATTTATCAGCTCAGTTCTTGGATATGGAAAAATCAAGTCTGTATTTTTTGTAGTATTAGTAAAAGCATCTTCTCCCTGGTATGATTGATTTGACTTTGGGGTAAATAAGATTTTTCAAGTATTATTCTTTCAGATAAAGCATACATTTGTTCACTGTATGTAGAATGAAATTCCTAGATCTCAAGTGTGATTAATTTCTTTTTCTTTTTTTGGAAATACCCTGGATTGCACCAAGAACATGCCTAGACAAGCACACAACCACTGAACTACACACATGGTCTCCATGAAGTTTAGGAATCTGATTTCCTGTGGAAGAATCATTCTATCAGTGACAATGGATGAAAGACAATGGATGTAGAAAAGCTGGTATGATTTTTTTTTCCATTTTTTTCTTTATTTTCTTTTAAATGTTACATTCAAAAAACATGAGGTCCCCATATAACCCCCATCCCACCCACAGCACCCCTCCCACATCAATAAACTCTTCCATCATTGTGGCACATCCACTGCACCCGGTGAATACATTCTGGAGAAATGCTGCAGCACATGGACAGTGGCCCACATTGAAGTCCACACTCTCCCACAGTCCACCCAGTGGGCCACAACAGGACACACAACATCCAGCATCCGTCCCTGCAGCACCACCTAGGACAACTCCAAATCCTGAAAATGCCCCCACACCATATCTTCTTCTCTTTCCCAACCATCAGTATCCACTGTGGCCACCCTCTCCACATCCCTACTACAATTTCTTCCCTTACTAATCACAATATTTCCCCAGCAGAACACCAGTAAGTACACTCTAACCCATACTCTATTCCTCCATCCTGTGAACCTGGAATGGCTATGTCCAGTCCCCCTCTACATGAAGAGAGGCCTTAGATTCCACATGGATGATGGATGCAATTCTCCTGCTTGCAGCTGTAGGCACTCTTGGCTCCCTGGTGTGGTGGTTGACCCTCTTCACCTCCCTGTCAGCTGGCTAGGGTAAGTCCCAGAAACCAGAGGGTAGGAGCTGCAAATATGCTGAGGCCCAGGGCCTGACCACCACATGAACAGTTCAGAGATTCAGGTCTTCTGAGCATACACCAACCCAAACGTCAACCACAGGTCCAGTTAAAAGTAACAGAAGAGGCATGCGTAGAAAGGTTATATCTGAGTCCAACCCCATCACACTCAGGAACCCAAACTCCAAAGTAGGGCCAACTGACATGGCCCTGAACTCCAGAGCCATCTGCTTTGACCATAGAACCTGTGGGTCGCTGCAGCCCTCAGGAGAACCAGCACCTGGGTTTCCATCAACCTTGGCTGTCTCTCGTACCCTGGTGAGGCATGCATAAGCATCACCCCCTGATGACCTCCTGGCTCTTTTTTGGAGACTCATAGCCATATAAAATCATTAGTGCTTTCCATTTCCCCCTTTGATTGAAGGTCAAAATGCATTTTTTAACACCTGATACTACATGTAGGCTAAGATATTCTGCTGGTCTGAGTTGACCTCTTTGTTCATGGTCTTTTTGTAGGTCATTAGTAGGTGCTTAGTAGTAATTCCTCGGTGCCAGGGAGGCTCATCCCCAGGAGTCATGTCCCATGCTGGGTGGGGGAGGGGCAATGCATCTACTGAATTTGGCACGCTGAATTTGGCTTAGAGAGTGGCCACATTTGAGTAACATAGAGGCTTTCAGGAGGTAACTCTTAGGCACCTCACAGCTATAGGCCTAGTTCATATTTCAGACAAACAGGGCTCATAATTGGAACCATCAGTATCAAGGGCTCATCATCTTTATTGGTCTGTCATTACACTTGGGGGATTGTTGTTCCATGGGGGAATGTGATAGAGCTCCTCTGGTCAGGAATTCAGCACTCTCTCATCTGTCATTTCCAACTGAAACAACTATGAATACATCCAAATCTTTCTATGTACCCTGTATACATGCCCTCGAGAACTCCCTCCCAACCATGTGCCCCCAATAATGACACCCTACACAAGTGCTCCTCCCCCACCATAGTTGAACCTCTTTGTAGTCCAAAACTTCTTCACAAAGGAAACCCAGGTTTCCATTAATAGAAAAATGGAATACAGTAATGGGTTTAAAAGTTAGATATAGAATACATAGAAATTTAGAAAAGTTAAATAAAGGATTTTAAATCTCCAAACCAAGGACATTTTTCATAAGTTGGTATGTAAATAAGAACTTGAGTATAAATAACTTTAAGTCAAAGTGGTATCCATTATAATGTAAGCAAAGAAATGAACATGTCTTTCTTATGAAGCACACCAAGTAGAAATGGTAATTTAAATTTTCATCAATTTTTGATTTGCATTTAAAATAAAAATGTATATCATTTGCCCTGTTAAGATCTTTTTTGCAAATCAAAAACAGAGAAAATATAAAAGGAATGGATAAGTAAATCTTTGTATATATGATTTACAATTATAGTCATAATTCTCAAATTCATAAACAGAGGAAATTATTACAGAGTTGTGGCACATAATAGCACAAATAGCACAAATAGCACAAATGAACAAATTTTAATAATACATTTCAAGTTTGCCTAATATTGTACCAGAGTCATAAGTGAAATGCAACATTTTTTCCTGTAAAAATTTAATTGATAAATATTTTCACATTAATTTAGTTCTTAAAATACTTACACAGCTTTATCTGCTGCTTTGAGGTGAATATGTACAATTTTGAACTAGTGTACCTTCCTAAATCACAAGAGATCAAAGTTAATTGAGAATCTACCAACATTTGTTCATCATTTTCAATGAGCTGGAAAATCGTTAAGTAAAACACTGAAGAGCAATCGCACAAAATCTAAGGTAATTACATCAAATAATTTTTTCATTAAAGAATTAATAGAGTAACTGCTTTGAGTACCAATTAAAGGTAGAATATGTATTAGCTCAAAAAGTAATTTTCATTTTCAGAATAAGACACAATAGCCGTACATTGCTAATATGAAAATAAATGTATTAAGATTTTGCTTACCATGTAGGATATATTGTAAGTTTTTAAATAGTTTTAAAAAGCTTAAAACAAATTGGGAAGCAGATTTGTCTATGACACACAAATATGTTTTCAAATTGATATCACCTTAAACCTTTTATGTAACTGTATCTGAATTAAGTGTAGTTGTTGTTGTTGTTTTCCAGGTTAGCAGTATGATAAAAGCTACCATAAAATATTGAAAAATAGGAGTTAGAAAAAAACACATGTTTCTGAAGCAACAAGGGTTTTGGAACATCCAGTGCAAACAGTGTGAGTCAATATTTCAAAATATTTGAAAATGAGACTCTTGGAAAATCTGGGTTACATAGATATCCAAGAAGAATTCAATTCTCTATATATTAGCTGCAGAGAAATATAGTTTTAAATATATAGTAAACAAACATGTAGATTGAAAAAACATAAGAAAAGTGTATAATGGAATATTTATTGTTAAAGCAGTTTTGTATGGGTTTATTTGACCTTTCAAAACAGTCTTCTAAAAATTTCAAACCTAGGGTGACTTTCCTTTTTATTTTCTTTCTAGTCCTTCAAAAGTTTGATGATGGCCATGATAAACTACACAAAGCCAACACTGTTCATTCTGCTGGGTTTGACAGATAACGCAAACTGGCAAACTAAGCTATTTCTCTTTGAATTTATAACCTAAATTTTTAGTGTCTTAGGCAACCTGACGATCATCACTCTCACTCTCCTTGATTCACATCTTACATCCATGTATTTTTTTCTGAGGAACTTTTCCCTTTTAGAAATTTCAAGGACATCAACTGTATTCCTAAATTTCTTTTCAGCCTAGCAACAAAGGGCAAAACAATTTCCTATAATGTTTGTGCAGCCCAATTATTTCTGTTCATTTTCTTTGAAGCAACGGAATTGTTCTTATTAGTGGCCATCTAAAAACCCCTGCACTACACAAACATAATGAGCAGCAGAGTCTGCTCTAGGCTGGTCTTTAGTTTCTGGTTGGCTGCATTTCTGGATGTCTTCCCAGGTCTCATCATGGGTCTCCAGCTTAAATTCTGTGGTGACAATGTGATCGATCATTTTGTATGTGACTATGGCCCTGTCCTTCGGCTCTCTTGCACAGATATCAGGCACATAGAAGTCTTTTCTTTCACTTTAGCCTTGGTGACTCTTCTTACCACCCTGATCTTAGTGATTATCTTTTATACACTCATTATAAGGACTATTTTGAAGATTCTGTCTGCACAAGAAAGGAAAAGGAATGTTCTACCTGTTCTTCTCACAAGATTGTTCTCATCCTTTCTTATGGAAGCTGTATCTTCATGTACATTAAGCCTAATGCACAAGAAAGGGTGAATTTAAATAAGGGTGTGGCCATGCTCAATACTTCAGTTGCCCCCCTCTTAAACCCTTTCATTTACACTCTGAGAAATAAGCAAGTAAAACAAGACTTCAGGGACAATTTAAGAAAGATGTTTTCTTTCCTGTCAAATAAAACCTATTTTTAAAAAAATGAAAACAGTTGAACACATACATGATATATGGACCCTAAATTATATTAATATTACCTCATCTTTTATTCCCTCTACCAAGGTGTGATTGATGCTTTTATACTTTTTTGCATAATGCCCTCCTGGTTTCAACTCTTTTCATTAGATTCTTCCATATCTAGGATTCCAATTTCCTTCTGCTCATAACTTCAGTCTCTAATTAATCGACACTTTAAACATTTCAAAACAATACTTAAATGTCTCTATTTTTATCAAGTCTTCCCAATTTAGGAAAATAAAATTAAGTATCCAGAATTTGTTCTTATAATTTTACTTAACCCAAATAACTGGAATGTTTGAATATCCTTAATTAATGTGAATTGGCTATACCAAATTCAGCATTTCAAAATAGAGTATTTCATTTAATCATCATAAATTCCTCATGATTTAGACATTTTTAGCCTCTTCTTTTATAGCAGACAACCAATCTTAAGAGAGAATTAAGAAACTTGCCCTAAAACACACAAACAATAAGGTAAAGACTTCATAGAAATACATATAATCTGATTCCAGAGCACAGGTGCTTAATCATTGCTGTATTCTACTGTCAGATATAATTTGTTGACCTCTATATGATAAATTTATATTTTTCAGTAGCATACAATCTTAAGAGATTTTTCAGTATTAATATATATTTGGTTCTATCTGATGTCAACTCCTTTTACTCTAGCAATGAGCTTTTGTTCAAATGCAAATGATACCCAAAACATTCTTATGGAATTAAGTCAAATAAATATTTGGAATTCACAGAAGACCATTTTGTAAGTTTACAATATCTTATAATTCTCTTTCTGTGTTTTGTCTCATTAAATTGGAATATGAGGGAGGGGGACTGTAAAACACCTTGAGGCCATTCATGGCACATTTTTGTATAAACCAGTGTTTCTTGTAGCATTTAAATTTTTTTGGTTACTGCCTCTTTTCAAATATCTTAGGCTGGTATGGTATACCTGTTGATTAGTGATCTGCAATTGAAATATCACTAATGAGCTATTTAGCCTTCAAGTAAAGTCATCAAAGAACAAACATACATATTGGGGACAAGCTATCATTCATTCCTAAATTCAGACAAAATAAGTTGTATACTTGGAAAGATGATAATAGTTCTAGGATTCTGCAAAATTTATTTTAGACCAACCAGTTCCTCAGGTATAGAATAACATCAATTATGGATCTTAAGGGTAACAAAAATGAGCTAACAATTGCGAATCAGTATTTACTTGCCTTCAAAGGGACAATATTCTCCTGTGATCCATGGCTATTTCTATATTTTAGTTGAAACCTGATGTACACACCGGAAAAAACTCCATCATGCATAATTGAGTGGAAGTTAGGTACTCTTCTTGGGCGACTGCTTTGGGCCATTCACCTAGAATTACAAAAAAAGTTAGTTCATATTTTCAGGAAAAAAAAAGTAAAGGTACTTTTAGAATTCACTAATATACTCATAGAATTCACTAATTACTTTCCCCACTGCATCTGAGACATTAGCAACCAAAAAGGTAAATATCAATACTTTTATTTTATTAATACATATGGACAAATTAACACTTCAAAATAAATTTGCCCATGATTTCATGTTTTGCAAAACAGATTTGAATCCCCAAATTTTAAAAGCCATGAATCCAGACATTAGGCAAGATTGAAGTGGTAACATTCAACAATAAAGTTGAAAATAATATCTTGTATTTGATATTAACCCCTACTATATATTTCTTCTTGTCTTCATATTCCTATAGTCATATTTGCAATTCAAATTTTCCCTTTTGCTTTTGTCCTTAGTTAGGACTATCATTCTAATAAATATATTAAGAATGATACTTGTCTCTTGTGAAGTACTTTTCTTTCTATAAATGTGGTAACTCTTGATTTCTCTTTAAATCTTTTGTCACACATTTCAAATTCTTTTAAATCTAAGATCAATCCCATTTCTTCTATTTCCCATAACACAGCCTTGCTACTCACTTTTATGTTGAATATTCTATTGCCTCATTATTTTCAAATAAAATTTACTCTGACTTTGTAATTTGTAACTTTGTAATTTGTCACTTTAAAGAAAATGTTCTCTAAACTCTATTCAATAACTCACTGTTGATTTTTGCTTATTTATTATGTGTATGCTTTTCAAATCCTGTGTCATTTTAATTGTCTACAAATGTAATATGAGTTTGCTAATATTCTGGAAACTGCTATCATTCACTGCAGTTATAGAAATATAGTTGTTAGGGTAAAAATATTCACATATATGGAAAAGTCATCTTAAGCTTCACACTGAGGATCTACCTTTTAAAAATAATTACAAATGCAGGATTAGGCATAATGATAAAAGATATATATATATAGAAATATGTCAATAAGGCAAATAAAGAGGCATGTTCTTGAAAAAAGCATTTTGTAGCCTGAAAATGGTAAGTTCAAATTTAGGGAACAATAACTGTCCTTAAGTACTAGAATTTAATCTTACAAAAAATGAGTTGCATTTCATCTGTATTATGAAAGATGAAAACACGATAAGCAATAAAATTATTTATTTGTTATACAATAGTCAATGCCATTTTACTATTTAAAAATCACCTTGGCTCTTTGTGTTACATAAAGTTATTTAGGAGGGGTGGGGCAAGATGGCCCCTGAGTTAGTGCACCTCATAATCTGTCCTGCAAAGAAGCAGCTGAGTAGGGTTGGAGGGCTGGACTGGCTGTTTCTGGTGCTTGCAGGGCAGGAGGTGTCTGGACGTCGATTTGGTGAGACAGTGACAGAAAAGATTCTTGTAAGAGGTAGAATTTTGGGTGTCTTAAAGCAGCGGTCAGAAGTTGTGGGTGGGACCCTTCCCCCTAGAGCTGGCAGCCTGGCTGCTGCAATTCCTGAAATCTTTGTTGTGCTGTGGTGTTCCCAAACCCTGAGTGGGCTGTTTCAGGGGCTTACAGAACAGGAGGCGTCTGGATGTCAATTTGGTGAGACAGTGACAGAAGAGATTCTTACAAGAGGTGAAATTTTGGTTTCTGACATGGAGGTCAGAAGTTGTGGGCAGGACCCCTGCCCCTAGGGCTGGCACCCGGCCCGGTGATCCCTGGAAACTTTGTTGTGCTGCCATGTTCCCAAACCCCATGTTAACTGGATGCATGATTCCCAGGTCTGTATCCCCTAAACCCTGGTAGCCAACACTCCAGAGACTCACACACCTTGAGTCTGCAATATCATGGACTTCCCATTCCTGAATCCACTGAACCCTGAAGTCCATCTGAGGTCCTTGATTACCCTGGCCCTCTGCATTTTTTTTTTGCCCTCCATGAACTTGGAGGAGTGTACCAGCTGACTTGGGGAGTCTGGGAAGAAAGGAGAGGTGAATCTTCTGAGGAAGCCCAATTTACCTAAATGTCCTGGGATAGGAAACTTGGTCTGGGAAAAGGTGGAGTCAGAAAATCAATTAGACCTCCCCTAGCACACCTAAGGGGGAGGGACTGTAGGACGTGCTAACCAAGCTTCCAATATTGGGGTTTCGGGTGAGGTGTAGGTGCTCTCATGCTGGAAATAAAGAGTCATAGTCTTCTGTGTTGAGTTGGTTCAACAAGGACCCACTTGAATCTCCTACCAGACCTCTCAGGCAGCTTTCCTGCTGCCCTGGGAGAGAGAGAAGTGAGGAAGGGAGAAAGGGGGAAGATCAGATCCCTAAGTATTTTATTTAACTGCAAAGAGGATCCTAGCTTGAAATGTTGGTTCTTTTCTTTCCTCTTTTTTTTTTTTTTTTTGTTGTTGTTGTTGTTGTCATGGTTGCTATTACTGCATTGTCTCCTGGTCTTTTCTCCCATTTTATTCCCCAAGGTCCTTTTTCATTTATTTAGTTTTATTCTTTTTCTTTTTCTTGCTTGTTTTCCCCCCTTTCCTTTGCCCACCCTTTTTTCTTCTGTTTTTTTTTCTTTCCTCTCTTTTTCTTCTTTTTCATTTTATTTTCTTTATATAACAGGTGCTGCAGGAAACACTTCACATTAGCTGTGTTTCCTTATCCTCCATTTCCTCTTTTCTGTGTGTATTGATTTTGGCCACCTACATTATCCCCTTTTCCCTACATCTTTCTATCCTCCATCATCTACTGTTTCTCTTACATTCCATCTCCCTTTCTTTGGCCCCCAAAATATCTGACTTTTTATTTCTAATACCTTTGTTCTGTTTTCTGTCTTTTATCCACTCTTGATATTATTGTCTTTCTTTTCTCTTTCCCTCTTTTATGAAAACACTGGCCTTTTAATTCATACTATATTCTTCCCCATATTCAGTTGACTGTCTCATTATAAGTACTCTACTTACTGCTATAACTCTACACAACATACATGAGTCTAATATCCATTCTCTTAGATCTCACATTATTGTTCTGTTAACATTTATTACCCCAATACTGCTTTATACATTTTATTTTCTTACTCATCTTGCTTTCCCTGGCCCAAATATTTTCCTTCAAAGTGAACTTAGCCAGCAACAAGAAAATAGAGTAAGAAGAACAAAGTGACAAAGAGAAGACATAACACTTACCCACGAACAACAACTAATTGATCCCCAAGACTAAACAAAGAAGCTAAGGAACTGATTAAACCCATCAAGATAAAATGATGACCAGACAGCAACATTAATTTCCCTTTGCTTCCTCTCTGAATGAAAATTATTCTTTTCATTCACACATTGTTGTATAAACCAGGGTGATCATAAGTCCTGTTACAGTTTGGGTTTACAACTGTTGTCCTGGCAACCTTTGGAGTTTCAAATTCCCTGGACTTTCCATTTAAAAATATTAATTTTAAATTACTGGGACTTGGTCATTAGTCTTACACTTTTTACTTCTAGCTTCTGTGTTGATATTGTCCAGAAGTACATGTTATGTAATGACTATTACATGTGATAATGACTATTATTTTCAGTTGAACATGTGGTTAAATCTGTAAGTCAATCAACAGCAAACTATCATTATTTTCCTGAGTCATTTCAACTGCAATTGCATCAGGACAGAAGTGGACATCAGAATAGAATTCAGACTATTACCACAGTTAAAAAGTAAACTAAATGCATAAAAATTCCGTGGTATATCCTAACTGGGGAAGTGAAAATTTGCTGACCTATGTGAATTTGGAAATGACTTTAGATTCTAAGAATAAGGATAAAAAGAACATTACATTACTTTGGCAGTCAAAGAGTGCAGCGGCTTGCTCGGTCGGTAGAGGTGGGGTCTGGCTGCGGACGAGGGGTCGGTCCAGCTCTGGACGAGGGGTCAGTCCCGCTTGGGACGAAGGGTCGGTCCCACTTGGGACGAGGGGTCGGTCCGGCAGCAGACGAGGGATCGGTCTCACAAGGGGTTGCGCGGTTCGGCTGACGGGGTCGCTCGGCGAAGCCAGCGACGAAGGGGTCACCCGGCGAAGCCGGCGACGAAGAGGTCGCCTGGAGAAGCAGGCGACGAACTGGGGACAAGGGAGGCCAGGCCCTTGTCGGGGGCTCTCAGGACTGGAGGGCGCACGGCAGAAGAACTACCGCGGAGACAAGGTAAACACGCAAGTCCACTTTACTGAGGGAGAGGCAACAGTTTTATAGGGGCTGGGGAAGGCTGATTGGTCGAAGCCACGCCCTGTTCTGATTGGTTGCCGGTGAAAGGTCAGTGGGCGGTACTGGACAGGGGAGGGGTGGTGGTTAGGGATTGGCTGTCACTGTTGCTGGGGGAAGGGGCAGGGTTTAGGGATTGGTGGCTGCTGTTGCTGGGGTGGAGGGCAGACTTGAGTTTCCCGCCCACACCTGGCTGTTGCTGCTGTCGGGGGAAGGGAAAAGGGCGGGCTGGATTTTTCCGCCCACACCTGGCTGTTGCTGCTGTCGGGGGAAGGGAAAAGGGCGGACTGGAATTTTCTGCCCTGCGCCTGCGCAGGGAGAAGGAAGAAGAAGGGTGCCGCCCCACAAGGCATCGGGTGGCGCCATCTGGGAGGAGGGGTGGCCGTGGAAGCATGGCTGCCGAGAAGGGGAGACCCGAGGGCACTCTGCGCCCATGCCGAGCTCCCTTCAGGGGTGGCGGTGAGTCCGACCAGCCACCCTATTATGGGGGCAGCGGCTTGGGCTACCGCGGCTGCTCCCCCGCCAGGCCAGCAAACCACACTTCAGCCCGACTGGTGACCGCAAAAGAGATCCAGCTGAGCTGTGCATAAGCATAATCTATGGAATGACCTCCCGACTCACTTTGAAGTCTCTTAGGCATATAAACTCATTTGTCTTTACCCTTTCCCCTTTTTAGTCAAGGTCTTTTTCCAGTTGCATTTCTAGTTGGTGCTTGGTAGTAATCCCTTGGTGCCAGAGAGGCTCATCCTCAGGAGTCATGTCCCATGCTGGGAGGAGGCTAGTACATTTATATGATGAGTTCAGCTTAGAGAAAGGTCATATTTGAGCAAAAAGAGGCTTCCAGGAGGCAACTCTTAGGCACCCTATAATACTAGGCTAAGTTTCAATTTCAAATGTAAGGGTTCATATGCAAAGTCATCAATAACAAGGGCCCGTCAGGGGACCATTTTACTTTACTAGTCATTGCCCTGCACTCAGGGGATTCTTGATCATCTATTAGAGAATGTGGCAGAGCTACCCAGGATAGGAATTTGATATTCCTTCGGTTATTATGTGGACCTCCACCCACTGTGACAATGCCCCATGAACATTTGAACATATTCATATGCCTTATATGTATGCTCAGGTGAGCTTCCTCCCAAGTATCCCCTGTCACTGGCACCCCACAGCAACGATCCTCCCCTGTCACAGTTGTAACACTTCTGTGATCCAAAAACTTCTTCAAAAATGAAGCCAATAAAATAGCCAAATATGATTAGTAAGAAAATGAATAACAATGATAGTTTTTAAAATAATAAATAGAATGCAAAAAAAAGTTTAAAAAATAAAAGTAAAAAATAAAAATTTGAGATAAAAAATTAAAAAGTAAATTTTTAAAATATTTCTCTTTTATCACTATAAGATCTGTTGTCCTATATGTACAGTGACACTGTCTTCTGTTTATTCCCCCAGTTTCTTACCTTTTTATTTTAAATTTGTTCTTAAAAAAGTTTTAGCTTGCAGAAAAGTCATATACTGAATAAAGGGGATTGTCATATACCCCAATTCCTTCCTCTCTTCCCCCTCCCCCTATTAATAACATTGTATACGTGCATGATACATTTGTTACAACTGATGTACAAATATTGAAATATAGCTACCAACCATGATAAATGGTTTATATTATGGTTTACATTTTGGACCATACACTTTTATAAACTTTGATGCAATTCAACAAGGCCTGTATCCATCACAGCAGGATCATGTAGAACACTTATATCTCCTCCAAAAAAAACCCTATTCCATCTATTCTATTTCTCCCTCCTCTTCCTTTTGGGCCCATGGCAACCATCAGGCTTCACTTCTTGATTGAAAAAATGCATAGTTACTTGCAACAACACTGAAATCTTGACACTCTGGTCTGCCCTCCCTCATTAGGGACAGCCCATGCTCTCAAAAGACTCCTGCCCCTCTATTTGAGAACATAGCAGAACTCCCCAGGATGGGATTCCACCACCTTGCTGCTCATTATATGAGACTCCACCCACTGATATAACATACTAAGGCAAGATGAACACTCACCCCCTAGAAGCATGTCCCAGTAGTGCCTTGTCCCAAATGTCCCCCACATCCAACACGCCAAGACACCAAACCTCAATTGCCATATTGTCAAAAGAGCTTTCCAAACATTGACATTTCAGCTATGTACCCAACACTCTCCAGTGTTCACCTGCTCCCTCCCCCAACTCTAGGTGTTAAAGTTGATTCCATGGGGTTATAGGCTAGCAATTTTAAAACATGTACACTGGAATTTTTTTAAAAATTAATTGATGTTGGTTTCAGGGGCCCTTTTTCTTCACTGCTTGTATTGGAGGTTAGAGGTCAGAAAGTGGAGAAAGTGAAAATGAGCCATGTCATATTGGATTAGATTTGGAGACAACCTCAAGCTCACTGATTCTTTCTTGCCTCTGTTTAGTCCACAAATGCACTTCACAGACAGTACTATTCTTAACTGTTTCTGTGCATTTTTTCTTATTTCTCACATATGATTTTAGACCTTCCTATAGTTTCCATCCCTGCTGAAATTACCTATAAAGCTGTGTATGAAATTTACCTCTTCCATTAGTCTTTTTTATAAAGATTTATATATTTATTTATTTCTCTCCCCTCCTCCCTCCCCCAATGTCTGTTCTCTGTGTCTATGTGCTGCATCTTCTTTGTCCACTTCTGTTGTCATCAGCAATATGGTAATCTGTGTTTCTTTTCTTTTTTTTAAATTTTATTTTATTTATTCATATTTTTTTAGATATTACATTCAAAAAATACGAGGTCCCCTTTCACCCCCACTGTCCCCACCCCACCACTCCCACCACAGTAACACTCTCACCCATCATCATGACACATCCATTGCATCTGGTGAGTACATCTCTGGGCATCGCTGCACCCCATGACCAGTGGTCCACACCATAGCCCACACTCTCCCACTTTCCATCCAGTGGGCCATGGAAGGACTTACAATATCTGGCAATTGTCCCTGTGGCACCACTCAGGACAATTCCAAGTCCCAAAAAATGCCTCATCTCAACTCTTCCTCCCATTCCCCACACCCAGCAGCCACCATGGCCACTTTTTCCACAGCAAAGCCACATTTTCCCAATTATTAAGCACACTAGTTCATGAATAGAATATCATTAAGTTCATTTTAATCCTTACTGTATTCCTCCTTCCTGTGGACATTGGCTTGGTTGTGTTCATTCAACATCTATGTCAAGAGGGGGCTTAGATTCCACATGGATACTGGATGCAATCCTCCTGCTTTCAGTTGTAGGCATTCTAGGCTCCATGGTGTGGTGGTTGACATTCTTCAACTCCATATTAGCTGAGTGGGGTAAGTCCAATAAATCAGAGTGTAGGAGCTGAAATCTGCTGAGGCTCAGGGCCTGGCTATCATATTGTCAGTCCAGAGATTCAAATCCCCTGGATATATCTTAAACCCCAGCACCAACTACAATTCCAGTAAAGTAGCATGAAGGGCTTGTGAAAAGAGATCACATTTGAGTCCAGCTCCATCACGCAGAAACATCAGCTCCAAAGAAGGGCCAACTGACATGGCAGTGAACTCCATCTGCCATGACCATAGAACCTGTGGGTCTCTTTAGCCCTCAAAAGAACCAATACCTGGGGTTGTATCTACTTTATCTGTCTCTGAGAATCTGCTCAAGTTAGCATAAGGGCAATCCTTCTGACAACCTCCAGACCCTTTTTTAGAGACTCATAGCTATATAAACTCATTTGTCCTTTCCATTTCCCCCTTGATTCAGGTCAAAAAGCATTTTTAACTCCTGTTATTATATGTAGACAGGGATATTCTGCTGGTCCACGTTGAACCTTTAATTCAAGGTCATTTTCTAGTTACGTCATCAGCTGGTACTTGGTAGTGATCCCTCAGTGTCAGGGAGGCTCATCCCTGGGTGTCATCCCCAGGAAGGCATTGCATTTACATGTTGAGTTTGCCTTCGAGACTGGCCACATTTGAGTAACATGGAAGCTGTCAGGAGGGAACTCCTAGGCACAGTGATGCTCTAGGTCTTGATCTTATTTCAGGAGTATAGGCTCACAAGCATAGTCATTAGTATTAGAGGCTCACTGTTGTACCCTCATTCCTTCCTGGTCCTTGCCGTTGCACCTGGGGGACTGCCGCTGCTCCCCTAGGGACCACGACAGAGCCCCCACCCCCAGTCAGGAACCCAATACCCCCCCAGCTGTTGTTTTTCATTGTTTCCACTATAAGTATATCCAAACATTTCCATGCGCCCTGGACACATGCCCTGTTTAGCTCCCTGTCAACCATATGTCCCCTGTCAATAACATACCACACCAGTATTCCTCTGCTGCCATTGTTGAACCACTCTGTGATCCAAAAATTCCTGAAAAGTGAAGCCCAATATAATGTCGGGTTCCCTTAATAGTAAAATGGGATATAGCGGTGAGTTTAAAGGTTAGATATAGAATACATATTGATTTGGAAAAATTCTACATCCTATCTTTTTCTTTTCTTTTTTCCTAATTATTGAGCTTCTCTTCACAAGAGCCATAGATCACAGTAATTCATATATACAATATACAGTACTCCCACATATCCAATATAAAACCTTTTCCCTTCCACAGCGATAATCTTTTAACTTATTCATATCATATTTACTGAAACCGATGTACAGATATTGAGACAATAGCTTTCAAACAAGGTAACATTTGTGTTTACATTGTGGTTTATACTTTAGGCTATACAGTTTTCTAAATTTTTTAGTTATCCTATGTTTTACATTATGGTTTACATTATTAGTCTGTCGTCCCCTATATGTTTTTGGTGTAATATTACATGTTTTATATTCATCCTTGTGTACTTTTTGAAATACTTCTTTTGCCCTCACATTTACTTTGGTTCCATCTATTCAATATCTATTTCCCCCTCCCCTTGGTGCCCACAGTGACAGCCAACCTCCATTTCCCAAGGAGCCACGTCCAGAGACACTTGCAACAGTGTTCAGGGCCTGACTTGCTCAACTGCCCCAATGCCCTGGGAGCCACCCTTTCTCTCGAGAGATACAGTTCCCTCTATTTGATGGCATTAGTCCTCCCCAGGTTGTGGGTCTACCTTCACTCTCATTATATGGGTCTCTACCCAATGGTATAACCCACTCTGGCAAAACGTGCATTCAGATACTCCCTGGGAGTCTGTCCTGCATCATATTATCCCCTTTGAGTGAGTATCTTAAACAGGTAACTTTCCTAATTATATTTTGAAAAGGTTTTCTCAGCATTATACTCTCAACCAACACCTGACAATCTCCTATGTTCGTATGTTGCCCCTCCCTCCCCCCAATTTTTTGGACATTATTACCCATCCACCCAGCCCCAGCCCCCATCAAACCCACAAAGCCCCACCCAAAGGTAACCCTATGCCCCCGTTTTATCCCTTCCTTGTACACATACTTACCCCCAGCTTATCATAGATTTCACCCATGTAGATGTCAGCTTACATCCTTCCTCTACCCCCCGATTTCCTGTAAGCCTATCTTCCAGTCTCTAGCTCTCTGAGGCAGCTTGCTTATTCACATCATTGAGATCATGTAGTATTTATCTTTCAATGCCTGGGTTGCTTCATTCAACATAAGGCTTTCAAGATGCAACCATGTTATCACATATGTTTGTAGTGTATTTGTTCTTAAAGCCGAGTAGTATTCCATTGTATGTATATACCACATTTTATTGATCCACTCATCTGTGGATGGGCATTTGGGTTGATTCCAACATTTGGCGATAGTCAACAATGCTGCTATAACATTACTGTGCATATATCGGTTTTTGTCCCTGCCTTCAGTTCTGCTAAGTATATACCGAGCAGTGGAATTGCTGGGTCATATGGAAAATCTATGGTTAGTTTTTTGAGAAACCGTCAAACTGTCCTCCAGAATGGTTGGATCCTTCTGCATTCCCACCAGCAGTGGATGAGTGTTCCTATTTCTGCACATCCTCTCCAGCATTTGTATTCTTCTGTTTTTTTCATAGCTGCCAATCTTATGGGAGTAAGATGGTATCTCATTGTAGTTTTGATTTGCCTTTCCCTGAAAGCTAAAGATTTGGAGCATTTTTTCATGTGCTTTTTAGACATTTGCATTTCTTCTTTGGAGAAGTGTCTGTTTAAATATTTTTCCCATTTTTTAAATGGGTTGTTTATCTTTTTGTTTTCAAGATATAGGAGTTCTTTATATGTGCAGGTTATAAGTCTCCTATCGAATATATGATTGCCAAATATTTTCTCCCATTGTGTAGGCTCCCTTTTTACTTTCTTGACAAGCTGCTTTGGGGCGCAGAAGGCTTTAATTTTGAGGAAGTCCCATTTATCTATTTGTTCTTTTGCTGCTCATGCTTTTGGTGTGATGTTCATGAAGCCATTTCCTATTACAAGGTCTTGTAGATGTTTCCCTACACAGCTTTCCAAGGTCTTTATGGTCTTGGCTCTTATATTTAGGTCTTTGATTCGCCTTGAGTTGAACTTTGTATAAGGTGTGAGATGGTAATCCTCTTTCATTCTTCTGCATATGGATATCCAGTTCTCCAGGCACCATTTGTTGAATAGGCCATTCTCTCCCAGTTGAGAGGGTTTGGTGGTTTTATCGACTATTATATGGCTATATATATGAGGTTCTATATCAGAACTTTCAATTCAATTCCATTGATCTGTGTGTCTCTCCTTATGCCAATACCATGCTGTTTTCACTACTGTAGCTTTGTAGTATGTTTTGAGTTCAGGTAGTGTGATTCCTCCAATTTCGTTTTTCTTTTTCAATATGTGTTTGGCTATTCGGAGCCTCTTTCCTTTCCAAATAAATTTCATAGTTTTTCTAGTTCTTTAAAGAAGGTTGTGTTGATTTTTGTTGGGATTATATTGAATGTGTAGATCAGTTTTGGTAGGATAGACATCTTAATAATATTTAGTCTTCCTATCCATGAACAGGGAATATTCTTCCATTGATTTAGGTCTTCTTTGATTTCCTTGAACAGTCTTGTGTAGTTCTTGGTGTATAAGTATTTTACATCTTTAGTTAAATTTATTCCTAAGTATTTGATTTTTTTATTTATTATTGTGAATAGTATTTGTTTCTTGATTTCCTCTTGATCTTGCTCATTATTGGTGTACAGAAATGCTACTGATTTTTGTGCATTGATCTTATAACCTGCCACTTTACTAAACTTATATATGAGTTCTAGAAGTTTTGTTGTAGACCTCTCAAGGTTTTCTATGTATAGGATCATGTCATCTGCAAATAATGACATTTTGACTTCTTCCTTTCCAATTTGAATGCCTTTTATATCTGGTTCTTGCCTCAGTGCTCGAGCAAGTACTTCTAAGACAATGTTAAATAGAAGCAGAGAGAGTGGGCATCCTTGTCTTGTTCTTGACTTTAGAGGGAAGGATTTTAAGATTTCTCCATTGTGAACAATGATGGCTGTGGGTTTTTCATGTATACTCTTTATCATGCTCAAAAAATGTCCTTGTATTCTGATCTTTTCGAGTGTTTTTATCAAGAAAGGGTGCTGTATTTTGTCAAATGCTTTTTCTGCATCTATAGATATAATCATGTGGTTTTTTTCCTTCAATCTGTTTATATGGTGTATTACATTGATTGATTTTCTTATGTTGAACCATCCTTGCATACCTGGAATGAATCCCCCTTTGGTTGTGGTGTATAATTCATTTAATGTGTTGTTGAATACGATTAGCAAGTATTTTGTTAAGTATTTTTGCATCTAGGTTCATTAGAGAAATTGGTCTGTAATTTTCCTTTCTTGTGGTGTCTTTGTTTGGCTCTGGTACTAGGGTAATGTTGGCATCATAGAAGGAGTTAGGCAATGTTCCTTCTGTTTTGCTATTTTGGAAGAGTTTCATCAGGATTGGTGTTAGTTCTTTCTGGAATGTTTTGTAGAATTCACCTGTGAAGCCGTCTGGTCCCAGGCTCTTCTTAGTTGGGAGGTTTTTAATGACTGATTCTATCTCTTTACTTGGGATTGGTTTGTTGAGATCTTCAATTTCTTCTTTCATCAATAGAGGCTGCTTATGTGTTTCTAGGAATTTGTCCATTTCCTCTGAATTGTCATTTTCGTTGGAATATAGTTTTTCAAAGTATCATCTTATGATAGTCTTTATTTCTGTGGGGTCAGTGCTGATATGTCCTTTCTCATTTCTTATTTTGTGTATTTGCATCTTCTCTCTTTTTTTCTTTGTTAGTCTTGCTAAAGGTTTGTCAATTTTATTGATCTTCTCAAAAAACCAGCTCTTGGTCTTGTTTAACTTTTCAAGTGTTTTCTTATTTTCTATTTCATTTAGTTCTGCTCTTATCTTTGTTATTTCCTTCCTTCTTCCTGTGGTATTACTTTGTTGTTGTTTTTCTAATTCCTCCAAATGTGCAGTTAGTTCTTCAATTTTTGCTCTTTTTTCTTTTTTGATGTATGAATTTATGGCTATAAATTTCCCTCTCAGTACTGCTTTTGCATGTTTTGGTATGTTGTGTTATCATTATCATTTGTTTCAACGTAATCATTGATTTCTTTTGAGATTTCCTGTTTGGCCCACTGTTTTTCTAAGAGTGTGCTGTTTAATTTCCATATCTTGGTGTGAAATCTGGACCTCTGGAACTTGCAGATTTCCAGCTTCACTCCAGTGTGGTCAGAGGTATTATTTTTTATGATTTCGATCTTTCTGAATTCATTAAGCCTTTCTTTGTGACCTTGTGTTGAGTGAAGTAAGCAAACACTAAACACTATTGCCTGACCTCATTGATATGATTTAAAAAAATTGAGCAGACTTACAGAGATAGAGTCTGGAAGATGGGTTCTCATGTGGCAGAAAGGGAGTAGAGAGTGGTGAGCCAATGCTCAATCGATGAAGAACCTATGATAAGTTGGAAGGGGGTGATTTGGTAGCGGATGTGGTTGATGATGGTACAGGGACGTATGTGGGGTCAATGGTACCAGAATGTGAGGTTGAGGAGTATTGGGAGGAAGGGATGATTTGGACATCCTTGGGACTGGAGGGAGGGTTGAAGGAAGGAACATGTGAAGGTTCATGCCTATGGTCGAAAACACAATTTTGGGGATGTTCTTTTGGTCAATATGGCAGGGAAGTGTCACTGGTGTGGGGTTTAACATGGTGGGGAGGTATGTGGGAAATTGTTCACCTAAGGCATGTTTCTATGGGATATGAATGTTTCCATTTTGTCATAGCATGTTATCTCACTGGGTGGAAACTCACACAATAAAAAACAAAACATTAAATTCCTTGGGGGAAGGATGGTAAGACCTGGTCTTGATTTCACAGGCAGTGCCTAATGGAAAAAAACAGATCAATATGCCAAACTCACAATATTAGTGCATATAAATATGAACATTATTCTTGAAAAATCAAAACTTAGTGGTTACCATAGGTTCCAACGAAGGGGGGAGAGAAGAATTATTGGAGCACAAAGCATTTTTAGGGTAATGGAATTTTTCTTCACGATTTTGCAATGACAGACACAGACCATTATGCATTTTGTCAAAATCTATTGTGTGATACAAAGTATAAACTGAAATGTAAACTATTGACCAAGGTTAGTAGCAACGTTTCAATATTTGTTTATCATTTGTAACTAATGTTCCATACACATATAAGATGTTATTAATAGGAGAAAATGTGAGAAGGGGAGAAGTGAGATATATAGGAATCCCCTATATTTTCTATGTGATTTTTCCATAACCTAAACCTTTGAAAAAAAAAGTAAGAATAGACTAGAGAACATGTAGAAGAAATGTTAAACATACATAAAAGATAATAGATCTTATGGTGATGGAAGTCACAATGCAGAAATAAATTTTTGGTTTTGTTTTGGGGGAAGTTTTGGATTATGGAAAAGTTCCAACTATGGCAGGGGAGGAGCACTGCTGCAAAGAGTTGGTGGTGGTGGGATATGTGGGCAAGATGCATCTGAGGCATGCCTCTGTGGAACATGAATGTGTTCATGTGGTCATGTGGTGTTATTTCAGTGTGTGGAGAGCCACACAATAACCATCATAATATTAAATTCCCATCCTGGAAAGTCCTGCTACTTTCTCTAATACAGTGGCAAGAAACTCTAGAGTACATGAACAGTGCCTAGTAAAGGAAGACCTACCGATATGCCAGGCCCTGGGTATAAATATTGGTACTTATGTACCTCATTCTTGTGAAATTTAAACTTACCTTCCAATATATATTGCCTAAGACTTACCTCAAATGTGGCCTCTCCTTAAGCCAAACTCAACATATATGCTCACTGCCTTCCCCACTGGTGTGGGACATGACTCCCAGGGATGATTCTACCTGGCATTGAGGGATTATTGCCACGCACCAACTAGCAATGTATTTGGAAAAAGTCCTTGACCAAAAGGGAGACATAGTAAATACAAAAGGTTTTTATGACGAAGAGATTTCAAAGTGAGTTGGGAAGTCATTCCAGAGGGTATGCCATATGTGTCTCAGGGGGATATCACTGACTGCCACGGTGAACAGTGCCTCAAGTACGGGTGCTCCTGGGGACTCTAGAGACAACTGGACACTATAGGCAGGGAAGACAACCCCAAGATATTTGCACTCCTTTTGCAGGCCTTACCTTCATGTACATGTTAGCCTGTTTCCCCAGTGTAGCAGAATTAAACTCATTTATGATTTGCCTGTATATGGCTCTTCTCCTCCTGTTATTTGAACATATTGTTAACATTACACTATTTAAATATATCCCACAGATGTAAATAATGCATTTTTTGAAAAATTTTTATTGTTTTAGACACTTGACACTGAGTTAATTTTATTATTATTATTATGATGATGATGCTATGAGTTGAAGACACATTTCCTGTAGCAGCCTTAAATGTGGATGTTTAATCTAGCCAGGAGTTGGACTATGTCTGATTTTTATTGTTTCTATGCTTAGCCTCAGTTTTCACCGATTTCTGATTTCTGTAGTGATATTTATGTTTACTTAGCCAGAGGGTTTTTCTGAACATTAATCTGCTCTTTGCTTGGGTCTCCCTCTTTGTCTTTATACTGTTCTCAGAGAGAATCTGTCTTTTGCAACTCTGCTGAATGTATGCCATTGTTAAGTTTACTCCACACTTTTTATCATGGTATGTAATGGGAGCAGCAGGAGAAGGAGTTGTTTTCTGATGTTTTATTAAGCTGGTCTTCGGCAGGTGATATGAACTTGGTGTGTTGCCATCACAGGTGTTTCTGCTCTTTCTCCTGGGTGCAGTTTCTCCCCCCTGTTCCTCTCCTCAACATGTATGAATTTCCATCAGGGCCCTTAGGCTACAATTTCATGGTTCTTCTCCCTTAAGTCTGAGGCTTAGTCTCAAAATAGAGATATAAGAGATCAGTCGGGACATAACTTCATAGGTAATTGCTCCATTACCATAGCAGCTGCCCTCTACTATATTGTGGTCCTTTCTTGAAGGATTAGTTTATTCCATAGAGGCTTTAAGGGAAAAAAATCTGAGCAGAATGTCAAAGGGTCTGCTGTTCACCTCCCCCAGCCAAGACCAGGGGAGATGCTTGCTCAGGGTTCTCCCCAGTCATATCTTTGAGAAGCCGGTGGACTTCCCTGAGTGAACATGTGGAAGAGACTCCAATTCCTTCTCTCTCTGGGATGGGTAGAGGGTGCATACTCTCCTGCTAGTCGACATTCAGCACTTAGCAATTCAGTAAAATTCTTTATCTGAGTACTGAGTCTTTTTATAGGCTTACACGGTGCTAAGCGTGATTTTTCCCCACAAATAAACAGCAATTTCATTTCTGTTTCTCTTTGCTGGTATCTGTCTCTCTGTAGATTTAAAATAAAGTTAATTGTACTGCTACCTTAATTTTGCATGCTTTTAAAGAAAATGTCATTAATCTACAGTTCATCCAGCTTTAGATTTTATGAGAATGAAAATGATGGCCCTGCCAGCTCTCTACTTTTCAAGCTCAAATAGATTCCCTTGATTATTTATTATTTTGCTTAACCAATTCAGTAAATTTCCCAAGGTCACCTAATTAAAAATATTTCAGTTTAATATATTATACATTCTTTAGTGTTTTCTATTATGATGATTTTTTTCCCTTTGTTTACCCTTTTGGGAAAATCCCCATACTTATTTATTCATGTGTAGTAAATGTTTGAGCTGCTGAATGAAAAAGTATATTCTGTAGACAATCTACCATTTGTAACAATAATATACAGATAAGAAATGTAGTAGAATGTTTAATCAATTTCACTATATACTTTATCCTCTAATTTTCAGATTACTTGAACTGTTTTTATCATCAGTCATAAATTGTCAGATCACTCTCTCATGTGGTTACACAAACATACACATATATACAAGTCAGATATATATATAGATAGATAGATATAGATATATACAGATATATATAGATATGTTAGACTAACTAATTACAGAATGTAATGAAACTGGGTACATTATACTCTATGTAATTTGCATCTCATTCTAAAAATTTATAATAATTAGAACTTGGAAATAGGCCTTCAATCATATCAAGTGCAGAGGTTCTCAGTGGAGGGAGAGGAAAGAATAAGTGTAACATGGGGGCATTTTTAGGACATTGGAATCATCTTGCATGACATTGCAATGACAGATACATGCCATTATACATTCTGTCAAAACCTATAAAATTGTGCAGGGAAAAGTGTAAGCTATAAGTTTACTATAAATAAACTATAAATATAAAATATAATACCCATGGTTAGTGGCAATGCTTCAATATGTGTTCATCAATTGTAACAAATTTATCACACAAATGAACTATGTAATCAAAATCTTCTTTCAAAAAAATTAAGAAAAAGAATGAATCTTTCCTAGACATGATAAAAAATTAATACTTACAGAGTTCACAAGAGGTATATTGTGGGCTAATCAATGCTAGGAAAAAAATTGAGATATTGGATTTAGAAAAATGAATTCATGGTGGAATATCTTGAGGTTGAACAAACTCAAAGGATTAAGTTAAAAGAATTAAGTGATTCCAGCAATGCATAAATTCATATCATAAATACAGATAAAAGCAAAAAATGGCAGCATCTGGCTGACTTTGGTCATTATCATCTTCTAAAAATAAAATAAAGGAGTATGTTAGATTATGATATATGCTGCAATTTTTAATAATGAGTAGAGGTATGCTTGTATAAAAGATAATATTTTTATGCAATAAAGACATTTTTAAAATCAATTTTCCTAATACATATTAATAAAGTATAAATCCATTCAAAGTATACAATCAATGGTATTTGGTATAAACATCTAGCTGTGCATTCACCATCATTAAATCATTTTAAGAGCATATTCATTTTTCCAGTATTAAATAAAATAATACTAAGACAAAAACAAACCAACAAAACAAACAAAACTCATCATCACTCAATCCCTCTGTTTTCCCTGCCATACAAAGCTGTTATTCTGTTTCCTTCTCTCCAGTTTATTTGTATTTATATTTTGTAAAAAGAGTCTCATTCTCATGTGTGCAATATCAGTCATATTTGTATTTTACATAAGGTTTCACTATGTTATACAGTCCCATGTTACATTTCTTAAGCTTTCCTTCTAGTAATATATATGTTGTTAGGCTTTCCCTTTCAACACCTGTCATATCCATATAATAGATCTGGTAGTCACAAATACCATTCTCATCATTTCCATTCATTTTCAAAGATTTTTACAAGCAAACTTTTAACCAATTCTGCACAGATTAACCATAAGTTTTCCATTCTCTACCCTCACTGTATTTTCTGGTGACTTATATCCTAATTATTAAATCCAGGAGTTTATATAATACATTTAGTTCACAATAGTGCAAGCATATAGCATTTGTCCTTATGTGTCTGGCTTGCTTTACTCAACCTAAGTCCTCCAGGTTCATCCATGTTGTCATATGCTTCATGCCTTCACTTCTTTTTAATGCTGTATAATATTCCACTGTGTGTATATAACACAATTTTGTTTATCTATCCATCAGTTGAGGGACACCTTAGTTGTCTCCAGCATTCAGCAATCAGGAATAACACCACTAAGAACATCAGAGTGCAGATGTCTTATTTGTGTAACTGCTTTCAGTTCTTCTGGGTATATACTTAACGATGGTATTGCCAGGTCACATGGCAAGTATATATCAACTTCCCTAGGAACTGCCTTTTTATTTTATTTAAAAATCAGAGAGTAGATCAAGCTCTCTCAAAGTTGAAGAAAGAAATTTTTGGGAATTTGGCCCCCCTTTCTGGGGAAACAGTAAATATATTTTATTTTGCATGGTGATAGTTGCATTTTTGTCACTACCATTATTTTTGGAAGTTTTAAAATTTGATTTAATTTGTATGTAAATTAATATGTGCAAAAAGTATTGTGGCTTGGTTTTGTCACCTTATATTCCAGCTTTCTTCAGTTTCATCTTCTTAAACTACAGAAGCTGCAAATATAAAAAACAAAACAAAACAAAAAACTATTTCCCAGGTGATCTTGCAATGAGAGTTCATAATATCACTAAAATGTCCAGCTTAGGTTTATTTACCCAAGAAATTAATTTTGTATTGGCATAAGTGGGAAGAGAGAGAGAATTCAAGGCATCTATTTTGCTGGTGTACTGGAAAATAGCAACAGTAGAAAACTTTACTAAATACACTTATGTGTTGGTGCTTTAGCAGTACTGAATTCCTGATAGTGGCAGCAACAGCAACAATTTTTGCAGTCCCGTTCTGCAGAGTGCCTTTGTAAATATTTCCTGGAAGGTCATGCTGGAAGATATTTCTTAAGCCCTGCTTATAAATCCCTTTCTCTGATACTTGCTAAAGTATCTATTATCTTCAGTTTAAACTGACTTTTCAGTTTATTTACTGAATAGTATTATATATGGAAAAAAGAGGCAACCTAATTTGTGAAGAAAAGTAAGGTTATCATTTAAAAATTTAAAAGACCCTGACAGGTTGAAATCACAAAAGCCAAATATGAAAACTAGAAATTTTAGCTATAATCATCGGTATTAAAAATTTGACAGGTGTCAAATAGATTCAATGCAGATTATTTTAGCATACCAGGTCTTTATTAATGATTGTTCTTTCTATGATTCCTACAGCTCTCTTTTGTTTTATTTCATTTTCTAGTTTATTTTATTATTATACATATATTTTCCTGTGATCTTATGTTTCTTTGTAATTTTATCATTGCCATTTGAGGTCTGGGTTTTTTTGTAAGTGCTTCCTTAAGTGATTTCTTCTGCTAGGTGCATGGATCTCTATCATAAAAAAATTATTTTAAAATAATCACATAATTAGGTTTATTGTCTTTCTCCAATGTGATATAGATTTGAAATCATCAGCCTATAACCCTGTGGCTGGTAATTATCAGGAACCCACACCCAAACCCACATTGCTGAACAAGTAGCAGCAAAGTTCAAGATAGGTAAATTTTCTTTTGGTCTCTGCTAAGGGCCCACATTTTTATGGAATCTCTTTCAAATACCACAGTTACTGAACTTTTTATTCTGTCTCCAGTACCACATGAGCCCCTGGAACAAATTTTGAAAGAGATTCAGCAAATAACCTCAAGACAATAGCTGATTTTAGATTTTTCTTTGGTTTTTCATTATTGTTTATTTGTTCTTTTATGTTCTTATTACTTTTCCAAATATCTTAATTAGTCTCCTTATAAATTTGTCAACATTATTACAAATCACTAACTCTATAATTAATTATACAATTAAGTAATTTATGTACTAAAGATACACTCATTTAACTTTTTAATTTTAGAAGCGTTTTTTAAACATTATTTCCAAGATGTTTAATGGAGCTAATTCATTTTTTTTCTTAGAGAAATTATAGGCTTACAGAAAAATCATGCAGAAAATACCAAATTTCTGTGCTTGTTTTTAACATTTTGCATTTATATGGTTCCTTTGTTATAACTGAGACAAAATTATTATAAATGTACTATTAACTATAGATTGTAGGCTACATTAGAGTTCACTGCGTTGTTCTGTCCTAGAGTTTTTTTTTAATATTTACTTTAAAACAAATATATCACCTAAAATTCCCCATTTTAACCAAGTTCAGATATAAAATTCAGTTTTGTTAATTACATTCACAAAGTTGTGTTACCATCACCACTACCATTACCAATGTCTTCCTTGGTACTTTTTCAAAAGCAATTTTTCAATTACTTAACATCGATTATTTCACTCCAGAAATATTCATTTACATATAAGCTCTTATTTAACTTTTAGCAATTTGAATAGAGCTCTTTTAAGAATTTTCATTTGTTTATTTGATATTGCTATCCCTATGTATGAAGATATTCATTGAGCAAATAGGCTGACATAAATAGTTAAACACAAAAACGGAACTCATTAATATTACTTAAAATTTTCATTCTCTTACAAAATAAGTTTAACTGTAAAATTAACTTTTAAACTTATAAAGTTATTTCTGATTACTCCAATCTTCACTGTGCCGGGTACATATCCCTTTCTAGCTTTCACTCTTCTCCTAAGAGGTGACCAGAGAACTTTGCCACTTGTTCTGCCTCGGTAGCTGCCCACAAACCTCTTAACAGGGGCCAGGCTATAGCCACTGCTATCTGGCAGTCTCCCTTCTTATTTTTTAAGTGAAGCTGCTCTGTTACTTGCTATAGCATAGCCAGTTTACCTACTGGAGTTTTTAGGACATACCCATATCCTTGTGGCAGTCTCCACTTGTCCAGTAGGACAGCCACCCCTCCCCACATAGATGTTATAGGCCAACCTGGGATTTCCCCCACTGGTTCTCCTTTCTCTAAGTTCATGCCTGATATTGCTAGTGGCCCTTTGGTCTCCTGACTGGCTCACCAATTTTTTCAACCCAAACTCTAAAGGGCACAGGTTGGAGCAGCTGCAAGACAAAGGATATACCTGACACTGAGTCAGACAAAAGCTTTACTAGTACTTACAGACAGGAGAGAATCTCTGCTGGTGGCAGGTCAGAAAATGGAAGCAGCACTCAACAAAGATACAGGAAAATGACAATATAAAGGGTCTGAGAACAGAGCTATTCCATAACAGTGTTTCTGCTAGGGTCACATGAAGCACACAAATGGGGTTGGATAATTTAACTGTAGGAAGGAAGTATACAGCCTGGAGAAAAATATGGTCTACAATATTATCTGTACATTCTTTTCCCTCTGGGGAGGTTCATTAATCTTTAACTTACATGAGGGTCATGCAGGAAGCTATAGGTTTTGTTTCCTTTAAGGAGGGGGAGCCCAGACTTTGGGCTTCTACAACTTTCTGTGTGGAAATTTTCTATATACATCTGTAGAAATTAACACTACTTTTTTTTTTTTTATCATTCAAAACAGAAATGTGTTAGGAAGAAATCAATGCTAAGGAGAAATAGTTTGTAAGACCACATAATGGTCTTGGGGATGTGGAGTGAGTTGCTATATGATGTGTTGTAGGAAAACAGGCTCAGGCTTTCAGCAAATGACCACTTTATTACTTAGACATAGCACAAAGGATATGAAAGAGCAAAGGAAGAGAAGCCTCTTGGCTGGTCCCAAGGCAGACCGACTGCTCAACAGGGTCAGTAAATGGTGGATCTGCATGTTGGAGATTACATGTTGGAGCTTAGAATTATCTGTTCTTCGTGGAGATTTAGGCTTCTAAACAAGGGTTAAGATTTAAAAATTAATTATGATTATGAAATCTTGATATACATGACTTTTTACTTCCAATGAATTATAAATTATCCAAAATTTGTTATCTGAAATTACTGAAACCGACAAGGCAGGTCTCACCCTATGCATATGGTCATTTCCTTCTAAAAAGCTCCTATTGTGATGATTATTCCAAAGGGATATTACCTTTGTATATGGGCGTTTCTATTGAAAGGTAACCACTCCACCATCCTCGGTTTAAATTCCGTATGAAAAATTTTTTTTTTAAGATTTATTTATTTATTTAATTTCCCCCCCTCCCCTGGTTGTCTGTTCTTGGTGTCTATTTGCTGCGTCTTGTTTCTTTGTCTGCTTCTGTTGTCGTCAGCGGCATGGGAAGTGTGGGCGGCACCATTCCTGGGCAGGCTGCTCTTTCTTTTCACGCTGGGCGGCTTTCCTCACGGGCGCACTCCTTGCACGTGGGGCTCCCCCACGCAGGGGACACCCTTGAGTGGCACGGCACTCCTTGCGCGCATCAGCGCTGCACATGGCCAGCTCCACACGGGTCAAGGAGGCCCGGGGTTTGAACCACCGCGGACCTCCCATGTGGTAGACGGACGTCCTAACCACTGGGCCAAAATCCGTTTCCCCGTATGAAAAATTTTGTAGCTAATTTTTGTTCTGTACTTTCCTATCCCAGAAACTTGTGTCTTACCCTAGCTTGATACTCATCTTCCCATCCTGTTCAGATCCTTAATGTTTATTAATCAAAGAACCTGTGCCAGCTCCACCCCAGTTACTCATTAGCATAAACTTCTAGACCTGATGCTATAAATTAACAGAGTTACTGCAGTTACAGGAGGCAGTTTGGGCCCATTAGGGCATTGTCTCCTTTCCTTGTGCAAACAAAAAATACTTTCTATCTTTGAAACCCTGGTGTTTCAGGAATTGGTCTTTATAATGCATTGGAAGGAAAAGTGCCGGTTTTTGTTCAGTGTCAGGTTTGTATACCCCAGGGGATGGGGCCGTTCCACTGAGAGAACAATATATATCCAGTAACATTGGTACAGAGTTCCTGCCCTGATGTGCAGCTGGGGCTGCTTGGTCCAGATTTTGGGTTCAAGGTATGGTGAGGTGATTCCATTAGACATAACAACTATCCTGACTATGGAAAGGAAACATATTGAAACATCTGCACCAAAATGGATGGGTTAGGCAAGGCCTGGGAGATGGCAGCTCAACTTGCCCGTCACTTCCCCAGCAGCTGAGAAGCCCTTAATATGTGCTGAGGAGTTTTACATTATTATACTACTGTTTATTACAGATGATATATATTTATATATTGATGAGAGTGCAGAGGGGCTTATTAATATGTTATAGGTAAATTTCCTTCTTCATTTTTCCCATTTATATTCTGGTTATTTTTTATACTTTTAAATATATCCATTTTATTAGTTTTTTAGTATTATTTCTCAGTGTGTGAAATGAAGGCCAATACTATTTAGTCAAATATTTTATTGCCTTTACTGTGCATATCAAATAGCCACCTATAAATAGTATCACTTCAGTCTTTGTAGAGTATATGGCCTCAGTTGAGAATTTCAAAGTAAATTTAATCTAAAATACTAATTAATGGGTTGTATCATTCATAAACAGATATGGCAGTCCATATATGTAAGACAATCTTTAATCATTGATGGGCCCATTTAAAAATATTTATTAAAAGAGTTAATTATGTCTTATATGAAATTAATTTAGAAAGTTTAAATGATTTTCTTTTGTAAATATTCCTATTCCTGTAATCCATTATTGAAAATATTATTATAAAAACAGATCCTATTAAGCATTTTGAAAGCACATAAAATGATATGCTCACTTGAGATATATACTATTGTTTAAAAACATTATTAGAATTATTTATCTTGTGTACCATCAAAGAACATTTACTCTGTCATAAACTTCCGAAGACTATTTTGCTTCTTGAAATGGAACTCTGCATATCCACAAAAAGCCCAAGGTTCCTTTCTTTTGGAGCACAAAAATGCAGAAAATATTTCAGGGTATAAATGAGTCATATTCAGCTGCTGATTAAAGATGTATTCATACTATACATCAATATATTTTCTTTTAAGAAGTATATGCATTAAAGTAATTCCCCCACTTATATTTACTTAATAACATATTTCCCTAAATGTTCAATTTTAAATAATATTGTTTTTCATAGATGACCATCACACAAATATTATTGTTATTGAGAAATGGGCTCCCTACCTGATGTGCACAGAAGCCAATATCATGGCACCAGGAATTTGAGAAAAAATAAAGTTTTTGAGACAAGCTTAAATCTGTCTCCCCATTCTAAGAACTAAGGGAAATTTATAGGATGGAAGCAAAGGTGTGTGAAGACAGTGACAGGTATACAGGTTGTTGTATTCTGAATGGTTGTTTATAGAACTGTACATACATGGTAGTAATATGCCCATGGACTGGATTTTCCTTGATGAAGAAGCTCGTGCATTTTATTTGCTTCCAATTTTTGTTCCTAGTGTCTCAAAGTTCTTCGAAAGGACAAGAGTCTGTTTTCTGCAACAAGATTATTAGGCATTAATTACAGTTGACATTAAAGAAATATATTTCATAAGTGCAAGCTTCAACATTGAGGAATTATTTGAATAGCATATTCACTTTTAAGAAGCAAGGCTCATATAGTCCAGAATTTATTTCCATAGATATTCTGTTATAAAATAAATGGGGACAATTTATGTTTTCTAAAAAAATGGATTTTAGTTTTAGTAAGATTATAGGCAAGGCTTTTGGCCATGGCAGATTGAGGGATTCCATAAATTTAGCAAATTGCATTTTAATTAAACCATTTTTTCATTTCACCTTTCCTGAAAATTGAGAATGGTAGAGCAAGTAAACCCCTGATTAATGGCTCACTGACAAAAGTTTCAGTAAACTGGGGGCCCCTATTGCTTGAGAGAATAGCAGGAATTTCCCAGAGAATAGTAAGATTTTCCCAGATTGGGAAGTTTAATAGTTTTTGTTTGTTTATTGCTGTGAGGGCAGTGGTAGACTTGTGAAAAGGAAAAGACCTCTGTTCATTCAGAAAACAGACATATTACAACAAAGAAACATTCATGTCTATAGAAATATGTGCCTATATAAAGTTCTTTTGAAGATGTCCAATAAGAGCTCTGTCAGTTAAGGCATCTGACCAGGTCTCATTTTTACACTCTTACCATGGTTATGTTAATTGATAGGTAGATCATAATTTGTAAGCTTGCCTTGTTTTTCGTTCAATGTCCTTTTTTCCTGAAGATGAAGCTCTGACTTACAACTGACTACATGCACTTTCACAGAAGCATTAGAATAAAATAATGTAATTTGCAAGGAAACATTTTTTTTGTGACATGTAGCACTTTTTAAAAGAATAAGTAAAACCGTAATTAATAATGCTATATTATTGTTTAATATACAGATAGTATTAGGATAGACAGTGAGAATACTTAAATTTTTAAGAATTTTATACAATCTCTAACTACTTATATGAACAACAATTTACTTACATAAATTCAATTAATAGAAGGTTAGAGAATCCCTTTTCATTTGATAACATTTCTCATGCAACTCATAATATATCCAATGAAATTACCTATTTCCAGCATCTCTTCTCCTGCAAGATGAAAGAAAAAAATCACTGGTGATAGTTTGAAACAAAAGCTATCTTTAAGGGTATGATTTGGGAAAGGTAAAATGTTAAAATTTGCCAGGCATGAACAATTTATTAACAGGAAAATGGGTCACTGTGAAATATTTGGTTCCCTGTTTAACCAAAGTGGCAATAAGAGAGAAAATAGGAGTTAATACGATTGTAGGAAAATACCTGGTTTTTGTAAAGTGAGATTTGTTTTCTAAAGTAATAAATGATGATAAGTTCAATATAAACATAAATAAGGATTTATTCTGATTGACAGAATCTTCTAGGCAGAATGCTCAGATGGTTAAGAAAAACCTTTTATAACCTCTCACTAAGACCAGAAAAATAATCTGTGAAAATTTCCTTATTTTAACAGAGAAAAAACTAAACTTTAGTTTTGCATGAATACACTGTTTTAGTTAGCTAAAGGGTCCCAAAGAGTATACAGAAATGGTTTGACTTTTACAATGGAAATGTATTAACTTAAAAGATTATAGTTCTGAGACCATGAAAATGTCCAAATAAAGGTTTCATTAGGCAATGCTTTTCCCCTGAAAACTGACTGCTGGCAGTCATGGATTTTCTCTCACAAGGCTAGACACATGGTAGCATCTTCCTTCTCTTCTGGGTCTTGTTGCTTTTGTCATATGGCTGCTCCATTTGTGGCTTTTTCTCTCCTGTGTTCTGTTGACTTCAGTTTCAGGCTTCCAGGGCTTTCTCATTCAGTCTCTGGGGATTTCTTTCTGACTCTGCTGCACCCTTTCTCTATATTCATGTGTTTATAAAGGACTCCACTAAGAGGATTAAGACCCATCCTGGGTCATGCCTTACTGACATAATTATCCAAACAGGCCAAATTATCCAAAAGGACTCCACTAAGAGGATTAAGACCCATCCTGGGTCATGCCTTACTGACATAATTAACCAAACCTAATCTAATCAAGGGGTCCTACTTACAACAGGTTCATACTCAGAGGAATGGACTAATTTAAGAACATAATTTTCTGAGATCCACAAAGTCCCACACTATAATGCACTGTTTGATATGAAAGTTTTAAAATATTATAAATTTGTTAAATCTTTGTCATCATTGACCACAATAGGTCAAATTCATTTCCACAAATTGTTTAATAACTTTTTATATTTACTTAGGTTTTGTTATATAAATTCCTGCTTTTTATTCTGCAAAAAAAGAGTTATTTACTTTAGGAAAAACTATACCCCTTTTCCTTAATAAAGCACACCCTGCATACTTTACATAGCTGCATACCTTAAGGTACTAAAAAGATCTTTGAACTGTTTTCAAACATTTTACAAATCATAGTTATATTTAAACTACTTTTTTAAATATTAAGTTAACTTTCTTAAATAGAAATTTATATTTTGTATTATCTTAAAGATCTAATAGATACTATGCTAGTTTATTTTATCAGTAAATTTGTCTAAATGTAGAAAGAACACACCCAAGTGGAATAAAATTGTATGTTTATAATATACCTTGATAGCTCAGAATGCACAGCTAACTTATGGAATGGTTTCCAGAAATACTGCTTTCTTCAATTTGTCATTTTATCAATATTCTAGTAAGGTATATTATGAATAATTTCAAAAATATTTTCTGGAAGAAAGTAGGGAGGACTGGTTATTATTAAGGTTAAATTATGATTTAATTGCAGGTTTATAAAAGCAGTCAGCATTTTCCCAATTTTCAAAAATAGAGTTATTTGGCTTAAAATGTCTTACAGATATAGGAAGCAGACTAGAATTTGTCACTGCATTTTTGCAGCTGTATCTGACATTTGTTTGTACATCTTTCCTCTACATTTGCCTAATTATGACCAGGAATTTTAATTAGAGCCTAAATCTTTGCTAACTCTGTATCATCTAGCAATTTCTTTTTTTTTTTTTTTTAAAGATTTATTTTTATTTATTTAATTCCCCTCCCCTCCCCTGGTTGTCTGTTTTCTGTGTCTTTTTGCTGCGTCTTGTTTCTTTGTCCGCTTCTGTTGTCGTCAGCGGCACGGAAAGTGTGGGCGGCGCCATTCCTCAGCAGGCTGCTCCCTCCTTCGCGCTGGGCGGCTCTCTTCATGGGTGCACTCCTTGCGCGTGGGGCTCCCCTACGCAGGGGACACCCCTGTGTGGCACGGCACTCCTTGCGCGCATCAGCACTGCACATGGGCCAGCTCCACACGGGTCAAGGAGGCCCGGGGCTTGAACCGCGGACCTCCCATGTGGTAGACGGATGCCCTAACCACTGGGCCAAAGTCCGTTTCCAATCTAGCAATTTCTTAGCACAACAGCTCTTTTTTAATTTTTCCTCCATTGAAGGTTAAACATTTCTTTATTCCTAAAACATCCCAGAAATATGAGCAACACTTAAAGCATACCAACTAACAGGCTTTGGAAAGAATACAAAAATTGTTTAAATCATCTTAAGTATAATCTAGGAAAACATTTTTATAGCTCTCAAGGACATTTTTTTTTATCTACTAAACCTTTTGAAATTTGGCAATTGAACATCACTCAATGCCCATCCTAAAGCTAAGTATATGCTTCAATAATTTGTTTACTCAGGTTGTTTATTTAATTAATTTATTGAAATATATCACCCACACACAAACATGCATAAATAATAAGCATATAGTAATAGTTGTGAACTTACAGAACATATATAACATCATACAAGACTCTCATAACTCACCCTATCACCAACAACTTACATTGTTGTTAAACCTTTTTGACTAATGATGAAAGAGCGTTGTCAAAATATTACTACCAATCAAAGTATTTCCCCCCACCCTCCCTATTATTATTATCTTTATGTCATTTATATATGAAAATACATAAGCAATTAAGTGTATAGTAAAAGTTGTGAACTTACAAAGCAAATATGATTAATATCATACAGGGGTCCCGTACATCAACCCTCCACCAACACCTTGCATTGTCATGAGATGTTCGTTACAAATTATGAAAGAATATTCTCAAAATCTTACTACTAATTATAGTCCTTATCTTATATTTGGTGTTTTTCCCTGAACACACCTTATTACTACTTTTTAAGTATATTTTTTATGACAGAAGTTGTAAACTTATAAAACAATCATGCACATTTGCAAAATTCCCAAGCAACACCCCTCTATCAACACACCACACTGTGGCGGAACATTGGTTACAGATAAGATAATATCATCTGATTGTTACCATGTCCATAGTGTACATTTGGCTCACATTTTCCATACTGCCCCATTATTAACACAGTACATCTTTGGCATGGATGCAAGAATATTATATTATTACTGCTAACCACAGTCCATAGGTCATTCCAGTTGTATTTTTTCCATGCATTCCCAACAACCCGCAGTAGTGATATACATTTGCTCTAGCTCAGAAAGGACACACTTGCATCTGTATCATCAACCAAAAATCTTATCTACCTCTTGATTCACTCTGTTATTCAGTTCCTAGATTATTCTCTAGCATTCTCTCAATTGGCATTTAATCCCTAGACTACCATTTTCAGCCACATCCCTATTTCTAAACTAGCTATTACTATTTTTACCATCCATTCTATACATTCCCACACTTTTACAGTAAAGCTAATTAAAGCTTCTACGTACATTAAACATCAGTAGTCCATTTCAGTCTTTCTCTTATCTCCATTAAGAATCCACCACCTACCACTAGGTCTTGAAGATATTTTCCTACAATTACTTCTAGAAGTTTTATGGTTCTTGCTTTTATTTTTAGGTTTTTGATCCATTTTGAGTTAATTTTTGGATAAGGTCCTCTTTCCTTCTTTTGGCTATAGATATCCAGTTTTTTTCAGCACCATTTTGCTGAATGGACTGTTCTGCCTGAGCTGTGTGGGTTTGACAGGCTAGTCAAAAATCACTTGACCATACATGTGAGGGTCTGTTTCTGAGCCATCAACTTGGTTCCATTGGTCTATGTATCTGCCTTTATGCCAGTACAATGCTGTTTTTACCACTATTGCTTGGTAGTATGATTTAAAGTACAGAGATGAGGGTTTGCTTTTCCTTTTATGATGTTTCTGGCTATTCAGGACCCATTACCCTTTCAAATAAATTTGCTAATTTGTTTTCATTTTTTTTTAATACTGGTGGAGTTTTTATCAGGGTTGCATTGAATCTGTGTATCAGTTTGAATAGAACTGACATCTTAATGATATTTAGTCTTCCAATCCATGTATGGAATGTTCTTCCAGTTATTTAGGACCTTTTTTATTTCTTTTAACATTGGGTTTTGTATTGTATTTTCTGAATACAAGTGCTTTACATTGTTGGTTAAGTTTATTCCTGACTACTTGAGTTTTATCTGTCATATTTTATTTTCACCACTTTTGACACTTTTAGTTACATTTATTGATATAATCTTCATTTCTAGACTCTCCCTCAGGCAGCTTTCTCCTGTCTTTTCTTTTCAGACTCTAGCGCACCCTTTAGTATTTCCTGAAAATCTTGTCTCTTGCCTAGAAATTCTCTCTCAGTTTCTGTTTATCTGTGAATATTCTTACCTTGCCCTCATTTTTGAAAGACAGTCTTGCTGGATATAAAATTCTTGGCTGGAAGTTTTTCTCTCATAATATCTTAAATATATCAGACCACTGTCTTCTTGTCTCCATGGTTTCTGGTGGGAAATCAGCACTTAATCTTATTGGGTATCCCTTATATGTTATGCATTGCTTTTCTCTTGCTGTTCTCAGAATTCTCTCTTTGTCTTTGCATTTGACATTCTGATTAGTGTGTGCCTCGGACATGGATATCTATGTCCTTCAATAGGGTTGGGAAATTTTTTAACATTATTTCTTTAAATATTCCTTCTCCCCATTTTCCCTTCTCTTCTCCTTCTGGGACACCCATGCCATGTATGTTTGCACATCTCTGGCTGTCATTTATTTCCCTGAGACCTTGTTCAATTTTTTTCATTCTTTTCTTCAACTGTTCTTTTGTATGTTCACTTTCAGAGGCCATTTTTTCAAGCTCACCAGTCCTTTTCCTGCCTCCTCAAATCTGCTATTATATGATTCCAATGTTTTTTTTAAATTCATTTATTGCACCTTTCATTCCCATAAGATCTGCTGTTTTTCTATGCATGCATTCATATTCTTCTTTGTGCTCATCCAGTGTCTTCTTAATAGCCTTAATCTCTTTAGCCATCTCATTGAATTTATTAAGGAGATTTGTTTCAACATCTATGATTAGTTGTCACAACTCGTTTATGTCATCTGGAGGCGTATCTTGTTCCTTTAACTGGCCCATATCTTCCTGTTTCTTGTGGATTGTAATTTTTGGTTGGTGTCTTGGCATCTGGATTACTAGAGTATTTATTCTGGGTGCAGATTTTTTTCTTTAGTTTAGGGCTTCCTGCCCTTTTTCCTTTCTGGTTTTGCAGTAGGAGCCAAGGATGTAATTGGTGCTATAAACTGTGGAGGTTCAAGCTGCCCTCATTGCCACAGGAATGGATGAAGCTTCTCCCAACTTTCTCCTTTCCCAGAGGTAGGGACAGAGTCACAGTTGTGTGGAATAATCCAAGTCATGCAGGCCTAGATTATAGTTGCCCAGAGAGACTGATGAAGCTTCACACCCCTATTTCCCTTGCCTGGGGCATGGCTGGAGCTACAGATTTGGGCAGCAGTCTATGCAGTGCAGGTCCAAGATGACCTCAGTTGCCCCAGTAGACTTTTAATTGTTCAGTTTGTGCCAGCCAAAGGTACCCTCAATCACCTGGATAGACTGGTGCTGAGCTAGCCAGCCTCCTCCCTGCCAGAGGTGGGACTGAAGCTTAGGCTAGGGCTGCAGGCTGATCCTGATGAAAGAAGTGGTTCCTACTGTCATTATGATATTTGGTCAGCCCGGCTTCCCCTCAGGCTGGGGGTGGAGTCAAAATGTCAGCCACCAGCCTTTTTCTGATTTGGACAAATTCACACCCCAGCTGTTCCTGGGGTTATTCCTTAGCCATCCAAGTCTACCAATCAGTAGCTGAAATCACAGCCAACCGTCTCTTCATCCCCTGTTTTTGGGAAATGGAGCTTCCAAATCCAGTCACAGAATAGCACCTGGGATGACTTGCACCACCAGAGTAGGACAGTCACTGGCCCCCGGCTTGGCTGGCGATTTCCTGGAGAGGCTGGTGCAGTCCCTGCAGCTTCCTCTCATTTGGAGGTGGCACTGGGTCTTAGGCTAGACTTGTGATCTGACCTGGATGGAAAGAAGCCAGTCCCCACGAGCACTGGGATTTCAGTTGGCCCCATTTCCCCTCGTGCCAGGCATGGAGTTAAGATGGCAGTTCCTGGCCTCTTTCTGGCTTGGACAGGCTCAAACTGTAGCTGTTCTCAGGATTATAATTTAACTGCTGAATTTACTCCTCTGTAGCTGAAGTTGGTGCCCAATCCTCTCTTCCTCCCCCATTTTGGGGAAGTGAAGCTTTCAATTCCAGCCACAGAACAGCTCCCGAGATGGCTTGTGCCTCCAGTGCAGGATGGGCACCTGCCTCCTTGGCATGGAGTGCTCTACTTACAAATCTTCTCTGTAGATGGGCAGCCTCCTTCTTCCATTCCTTCAAGGATATTGAAGGATGCCCTCCTGGCCTCCTGAAGCTCCCAAACAGATGTTTCAGCTAGTGCCGAAGAGTTCTGGGTATTTACTAACTGTCCTGTAGCAGGAGCAGACTCTAGGAGCTCCTTACTCTGCTGCCATCTTGCTGTAATCCACTCAGGTTGTTTTTTCAAAGGTATTATTAGAAAAAATATAATTTTAAATTGGGCAATTTCTTCAGAACTCCACAGCAACCAAGGAATCCACTTCATAGCACAAACCCAAAACAAGTCTTATTCCAAAACACTTCCTTTGTGCCCATCAACCCCAATTCCCAGACCCAGAAGAAAGTACTTCAAAATAAACTTATACTTCTCACATCTTCCTCCACCTAGCCCTTTCCCCATAGCTGCCTTAACAGGTTAGTTTATTCTAAGTCAGGGACTTAATTTATTTAGCTTTATTTTAAACAAGACATATAAAGGTTGAACTAGCAAAGAAAAATTAAGAATCTAATTTTTACAATATCCTGCAAGGTAAAAATAAATTTATTTAATGATGAATTCAGTCTTGGGAGAGAGAAAGTTAAAATGCCTTGAATTTGGCCACATTCTAAGACGAGGTCCTGGGTGCAGGGATAGATGAAACAAAGAATGCAGCTAAATGGGTTGGAATAGTATTCAAAAAAAGGTGGAATAAAATTTTTACTTTTTGATGGAAAGGACATGAATATGTTTGGAACTTACTTCCTTATCCTGACTTGTTGAATCTGATTTCAAGTGTTTCAAATGAGGAAGGTGATATTTAAGAATGATAAAGTCACTTTATTATATGCTAGAGCCCGTATGTTCTCATTTCTAATTGTTTCCATTATCACATTTATTTCACCTAAAGATTTGACTTAGACAATTGGAAAAGTCTCTGCCATTTCCCAGAGCAGCCCTAGCAGCTACAATGGAAGACACATTGCTTTCTAAGAGGGTAAGGAACATTAAGGTCTTGAGGTATTTTTGAGAAATTTTAAGAAGTTTTGTTTATAATGTACAGGTTATTAACAGTAATTATAAGGATGATTGTTTTGAATCTTGGTGACTAGGGGATTTATTGGGGCTTATTTAGCTGCCATTTTAGCTTGGAAGGACATTAATTTCTCAATTTTTTAAGGTAAAATTTAATTGGAATTTTAAACTTTTTACTTTGAAACTAAGTTCAGTTTCTTTAATTTCTGGGATTTTAGGAGTTTAATTTACATATATATGCACTTATTTATCTTTAAGCAATTTGAATAGAGCTCTTTTAAGAATTTTTTTATATGTTGATTTTTTATTACCATCTGGAGGTAAAATATACATTAAAGAGACATAAATGAAAAGTTTACAGTTTCAATTAAAAATATTTATCCCTGAGTCTGGCATAAAAATACAGAAACACAGTGCATTAGTAAAGGTTTTCTAGGGAAACAGAATCAAAAGGAGATATCTGTAAATAGTATGAAACTTTGTAAATTTTTTTCATGTGACCATGGGATGCACAAGTCAAGATTCCACAGGTAGAGTACAAAACCAGGAGCTCCAAAGAATGTCTTTCATGTGTTTCTGGGAGATGTTGGATGTTCAAAGGAAAGCTGGGGAATTCTCTCTGAATGCTAAAATCACTTCCCCCTTTAAGGCATCCAATTGATTCTATAAAATGTGATTCATTGCTGAGGGCAATCTCCCTGATCATCGATGAAATCAACCATCTATGCAGTAAACTTACTGATGTCTAAAGTCCATAAATGTCCTTGTATTGCAATTAGCCCAGTGCTATCTTGGCCAAAGTACTGGGCATAATTACCTGGCTGAGTTGACACATTGGCCTAACCATCACAGGCAGAAAGACAAATCTATTTTAAGCCATAATTTTGTAATTTTTCTGTAAATTCTTATTCTGATACAAAGACATAAAAGATTGAACACATAGGTTTTCATTGCATTTCTCTTCTCTTTTACAATATAAATTTAATTGTAGGATAGGATTTAGTTTATAGGTTAATTTCAGGCCAGTTGTTGCCTAGTCCAAGTTTATCTTGGGGCCAGGCCATGTGTAGCAGTTTGGTATTATTTTATGAATTTCAAATGTAGATATCTGATTATGTTTGTAAACTTGACTTTTTTCTGAAAATATTAGAATGGACTGCATTCAGAGGTTTCACTTTTACTTGAAAAAAGGATGAATAAGGCTTTGATTAGGCCATGTCAGGAGGACATAGACATGACATGGTAGAGGAAAAAGTAAAAGTTTGATTCTGGATATTAGGAAGTAAGCACACAGAGAAGCAGATATGTGAGGAAAGAGAGAATGCTCCATTAGACATGGCAGAGGCTCTGGGAAGAGAGAGGAGCCGTTTACCTGATAGTTTACAGCTGCCTTTTGGAGAGAGCAGAGCAGCTGAGCCTGGATAGAAATGAGCCCCAGCAAGACTTATCCCAGCCTATAGCTGATATTGGAAGAAGCCAGGACCATGGAATTTTGGGTAAAGGAGGAAGACTGAACTCTCACAGATATGACCTGCTGTCTTATGACAACATGTGGCAAAAGACTCAGGGTGAGAAAGTATCTTTATGGTACCTTGAGTTGAACTCTTTAGGGCCATATGACTATAAGCTTCTACCCCAAATAAACACCCTTTATAAAACCTAACAGATTTCTGGTATTTTGCATCAGCACCACAATAATCTAGACTCTAGTGTCCAGTGGCCACTTAGGGTAGGCAGGTGGCCACTTAGGGTAGGCAGGATGGGGGACACTGATAACTCCTCTCCCTCATCCCCTCCCCCCAGGGCTGCAGTACCTTGGGCAGGCAGTTCTGAGACCTCACAGTTCCATCTAGGTCTCCCAATTGTTATTGAACAATGAGTTCATTGCCCAATGCACACAGAATCTAATGCATTACATCAGGATTTGGGGAAAAGAAGGAGGTTTTTCACTGTGAGGTCAGTTGTAAAGGAGACAGGAAGCAATCTTAACTATCTCCCCAACCAAGAACTATGGGAGGCTTATAGGATGATGTCCTAGTTTGCCAAAGGGCTGCCAATGAAAAGTACCATAAATGGGTTAGCTTTTGTAATGGGAATTGTATTTGGGGGTAACAGCTTACAATTCTGAGGCTGTGAAATTTCCAAATCAAAGCACCATCAGAGATATTTTCTTACCAAATTAAGCTACTGGTGATCCTAGTTTCCTTCCACATGGTGAAGCACAATGACAGCCAATCTCTGCCAAGCTCCCTGCCTTCCCCTCCTGAATCTACCAATTCATGGAGCCCAGCCATGTGCAACCAGGTGTAAGGCTTGTCTCTTTTTGGGCCCCTCTCTCAGTCTCAAGCTTTCTTCCTCACTTTAGCTCTGGGCTATCTGGCATATGGCTTTCCTCAGACCTGATCTGCTCCATGGGCCCAGCCTGTTGGGTGAGTCGTGCTTCAGCTTCAGCTACTGGAGATCCTCACCTCACATAACTGGGTGAAAAAGGCAACTCCCTTTTCTGTGTGTTTCTCTCTCTCTGTGTTTCTGTTTATATCAGTCATCAAGAAGGCAAAAACTCAACCTGTATCATGCCTCATTGATGCAGTCCAATCAAAAGTGTTCCAATCAAAGTTGCTTCACTAAATATAATGCAATCAAACAATCTCACATTCACTACAATGGATTAGTTAAAAAACATAATCTTTTTTGGATTCACCAAATTCAAACTGTCACAGATGGAAACAAAGGGAGTTGAGGACAGTGCCAGGGATTCGGGATGGCACAGTCTGATTGTTTATAAAACTGTTCATTTATGGTAGAAATATGCTTGTGAACCAGATTTTCCTTTTTGAATGACCCCACACAATTTTTGCCTCTGATGTTTCTTCATCCTGGTAACCTTGGTTCTGAGGTCCGTGATTTATGTTCCTGGTGTCTCAAAGTTCATTGAAAGGACAAAGGTGTGTTTTCTGTGCATGCTCAGGTTATATGACCTGCACTTAAGCCCAGAAGAAAAGGTCACAGGAACAGGCATCCCCACAAAAATTGTTTTGGCTTGCCCATAGTTTCATTATGACAACATTTTTAATTAAACTTGAGAAAATTTATGACACGTTACTGAAATTCTTGACTTTGACCATTGATGAATATGATGTAATTGACATTAAAATAACTGTTATGCTTCAAAGGTATATTCAGTGTACAATATGTATAGTTTAGCCTTTTACATTGACTGACTTTGTGTCTCCCAAAATAATTAGAAATAACTTAATACCATTTTTCAAGAAGTGGATAGAAATCCCAATTTCCACCTAATTTGAGGTATGCACGTGTCTTATGTGGCTCATGGGTTAAATAGCAACTAAATATGTCTCAAAATAAAGAGTGTAAAATGCATATTATTGATCTTCTTTTAGCTCAAAGGTGTAAGAACATGATATGTACAGGAAAAAATGTTTCCATTGGATATGGAAAAGGTACCCTAATATTTTACACACAAAAAAAGAGCCTTTTAACATTCTTCCAGAAAATGTGAAAAGCATTGGAAAAACTCTATTGTCACTGTGTTCTCAGAACCTAAGATTGAGCCTAACACATAATAAACTTCAAAATATAATAATCGAATAAATTATAGGGATTCTAGTTTGATTACGATCATGTTTTCTGTTGTCAGTGAGTATAAATATGTAGAAATTTAAAGACAAATCTCACATTTATTAAGACGTATTTTCATCTACACCTGAGCCCACACGTAGAACATTGTAATGAAATGTTCATGTTTTCCCTAAGATGAAAGTAAAACCTACTTGTTCACAGCATGGTCTGTTGCCACTTAGTGACTGCCAACCTCTCTTACTCCAATTTTATGTTTCCTTTCCTTTTGAAGTTATAAGATGTTGTAAGAAGTTTTCTATAGCTTCTGCTCTGATTTCACTATTACTAAGTTTAAATTGTGTGTGCTAATTTGGAACATTGTTCAGCCCTTGTGTTTTGAGAACACCAATCTCCACTGTGTCTTCTTTGTCTATTCCATCAGCTAATCCCCCTGAGCATGTAAAAGTAAGGCTAGCCTGAATAAAATTACTACTGCACAGAAAATCATATGTTGTTCCTCACACTTGGAAAGGCATTACATTAGCTTGCTATTTTCACCTACTTTACTTCATTTCAAGAATCATAATACTTCCTTGAGTGGAAATAGTTGGAATATTGAAGAACCAACTGTTCTTAGAGAAATTTGGTTGGATATATGGAAATAGGTTGATATAGCTCCTTCTTGTGAGCATTGTAGAGGAGCTCATGAACATGTTCTTTATTGTCAATATATTGGATATTTACTTACAAATATAAGATGGCAGGAGGAGAACAGGATACATGGACTTTTGAAAAGTCCTCAAACTTTTAGTTTTAATAAATTAAAAGAGCCATTAGAGATGAGCTTGGGCTAAGCCAGTCATCTTTACCATGAAAGTAAGTACACCTTTACCATAAAAGTGTTGATTTTTTAGAAATGTAATTTTGATTTTAATAGTGTATGATTTATAGAAATAATCTCAATTGTGTTCATATAAATTCAGTTATACTATACAATTATAAAATAAATAAATGAAAGGAAAAATAAACTAATACATTTCAATAGTTTAGATCAACAATCTTGCTCTTAATGGAATGAACACTTTGTGATTTTTTTGACTACATGATTTTCTGTGTTTGTCTAGATATCTCTTAATAATCATTTGTAATATTACTGGTATGAGGAAACCATGGAATCATTTTTGTACAAGTTTCAAAACAATTTGCTTAATGTATTTTAACACTGAGCAGATATAAATTATGCATTAAGTTTTGCACAATGTTTATTTTACACAGTGAGGATTATCAAGGATCATATAATGGCAAAAGACAAAAAGCTGCATATCTTATGACCACAGAGAGACTAAATCATGGTAAGTGGCAATATCTCCTTTCCAGGAATTTTGTAAGCAAAAATTTCTGGGTAATTTGGGTCACATAATAAGTCAACTGGTAAATCATTAGAAAATATTCCATTTTGTAAGCTATGAATCCTCTGAAGTATGGAGACAAAATGAGATTACAGACTCAGGAAAGCTATCTGGATGTTTTAAGTATTTTACATAATGACCTTAGGTTACAGCACATCTAAGTCTTTTATGAGAAATAACTTTAAACTTGAATAACGAAGTATGCAAATCCTTTATAACAGCGAAAATGTCAGGGGCAAAAAAGAAACCACAATAATTTTTGCCTCATCATAATTTTGTTGTTTCGTCACCCCTCAAGAAAAGATTGGTTATTATTATTGACAATTAGTATATTTTTTTAGAAATAGAATTAGTAAAAACATTGCAATACAAAAATAAAATTAGGTCTTAAATAAAAATACCACTTCACATATCAGAGAAAAGACTCTTATATGTAGGTGGTAAATAAAATATATTCAAGAACAGCACACTTACAGACTTACAAAAGACCATTAAAACAGAATATTATTCTAAAATTAGAATGTCTTATAAAGGAACATAGGGAAGAAACACCTTCTAGCCATTAAACATCTGTTTCCCATTGTCTATGCAAATCTCTCTACCAAATGGACAACTGTGTTTTCTCTATCAATATTAAAGTTTAAATGTGGTGAAGGAAAATAAATGCTAATTCAAAATAGAAAAGTGAAAACATGTAGAGGAAAGCAAAAAAAAAATTCAAAAAGTATTGATTACTGAGGTATATTGGGGAGTAAATTCACAAAATTTTACAATAAAGTTTTCATCTCACAGATATTAATCTCTTTCTTTCCTCTCTTTTATTCAGGGAATATATTGAAACACTCAACACAGAGATTATGCTGAAATACATGAGAAACTATGAAGAAATACAAGAATAATTAATTTGGGATGTAAGGTTAAAAAATAGAGTTTATGTAATGCATTTTGTTTCCATGTAGTAGTAAGTCATTTTTATTTAAAACTAAAAGGCAACAATTTTTTTTATTTTTTTGTTTTTGTCTTTTAAATTGTTTATTTAAGTGAGAACTTTCTTATTTCTTCACCTACAACAACAACAACAAAACACAAGTATATACCATAAGAAAGAAAAGGAATAATGAGAAATAATGTATCAGTAACTGAGTTTATTCTTCTGGGATTAACAAATGACCCAAATTGGCAGGTTGTACTTTTTACATTTCTTCTTCTTACCTACATGCTAAGCGTGGCTGGGAACCTCATCATCATCACCCTCACCTTCTCAGATCCTAACCTCCAGACTCCCATGTATTTCTTCCTTCTGAACTTCTCATTCCTAGAAATATCATTCACTTCTGCCTGCATTCCTAGATTCCTTGTCACCATTGTGACAGGGGACAGAACCATTTCTTACAACGGCTGTGTGACTCAGCTATTTTTTTCATTTTCCTGGGGGTGACAGAGTTTTACCTTCTGTCCGCCATGTCCTATGACCGCTACGTGGCTATCTGTAAGCCCCTTCATTACACGACCATCATGAGCAGCAGGGTCTGCGCTCTGCTTGTCCTTAGCTCCTGGCTGGCAGGATTCCTGATCATCTTCCCACCAGTAATCCTGTTGCTGCAGTTGGATTTCTGTGCCTCCAATATAATTGATCATTTTATCTGTGACTCTTCTCCAATTCTGCAGCTTTCTTGCACAAACACGAGATTTCTAGAACTCATGGCATTTTTTTTTAGCTGTGGTGACGCTGATTATTCTCTCTTATGCCTATATCATCCAGACCATTCTGCGGATTCCTTCCACCAGTCAAAGGAAAAAAGCCTTTTCCACTTGTTCCTCGCACATGATAGTTGTCTCCCTCTCTTACGGCAGCTGCATCTTTGTGTACATTAAACCTTCTGCAAGGGAAAGAGTCTCTTTAAGTAAAGGAGTAGCTGTGCTCAATACCTCAGTGGCCCCCCTTTTGAATCCTTTCATATATACGCTAAGGAATCAGCAAGTAAAGCAAGCCTTCAAGAACATGGTGCAGAGGATGGCAATTTCTTCAAAATAATGGATGTGCTTATTGAAAAAAACATATCCTTGAAGGTAAAGCTGAGTCAAAAACTCTCTGCTCTTCTCTATATAAATATTTTATAAATATCTCATGTCACTCCTTTAGCCAGACCTATTTATATAAGAACACCTCTATTTTCTAATTTGCCTAAAAACCAAGTCTTAACTATTTTAAGTACATGTAAAATGCTTGCTTTCTCACTTGTATATCTAAATATTAGGTAAACCAATAATCTCTACTGTTTCTCAAATCAAGGAAAGGAAGATTATGAAAACAATCCATAAAACAGAGGGTGCTATAAATTAAGAAGCTAACTATAAAGCACATACAAATATATTTTACATGAAATAAATAAAAATATGTATCTTAATATCTCTAAAATATTTTCTTCAGTGTCACTGGTAAACTCATGTTATTAAATTAATCCTAATATTAAAATGTCTTATTGAACTTATTGAAATCACATTTAAAATATGTAGAAATATTAACCAGAATTTTAAGATAAAATGTGTCATCAGAACTGTTATCTGTGTTATTCCACATGAGGAATATTGATTTAGTGTTAGTTTTCCTAGACAGCAATAGCAAAGTTTTAATGCAACAGAAAAGAAGATATTTAATTTACATTTTTCCTTTGGTTATATTCCCTAAAAAATGATTATTTAACTGATGATTTCCCTATTTCTACCATTCACACTTGACATGGAAGACCATGGTCTCTAAAAACATAATAAAACTTATATTTTATATTCAGGTTCTTTAAAAGGATAAAAATGATATTTTCTATGATGTGAAGAAAATGACAGAATGAAAATAAGAGTGGTTATGAGATACTTTCTAGACTGTATCTTGGAAATGATAAATTATGAATGTCTTATTTTTCCTTTATTAGTATATATATAATACTGTCTTATCTTTCCATTATCTCTTTCACAGAAAGTTCCCCTCCCCTTCCTACATATCCAAGAAAATGACATTTGAGTAAAGAAAAATTTGTTCTAGTTTATTTCTACAGTTAATGAGTCCCTCAACTCCAATGTATTATTAAGAAAATGGATTGTCTTGGGACAGTAACTATAACTTTAAATATACAAAAATGGATTTGATTTTTGGTTTCCTGAGTTTTCAGTCTGGCCTGGCAATCTAGGTTAATGTAAAGCACTCTAGGCGTTCTCTAAGTTACTGACAAAAGTACTCTTTCTTATTGATCATAGAAGAGATGTCCTCAAGTACTCACACATTTCTTACCATTGTGATTTCATGCAATGTTCTACATTTTTATTTCAACCAGAATCTAACATAATATCAATACGAAATGAACATTAAATATTTATTTTATTTGACTATGCAACAATACAAGTTTTTTTGAAGACTATAACAAGCAACCATCAGTGGGAAAATGGAAACCAGGACTGTAGAAAAACTATATATAATCATTAAGAGCTTATTGATCTCAAAATCTAAATCTGACTCATCCAGTCAGGTAATTTTGGAAGTGCCATTACCTTTGGTCTTGCATATTTCAAATAGTCAGAATGAAAAGTGAGCCAAATGAATAAAGAATTTAAGTACAATAGAAAAAAAAAAACCACTATAGTTTATATTAAAAAATCAAGATATTTCTACCTTGATCATAACCAAATGGCTTGCTCTTAAATTCCTCTCAGTAAGAATAGAGAAATTGTCTTAACATTTTTCTAACACACTACTCATTTGTGTTTCCATAAAAGGCAAGTCACATTTGCCTTCTATATAGAAACAATTTTATACCTCTTGGGGCAGTGGTATTGTCCAATTATCTCTAAATACTTTTTATGTTTTCCATTTGGTTTCATAGGATTCAGTTCTTTTTCTTTACCTCTAATTCAGAGAGCTCTATGGAAAACATTTAAATATTGTCATTGAACAACCTATTATATCTTCTATCCCTCTTTATATTGAAATCATAAATGCAACTGAGCACATGCAGAAAAAGATGGAAGTCGTGAAAGGGTTAGACCAGATTTACCTAAGAGCACAGAAAGGCTATTCATTTTTGTTGTGAATAAGGCTTTTGGTTGGACAATCAATTGAAATCAATTACCATTTGAGATAGCATTTCAGAGCATATTGCACAGAGAAGAGTCTGTTCACTTCCTTTACGTGGAAAAAAGTACTATTAGGCAAAGTTCTACATGAAAAATATTACTGTTAGGAACTATGCATTAGTAAATAGATATTATAGCATATTGAATAATTTATTTTTCCTCCTATTATTTTTACTAGTGAATGATAAAGAAGCATCCAAGATGTTATCTTAAGGAATTCATTTTTATGTGGTTGAATGATGAATGTTTTTCAGTTTCCACTGAGGGCTGAAAACTATGAAGTGAGAGGTATGTCTAGTCTCAAAAGGTCCAACTATATAATCATTTGCCACATTTCCTGAATCTACAAATCTAATGGCTTTCTTTTTTAATTAAATGGATGAATATATGAATGAAAGCTTAGAATGCCATTGAATCTGCTAATAGCGCCAATAGACCAGTCAATTTTCTATCCATCTTCTTGTCCCCAATCTCCAGTTGCCATATTATGCTTGTAACTGTTATTTGCTCTGGTAGTTTTATTCTTTCAAAATATACAGAATTTTAAAAAGTAGAAAATACAAACAGATATTTACATACACAAATTTTAGAATGAAGGAATAGCCAGGACTCCACTACTTAATAAATGAATAGAAAAGGAAAAAAGTAAAATATTAGAAATAATTTACCAGTAGTTCCAATACTAGAAATAATCTAGGTGCATATATGCAAATAAACACGTACAAATTAAATGCAAATTCAAATATATGTTTATGTATTTGAATATATAGACATATATATTCTATATGTATATCTATACATCTATTTCTCTACACATACACACAGAATACCAAAGTAAATCTTGAACCGAATGCTTAGGTAAAATTTAGAGGCAGTATGATTACAATCATGTATTTTTGAGAAAAATGATTGTTCTCAGTAGACTGGATCTTTATTCTTAATAAGGAGGGAACCACTCATCTGTATATATCAGGGGTCAGACACTGGCTATATATAATAATCACACAAGTACTCTGCATGCCCAACCCGGAACTCTAACATTAAAATTTATTTTTCTCAATACAAAAAAATAATTACTTGAACCACTTCGAAGCATGAACCCGGGCTTTTGTTTTACAGTAGCATGTATTCCTAGAAGGGTTTTAGGCATAGAGAAAAATATCTCGGTGACAAGATAGCAATAGACTGATGGAAGATCAGAGAATTGCAGTGTCCAAACAAAAAAATGGTGTAATCTACAACTAAGACCTTTAGTATTGGGAGATGGAAAAATCAAAGACTAAGAAGGCATTTTCAATAAACTTGAAATTTTCTTGGGGTGAGGGTTGCTCAAAAAATGGAACATGAAGAAAAAAAGAGAAACCAGTGACTCCCAGGAATGTTGCATTTTTTCATGTGAGTCCTCAAAGAAGACAAGGAGTGGAAGTAGACTAGCGAATAGGTGGTACAGAGAGGCAGTGAAAATAGGGCAATTTCTGGCCATGGTTTTAGGACTGGGTATTGACAAGATATAAAGAAAAAGGAAGTCATTGAATAATAGCTACCATAGAAAACTGAGACAAACTGTCCTAATAATATTTCTTCTTTTTCCTCTGTTATACAATGGGTGTTTATTGGAGAATGACATAAATTAAGGGAAATTGTTTAATGGTAAAATAGATGAAAGGGTTTCTTTAGGCATATGTAAAACTGAAGAAATATGCTAACCTTTGAATTGCACGTCATATTTCTTGACTCCATTAAGACATTTTAATCTAATTTTTTAAAAAGTCTGCTAATTCTGCAAGCTATATGAGTGTTTGTATTATTTTTTTTAGTGTTCTCAAGAAACCCAACAGCCATAATTCTTTAAAAAATGTTTCTTAGAATAGGTAATGGATAGCTGTATGGTATGAAGAGTGTTTTTAAATTTGGGCGACCATTGCCTGTTATTATTGAAATCATGTAAAACATAAAGGTACTAAGCACATATGCTGAAGACAGTCATCTAGTACAGACTCTGCCATTGAGTGGCTGCAGAATCTTGGAAAAGTTACTTACCAGATGATCTTGGACATTTGTTAGAAGAAAAAGCAAGAAAATATAAAAGATTAAAATAGCAACTCAAAATAAATTATGATATGCTGAAAATGCATCCTAAAATATTATATTAGATGTCTAAAACATGTTCTAAAATGAAATAAAAATTTTAGCTAATAAGACAATAAAGAATATATAATGGAATCATAAAAATATTAAAAAAATAAAAAGTAGAAAAATATGGTTATTGCACAATGATAAAGGAACAACTACATCAAGAGGATGGAATAACCCTGGATATTTATGTATATAGCAGTAGAAATTAAAAATACATGAAAAAAAGATACAACTGCAAGAAGAAAAATCAAATCCACAATTATAGTTAGAGGCTTCAACATCATCTCTCAATAATTTATAGAAATAATTTTAGAAATCAGTAAGGATATAGATGTCTTGAAAAACCTACCAACTAGATGTCTTAATTGACAATTTTAGAAGATTTCTCCTAGTATTTGAAGAATATACATTATTTCGAGATGACACAAATTATTGTCAAGATAGACTCTATTCTGAACCACACACACACACACTCAAACCCAATAAATTTAAAGGAATCCAGTCACATATAGTATATTGTCTGAACACAACACAATCTAATTAGAAACCAAAGATATCTAGAAAAATTCTATTATATGGATACTTAAAACATCTCTATATAACCTGTGGGTCAAAGAATAAATAAGAACAGTATTAAAATACAGTTTGATCCAAAAGAAAGAAAAATAAAAATATATAAAAAATTTCAGTACTGTCATTAAAACAGTACTGAGAAAGAAATTTAAAGGCCTAAAATTATGCTAGAAAAGATCTTAAATTAATAACTTCAGTTGCATCTCAGTAAACTAGAAAATTAGAAGAGCAAATTCAGCAGAATAATTAGTTGGAAGGAAATAAACATACTATGTAAATAAAATAGACTGGAGAAAAATAAATCAGAAAATATTGGTGAATTTAAAATCAGGTTCTATGAGGAGAAAATTAAAATTGATAACATTTAGTCAGTTCTTCTAAGTTGAAAATGAAAAATAGAAAATACAAATTACTAATATCAGGAATGAGAAAGGTGACATCACTGATATTCATGAAATATTAAAGGGATACCAAGAGGCTTTTTTTTTTTTTAAAGAACTTCAAATCAATTAATTCAGGAGCATAAAGTATATGGAAAAATTCCTTGAAATATACAAACTGCTAAAGTTCACTCAGGAAAAAGTGAAAAAAAATTCCTCTATCTACTGTAAAAATTAAAATGATACAAAATTTTTCTAAAAGAAAACTCAGTCTTCACATAAATCCTACCAAATATTTAAGAAAATAATACCCATTGTACATGAACACTTCTAGAAAATTTTATAGAAGGGAACACTACTCATAGTCCTATGAGTACAGTATTTTTTGAGACTAAAACCAGAAAATGACATTGTTAGGGAAAAAAACAAGAGTTACCTTTGTAAAAAGTAAGTAAAGCAAATAATATGTTAAAACCTAATTGAATCATAGCCAAGTGGAGTTTTTATTAATAGATTCAACAAAAATGACTGACCAAGTCTAATATGCATATCTGAAAAAAATACACTGAGCAAAATAGATTTGCTAAATGGTAAATATAAAAAGGTATAAAACAATGGTAGAGAAAAGTAAAAGAAACTACAGTTAAAATTTTACTTTATGATGAAATCTTTGATATTTTCATCTTTAAAAAAATGTATGACAAGAAGGCCTCCTCTTGCTACTGCCATTTAACATTTCACTTTAGGTTCTAACCTGAACAGTCAGAAAAGAAAAAAATAAAGTACATTGAATTGGAAAATAAGAAATAAAACTGATTTTATTCACAGAGAAAGCCCTCTGAATTTCTGCTTTCAGCTCCAACATGTAAAAGAGAGGGTAAATCAACATTCTTGCCTCAAAAAAGAAAAAGGTAAAAGTCAATGATTTTGTGGCTCCATCAGAGAAGTGAAGTCACAGGGCAAAACAGCTCCCTGAAATCTGTAGAAGCAGGAGAATCTAGAAAGGTACAGTTGAGATGTGCTTACCTAGAGCAGAAGCCACTGGACTTGTACATATGAAGGAACAATTTAATGACAATTTGTTGAATTGTTGGATGTTGAGTGTGGACTGCTATGAGAGTGAAAAACTCCTGAGAGTCACCACCAAAGTTAACCCCAAATTCATGGCTTGAACCTGCAGGAAACCACCAGGTTCTCAGGGCAAAAAGCCAAAAAGGGTCTCCTCCCGGTACTGGATTGAGTGGGTAGAATAACTATTCTGAAATATGCCCAGGGCCTTCTCCGTAGCAAAGGCCTACACACTCAAGGAAAATATTTTACCAGAGTCTTATTCCACATGGGAGAAAGGCATTATTTACATCCTAGTTCTATCCAAATTCCTGTTTCATCTAAGGGCAGATGGAGAAGTTTACACACTTAAAAATGCTCAGACTTGGAAGTGTCCTGAATGACATTGCAATGACAGATACGGGTCATTATATATCCTGCCATAACCCTCAGAATTGAATGGGAGAGAGAATAAACTAAAATGTAAACTATAACATATGCTTAGTGGCAATGCTCCAAATGTGTTCATCAATCGAAATGAATGTACCCACTAAAGAAAGAAGTTTTTCATGTGGGGAAGTGTGGGAAGGGTGGGGAGTTGGGCATATGGGAATCCCTTATATTTTTTAGCATAATATTTTGTATAATCTAGGTATCTTTTTAAAGAATATATATATATATTTAAAAGATGTTCAGAAACACAGTACACAGAAAGACTGAGATTTAACCATAAGATTAGAGATTGTTGCTCCTCTAACACATTTGCCATCTCACCAACAGGCTACAAAGGGTCACAGATGAAAATGTTGCAAGGAAAAGACTCTCAGAAGACGAATTATTTGGACACTGAAAGTGAAGAGGCAAAACAAAAGCAAGGACACCAGAGGAATTTGAAGCTTCTGGTACCTACTTTACACTACAGGAAACCCAGTCCCACTCCTATCTAGGTTATCCTATACTCACACTAATGAAGTATTTGCAATATTTAATATTACCCAATAATTCATGTGTGCTTTTCAATAGAAAATTACAATGCATGCAAAAAGGCAAGGATAACATGGCCTAAAAAGACAAGGCAAGCACATGAACCAGATACAGAAAAGACACACATGTTAGAAATATAAGAGAAGGAATATAAAATAGCTATGATTTATAAATTAAGGATTCTAACAGAAAAAATAGAAAACAGGCAAGAACCTATGGATAATGTAAGCAGGAAAATGGAAACTTTAAGCAAGAATCAAAAGTAAATGTAAGAGAGAGGAGGGGGCAAGATAGTGGCAGAATAAGGAGCTTTTCCTACAGGGGAGTTAATAATCACCCAGAGCTATTTTAAGCACCTGTTTGGATGGGGTGGGGTGGCAGAAAGCCAGAAGAGAATCTGTAACATCCTTGAATGAAAGAAAGAGGAGACTGTCCATCTGCAGTGAATATCTGTGAGTAGATCACTCCACATCACAGAGGCTGGTGCTCATCCTCCACTGGCAGTGCAAGCCAACTTGAGCACTATTCTGTGGTAGTATTTGAAGACTCCAGTTCCCAAAAATAGGGGATGAAGAAGTGGTCAGGCACCAACTTCAGCTACTGATTGATAAATCCATATCGATAAATTATAATCCTAAGAACAACTAAAGTTTGAAACTGTCCAAGTTGGAAAAAGGCCCGTAGCCACCATTTTAACTCTGTCCCCCCCACCCCACCCCCCTCCAGCATGAAGGAAGCAGGGCTGATTGAAAATCACAGTGATGGTAGGACTGGCTTTCTTTCCACCCAGACCAGATTACAGCTCTAACCTAAGCTCCAGCCCACCTTTGGCAGGGAGGAAGAGGGAGAAGAGGGGGGCATGCATTGGACTCTCTGGGCAACTGCAGATGCTTTTGACAAGCAAAGACAGATTTGTTAAGCACCTTTGATTCATTCCTACCCTCTATCCCCAATAGGATAGGTCAGGGATGTAGTTTCTTCAACTTCTCTGGGTGCAGGCACTTTCAGCTTGCACAGACTGGATAATTGGACATCAGTATCTCCATCCCTGACCACCAATAGGATGGAAGGGGAGTTGTGTTCCCTCAGTCTCTCTGGGCACCTGCAGGCATTTTTGACCTGCATGAACTGGACTATTGGATACTTGTGACTCCACCCCCACCCACAATAGCATAAGAAAAGCCTCTCTGGGCAACTGCAGGTGCTTTCAACACACAATGACTGGTCTGTTGGGTGCCTGTGATTCAATCCCACCCATAAAAGGGCAGACAGGACAGTATTTCTTCAGCCACTCAGAGCAACTGCAGGTGATTTCAGCACTTGGATTAGATTGTTGGGTATTCTGGAGGGAAAGGGTTCCCAAATTGTCAGAAACAGCTTAAAAAAGAAAAACACAGTTGGAGAACTCTCACTTCCAAACTTTAAATCATACTACATAACTACAGTGGTAAAACAACACCATGGTACTGGCCAAAGATTGACACATAGACCAATGGAACAGAATTGATGGTTCAGAGATATAATCTCCCATCTATATAGTCAAGTGATTTTTTACAAGGCTGTCAAATTCACTCAGCTGAGAACAGTCTGTTCAATAAAAGCTGCTGGGAAAATTTGATGTCCATATCAGAATAAAGAAAGAGGACCCCTATCTCACACCTTATACAAAAATTAACTCAAAATGGATAAAGGACCCCTATCTCACACCTTATACAAAAATTAACTCAAAATGGGTAAAAGACCTAACTATAAAATCTATAACCATAAAGCTCCTAGAAGCAATGTAGTGAAACATCTTCAAGACATGGTGGTTGGTGGAAGATTTGTAAACCTTACATTGAAAGCATGAGCAATGAAAGAAAATATGGATAAATGGGATCTCCTCAAACTTAAAAATTTTGTGAATCAAAGGACTTAATCAAGAAAGTGAAAAAGCAGCCCACTCAGTGGGAGAAAATATTTGGAAACCACTTATCTAATAAGGGTTTGATTTCTATCCTATGTAAAGAGATCACACAACTCAGCAAAAAAAGAACAAGCAATCCAATTAAAAAATGGCAAGAGACTTAAACAGACATTTTTCCAAAGAGGAAATATAAATGACCAAAAGCACATGAAAAAATGTTCAATGCCACTAGCTGATAGAAAAATGCTAATTGAAACAATGAGATATCATCCTACAATGCATAGGATGGCCATTATTAAAACAAACAAACAAAAAACAGGAAACAATAAGTGCTGTAGAGGATGTGGAGAAATAGGAACATTCCTTCACTGTTGGTGGGAATGTAAAATGGTGCAGCCTCTGTGGAAGACATTTTGGCAGGTCCTCAGAAAGTTAAATACAGAACTGCCACATGATCCAGCAATTCTTCAGCACCAGAACTGAAAACCGTGACATGAACAGACATTTGCATATCAATGTTCATAGCAGCATGATTCACAATTGCTAAAAGATGGAAACAACCCAAGTGTCCATTAATCAATGAATGACTAAAGAAAATGTGGTATATACATACAATGTAGTACTATGCTACTGTAGGAAGAAATTAAATTGGGACACATTATAACATTGATGAACCTTGAAGACACTATGCTAAATGAAATAAGCAAGTCACAAAAGACAAGTATTGCATGGTCTCACTAATAATAACGAAATACAAAGAATACATGCTTGGAGTTAAAACCTAGAGTATAGGTTATTAAAAGATAAGAGGAGGGCTGAGAAGATGTATTGATGCTCAATATACATAGAAGTTTTAATTAACTTGACTATAAAAGTGTGGAAATGGATAAAGTTGATGACTATGTATTATAGTGATAGAACTAATTCACCTGCTTTATAAATGGGATTGTAGCTAAACAAGATAGTCTAGTAATGTAAATGTCAATTGAAAGGAAGCTAGAGAATAATCTAGGGACTGTATACATAGTAAATCCAGAGGTGGATGAGGATTGTGGTTAATAGTACAAATATAAGAATGTTCTTCTATGAACTTGAACAAATGTACATGACTATTGCAAGGTGGTAAAAATGTGAAGAAGCTTGGGATAAACACAATTAATGTAATCTATGGACTATATTTAATAGCAATACTGTAATATTCTTATATCAATGTCAAAGATGTACTGTGTTAAAAATAGGGGGGCATGGAAAAATATACCAAATGTACATGACCACAGTTGGTTGAAATAGTCTGATGATACACCTCATAATCTATAACAAATATTCCACAACAATTTTGTGTTTAGGTGAAGGTGTATTATATGGGAATTCCACATCTGCATATGATTGTTTTCTCTAATAAAAATATATTTTTAAAAAGACATGAAGAATCTGTTTGACAGACCTATTACTAAACTGGATATGGCCAAGGAAAAAGTTAATGAGTTTGATGATATGGCAATAAAAATTACTCAAGAAGAAGTGCTAAGGGAAGAATAGTAAACAAGTGGAAGAGAATATCTAAGTACTGAGGGACAATTACAAATAGTACACTGGATGTGTTGTGGAATTATCAGAAGGAGAAGAAGAAGACAAAAGATCAGAAGGAATAGATAAATTAATAATGGACAAGAACTTTCCTACTTTAAAAACAGCAAAACATGGAGATGGGAAGCTTAGTGAATACCATACAAGATAAATACTGAAATATGTACATTTTGACATAACATATTCAAACTATGGAAAATCAAAGCAAAGAGAAATTCTTTAAAGAAGGAACAGAATAAAAAGGCCTAACCAATAGAAGAACAATAATAAGATTAAATAGAACTTCCCATAAAAAATGATGCACGTAAGAGGAATGTGGAGTGAAATAAAGTGTTGAAAGGAACAAAACACTAATCTGGTTTGCATGAAATAGTTCTTCAAGCATGAAGGAAAATATGGACTTTCACAGACAAATGAAAATTAAGGCAACTTGTTGCCAGCAGACCTGCCTGGTAAGAAGTGTTAGAAGAAAATAGTATGGATCAGACACTCATATCTGTATTAAGAAAGAAATTTAGGGAAGGAATAAATTTAGGTAAAATTTAAATCTTTAAATGTTCTTATTCTTAATTGACCCAATGGATAACTGTTCAGTCATGATGGCAATGATGCTCTTGGTGATTGAGCACTAAGGTGAATCACAGTAATGTGATGAGAGAGTGGACTGAGGAATTGGGGATTGTCTATGACAAACTGCTTGCTCTAAATGTGAAGTGGTAACATGTTATTTGAAAGTGACTTTAGGTTAGTTGTAATGTATGCAATAAACTCTAGGGAAAATTTTTATTGTAAAAGTATAATTGACATATTAAAAAAAAATTTATAGAATCATATAAAATGCTCAAATTATCACAGAAATGTCAGGGATTGGAAGACAAATAACAAATGCAACAAATAAGAAAGTAATCAACATGATAAAAATTAATTTACTGTGTCATTAATCATATTAAAATGAGTGTCTTAATTTACCAATTATAAGAAACTGGAAAGCTGGAATAGTGATATCAGTTTCAGACGAAGCAGATTTCAGAATAAAGATTTCCAGTTGAAAAGTGGAGCGTTACATAATGAGAAAGGAACCCATTCTTCAAGAAGAAAATCCTAAATGTTTGTGTACCTAACAACAGTATGCTAAAATACATGAGGCAAAACAAATAGAGTGGCAAGAATAACTCTTGACAGAATAACAGAGGAGATAAAAAACAATGCAAATTAGCAAAATCAGAAATAAAAGAGTACTCAGTAATAATTACCCAAGAGCTTAAAAAATAATAAAGCAATACTATGAATATCTTTGAGACCACAAGTTTGATAACAGAGATTAAATGGACTAGTTCCTTGAAAACACATACTACCAAAACTCACACAAGGATATAGATCATCTAATAAGCCTATATTTATTTTTAGATATTTAATCAATAACTAATAACTTTTCGAGAAAAAAAAGCACAAGGACTAGATGTTTCACTGGTGGTTTCTAACAAACACTGAAGAAAGAAATGATACCAATTCTTCACGATGTCTTCCAGAGAATAGAAGCAAAGGGAACAATAACACATTCTATAAGACCAGGATTACCGTATACCAAAATCAGATAAAGATATTAAAAGAAATGAAAATGACAGACCGATACCTCTCATGAACATAGATGCAAAGATTCTCAACCAGGTATTAGGAAATCAAAGTCATGACAATCAATGGTAAGTAAATTTGTTGTGATATTTGAATGTAAGTAAATTTGTTGTGATATTTGAAAATCATTTAATGAAACAATAAAAACAGGCTAAATAATTTAAATTACATATCATAGTAATAGATGCAGAAAATGCAAACTAGGAATAGGGGGAATATTTTTAACTTTATAAAGTACATCCACAAAAACCTGTAGCGATAAGATCATATTTAATTTTGAGAAATTAAATACATTTTCATTAACATTGGGAAAAAGGAAAGTATATCCTTTATCACAATTCTTATTTTACATCATTCAGGAATTCATACCTAGGGCAGTGAAGCAAGGAAAGTTAAAAAATACATACATTTTAAAATATTTTCTTTACATAGATGACATTATTGACTAAGTGGAAAATAAGAAAAAACTGAAAAGAATAAAATAAAATCTCTGGAGAGAATGAATATCAAGATCACAAGATATATGTTTAATATCAAGAATGAAATGGCTTTTCCACTTAATGGCAATGAACATTTGGAATTTGAAATTTTCAAATCAATACAATTTAAAATAGCACTATAAAAAAGAATAACTTAGTTTCAAATATAATAAAGTATGTACGGGATCTATTTTGAGAAACTGCAAATAGTTGATGAAAGAATCAAAGATATCAGTTAATGAAGAGACATTCTAGATTCATTGATCGGAAGACTCCTCAGTATTACGATGTCAGTTATCCTCATTCATGTTGAAGATACTGACAAACTGATTGTAAACTTTATATGGAAATATAAAAGACCTAGAAATACGGTAGCCTGAAGATGTCCAGTCTAATATGATTGACACTAAATGATTTCTAAACTTACTATCAAGCTACAGTAATCAGGATAGCATAGCACTATCCAGAGAATACACAGTAGGTTCAAAGAAACATACATAACCCAGAGATACACCAAAACAAATGTAGTTGTTTTTGGAGCCAGTGTCTAGGATCTTGGCTATGTTGCATAGAGGAATTTAAGAACATGTCATAAGGTAGGAAAAGGAGTAAAAAAATTATTGAGAAATTAGAAAAGAGATAGTATACAACCTGAGGCATGGGTATGGGCATGCTATGGGGTGGGACATGTGTCTCCTCTCTAGGGGTTTCTGGTTTTATTGGCTGTCATTGGGGGTTAGAGATTATGTTCATTAGAGTATGTAGGACAAAGGAGGGGAAATTTATTGGGTAGTTTGATTTTTAGAGCTTGGTGTTGAGTTGTGATTGGCTTATGGCTATTGCTTATGGGCCCTGCTGGAGTTTGCTGCATGAGTGGCTTAAGAAAATAGATGAATAGTTTGGGGATTTCCTGGTTTTTAACTTCTTTTTGCTGGGTGGGAACTGCAAGCAGCAATTCCCAAGACTTGTTTGTGCAGTCAGCAGGCACAGGCTCCCAAAGCTGTTTTTGCATCTGATGGGTAAACGCTACAAGCTGCCTTCTCAAAACTTGTTTATCCACATCAGTAGTCAGCAGCTGACTCCTGATAATTAGCTTATGTGAGTCCTGCAGGATGCCGATCCAGTTCTTTCTACTTGGTGCTGTTCAAGTGGAAATTTATTAGGTTTATCTGCCTATCCACCTTAGGTCCCTATTCTATCCTGCCTCAACCCCCAACCCACTGACCATAGAGAGTTGTACACCCTAAATATTATGGGGAACTGAAGGGCAGTGGTCATTTTTCTGTAGGATATAAAACTGTATTGCTATGCTCCTGGGGCTAGGAGGAGGAACGATTGCTACAATAGTTGAGACTGGTTGATATCCATGCATGAGCAGAAGTTCATTTTGGAATGCATTAATCCTGGAAAAGATAAATTGAGTTGTGAGTTTAAATAAGTGAGGACCTATTAAGAATAAAGGACCACCTATTAGCAGTAGAGTATCACATTCTGTTTTACAATTAAATTGAAGATTAAGAACATCATATGTGTGGAGATATAGACATCAGAGTATAGACTTTGTAAAAGATTAGGTTAAACATGGTGGCAGCTCTCTGGACAAGGTTGAATAAAGGATGTTTTGGAATCATTTGTTTTGATTTGGAGCAAGAAGATTAATTAAAAGAAGAGTTTTCAGGATAGCCATGTTAGTAACTAAAAAAATTGTATCCACCTAAAGGGGAGTTATTATAGCAGTTATGCTAATAGAGGCTATCTGAAGGATGCTTGCCAAAAGGGGGTTCCACAAGGTAAAGGTGGTATCATTAGGTACTTAGCTTTTGTTTTTGGGGGATATTTCAAGCCATCAAATATCTGGCACTTGAATGCCTCAACAAATGCTTCTGGTGGGTCTGGGCTACAGTTAATGGCTTTATTGCTAAAACCTAGTTAAGCATCTAGAACACCATGTTTTGCCACCATCTGGGTGAGACCATCCCAAACTGCTATGAGAGATGGGTAGATTTCATTGACATGTTTTCTGGCAATAGAAGAGACATGTTTAACAGAAGCAGAGCAACAATAGGAGTTTGTAGGTTTTAAGAGTTGACATATAGAGGGGCAGCTATAATTTATAGTTATTTACCAGTTATTCCAAAGTGATAAAGATATGGGAAGAATGTTCTACGGAAGACTGGAGCTACTGGAGGTGGAACATATCTGCATAATCAACAGTCCACTTGGTTGTGTGCAACTGTCAGGTGGCAACCCAGTTGAGGAAGATATTGGATGAATTTATATAGAGCAGGAAGATTAGTCTAAAGATGCAAACATAAATGTTTAGTGAGTGCCCAGAGAGGGAGATTTTCTCCTGGAAGCAAAATGACAGTTGAAGTTTATCATATAGGTTTTAGGAAATGGATCGACGTGGGTGAGCTCTCGGTTTGCAATACCATGCATGTTATCTCTGCATGGGAGCAGGCTATAATCCCAATTGTGTTTTTTAAATTTACATATCACTCTGGTAATTATTGTTCCATTTTGTATGTCCTTCACACAGCAAGCATGCTGCAGCACTGTTGGCCCTTGGAAGGAAGTTTCAGTGTTTTACCAACCTGGTGCATAGCACCCTCCAGCACTATAAGACAGAGCCAGAATGACAGCAATGTTCATCATAGATCTAGAAATATAGAACCATCACCAGCTGACAAGAGTTGTAGAAGTCAGAAGCAGCAGCATGTTTTCATTTATTTCAGGAGCATGCCCAGAAGATGTAGCAGATATTTTATTATTATAAGGGTCATAGTGCCTCTTATATCCAATAACTCAAATGAAAAGACACCAATCCTGGTTTTAGGGATTTGGTTTAAATGCACAAGAGAGTCTGACAATACAGATGTTTACTCATTTTTGTGTGACCTTATGGATATGTTCACTGCTGTAAGGCACCATTTGTGGCTGCAGTTGAGAAAAGGCCCTAACATTTTGTAAACTATAAACTGGGTTAGAATACTTTATAGAAGAACCCAATGTCCTAGTTATGCACCATCCCATGGCAGCCCCTTGATGACCACAATGCTGCTTCTTCAGGGGATGTGAGATAAACCATTTAGATACAGGCCAAAGCATCTGCCTTTTGATTTCCAGGTGGAGATGCTGTTTCTGTGATATATATCATTTTAAAAATAATTAAAACTATGATCAACAACATTATACTGTTATTTAGTATTATATAGAAATATTTTTAAATCCTTAGGAATTTAATGAAATCTTTAAGTATTTATATGAACATTTGACTCATACAACTTTGATTAACAGAAGGTTAGAAAACTGCTTTTAATTTTTACACACTTTCTAAATGTTTTCCCTTTAGCTTATAACATGTTAAATTAACTTAGCTATCTTTAGTACTTCACTTTTTTTAAGGTGAAAGAATGAATCTTTTGCAATAGTTGGAAATAGATAATTTTCAAGATTTGCCTTTGAGAATGCAAAATATTAAAAATTGCTAGGTTTGACCATTATGTTATTTAAGAACAAGAAGACTTGTTTTTCTTAAACAACCAAGGACACAATAAGGTTAAAGTACAAGAAGCTGTTTTGGTTAAACAAACCTTCTGCTTTATGTAGTAGTTATTTAGGAGAAAATTTTTTATAAACTTTTACTAAAACAGACTAATGATTTAAGGAACATTGTTACTTTAAGAGAGAGCTAAATTTTAGTTTGGCACCAGTATAATTTTTAGCACTGACCCTTTTAAAACTTTGGAGATAGATTCATTCAATTTTATCAAACTTTGACTACAAAAAAAATCTTTTTCATGCCCCTTCTGTACTATCTGCACTCATTCAGGGTTTGTTCCACATAGTCAATTGATCTTTATCAAAGAAGCACATGCATTTCAATGGAGAAAGACTCTTCCTTTCAGACAATGAACCATTGGACATCCACTTTCAAAAAGATTTAAAAATTGGATCTAGACCTCGCACATTTCAAAAAATTATCTCAAAGTGTAAAATGCAAAGACTATGAAACTTCTATGAGAAAACATATGAGAAAACCTACAGAAACTTGTGTTTGGTGAATGAAATTTTAGATACAACACCAGAAATATTAGCCATGAAAGAAACCTACTGATTAGTTGGAATTTATTAAAATTAATAATGTCCTTTCTGTAAAAAACTGTTAAGATAATGAAAGGAGAAGTCACATGAAGGGATAAAATATTCACAAAACTATGTCAATTAAATGACTTGTATGCAAAATATGGAAAGAACACCTGAAACTCAAAAATTAGAAAATAAATGACCTTATTATAAAGTGAACAAAACATTGAACAGATACCTCAAAAAAGAAGATATGAGATCTCAAAACACATGTGAAAAGAAATATTTCATCATGTGTTTTTAGATAATTTCAAATTAAAACAGCAAAGAGTTAGACATGATTACACATTTATTAGAATGTTTTAAACAAAACAAAACAAAGCACAACCATACCAAATGTTTGTGAGAATAGGGAGCTAAAAGAAATTTATTTATTGCTGGTAGGAATGCAAATTGCACAACACTTTGGAAGAAACTTTATATGTTCTCAAATTTTTAAGAGTTTTACCATATAATCCAATAATGGAAAACTTAGATATTCACCCATCAAATTTGAAATCAGGTCCACACAAATACCTGCACTTGAATATGTATAGCAATTTTCTACCTATTGCCTAAACCTGCAAGCAATCAAGACAATATCTGTAGATGAATAGCTAAAAAACTACACTATACGCCTAGAACCATGTAATAGAATATTACTTAAAGATAAAATTATATGTGCACACAAACTATGAAAAAAACATGGATGTATCCTAAATATATATAGAAGCCAGTAGGCAAGTCTACATACTATTTGATTCCAATTATGTGACATACTAGAAAATGCAAAATTATAATTGAGATGGTCAAAACTTAGTGGCTGCCAGGGCGCTCTAAGGGAGTGAGGGAAGGAGAGGGTAGTTGAATAGGTGAAGCACAGGGATATTTTAGGGATGAAACTATTCTGTATGAAAGCTGTTAGAGGTTTGCAATAATTAACAATCTGTAGTTCAGTTGCCCCTGATATACACTGGAGAAAGGCTAACCCCATCCCCCATAAGCCTACATGTCCAAGGGCATGGCACTTCCCCACAGGTTAAATAAAGAAGCCACATAGAGATGGGAGAAAAGGGAAATGGAAACCTTCCCTACCGACATATTGGAGGGAGATAAAATTCCTACAGAATAAAGAAACCTCTGCTCCTGCTGCTTTCCAAGAAACCATAACTCCCCAACCCACTATCTTCTAGGCACTGTCAGGGAAAGTTTTCACCTCTAGGCCTTCCTATTGGCCCCTGCACTTCATTCGGGCTCTCAACACCCTCCCACCAACTATCATTCCCCGGCCTAGGAAAGTTCTGTATAAATTCAAGTCCCCCCCTTCCAGAAGTGGGCTGAAGTCTCTCTTCAGACCCCCACCATGCTGGTGGGGTGGCTTAAGTCTGTTCTTCAAACCCCCTACATCGGGAGAGTTTCTCAATAAATCTTTCTTTGTCTATAGTCATTTCAGTCTCCGTGTCCCAGTAACCACCGAATTTTCTCCAACAATAATGTTATGGGATACATGACAGAATCCATTTGTCAACACCCATAGAGCTTAAGTATTTAATTGAAAGAGGAAAAAAATGTTTAGGAGGCAGGGAGATGCAAAGATAGAATTTAAGAAGGTAAATCCACTGGGGTTACATACATGAGTCATTTCACACCCACTTCCAGCCTTTTCCACAAGGAACTCCATCAAGAACTCACAGGGAAATTAGGGAAAAAATATGAGAAATTAAGCTTCCTATGGAATACTGCTGGGAGAACAACAGAGCAGTTACTTCCCCAATTCTTTCCAGACCCATCTACTATAATGCCTTTTGAAACAAATGATTATTTTCATGGGAAAATGTGTCATTTTAGGACACCGTTGGAAATAAACTTAGCTGTGAGAGGGGAGACTCTGCCTAGCACTAGATCTGAGAGGAAAAGGTGGACTTTGGAAGGTCACTTCCTCAAGACATAAGTTCTGAAATTGATGCTTAAAACATCTGAGAATTTCCTCTTCCTACCTTCCATCACCCTTCTTAGAAATAGTAAGGAAAACTAACAGACAGAAGAGGTGGAAGAGACAGTCTCTCTACTGAGCAAAATATTAAAAAAATAAAATTAGCCAACACCTTAAGTAAAAGTTACCATTACAGTAATTTGATGTTTACAAGGAGCTGATGGTAACCATAGAAACAGAAATTTCAAAACCCTTTAAACTGCTAACTAGTTTAAAAAACAACCACAGTTATGATTGACTGGAAAGAAAATTGTATTCATTTCTAGGGATAAATATGTTTATCTTTGTAGGCACTGTCTTGAAAATAGGCCTGGCCTTCATCAAAAAATTACAAACCAAGAAAAATGTGAAGAAAAATACAGTTTGAAGAGAAAAACAAACATCAGAATAAGATTCATATAAGACACAGACTTGGACTTTGCAGAGAAGGAATTTAGTTATCACGCTTAATATATTAAAAATTCTAACTGAAAAGGTAGAGTACATACAAGATCACATGGGTAATTTAAGCAGAGTGATGGAAACTATAAAAAATAATCAAATGCAAATGTCAGGGGCTTTCAGTTGTAGAATGAAAGTGAAAGGAGCTCCTTGGAACACCTCCTCAGGAAATCTATCATAAATGTTGAAATTTACTTTTTTAAAAAACCACGTAAATGCCCTGAAATTTTCCTTAAAATATATAACAAAGGGAAAAATATTATTCCAAAAAATGTACTAAACCTCTATAAGAGAGTGGGAGCCTGTTGACCCTTGCTTTTTCCATAATTTCCTCCTCCCACATCATCATGATAGAAGCTCTACTCCAGATATGACAAAGAAAAGGGGTTCCCTTCTTTCCCACGCCCCGGTAAATAGCTCTGATATATCCCCAGGAAATGCAGTCCACTAACATGTCTCATAACCCCTTCAGTTCTTTGTTGCAAATGGTGAATCTACATGAGTGCAATAGGTCAGTGGCTTGCTTCCTCCACAAAATCTTCACTGGTAGGGCACAGGCATGACCCCAGGTTTGGCAAGTTTATCAGAGTATTTTGCTCTTGCTCACTTTCTGAATGGAGTTTCCAGGCTGGAAAGGAAAGCTTAGAGTAACAGGGGTTAACATAATCCCACACCCTGCTTATAAAACACTGACATCACTCCAATAGAAATAGAGCATTCTCCCTACCCTCATTTCAAGAAAAGTGGTCCAGAGATTTTGTCCAGTGTGGGAAAGCAGGTCCTAAGAGCAGGGAGCTCTGGATTCTACCCCAAAGGAAATTTTCTCATTTGGAACAGAATATAGGAAAGTTCAAACCTAAGGAAGATCTTGAAAACAATGGATATTATGTTGAAAACCAATAAAGAGAAGACTGGCACCTCCACAAGAACAATGAGTTAGACTGTTGTTCTTGTGCTAGTTTATCAGATAATGATTTTAAAAAGGCAGTTACAGTCACACTTGAGGGCATAAAAAGCTACAAACAGGAAGCGGACTTGGCCCAATAGTTAGGACATCTGTCTACCACATGGGATGTCCGCATTTCAAACCCCGGGTCTCCTTGACCCAGTGTGGAGCTGGCCCGTGCACAGTGCTGATGCGCGCAAGGAGTGCCGTGCCACACAGGGGTGTCCCCCACATAGGGGAGCCCTACACACAAGAAGTGCTCCTGAAAGGAGAGCTGCCCAGCACGAAAGAAAATGCAGCCTTCCCAGGAATGGTGCTGCACATATGGAGAGCTGACACAATAAAATGGCGCAACAAAAAGAGACACAGATTCCCTTGGAGCTGACAACAACAAAAGCAGAAAAAGAAGATGCAGCAAATAGACACAGAGAAGAGACAACCGGGGCAGGGGTAGGGGAGAGAAATAAAGTAAATAAATCTTTAAAAAAAAAAAAAAGAGCAAATCACTAAAAAAAAAAAAAAAAAAGCTACAAACACCAGACTAAAAACAACCCCTACAATAGGTTCTGAATTAAATTAGGTCAGATTGTGAAGCAATTTATATTTACATTGCATTCTGGAAAACAAGAGAGAAATCAGTCAGGAATTACTGCAACCTAGGAGCTGGGGGTGCAACTAGCAGAGGTGGAGTTTAACAGAGAGATTCAGGATGTATATGGTCCAAAAGAATCCTGCTAAAACCATTGTGACTGTATGTATGTCCACAGATGCATCCATAAAGTATGGGGAGAATTGATTTAATTTAATACAGACAATCCATTAAAAAATGAAAGCAAGAAAAGAATATCAATACAAAGTCCCAGGGATCTGAGTGGTTAGTATTCAGAGTTGCTACATTATATTCTAGAAAATGTTTATTTTTCAAACAAATATTATGAGACATTCAAATAAACAAGAAAGTGAAACACACACAAGATAAAGAGGTAACTTAAACTCTGTGAAAAAGTCCAATATATTGGAATTCCCAAAGATTTCAGAGCGTCCATTTATATATATATATATATACACACTTTAATTATATATATATAATTTTTTTGAGGTACCAGGTCTCGGTATTGGACCCAGGACCTTTTATGTGGGAATATAGCACTCAACCACTAAACCACATCGACTCCTCTGAGTTGGTTTCTTCATTTATTTGCTTGTTGTTAATTTGTTTGTTCATTGTTTTTATGACGCACTGGGACCTAACCCTGGACTTCACATTTGGGAAGCAGATGCTCAACTGCTTAAGCCACATCCACTCCCCATTATATATATATTTAAAGAAATAGAGGATATTCTGCTTAAAGAGCTTAAGGAATGTGTGATGACAAAGTCTAATTAAAAAGAATACCACTAAAGAGGTAGAAATTATATATATATATAATAAATATTATATATATATGGAAATCCTTGAATTGAAATGTGAGTCCCTTGATTAGACAGGTTCAAGAGAATATTTGAAATAGAACACTTCCTTTCAAGAAATGTTAAAGGGGGTGCTCCAGGTTCCATACAATTATTTGAATCTACATGAAAATACAAAGAAAACCAGTAAAGATAACTGTATAATATTAAGAGAGTATAAATGCAAATATCTCTTCACTTCCTTTAGCTGATTTATGTATTAGACTTATAACATAGAAAAATGTAGTATATTTGACAATAACAGCACAGAGGAGGTACATGAGAGCAAAGTGATTTTGGAAAAAGGAAAGGACACCAGAGGATTATTTGAATTCACATGAACAAATGGAGAAAATTGAAATAGTAATTTAAGGTTAATATAAAAAACTATGAATATATATGAACTTGCTACTCTTTATTCCCTGAGCTTCTTTGATAGACATGAAATCATGCAACATTTATAACAGTGTATGTATGGTTTTTAAACCATATAGATATAATATATATAATAACAACAATAGCACAAAAGGGGGGGAAGGAAAAGAGCTCTATAGGTTTAAATTTATGTATCTCTCTGGAGTTAAATTAGTGTAAATCTGAAGTACATTATATTAAATTATTTTATACTGTATTAATCAGGGTTCTCTAGAGAAACAGAATCAACAAGGGATATCTGTCAGTAGCAAGAGATTTATCAGAGTCTCTCACATGGCCATGAGGATGCACAAGTCCAGATTACACAGGCAGGCTGCAACCTGGAGCTCCAATGAAAGTCCAATGACGATTCTTGATGAGTTCTGGGAGATGATGGCTGTCCAGAGATGGGCTGGAAAATTCTCTCTCAAAGCTGGAATCACTTCCCTTTTTAAGGGATTCAACCGATTGGGTTAAGCATCACTCATGGCTGATGGCAATCTCATTGGCTGATGTAATTATAACCAGCTATATGTGATTTACCACTGCAGTAAAGTCAAGGGTGACTAAAGTCCATAAATGCCCTTGTATTACATTTAGCACAGTGCTTTCTTGAACAAATAACTGGGCACAATTTTCTGATGAAGTTGACACAATAACCTAACCATCACATATACCTTAAACACTGTGCTGAAAAAATAACAAAAATTCAGTGAAAAAAAATCATTTAAGGAAATAAAATGTTACACCAAAAATATTAACTTAACACAAAAGAAAATTGTAAAAGAGGAATAAAACAGTCATGAGACATGTAGAAAAAAAGTCAAATGACAGGCCTGTATACAAATGTATGGAAAATGAGAATGGCTAAACAATTCAGTCAAAAGACAGTGATTGTTGGACTGGAAAAAAAAGTTCTGACTCTGTTATATCTGCAAGATGCATACAAATAGGTAAAAACTTATATGGAGAAAAGATATATCCAACAAATTGCAACACCTAGAAACCTGGAGTGGTTATACTTATATCAGAAAATAGATTTTAAAGCAAAATGTTAGTAGAGGAAAAAGGTGATATTGCATAAAGATTAAAGGAAAAGCATGAGAAATATATAGTAATTATAAACATATATTCACCTAACTGCAGAGTCCAAAATTACTTGGAACAAAGAACGTCAGTATTAAAGGGAAAACAATTCAACAATTAAGGTTGGAGCTGTTAACACCATGCTTTCACTGATGATAGAACAATAAGGCAGAAGATCTACAAGAATATAGAAGACAAGAAATATACTATAAATGAATAATCTCTTACAGTCATCAGCAGCCTCTTTACCCATCATTAGAGGAATACTCATTCTTCTCAAGTACACATGGAATATTCTCCAGAATAGAAAATGTGATAGGCCATAAATATTAATAAATCTCAATAAATGTGAGAGAATTGGTATCATATAATATATATTCTACAGTCACAATAGAATCAAATTAGAAATAAATAACAGAAAGAAATTGTAAAACATATGGAAATTAAACAATACACTTCCAAATAGCAAATGGGCCTAAGAAGATATCAAGAGGAAATAATAAAATAACTTGAGATGAATGAAAATGAGGACTCAATGTGGTAAAACTTATTGAACATAGTTAAAGCAGTGCTTAAAGTGAAATTTATAATAAAAAAGAAGAAAGTTCCCACATAAAAAAAACCATAACCTTCTACATTAACACACAAGAAAAATAGAGGGAACTAAGCCTAAAGCAAGCAGAAGGAAGAAAATAATAGATTAGAGCAGAATTCAATGAAATTGAGGATAGAATAGAAAAATAAAACCAGAAAATCAACAAAACCTAAGTTGGTTTTTGAAAATATCAGCCAGTGGACAAACCATTAGCTGAAATAACCAAGACCACAAGGGACAAAACCCAAAACAGTAAAGGCAGGAATGAAAGAGAGACTATGACTACAGAGCTTACAGAAACAAAAAGACCTGTAACAGAAAGGTATGAAAAGCTGTGTGCCAACGAATTAGATAAATTGGATGAAATTGATGACTTCCTAAAAAGATGCAAGTGTTTGAAACTGATGTAAAAAGAAATACATAGTCTAAACAGAGGTATAACAAGCAAATTAATTGAATTACATGTAATAACAAAGACATTGAAAACCAATACCCAGATGGTTTCACTGGTAAATTCTACTAAATATTTAAATAAGAATTTCTAATCATTTTTAAACCTATTTTGAAATGTTCATAAATTGTTTTAAAAATTGTATTCTCATCTCGAATATTTATGGATAATACTGTTTTATTATTTTTCAAATTTTTAATTTTTATTGAAGTATATCATTCATACATGAACATGCATAAAAAATAAGTGTATAGTAAAGATTGTGAACTTACAAAATAAATATACATATCATCACACAAGGGGCTTATATATCACCCCTCCCCACTAACTCTTTGCATTTTTGTGAAACATTTGTTACAAACTATGCAGGAGCATCATCAAAATATTACTACCAACTATAGTCCTTATCTTACATTTGGTGTATTTTTCCCCCAAACCATATTATTTTTAAAAATATATTTTTGTTACAGATATTGTGAACTTGAAAAACAATCATACAGATGTGTAGATTTCACATACAACTCCACACTCTGGTAGAATATTTGTTACAGATTATGAGACAATATCATCAGACTATTACCACCATACCATACATTTGGCACACCATACACCTCTATTATCAACACAATAAAGTTTTGGCATTGATGCAAGAATATTCTAGTTAGCTATTAGGGAAATACGAAATAAAACAATGAGATATCATCTAACACCACATAAAATGGCATTTAAAAAAAAACAGACAACAATAAGCATTGAAGAGGATGTGGAGAAATAGGAACACTCCATTATTGTTGGTGGGAGTGTAAAATAGTGCAACCTCTGTAGAAGACAGTTTGGTCATTCCTCAGGAAGCTAAATATAGAACTGCCATATGATCCAGCAATTCCTCTACTAGGAACATATCCAGAAGAACTAAAAACTATGACACAAACAGACATCTACACACCAATGTCCATAGTGGCGTTGTTCACAATTGCCAAAAGAAGGAAACAACCCAAGTGTCCATCTACCAATGAATGGATAAACAAAATGTGGTATGTACATATGATGGACTACTATGCTGCAGTAAGAAAAAATGAAATTGGGACATATGTGATAACAGGGATGAGTCTTGAAGACATTATACCAAGTGAAGTAAGACAGACACAAAAGACAAATATTGCATGGTCTCATTAATATGAACCAAATACAAATAATAAACACAAGGAATTAAAACCTAGAGTATAGGTTATTAGGAGATAAAGAGGAGGGTTGAGAAGAACTATGGATGTGTAATGTATGTAGAAGTTTTAATTAACTTGACTGTAAAAGTGTGGAGATGGATAGAGTTGATAGTATAAATGGTTTATAAATGGTATTGTGGCTGAAAAAGGTAGTCTGGGAAAGTAAATGTCAATTGAAAGAAAGCTAAAGAATAATCTAGGGACTGAATAACACAGTGAATTCAGAGGCGGTTGAGAATTGTGGTCAAGGGTACAAATGCAAGAGAGTCCTGTGAGCTACAGCAGATGTACATCACTATTGCAGGGTGATGGGAATATGGAGAAGCATGGGAAAACTACAATTGATGTGACCAATACTGCTTTATTTTTATGTTTCACAATTTACTCAAGATCTCTGGATCAATTAACAATTAGTGGTGAGGATGGGTGGCATTGTTTTGCTATCATTACTATAAATGTCAATACTGTTTAACTTTGAGTAAAATCTTAATTTTCATTTAAATACATTTTCCTCAGAGCTTTGACAATGTTACTTTCATATCATTGTGAAAAAGGGTAGAGATTTTCTGTTTTTTCTTGAACATTCATTTCCAAATAGGAACATATTTTAAGATCCTCATAATTAGCTTTCTTATCTATTTAAAGGATAACATTTCATATTAATTCACAATATGTCCATACAATCAGTATCATTTTGTTCCTCAAGTTGCACAATTATATTTTTCTTCATTAGCTTGATTTATTGTAGTGGCTCTTATAGAGAATCAATGCATATGTGTGATGGGTAGTTTATAAATTAATAACTATAATATTTTCCACTAATTTGTGTTCTTCAAAATTATTATATTATCTTATACTGAATGGATTTTATATATTTAAGCCTTACAATGCAATATTCATAAAAACATAGGAATCTTTTGGAGGAACCATTTTCAGAACTTTGTATTTTTAATTCCTTTTGTAATTAAAAAATACATTAATATTTTTGCTGCTTCAGAAACATTTGCTATTTCATACTTTTTTCTATGAATTTTCATTTGTGTTAATATATAATTGCACATAATATCACCACTATTTTAGTAAGGATAATTGTATACTTTTATCATAATTAGGAATATTTTAGCTTAATAATTTTTATGTTTAGTCTCACAATTTTCAGAATATTAGAATTGCAATTTTTTTATCAATTAGTTTTTGTACAAATCTTATTGTTCATTTTTAATTTCTGTTTATCTTTTTCTTTTATTTTCAAACTTCTAATTTTAATTTTCAATGTTCTCCATTTTATATTTAGTTCTAATATTTTCATTTTTACTGATTATGAGCATAAGCCATTTAGTATGATTATTTGCCTACATCAAAGGGATGTGATTTATCCTTGGACATTCCTTATTTATTTGGGGGTTGAAAAAGTTATGGTCTTTCATTCCTATATCCATATTAATGGATACGTATAATTCCTGCATTAATTCAATATGACTTCAAATGAATGTTTATCTTCTCACACCACCCTCTTCAGTAATGGAATTTTATAATACATCATTTGTTCCTATTCATCCCATTGATAGCATTTTTGAGGAGGAAATCATCCTTCCCTATACCTACTCCCCTTCCAATTCCTGTTTAGCAAGTGGTACATGATCTGAAAGGATTTAGATAAATATTTCAGATGGACCTGTGTTGATGGAACAGTAACCTAGAGAGCTTAAAATGTCCTATCTTCACTGCAGATCATTATTTCTCAGCTTTTTTGCCCAAAAAGATTCTGAATATCTGATTCAAAAGAATTGGGAATAAGAATAAAGTGGAAATGAAGCCTTTTCTAACAAAAAAAAAAATTAAAATCATGAAGAACTATTTCTAGGTCTCAAAATTAGGACACATTCTATTCTTTAATTGTAGATTGCTCTGAGTTTTTCTTTAGGTTAATTTATTTTCAGGTAGGATTTGAACAGAGCAAGGCTTTTCTTTCTTTTTGTCAGGACTTGCAATCTTCATATGATTGTTACACGCAAAATAGATGGACAAACAGACCTGGGAAGATTAAAGAAATTAAAAAATATTACACAAGAAAATTAATTTGAATGTAGAAAATGCAACAAAAAGGAATTTTAAAATAACTGAAATATATGACCAGCCTATTTAATTTGAAGTTGTCCTCCTTCCTTTTCTTTACTATTCTGTAGATTCAGAGTTCTCACTATCAGGTGATTTGCTTATTAATCATCCTGGGTCTTTAATGTTAAATCTACTACCACAGGAACCTTTGCTTTGTTCCTTAGTTTTATCTACCATCTAGAACAATGGCTTTGTTTATTTGTGGTGTATTTGTGGTTTAATAATAATCAGTGGTTCTTTGATGATAACTTTATTTGAATCAAATCCTTAAGGGCTTGTTTCACCTGCTGGTTCCTTAAGGTATAAAGGAAGGGATTCAGCATGGGAATCACGGAGATATTGAGTACTGCTACACCTTTGCTCAAAGCCACACCTTCCTTTGACAAAAATTTGACATACATGAAAATACAACTTCAGTATGAAATGGAAACCGCAGTCATATGGGAGAAACAAGTAGAAAGGGCCTTCTTCCTTTGTCGGACAGAGGGAAATTTCAGAATTGTTCTAAGGATGAATGTGCAGGACATAATCAATAAAGTCAAAGAAACCATGAGTGTGAATACAGCTAGGAAAAATGCCATGAGCTCTAGGAATGCTGTGTCTGTGCAAGAAATCAGCAGCAAAGGAGAAGAGTTACAAGTGAAATGATCAATAATGTTGGAGTCACAGAAATCCAGGGGGAGACCCATAATCATCACAGGGAGAAGAAAATGAGGAAACCAGCTAACCAGGAGCTGTATACAAGCCTGTTGTAGACTTTGTTGCTCATTACACTTGTGTAATGAAGAGGTTTGCAGATAGCTACATAGCAATCATAAGACAAAACAGCCAGAAGGAAAAACTCCGTTGCTCCCAGAAGGATTAAAAAAAAATACTTGCATAATGTAAGCATTATCGGAAATGGTTGTGTTTCCTGTAGCAATGCAGATCAGAAATCTAGTAATATAGACTGTTGTGAATGAAATTTCTCAGAGAGAGAAATTACTGAGGAAGAAATATATGGGAGTCTTCACAGAAATATTTGACAGTGCTAAAGTGATGATGGTCAAATTTCCACTTACATTCAACAAGTATGTGAGCAACATAAAGAAGAATATCACAAATTGTAACTCTGGGTCATTGGTAAGTCCCAGAAGATGAACTCTGTAATTAATGTCTTATTTGGCATGCTAAATTCTGAATTCTTGTAGGTCTGTAGGTAAATAAGAGTAGATGTCAATTCATTGTATAATTTCAAATACCTTCATAGTGCTTAAATTCTGCATAAAGAACCATAAAACATGCATTTATCAATAAATAGCAAATAGCTATCCCTCAAAATTGCAAGTGCTTTCAGGCCTTTGAGGTAGTGAAAAGACTCATTGGTTTTATTACTTTAAATGTATAGATTTATCATCTTAGCTTTGTTACTCCCCTTATATATATTTTGAATACCTAACTCATATAAAGTTTCTTTTTATATTAAAAGTGAGGCTTATACAGAAACCTCATATTTTTTAATGTAACATTTATTTTTGTGATGTATATGTCTTTAAAAAAATACAATTTACAAAAATGATGTGGTGGGGTGTGGGGAGTGGGTTATATGGGAACTGCTTATATTTTTTGTTTTTTTATGTTTTTTAATGTAACATTCCTTGTGATCTATTAACTTTAATTTTTAAAAAAAGCAAAAAAAACACAAAAATAAAATGGGCAACGATGATAAATATTTAACTTACTTCATTGTACTTTGCGTAAGATTAGATAAATTATTGAAATGCATAATATTTTTGTTAACTTTAGTGCCACAAACCACTAGATGGTAATTTTGTCATTGGAAAATTTATTTTTGTGTCACAATGCAATTTTCTCCCTAATGATACTTGGTTTCTACTCACAGCAAAATGAAAGAAAACATTCTATTTATGGCAACTTCATTGAAACTCTCCCCTTCTTGCCTTTATGTAAAATTAGCCTGTTAGTTCCCCTTCTGCCTAAATTTGGCAAAACACAATGCAAATCATTATTAATAAAACACACCCTTTGTGATAATGGGACTTCTCAAAATTGAGGAAGTCAGATAAATTCTATTAACAGTAAAGATATTATTTCAGAAAGTTGTGCATCATGTTTTTCCCAGCTTGCTTACAAAATAATAATCTGATGTTTTGTACTTTGTAGTTTGCAAGGATATGACAGGGAAAATACATTTATTAGAATGAAGATAATAACAATAATGATATCATCACGTAATTTAAATTATTATTATTAATTTAGCAAAATATCTCTATAGCCCTTTTCCCATGCCCAACAAACCTCTGGTTATGACCTATTAAAAAACTTATTTTATGAGAATATTGAGGTAAGGAGTGCTCATGTGTCTTGCCCAGGTTCACATAGTAGGGTAAGGATAAGTGTAGCATCTGTATCTGTATTTTACTGTGCAATTTACATTGACTGACATGGAGTCATGCTCAATTTTGCATGATGAAAGAAATATGGAACAAATGGCTGTCTATATTATGTTCAGGCCAGAGTAAGACTGCCCTCGAGATTCAGGGGTTTGTCTTAGATGTATGAGTTTAGCTTCTGTATTTATTCACAATTATTATGAATTAGTCAATCCTCAATGATATATGGAAACCAATAGTGGAGTCTGTCAACAAAATGAAAAGTCCTAGTAACACAAATCTAAGAATCTTTTTGAGGCAGATACATAATATCCTGAAAGTTGTTTACCTGGGAGGATCAGAATGGTCTAGTGCTACCAGTTCGAGGAAGAAAGAAACAGGCATGGTGATCCGTCAGTGAACCCTGAGGATAGTCTGTTTAATTAACAGAGTTAAAATGTAAGGTGTCAGGCAGTGTGCAGATGACAATGGAATAGGCTCTGCATCCTGTGTCTGGAATAATTGTACTCTCACACCAGATGAAGTCTGGTTAAAAAAACTACCTGATGACCACCCGAGAGGCAGGTATAAACAATTTCTGATCTCAGATCTCACAAAGTTTGAAAGATATAGGCAGAGAAAATAATGCAAGAATTGATTAAATGCTCCCAGGTTTCATTGCAAAGAAAGACAAAGATAAATAAAGGATAGAGTTCTATGATCCTACAGATAAATTATCACTGTATGTAAACTGACTCGACCCCACTATGCCACTGGGTCTTCATCTGTAAAGGCAGTCAGGACTAAGAATGATGCACGGAGGCATTGCTGTGCCTCAGCAGGTCAGTAGAAGCTAGCAGAGAAGCACGACGTGCAGATTGGTTACCCCAAACCAACGTCATAGGAATCACAGCTCTCTTCTGCCACCTAGAGGCTACCATGGAAAGAAGGGTAAGGTGGGAAGACTAAGAGTAGAGGAAAAGATTTTTAGGAGGGTTTCAGTTGATTGACTATTTACCCAAAGAAGAATGAATTAACACAAACTAGACTTCTGTGAAATATGCATTTATTTTAGTGGGAAAGTTACATTTTACTCAGGAAGCAACAGAATTGGAGAATCCAGAGCAAGATAAAATTGGATTTGGAAGACAAAGAAACACCGTTTTTTGTAGAACCAATTTGTAGTATGCCAGTGGTGATCATCTTCCCAATATTGTTACACATAATTTACAAATAAAGAGTCTGACACTAAGAAATATTCAAAACTAATGATCGTTTTTAAAAATATGTATTTCAAGTTGCCGCTTTCTAGGAAACAGCTTCTACATAGAAAATTAATACAAAGTGGCAGTTCTGTCACAAGAAAGCTAAGTCCCAATAAGGGTGAACGAAAAGCTAACAGACTGCAGGTTGAGAATTTGGAGTAAACACTTAACTTGTCCCAAGGGAATTAATGTATAAATTTTCCAGGATTGGATAATTTCAGATACTGTATTCCATTATTCTTAGAAGTTCATACGTAACACTCAAAAGAGAGAGAGAGTGAAGGAAAATTCAGAATATTGAAGGATTTCCTTTGTTTTATTTTGTGGTTTAATGTAGTTCACGTTTGATTTTTTCTGTAGTGTGGGTTGGGGGAAACATACACCAAATGTGAGATAAGGACTATAGTTGTTAGTAATAGTTTGATGATTCTTGCATGGTTTGTAACAAATGTTTCGCACCAGTGCAAAGAGTTGGTGGAGGGATGAAGTATGAGACCCCTGTGTGATGTTATGTATGTTTATTTTATGAGTTTGCAATCTTTACTGTACACTTATTGTTTTTGTGTGTTCATGTATGAATGTTATACTTCAATAAAAATAAAAAAAACAACAACAGCGCAAGCAAAAAACAAAAAAGAAACATCCATTTCTCAATCCAAAACATGGAGCCATAAGATGGGAAAATCCAATCAGCATTCTTCTGAAAATATTTTTTCTAGAATTGAAATGACATGTATTTCATGATTTTTCTAATATTGCTGAGAAATGTGAGATTTCTAAAAATCTTCTCTGAAAGAAACAGACACATTTGTTTCTGATTATTGTAGTGGAGGGGATTTATTTTGAAAGGAACATAGAAATCCCTCTGGGGATATAAAAACGATTGAATATCCAATGTAATTACTTTCATCAAAATTTTTAATTGAATTCCCTTGGGAGCCATTAGAATAAAGTTGAAGGAATACAGAATTCTACCTATGATGCTAGGCTTTGAATAAAGCAAAAGGAAGGACTGATGAAATAATGATCTCCTGTTTGTAAATTTTCCTTCTCATTATGATTTAAAATTGAGAGATATTTCCTTTAGCTCTCTATTCTCTTTCAAGGAGAAAATGTGAAGTAAGTATTCAGAATTTAATTGAGGCCTTGGGGAAAAAAAAGACAAAAACTCCAGCTTAAGTGATTCTCTAGTGCCACAGGATAAATAAGTAGTTTCCTGAGTAATGTTGAGTTTCTCCTTTGGAAAGGACATGGATTTTTAGTGGCATGATATACGAAAGTATTACTTCTTTTTAAAGTAAATAGTCAGCATCCTTAGGTTTAGAGAAATTATGTATAATGTGTGATCCAGTATTAGATACTTTTAGGGTGAAATCCAAGTCAGGCCAATGGCATACTTGATTCTAAGTTATGATATAAAGTATATTTAGATACTTTATAAAGCATATAAATTTATATTTATATAAAATATAAATTTCTATATTTAATATGTAATAGAAGTATTAATTTATATAATATATATTCAATATATTATAGATGGCCAGGAATGCCTGGCTCTGTGTTCCATGCTCTACCATGCTAATAAAAATGGATAGTTATACTTCTCACAATAGAAAGCTCTTGTGGGAGTGGAGGGATTGATTATGGTAAACAGTTCTCTCAGATTAGTCAAACTGTGGTGAGGACTAGATAAAATCTAGTAGCTTGAATCTACTGGAGAGATTATTTCACTCTTATATACATCAAGGGAACCTTAGATCTTTGCATAGCAAATGTGCCAACAACTGTTCAAATTGGTTTAAATTGATTTTCTTTCTCTTCCTTTCCTTCTTTCTTTTTATTGAGTTCCACAAAAGGAGAGGTGTGTAATTCACTCTAGAAAACATCCACTCAGAAAGATTATGTCAGTCCCATATATCATGGTCATTGCCTCATGCATGATCCGTAAACAAACAAACAAAAAGGTTAAATTAGACTTCATCAAAATTAAAAAACTTATACTCTGCAAATGATATATTTAAGTGAATGAAAAGCAAGCAGCAGAATGAGAAAAATATTTGAAATCACGTGTATCACAGTGGACTCACACTCGATATATTTAAACAACTTCAAAACAGAAAAATAGGGAAAGACATGACTGAATATCCAACCTCAGTAAATACTTAAAGTAACCTCACCAAATGCAATTCATAGATAACCAGTAAGCCCCTTAAAATATGCTAAGTAACTTAGCCATTGAAAAATGCAAATTATTGCCACCTACTAGAATGACTGAACAAACCTCTGACAATACCAAGTACTCACAATGACACCGAGTATCATGAACTCTCTTTCATTGCTGGCAGAAAATGGAATGATACAGCCACTCTGGACAACAGTGTGGAAGTTTCTTGCAAAGTTAAACATACAATTGCCATAAGGCTGTACCATCCCATTTCTAAGAATGAGAAATGAAAACTTAGATTGACTCAAAAATCTGTACTTGATGTATACAGCAATAATATTCATATTAGTTAGGAAGTGGGTGTAGCTCATTTGGATGAGTGCCTGGTTCAATCAGCAGTGACCCCTAAAAATAAATCCTATTAATTAAAAACAAACCAAATTTCTTTCAATGGATGAATGTTGAAATTTGATATATCCATATAATGTATTGCCTTAAGTAATGAAAAGAAACAAGCTACTGCTCACTGTAAAACTTGGATGACTCTCAAAGGCATTATGCGAAGTGAAAGAAACCAATTCGAAAGATTATAGAAACTATGATTGTTTTGTATGACATACTCAAAAAGGCAAAACTTAAGGGACAGCAATAGATCAGTGGTTGCCATGGGTTCTGAATGAATGGTGTATCTGACTACAAGAGTTTAGCATGAAGAAAACCTTTGGGGTGACGGAATTGGTTGTATCTTATTTGAATTGGCAGCAATAAGAATTGACAACTAGGTTAAACTACCCAGAACTGTGCCAAAAAAGTGAATGTAAAATAAAAAATAAAAATGAAAAGAATACCATCTGGTTCAATAACAACTGAAATAACCAACTTTTTTTTTTTAATGGGAAAGTAGCAGTTCATCCTGTAAATTAAGATTCCTGTAGATGTAAAATGATAGTTTGGGTAAAAACAGCACATTAAGTAAAGAGATAAAAATTAGGGCAGAGTATTCATAGAAGAACATGGTTGAAATCCTGTTCAGAATTTTCCATTTGAATATTAATGAATGGTAAGGAAAGGGAAATAATCAATGGAGTTGATAACAAGAGCTTGAGAAGCTTGTGTTTTTAGTGGATCAAAGAAGTGGTTATTAAGGTTGTTGAAATTCATCGCATTAGAGAGAAAACAGACTATTTTATGGTTTAGAGATGAGAAAAACACAACAATCATGTATGTACTAAATGACTTTGTTTCTAAAGATTGTTTTTTAATATCTTTGCAGTATTTTATGATGGCTTTATTGAAGACAAAGTACACATTTCTTACAATTCAAATATCTAAAGAGTGTAATCGATGCTTTTTAGTATATTAACAAATCTGCAGAAACATCAACACTGTCAGTTACTGAAGATTTTCATCACCCCCAAAAAGCTCTATTCATTTGCATTTACTCCCCATCTTCACCCTCTCCTCTAGTACTAGATAATCACTAATCTATATTCTGTCCATATAGATTTGTTTATTTTGGTCATTTTGTGTAAATAAAATAATGTATTATGTGGTCTTTTGTGGCTGACATCTCTTTAAGCTAGTATGTTTTCAAGGTTCATCCATTTTGTAACATGTATCAGGACTGCAATCATTTTAAATGTCAAATCATATTGATGTGGGCTATGGGTGGGAGGCTGTTCATCCCTTCATAGATAACCTAAGCGGTCTGTGTCTTGACTTGTGAGTGTGGGACAGTAAGAGTCTGCAGTCCTGCCCTTGGTGACCATGGCAACGACTCCAGTCCCAGTGAAACAGTTTAGCAGTGCAAACTCTATAAACTTTAAATATTCAGGGAAAATGCAAACCAAATGTGCTAAAAGATTATCTAGAATGCATGAAACATCTTTTTTTGTGGCATGTATCAGAATGTCATTCATTTTAACAGCTGAATAATATTTCATAATGTAGATAGCCATATTGTTGTTATCCTTTCATCTGTTGATAGACACTTTGTTGCTTCCATCTTTGGGCTATTATGAATAATGTTGTCCTGAATATTGATTTACAAATATCTGTTTGAGTCCATGCTTTCAATTATTTGGGGCATACACCTATGAGTGGGTTTACCAGATCATATTGCAGTTATATGTTTAACTTTTTGAGGAATTACTAAGCAATTTTCCATAGTGGCTGCATCATTTTTCATTTCCACCAACATTGTGCAAGGGTTCCAATTTCTCCACATTCTTGCCAACATATACATTTATTTTCTTTTTGGAAATAATAACAATCTAAGTGGGTATAAAGTGGTATTTTATTGCAGTGTTGATTTGCAATTATCTAATGATTAATGATGTTGGACATCTTTTCTTGTGCTTATCACCATTTGTAAATCTTCCTTGAAGAAATATCTATTAAGTCATTCAGCTGCTTTTTAATTGTGTTGCCTTTTTGCTATTGGATTGTAGTGTCCTTTATATATACTAGAAAATTCATCCATTGTCAGATATATGACTTGCACTTATTTTCTTCCACTCTGTAGTTTGTCTTTTCATCAAATTTAGGAAATGGTTGGCCACTATTTCTTCAAACATTCTTTCTTCCCTTTTAGTTTCTCTTTTCCTTCTGGGGCATCAATAATGTGCATGTTTGTATGCTTTTGTTGTAGCCCAACGATATGATCACACTCAAACTCAGTATTGGAAGCCAATTAGCTTTATTAGCCATGCGGCGACTGCCTCTACCTGCACAGAGAAAAGAGCAGCCTCGAGTCTCAGGGAAAGGGTGGTTTTATAGCTTTTTAGGAAGGGGGGCATCTACTAATAAGCGAGCAAGCAATCAGGCACAGAAGTGGAACTGTGGTTAGCTGAAGATAGCGTATCTATTTTTTTTTCTTTTTGAAAAGCCCCTTCTTGTGAGCAGTCCCATGTTATTTTATTGGCACTTTCCTTGGAGGCCGCCCTAAGTTATTTATTGGCACTCTCCTTGGAGGTCGCCCTAAGTTATTTATTGGCACTCTCCTTGGAGGTCGCCCTAAGTTATTTATTGGCACTCTCCTTGGAGGCCACAAGTTATTTATCTGAAGGCACTTGCAATTCCTATTTTCTAATGTAGTTCTATTCCTATTTTCCCGATGTGGCCTTACCCTTACACTTTATGGTGTCCTACAACCCATAAGGTGTGTTTGTATTCTTTTAAATTCTTTTTCTTTCTGCTCATGAGACTGAATAAATACAATTGTCCTATTTTCAAGATCATTGATTCTTTTTTCTGACAGTTTAAATCTTTTATTGAACTGTTCTAGTGATTTTTCTATTTCAGTTATTATACTTTCAACCTCCAGAATTTCTGTTTGGTTCCTTTAAAAATTTGACCTTCATATTGAATTTTTATTTTGGTTCCTGTATATTTTTTTCTAATTTCCTTCAGTAATTCCTTTGTATGGGCTTCCTCAGAGATGGCTTTTGTTGATTTATGTTGTTCCTTTGAAAGGGCTTTCCTTTCCAGTTTCTTTTCATGCCTTATGATTTTTTGTTGTTGTTGAATTTTTGACATTTGGATATTATAATGTGTTAATTCTGGCAATCAGATTCCTTCCCTTCTCCAGCATGTGCTCATGGTTTAAAACTCTTTAAGGCTACAGTACTGTATTTGGTTGATAAGGCTAACAAAAATTTGTGCAGTCTGTATTCATTGTCATATGTGATTACTGAAGTCTCTGCTCCTTTACCTTGTATTCAATTTGTATTTTAACAATTTCCTTGAATGCCAGGAACTCAGAAACTACATTAACAACCATCAATCAACGAAATAAACAAATCTCTTCCAGTTTCTGCAATTCACTCTGTATTCATTCTATATGCAGGCTCTCCTGCAACCCTGAGTCCAACTCATTAAGCCTCTCAATTAGTCCAAGGCAGATGCTCAGATTCCTTTCAGGTCTTCCTGAGCATGCTTCTTGCCCTGGGCATGCATAGTGATTTTTCAACCTTCCCCCACACAAACACTGCTAAATGTCCTAATGCCATAAGAACTACCTCCCCAGTTTTTCTTCTTAGGCTGCATGTGCTCTATTTTAAATGTGTAAACTATGATCTTTCACCTCAGCTGGCTTCATTTTCCTTGTTCTATGACAATTCTCCACACCGTTTCTCTGCTCCAAATGATTTTCTTCTTTAGTGAAAAAGACTCTTGCTCAGAAACAGCCTTTCAGGCAACTACCACACCATAGAAACGACAACACCACAGTAAATTTACTTTTTAATTGTGCTTTGCTGCCTCAATAACCAGATACCAGGGACCTCCACTGAGATAATGGACTGCCAATGTACAAGCCATGGGGCCTACTGGGAAAGGGTGGGACCAGAACAAGTAAAAGCCCGTGCAAGTTTCCTACTGTTTTTGGTCGTTTTTTTTCTTGATTCAATGTTCTCTTGGTTGCTGTATACTATTGACTGTTTACCAGAATTCTCAGATAATTGATCCTAACACTTTCTGAATACTTTTCAAAGTTTCTGTGAGGAAGCATGCATTTGAAAATTCTTATTCTTCCATCTTGATGAGTCACCTCAGTGTTTAAAGTTTTGAGGGATTTTCAGATTTTACCAAAGTGGCTGCACAAATTTACATTTCTACCAACAATGTATGAGGTTTCAGATTTCTTCATATCCTCACAAATAGTTATTATCTATATTTTTAATTACTAACATCATACAGATTGGTTTTTTTTTTTTTTTCATCTCCCAAATGGTTAATGACATTGTGGATCTTCTAAAGTTTATGTAGTTATTTTTTTACATTATCTTTTCTTACTTTTGTTTTTGAAATTCCTTGATTATTTCTGCACTACTCCAATTCTATTTTAATTTTCAGGGCTATAGCCTTTTCTCTTTCTTTAATTTTTATCACTAGCTTATAAATTACAATTCTTCTATATTATTTCCACTATATTGCTACTTTGTACTGCTTTAGGTAATATAAGATTGCTTAACCAGTTAATATTTCTCATTCCCTGTTGCTAATAATAGCAACAAAATTATTTTTATCACTTCTTGTGTATCACCATACTTCAAAATTGCAATTTCAAGAAGACACCAGGGGAATATACTGAATAAATTGTAAATATATATAAAAGGATAACAGATCTGGTGGTGATGAATGGCCAATGCAAGAAATAAAAAAAAATACTGAAAGCACATAACAGAAGCTTTGAACAGGCAGAGAAGAGAATCAGTGGTGTAGAAGACACTATGTCTGAAATCAGATGGATAGTAGAACAGATAGATAAAATGATAGTAAAAAATCCGACCAGGACACAGGGATTTCAATGAAAATATTAAAAGCACAATCTTACATATTATAGGCTTCTCAGAGGGAGAAGAGATGATAAAGGGGGCAGAAGTAATGTTTAGAGTATAAATCCTAACAGGCCTACCCCTAGACATATACTTATCAAATCAATGATGAGGACAAAAGAAACTATTGAAAGCAGCATGAGAAAAGAGATTAATCACAAACAAAGAAAGCTCGATAGGATTAAGTACTTATTTCTCATCTGAAACCATGGAGGCAAGAAGGCTATGGTATGATATATATAAGGTGTTAAAAACACTGTCAGCCAAGAATTCTGTATTTAGCAAAGTTAGGATTAATGAAATGAGGGATAGTTGAAAATATTCACAGATGAACAGAAATTAAGAGGGTTCATCAAATGGAAACCTGCCCCTCAAGAAATATTAACAGAAGTTCTGCAGATTGAAATAAAAAAAACAGTAAAGAGACGGTTATAGAAGACTGTAGGAAGGAAAATTATTGGCAAGAATAAAAATACAAAAAAAGAAATAAAAACAACATATGACATATATAAACCTAAAGATATATGGTTAATGTAAGTAATGCCTTGACAGTTATAACATTGAATGTTAATGGATTAAACTCTCCAATCAAGAAATATGGATTGGCAGAATGGATAAGGATATATGACCGATCAATATGTTGTCTACAAGAAACTCATCTTAGACCCAAGTACACAAGGAATTTGCAAGTGAATGGTTGTAAAACAAATTTACATGCAAACAATAATTCAAAAAAAGTGCAGGAGTAGATACTATTGTATTAGTCAGGGTTCTCTAGGGAAAGAGATTCAACAAGTCATATCTGTCAATAGTATGTGATTTTATAAGAGTCTCTCACATGACCATGGGGCTCCACAAGTCCAGGTTCCTTAGGTAGGCTGCAACCAGGGACTCCAATGAAAGTCAAATGAAGGTTCTTAATGAGTTCTGGGAGATGCTGGCTGTACAAGACAATTTGGGAAATTCTCACTCAATAGTGGAATCACTTCCCCTTTTAAGACATTGAACTACTGGATAAAGTGTCACTCATTGCTGATGGCAATATCCCTGATTGATGTAATTGTAATCAGCTACCTATGATTTACCACTGCAGTGAAGTCAATGGTGAATAAAGTCCATAAATACCCTTTTATTACAGTTAGCCCAGGGCTTGCTTGACCAAACAACTGGGCACAATTACCTGTCTGAGTTGACAAAATAGCCTAATCATCACAACTAGTATCAGAAAAAATACCTTTAAATGCAAAACTAATGAAAGAGACAAAGAAGTTTACTATATATTAAGTAAAAGGGTGATCTATGAAGAAGGAAGAATAATCATAAATATATATGCATCTAACCAGGATGCCTCAAAATACACGAAGCAAACATTGGATACACTAAGTGGAGAAATAGATGCCTCTACAGTTACAGTGGGACACTTTAATACACCATTTTCACCATTAGGTAGAAAATCCTAACAGAGGATCAATAAGGATACAGGAATCTTGAATAATATTAGGGGATCTAGACCTAATAGACAAGTACAGAATATTACACCAAAATACAGCAAAATATACATTCTTCTTGATGCACATGGATCATTCCCAAGGATAGACCACATGCTAGGCCACAGAACAATTCTCAACAAATTCAGAAAGATTGCAATTATACTAAGTAATTTCTCTGACCACAATGGAATGAAGCTCAAAACCATAAGAGGGAGAGACACAAAGATATGGAAGTTAAACAATACATTCTTTACAATCAGTGGGCCAAGTAAGAAATTGCAAATGAAATCAGTAATCTTGAAAAAAATGAAAATGAGAACACAACATATTAAAACCTGTGGGATGCAGCAAAAGCAGTGCTGAGAGGGAAATTTATAGCCATAAATGCCTATATTAAAAAAGAAGAAAGACCTAAAATCAAAGATTTAACTCAAGACCTGGAGGAATTAGAGAAAGAACAACAAATAGAAAGAAAGAAATAACAAAGATTAGAGCAGAGCTAAACGAAATTTAAAAGTAAGAAAACACTAGAGGAATTGAACAAAATCAAATGCTGCTACTTTGAGAAGATTAATAAAATCGATAAACCCTTAGCTAAAATAACAAAGAAAAAAAGAGAAGATACATATATACACAATAAGAAATGAGGAAAGGGATATCACCAATGATCCCACAGAAATAGAGTATCATAAGATGATACTTTGAAAAATTGTATGCCAACAAGGTGGATAATTTAGAGGAAACGGACAAATTCCTGAAACCACATTGGCAGCCTACATTGATGAAAAAAAGATTTGATTAACTCAATAGACCAGTCACATGTAACAACAAAGAAATATTCATCAAAAAACGTCCCATCTAAGAAGTTCCCAGGACCAGATGGCTCCATAGGTGAATTCTACCAAACATTCTGGAAAGAACTAACAGCAATCTTGCTTAAAGTCTTCCAAAAAATAGACGTGGAGGGAACATTGCCTAACTTATTCTATTATACCAACATCACCCCAATACCAAAGCCACACAAAGACACCACAAGAAAGGAAAACTACAGAGCAATCTCTCTAATGAACCTGGATGCTAAAATCCTCAACAAAATACTTGCTAATCATATTCAACAACACATCAAAATAATTATATTTATGGCCTAGTGGATTCCATTCCTGGTATATAAGGAAGGTTCAGCATAAGAAAAATTAAACAATGCAAATCACCATATTAACAGATGAAAAGAAAGAAAATCACATGATCATCTCTATTCATGCAGAAAAAGAGTTTGACAAAATACAGCACACTTTCTTGGTAAAAACACTTCAAAAGATAGAAATAGAAGGTAACCTCCTCAAAATGATAAAAGGTATATAAGAAAACCACACAGTTAACATCATATTCAATTGTGAAATGCTGGGATTTTCCCTCTAAGATCTGGAACAAGACAAGAATGCCCACTATCACATCTCTTATTTAACATTGTGGTAGAAATACTTGCTTGAGCACTTAGGCAAGGAAAAGATATAAAAGGCATCCAACTTGCAAAGGAAGAAGTAAAAAATTCACTATTTGCAGATGACATGATCCTATACATAGAAAGCTCTGAGAAGTCTACAACAACGATTCTAGAGCTGATAAACAAGTTCATAAAGTGGTAGGATATACTATCAACAGGTGAAAATCAGTAGCATTTCTGTAAACCAATAATGAGGAATCTGAGGAGGAAATCAAGAAAAAAAAATATCTGTGGGAAAATAGCTTGAATTTGAATGTGGGAACCTGGGTTGAAGTTGAATATTTCCATAACACAGATAAGAAGGGTGGGCTTAGGAACACCAGTCTTGACTAGAGGGAACACTGTCTGGTCAGCATGAAAATTATTTGCATGAGGAGGCATTTGAACTTTATATGACCTGTTCCCTAGTATTGCAGGTGCTGTAGCTTTAATAACAAGCAGACTTGAAAGTAAACATAGATAACTACTGCTTTGTAATTTCTAATAAATACAATGTGGAAACTAGGGTCGAGGCTTTCAGGTCAACAAACTGTTGAGACCCCTGGTCCCATCTTTATTTTCTCTTTTGTGTCTTTCTTTCTGTCCTTTTATTTCTTAAGTTATGCATTACCTTCCCTTCATGCAAACCTATTGCTGAGCTGGTCTCAGCAAATATCCATTTACAATAGCAACTGAAAGACTTGATTACCTAGGAATAAACTTAACTAAAGATGTAAAGGATTAGTATGCATGAAACTACACAACATTGTTAAAAGATGTCAAAATAAAACTTAAGTAAATAGAAGAATATTCCATATTCATGGATTTGATCACTAAATATCATTAAGATATCTGTCCATCCTACCCAAATTAATTTACAGATTTAACACAATCTCAATAAAAATTGCAGCAGCAACTTTTAGAAATTGGAAAAGCTAATTATTAAATTTATTTGGACAGGCAAGGGGCCCTGAATAGCCAAAGACATTGAAAAAGAGAAATGAAATTGGAGGAATCACACTACCACACTTTTAAAATAAACTACAGAGCTATAGCCATCAAAGTGCATTTTGGGAAGTGGCTGTAACTCAATCAGTTGAGCTCCTTTCTACCATAGGGGAGGCGCTGTGATGTGAACCCACACACTGTGGAGTGCTGCCCAGCCTGCAAGTGCCATGGAGTGATGCCTGGCCTGCAAGCACTGTGGAGAAGTGACTAAACAAGGTGACACAACAAAAATGGAGACAAGCAAAAATGCAGAAGAGCATGCAGTGAATGGACACAGAGAGCAGACAGCAAACATACTGTAAGGGAGGGTGGAAAATAAATAAAAAATAAATGCATGTTATTCACATAAGGATAAACATACTGACCAATAGAACAGCATTGAGAGTTCTGAAAAAGTTCCTTATAAATGCAATTGACTGATATTCAAAAAGACTAATGTAGCACTTTGATATGGTTATGAATTCCAAAAATAGATATTGGATTATGTTTGTAATCTGATCTGTACCTCGGCTTGACTGAGATATGATTAGGGCTTTGATTGGGCCGCATCATTAGGACATTGAGTCCCCTTCCCTTGGTTGGTGGGGACTCACGGATAAAAGGCATGGCAAAGGACAGAGTTGATTGTTCTTAATGTTGGAGTTTGATACTGAAATCTTAAGCTGGAGCCCTGGGGAAAGAGACAGAGCCATTCACCTGAGAATCTACGGCTGATTGTAGAGGCAAAGCCTAGAGAGCCTCATAGACTACAGCTGACCTTGTGGAGAAAACAGAGGAGCTGAGCCCAGAGGAAACCAGGAAGCTTGAACCCTTGCAGACTTCAGAGCCATCTTGCTCCAACATGTGCAAATAGACTTTGGTGAGGGAAGTAACTCATGCTTTATGACCTGGTATCTGTAAGCTCCTACCTCAAATAAATACCCTTTATAAAAACCAACCAATTTCTGGTATTTTACATCAGCACCCCTTTGGCTGACTAATACAACCACCAAACACAGTCCACAGGGAGAGAATGGCCTCTTCAACAAATGGTGGTTAAAGAACTGATTAAATGTACCCAAAAGAATAAGAAAGGTTCATCATCTCACACCCTATACAAAAGTTAACTCAAGATGCATCGAAAATCTAAATATAAGAGCCAAGACCATAAAGCTCCATGAAGATAATAGAAGGAAGCTTCTATGTGTTCCTGTAGTAGGAAATAGTTTCATAACCTTTACATCCAAAGTGCAAGTCAAAAAAAGAAAAAAATAGATAAATGGGACCTCCTCAAAATTAAAAAAACAAAAAAAAAAAAGCACACATCTAAGGAGTTTGTTAAGAAACTTAAAAGGCAACCTACTCAATGAAGGAGAAAATTTTAGTAACCATCTCTCCAATAAGGGCCTAATATAAAGAAATCCTAAATCTCAAAAATTAAAGACAAACAACCCACTTAAAAAATGGGCAAGAGATTTGAACAAACACTTTTCCAAAGAAGAAATGCAAATGGTTAAAAAGCACATGAAAATGTGCTCAACATCACTAGCTATTAGGGAAATAGAAATCAAAATTACACTGCAGTATCTTGCACCTATTAGACTGGCAGCTCTAAAAAACAGGACTACAAGTGTTGGAGAAGATGTGGTGAAAAGGGAATAGTTATCCATTGCTGGTGGTAATGTAATGTTGCAGCCACTGTGGAGGACAGTTTGATAGTTCATCAGGAAACTTAGTAGAGAACTGCCATATGATCCAACAATACCACTGCTGTGTGTATACCCAGATGAATTGAAAGCAGAGACATTAACAGATATATGCCCATCAATGTTCATAGCAGCATTATTCTCTATTGCTAAACAGCATTAACACATGGGATAACATGGATAAATCTTGAAGACCTTATGTTGCATGTAGTAAGCCAGTCACTGAAGGACAATTATTTCAAGACCTCACTGATATGACTTAAGCAAATTGAGCAGATTCATAGAGCTTGAGTCTGGCAGATAGGTTAATAGGAGACAGAAAGGGATTTGAGGGTGGTGAACTGATGCCGATAAGGGCAAAATCTATAATCAGTTGGAAGGTTGTGGTTGGGCAGTGTATGTGTGTGAGAGAGGTGCAGTGATGTGATTGGGTTTAGCAGTGTTGGTCTGTGAGAGGGAGAAGGGTAAAGCAGTTGGGATGGACTAACCATGGAACTGTATGGAGGATTGGAAAAAGGAGCAGGTGAACTCTTGGGATTTTCAGGTCTGTGGTTAAAACTACAATGGTGGGAATGTTCTTTTAGCAAGTATGGCAGTAAAGGCTACTGGAGTAGGACATCAGATTTGGGGAGATATGAAGCACAGGACACATGTGGGACATGCTTCTATAGAATATGAAAATGTTCATTTTGTCATAGTGTGTTATCTCAGTGGGCGGAGGGCCACACGATAATCAAGAAAATATTAAACTCCCACCCTAAGGAGTTCTGCTATGTTGTCAATTAGACAAAAATCTCTTAAGAACACAAACAGTGCCTAACAAAAGAAAACACACCAATATGAAGGCCTCAATATTATTGCAAGTAACTATGAATCTGATTTTTTTAAAAATTGAAACTTAGTAGTTACCATGGGTTCTCAGGAGAGAGAGAGGGAAGAACAGAATAGATGAACATAGGGTTTTCTTAGGGCATTAGAATTTTCTGCATGATCTTGCAATTATGGATTCAGGACATTTTAAATTTCTTTGAAATTTACAAAAGTGTATGGCACAAAATGTAAAACATAATGTAAACCACAATGTAAACCATTGGCCATGGTTATTAGCAATGCTTTAATATCTGTACATCTATTGTAAGTAATGTACCATCCACTTACAAAATGTTATTAACAGTGGAGAGTGGAAAAGGGGGAGGTGTATATCAAATCCCCTATAGTTGCTCTGTGAATTTATGTAACCTAAAGCTTCTTTGAAGATAAAATGAAAACAATAAGACCCTAGGGGAACATATGGAAGAAACTCACTGTACATACATAATAGATGAAAGATACAATGTATAAAAAATTATATTTAATTTCAATCTTTCAATTTTTAATTTTTATATTTTATTTGTTATTTTAAAAATCATTAATATGTATTTTCTTATTAATTTATTGATTTTTTTACTTCATTTCTGGAGATGTTTTGGATCACAGAATGGTCACAATGTGGCAGGGGAAGATCACAAGTGTGGGCTGTCATGATGTGGGGATATATGGGGAGGTGTGCCCCTGGGGCAAGCCTCTAAGGCATATGAATATATTCATGGGGAATTGTCTTGCTGATGGAGACCCACACAATAACTGAAAGAATATTGAATTCTGATCCTGAGGAGTACTGCTATTTCCTCTAATAGAACAGCAAGAATCTTCTGAGTACAAGAGCAGTGAAAGAAGACAGACCATTGTACTAGGCCCTTGTTATTGATGATAGTTCTTATGAGCTTTTCCTTGTGAAATTGCAACTTAGCCAAATATTATTTATTTCCTAAAAGTTCCCTCCTGAAAGCCTCCTTGTTGTTCAAATGTGGCCTATCTCTAAGTTGATCTCAGCATATAAATGCATAACCTTCCTACTGGCATGGGACATGACCCTCATGGATGAGCCTCCCTGGAACTGAAGTATTTTACCAAGAACCAACTAGTAATGCAACTGGAAAAAGACTTTGTCCAAAAGGGGGAAATACTAAATATAAATGAGTTTTTATGGCTAAAAGATTTCAAAGTTTGTTGGAGAGTCATTACAGAAGTTATGTTATGCAAATCTCAGCAGGATCTCATTAACTGCCACAGTAAACAGTGCCTCAATAGTGGAGCTCCTGAAGGATCTAGAGATATTTAGGCACTATAAGCAGGGCAGACAATCTCAAGATTTCTGCACTGTATCAGTTGGCCTCATTTTGGAGTTTATGCTCACCAGTGTAACAGAGTTAGACTCATTTATACTTTTCCTACATGTGGCTGTTCTTCCCTTTTTTACTTGAACCCATAATTCACAATATACTTATTAAGTATATGTCCCAGAGACTTAAATCTTTGGTCTGTCCATGTGCTGTTTGAGCACTGAACCACAGCAGAGTTGCTACACCTACTCTCCAGTTCATTGGACTTACCCAGGGCAACCAACAAGGAGATAATGATGGACAAGTACCATCTCAAGGAACAGAGAGTATCTGCAATTTCAAGCAAGAAAGTTCCATCCATCTGCTCCAATGGGATTGAAACTTCCTCTCAATTAGAAACAGTGGAAATCACCATCCCAAAATCCTCAAATTGGAGAATCAACAATGGACTAAAGTAGACTTATCATTATTCTATTATAGGCTTACTCTTATTCTAGCAATGGAAGAATTTTTATCATTGATAAAAGCAGTGGCTACCAGAAGTTCTGAGGTGAGGGAGAGGGAAGAATAGGGATAATAAGGGGACATTTTTGGGACATTTGAATTGTCCTGCATGACATTGCCATGATGGATACAGGCTACTATATATTTTGTCATAACTTATAAAATTGTGCAGGGCATAGTGTAAACTACAGTCCATGGTTAGAAACAATGCTTCAATATGTGTCCATAAATTGTAACAAATGTGCCACACTAATGAAAGATGTTAATGTGGGAAAGTGTGGGAAGGGGAGAGGGTGGGAAATATGAAAATCCCCTATATTTTTTGTAACATTTATGTAGTCTACAGTTTCTTTAAAAATAGAATAAATTTTAAAAAATAATGTTATTCATAGCTATGGAAATTAAGGGAATTAGGAATAGTGATATGTCTCTAGAGCAGGGGTTCTTAACCTTCTTGTTTCCATGCATGTCTTTGCCAGTCAGGTGAAAACTATGAACCCCTTAGTAAGTCCACACTATACTGTGTATTATTTAATAAATATATCATACCCTTACCAAAACAAACCCACAAGAATAATGTTCTTTTGTATTTCAATTTAAGTTCATAGACTTCTTGTTAAGAACCCCTGCTCTAGAGAAGAAAGGATGAATTAAGTTGGGGGTAATAGGAATGGATCAAATGTACATCAAACACAGAATAAAAAGTAAATAAAATTAAAAATCAATAATTAAAACAGGGTGATTTAATATAAATAAGACCTAATGTTTTTTTCTTATTAAATATTCATTTATTTTCATTGGTAAAATGTTTAATCAAATCAATTATCCATTTGAAATTTCTTTACAGCCTTATAAATGAGTTTTAAGAATTCTTTTTATATTCTTGAAATTAATTCTTTATCAAATATATAAATTGTAAATGTTTTGTCCTGCTTTCCATTTTTTTTATTGACTTTGTAATAATATTACATTAAAAATATATATGTGAGGTCCCATTCAACCACACACCCCCACCCGCCCTCCCCCCCCAACAACACTCGTTCCCATCATCATGACACATACATTGGATTTGGTAAGTACATCTTTGGGCACCTCTGCACCTCATAGACAATGGTCCACATCATGGCCCATACTCTCCTCCATTCCATCCAGTGGGCCCTGTGAGGATTTACAATGTCTGGTGATTACCTCTGAAGCACCATCCAGGGCAGCTCCATGTCCCAAAGATGCCTCCACCTCTCATCTCTTCCTGCCTTTCCCCATAACCATCAGCCATCATGTCCACTCTTCTCAATCCAATGCCACCTTTTCTATGTGTACATTGGATTGGTTGTGTCCATTGCACCTCTATGTCAAGAGGAGGCTCAGATTCCACATGGATGCTGGATGCAATCCTCCCATTTTCAGTTGTAATCACACTAGGCTCCATGGTGTGGTGGTTGTCCTTCTTCAACTCCATCTTAGCTGAGTGTGGTAAGTCCAATAAATCAGATTGTAGGTGCTGGAGTCTGTTGAGGCTCAGGACATGGCTATCACATTGTCAGTCCAGAGATTCAAATCCCCTAAATATATCTTAAACCCCAACATTAACTGCACCTCCAGCACATTAGCATGAAAGTCTTATGAAGGAAGATCCCATCTGAGTCCAGATTCATCACACATAAACACCATTTCCAAAGAGGGGCCATCTGCCCTGGTAGTTAACCCCATCGGCTATGACCATAACTCCCATGGGTCTCTTTATCCCTCAAAGGAACCAATATCTGGGGGTTGTATCTGCTTTATCTGTTTCTCTGACTCTGCTCAGTTGTGCATGAGGGCAATCCTTCTGCCAGCCTCCAGACTCTTTTTTAGAAACTCGTAGCCATATAAAATCATTTCTCCTTTCCATTTCCCCCTTACTTTAGGTCAAAGAGCATTTTAAAGTCATGTTATTTTATGTAGACAGGGATATTCTGCTGATCCGCATTGAACGTTCCTTATAAGGTCATTTTCCAGTTGCATCATCAGTTGGTAGTTGATAGTGGTCCCTCGTTGTCAGGGAGGCTCATCACCGGGTGTCATGTCCCACGCTGGGGGGAAGGCATTGCATTTACATGCTGAGTTTGGGTTCAAGACTGGCCACATTTGAGTAACATGAAGGCTGACAGGAGGAAATTCCCAGGCACAATGTTGCTCTAGGCCTTGTTCTTATTTTAGGTTTCTCAGCTCACAAGCATAGTCATTAGCATCAGGGGCTCACTGTTGCACCCTCACTCCCTCCCGGTCCCCGCCGCTGCACCTGGGAGACTGTCGCTGCTCCCCTAGGGACCACGACAGAGCACCACTGGCCAGGAACCCAGTATCCCCCCTGCTGTGATTATTAATTGTTGCCACTATGAGTATATCCAAACATTACCATGCACCCTGGACATATGTTCTGTACAGCTCCCTGTCAGCCATATATCACCTGTCATTGGTATCCCATACCAGTATCCCTCCATTGCCGTTGTTGAAACACTCTGTGATCCAGAACTCCCCAAAATTTGAAGCCCAATATAATGTCATGGTCCCTTACTAGGGAATGGCATATAGCGATGGGTTTAGAGGATAGATAAAGAACTTGGATAAAGTTAGATAAAGAACTTAGATAAAGAATGTTGACTTGAAAAAATTCCACATCCTATCTTTTTCTTTTTTTTTTTTCCCCGCCCCCCTAATTATTCAGCTTTTCTTCACAGGAGTCCTAGACCACAGCAATGCATATATATAATATACAGCACTCCCACACATCCACCAGAAAACCTTTTCCCTTCCACAGTGATACTCTTACACCCTATTCATATCATATTTACTTAAAGTGATGTACAGAGTCTGAGACATTAGCTTTCTAACAAGGTGACATCTGTGCTTACATTATGGTGCATACTTTAGGATACACAGTTCTTTACATTTTTAGTTATCCTATGTTTTACATTATGGTTTACATTATCAGTCTGTCATCTCCTATATGTTATGCTGTAATATTACATGTTTTATATCCATCCTTGTGTACTCTCACGAAACTCCTCTCTTACCCCCCATTTACCTTGGTTACACACATTTAACGTCCATTTTCCCTTCCACCTTGGTGCCCACAGTAACAGCCAGCCTCCGTTTCCCAAGGAGCCGCTTCCATATATAGATGGAATAGTGTTCACGGTCTAACTTGCTCAACTGCCCCAATGCCCTGGGAGCCACCCTTTCTCTCGAGGGATACAGTTCCCTCTATTTGATGGCATTAGTCCTCCCCAGGATGTGGGTCCACCCCCACTCTCACTACTTGGGTTTCTACCCCATGGTGTCACCCACTCTAGCAGAATGAGCATTTAGACATTCCCCAGGAGCCCGTCCTGCATCAGGCCCTCCCCTCCGAGCATTCTAAACAGGTAACCCTCTTTATTGTATTTTGATATGATTTTCTCGGCATTTTACTCTCCACCAACACCTGACCCTCTCCTGTGTTCGTATGCTACCCCTCCCTCCCCCCACTTTTGGGCAACATTACCCATCCGTCCCTCCCCAGCCACCCTCAAACCCGCAAAGCCCCAACCAAAGGCAACCCCTTGCCCCCCTTTTATCTCTTCTTTGTGTTCATAATTACCACCATCTCATCTTAAATTCCACCCCTGCAGACATCGGCTCACATCCTTACTCCACCCTCCGATTTCCTGTAAGCCTATCGTTCAGTCTCTTGCTATCTAGGGCAGCTTGTTTATTTCATATCATTGAGGTCATGTAGTATTTGTCCTTCAATGTCTGGGTTGCTTCACTCAACATAAGGTTCTCAAGATTCATCCATGTTATCACATGTGTTTGTAGTGTGTTTGTTCTTACAGCCGAGTAGTATTCCATTGTGTGTATATACCACATTTTATTGATCCACTCATCTGTTGATGGGCATTTGGATTGATTCCAACTTTTGGCAATAGTGAACAATGCTGCTATGAACATTGGTGTACATATATCGGTTTGTGTCCTTGTTTTCAGTTCTGCTGGGTATATACCCAGCAGTGGTATTGCTGGGTCATATGGCAAATCTATGGCTAGTTTTTTGAGAAACCGCCATACTGTCCTCCAGAATGGTTGGATCCTTCTGCATTCCCACCAGCAGTGGATGAGTGTTCCTATTTCTGCACATCCTCTCCAGCACTTGTATTCTTCTGTTTTCTTCATAGCTGCCAATCTTATGTGTGTAAGATGGTATCTCATTGTAGTTTTGATTTGCATTTCCCTGATAGCTAGAGACTTGGAACATTTTTTCATGTGCTTTCTTGCCATTTGTATTTCTTCTTCGGAGAAGTGTCTGTTTAAGTCTTTTTCCCATTTTTTAAATGGGTTGTTTATCTTTTTATTTTCAAGATATAGGAGTTCTTTATATATGCAAGTTATAAGTTTCTTATCAGATATATGATTGCCAAATATTTTCTCCCACTGTGTGGGCTCCCTTTTTACTTTCTTGACAAACTCCTTTGAGGTGCAGAAGGCTTTAATTTTGAGGAAGTCCCATTTATCTATTAGTTCTTTTGCTGCTCGTGCTTTTGGTGAGATATTCATAAATCCATATCCTATTACAAGGTCCTGTAGATTTCCCTACCCTGCTTTCTATGGTTTTTATGGTCTTGGCTCTTATATTTAGGTCTTTGATCCATCTTGAGTTGATCTTTGTATAAGGTGTGAGATGGTAATCCTCTTTCATTCTTCTACATATGGCTATCCAGTTCTCCAGACACCATTTGTTGAATAGGCCACTCTCTCCCAGTTGAGAGGGTTTGGTGGCTTTATCGAATATTATGTGGCTGTATATGTGAGGTTCTATATCAGAGCTTTCAATTCGATTCCATTGGTCTATGTGTCTCTCCTTATGCCAATACCATGCTGTTTTCACTACTGTAGCTTTATAGTATGTTTTGAAGTCAGGTAGTGTGATTCCTCCAATTTCGTTTTTCTTTTTCAGTATGTCTTTGGCTCTTCGGGGTCTCTTTCCTTTCCAAATAAATTTCATAGTTAGTTTTTCTAGTTCCTTAAAGAAGGCTGCATTGAATTTTATTGGGATTGCATTGAATGTGTAGATCAGTTTTGGCAGGATAGACATCTTAACAATGTTCAGTCTTCCTATCCATGAACAAGGAATAGTCTTCCATTTATTTAGGTCTTCTTTGATTTCCTTGAACAATCTTGTATAGTTCTTGGTGCATAAGTTCTTTACCTCTTTAGTTAAATTTATTCCTAAGTATTTGATTTTTTTATTTACTATTGTGAATGGTATTTGTTTCTTGATTTCCTCCTGATCTTGCTCATTATTGGTGTACAGAAATGCTACTGATTTTTGCGCATTGATCTTATAACCTGCGACTTTACTAAACTCATTTATGAGTTCTAGAATCTTCGTTGTAGATCTCTCAGGGTTTTCTATGTATAGGATCATGTCATCTGCAAATAATGAAATTTTGACTTCTTCCTTTCTAATTTGAATGCCTTTTATTTCTGGTTCTTGCCTCAGTGCTCGAGCAAGTACTTCTAAGACAATGTTAAATAGGAGTGGAGACAGTGGGCATCCTTGTCTTGTTCCTGAGTTTAGAGGGAAGGAGTCTAGGATTTCTCCATTGTAAACAATATTGGCTTAGGTTTTTCATATATACTCTTTATCATGTTCAAAAAATTCCCTTGTATTTCAATCTTTTGGAGTGTTTTTATCAAGAAAGAGTGCTGGATTTTCTCAAATGCTTTTTCTGCATCAATAGATATAATCATGTGATTTTTTTCCTTCAATCTGTTTATATGGTGTATTACGTTGATTGATTTTCTTATGTTGAACCATCCTTGCATACCTGGGATGAATCTAACTTGGTCGTGGTGTATAATACGTTTAATGTGTTGTTGAATATGATTAGGAAGTATTTTGTTAAGTATTTTTGCGTCTAGGTTCATTAGAGAAATTTGTCTGTAATTTTCCTTTCTTGTGATGTCTTTGTTTGGCTTTGGTACTAGGGTAATGTTGGCATCATAGAAGGAGTTGGGTAATGTTCTTTCTGTTTCAATGTTTTGGAATAGTTTCAGCAGGATTGGTGTCAGTTCTTTCCGGAATGTTTTGTAGAATTCACCTGTGAAGCCATCTGGCCCTGGGCTCTTCTTAGTTGGGAGATTTTTAATAACTGATTCTATCTCTCTGCTTGTGATTGGTTTGTTAAGATCATCAATTTCTTCTTTTGTCAATATGGGCTGCTTATGTGTTTCTAGGAATTTGTCCATTTCCTCTAGATTGTCATTTTTGTTGGAATATAGTTTTTCAAAATATCCTCTTATGATAGTCTTTATTTCTGTGGGGTCAGTGGTGATATCGCCTTTCTCATTTCTTATTTTGTGTATTTGCATCTTCTCTCTTTTTTTCTTTGTTAGTGTTGCTAAAGGTTTGTCAATTTTGTTAATCTTCTCAAAAAACCAGCTCTTGGTCTTGTTTATCTGTTCAAGTGCTTTCTTATTTTCTATTTCGTTTAGTTTTGCTCTTATCTTTGTTATTTCCTTCCTTCTTCTTCCTGTTGGGTTACTTTGTTGTTGTTTTTCTAATTCCTTCAAATGTGCAGTTAGTTCTTCAATTTTTGCTCTTTCTTCTTTTTTGTTATATGAATTTATGGCTATAAGCTTCCCTCTCAGTACTGCTTTTGCTGCATCCCATAAATTTTGGTATGTTGTCTTATCATTATCGTTTGTTTCAAGGTAGTCATTGATTTCTTTTGAGATTTCCTCTTTGACCCACTGTTTTTCTAAGAGTGTGCTGTTTAATTTCCAAATCGTGGTGTGAAATCTGGGCTTCTGTCCCTTGCAAATCTCCAGCTTGACTCCACTGTGGTCAGAGATAATGTTTTGTATGATTTCAATCTTTCTGAATTCGTTCAGCCTTTCTTTGTGGCCTAGCATATGATCTATCTTGGAGAATGATCCATGTGCGCTTGAGAAAAATGTATATCCTGCTGTGTTTGGGTGTAGCGATCTATATATGTCTATTAGATCGAGCTCCTCTAATATACTATTCAGATGTTTTGTTTCTTTGGTGATTCTCTTTTGAGATGTTCTGTCCAGAGTTGATAGTGGTGTATTAAAATCCCCCACTATAATTGTAGATGTATCTATTCTTTCACTTAGTTTTTCCAGTGTTTGCCTTACGTATTTGGAGGCACCCTTGTTAGGGGCATAAATATTTATGATTGTTCGAACTTCTTGACAGATTTTCCCTTTCACTAAAATGTAGTATCCTTCTTTGTCTCTCACAATTGTTTCACATTTAAAGTCTATTTTGTCTGATATTAATATAGCTACTCCTGCCTTTTTTTGGTTATTGTTAGCTTGTATGATTGTTTTCCAGCCATTCACTTTCAATCTCCATGCGTCTCTGGGTCTAAGATGTGTCTCTTGTAGACAGCATATGGATGGGTCATATTTCCTTATCCAATGTCCCAGTCTGAATATTTTGATATGTGAGTTTAATCCGTTGACATTCAGTGTTATTAATATCAAGGAATTATTTGTGTTAGCCATATTTTGATTGGATTTGTGTTTGTCATATTTTGTTTGTATATTTTTTTTTGTCTTTTTTGTTGTTGTTGTTGGTCTTATACTCTCCTCCAACTTTGCCTTTCCTGTTTTTTCCTTTCTTCCTGTAGAACTCCCTTTAGAATTTCTTGAAGGGGAGGTTTCTTGTTGGTATACTCTTTCAGTTTCTGTTTGTCTGCGAATATTTTGAACTCTCCATCATGTTTGAATGCTAGTTTAGCTGGATAGAGTATTCTTGGTTGGAAATTTTTTTCCTTTAGTACCTTGACTATATCATACCACTGTCTTCTTGCCTCCATGGTTTCAGAAGAGAAATCAGCACTTAATCTAATTGAGCTTCCCTTGTATGTGATGGTTTTCTTTTCTCTTGCTGCTTTTAGGATTTTCTCTTTGTCTTGAGCATTGGATAATTTGACAAGTATATGTCTTGGGGTGGGCCTGTTGGGGTTTATGACTTGTGGAGTGCGCTGTGCTTCTTGGATATGTACATCTGTCTCTTTCAGTAGATTTGGGAAGTTTTCAGCCATTATTTCCTGCAACACTCCTTCTGACCCCTTTCCCTTCTCTTCACCTTCTGGAATGCCTATAATACGTATGTTTGAGCGTTTTGCATTGTCATTCAGGTCCCTAAATCCTAACTGGATTTTTTCTATCTTCTTATTGACCCCTTCTACTATCTGTTTGATTTCTGATGTACTGTCTTCCACATCACTAATTCTCTGCTCTGTCTCTTCTAGTCTGCTGATATTTGCTGCAAGTGTATTTTTGATTTCTTGAACTGTGGTGTTCATTCCCATCATATCTGTTATGTTTTTGCGTATGTCTGCAATTTCCCCTCCAAGTGATGTCTTCATGTTGTTAACCTCTTTCATTACTGCATCAAATTTGTCGGTGATAAATGTTCTGAGATCTTTCATTGCTTGTGCCAAGTTTTGCTCCCCTTCGTGATTATTGGTTTGTTGATTGGATTCAGCCATGTTTTGCTGATTATTGCTTTGGTTCGTAGATTTTTGTTGCTTTCTGGTCATCTCTTTATTTTGACTAGTTTAATCAGTTCCTTAGCTTCTTTGTCTGCTCTTGGAGGTTAATTAGTTGTTATTTTTGCATAGGTGTTATATCTTCTCTTTGTCACTTTTTTCTTCTTATTCTAGTTACTTGTTGTTGGTTAAGTTCACTTTAGAGGAAAGTATTAGTGTTGGGGAGAGGCAATTGTGTAAGCAAGGGAAAAGTGTAAAGTAGTATTGGTGATGTATGTTAACAAAGCAAGAATATGAGATCTGGGAGGATGGAGGTTAGATTCATGTAGATTGTATAGAGTTATAGCTGTAGGTAGAGTACCTTTTATGAAGTAGATGACTGAATATGGGAGGAATATGCTATGAACTACAAAGCTATTGTTTTCATGAGAGAGGGAAAAAGAAAAGAAAGGTAATAGTTTCAAGAGTGGATAACAGATAGAAAACAGAACGAAGGTATTAGAAATTAAGAGTTAGACACTTTGTGGATCAAAGAACGGGAGGTGGGGGGTGGAATATAGGAGAGACAGTAGATGATAGTGGATATCAAGATGCAGGGGAAGGGGGATAGTGTAGGTAGCCTAAATCAGTTCACGCAGAAATGAGGCAGTGGAGGATGGGAAAACCCCGCAAATGTGAGGTGTTCCCTGTAGCACCTATTGTATACTTGAATTAAAATAAAATAAGTGGAAAATGAGGGACAAGAGGGAAAGAGAAAACCGAAAAAAAAACTAATTATAATAAAGAAGAAAAGAAAGACAAGAAGAAAGGAAGAAAGAAAAATAGGATGGGCAAACGGTGGGGAACAGATAGGGGGAAGAGAGATACAGGTATACACGTGTCACAATTGCAACACTATCTAAAACAGCAACCAAAAAAACCCTAAATAACTATATAAAAAAAGGACTTTGGGGGACACGCTAGGAGAAAAGAATAGGGGATAGTGCAATATTAGCAATCAGGGTGTCAAAAAGAGTAAAAAATAAGGTAAAGTGAAAATAAAAACAAAACAATATGAACTAATAAAGATAAAATGCAAACGTTAAGGTCCAGGGCACTCAAGGACCCCAGGTAGACCCCAGGGCATGATGGATTCAGGGGTGGAAAGTCTGAGACACTGAAGACTCAAGAGTTGTGAGTCTGGGGTGTGGACCGCCAGAGTCCAGGGGACCCAGACCTGGCAACCTCAAATCTGGTCCACAGAAAGCTTAGGAGCCCCGCAGTGCAACACAGCCCTCAGGGATCCCCGTAGCTGGGTGCCAGCCCCGTGGGGGAAGCCAGGTCCGCAAACTCTATATTGAATGTCTGATCCCTGCAATTCACCTACTCCTCAGGGTTTCAGCCTTTGCACAGCTCCCTCCCTGTGCTCCCACAAAACGGCCACTTGAGGGCGCCTCTACACCACAGCCAGTTCAATGACCCAGATCCCAAGCCCCGCCGGGTGGAGTGGGCTTCAGCTGGAAACGCCGAAAACAGACTCTAAGACCCGAAATCCCAAACTTCGCAAAATATTCCCCAATCGGCTTCCAGACGTGTCCTCCTCCCTCACTGCACCCTACAACATTCTCCCAATTGTGTCCCCTTATTGCCCAAAATCCAATTCCGTTGCAGATCGGCAGCCGGACCTGTGGGGATGGGGCTCCAGGCGGAAGCGCTACTCGCCCTGTCCGGCGACCAAAACGTCCCCCGCTTCACAACAAAACACCGTCTGTCTCCCCAAATCGATCTGCAAAGGAGTCTTGTCCCAACAACCCCTCACTAGCCAGCCCAGTATCCGCGAATTCCTCAGCACCGCAAAGCCTCCAGAAAAAGGGAAAAAAAAAAAAAACCCTGGCCGCCGCGGCTCCGGAGTTGCAGGAGCGCCCGCTACCGCGGCTCTGCCCACCCAAGGAGGGAACTTCCCGCGCCCAGCTGGGACCTCCGTTTATATATTATAGACGTATCCTCTCTGTTACCTTCCCACTGAATTGACGTCCAGACACCTTCCAACCAGCAAAAATCCCCAAAACAGCGTGGTCCCAAAGAGCCTTCAACGCTGCCCAGCCGCCCCCTGCAGAGACATTACCAGGCAAGCTCACGCAGCCACCATCTTGCCTCGATTCCTCAAGACCTAATGTTTTGAAAAGACTAACACAATAGATGAAAGCCTGTCAATAGAAGTTGGAAAATTATAAAGGAATGATATTTTAAAAAAAAGGAGTAATTAAAATATCAGAATATTACTTAAAACAACTACTTACTAGTATGTTTGAAAATTCAAAATTAACTAAGATTTTCTATAAAAGTATAATTGTTCCAAATGAACACAGAAAATAATAAATATAATCAATGAATTAAGCAGCTTTAAATCTAAACACAAAATATCACCATTCTAGATTAATTCAGGAACAAATTTGCTACAATCTTCAAAGAACAACAAAACAACAACATCAAACCCTTTGTCTTGTAAAATATTTTTTAAATATTCCCAACTCACTTTATGAATATATTGTACATTTTATATCATACAAAAAATTATTTCCTAAATAAAATCTGCAAAGTATAAGCATTCTTAAACATAGTCCTTACTAAGTAAATATTATCTCAAAAATATAAGGATGGAATATAATTAAAATATGTAAAATGACATGCCCCACATTAAAAGGTTTAAGGAGAATATCTGTGACAGAATTCTGATACATATAAATATAAAATGTAATGAAATTAAAAAACAATTTATGGTAAAATTAATAGCAAATTGTAATAGGAGAACGTATATATAAAGGGACATTACTACTAGTAATATTGATAAAAATAATAGTAAATTTTTATTGACACTCATCTGTACATGTTCATCTAAGTTCTTTACATTTTATTAAATGTTTTAATCTTCAAGCAACTATAAGATACAAATAGAAATTAGAGGAAAGAAGTAAAAGGGTGACATATAAGAGCATATGAAAAAAAGAAAACAAAACAAAAAAAGAACATATGTAGTTTCTTAAATCTAGCATATACAGTCAATTTCATTTTGTTTGATTAAATAAGTGAATAACAAGAGATGTAGAAAAACATTTAGAGAAATATTTACTTTCTTTATGACCATCATCAAAACATCAAACCTGTTTTACACTTTTTTTTTTTTGAAGGTACCAGGGACTGAACCTAGGAACTTCTACATGTGAAGCACATGCTCAACCCCTGAGCTACACCCACTGCTTATACTTTCATAACATTTAAAATCAATATCTACAAGCATTTCTTAAATTCTAATGCCCACAATAACAAAATGAAGCACTTTTTCCTCCCTATATTGAAGAAAGAAAGTAAATCACAGAAGAATAAAAACTAGATCAAGGTCACATCCCTAAGAAATGGTAAATCTTGCATTCTGTGTTGGGTACTTCAAATCTGATCATCTTTAACCACTTCTTGGCACTGATTTTGCAAAACAATAAAAATATCCAGCTGAAAGGAAAACAAGAAATGATTATGAAATAGAATACAATGTAATAATCAATTATTTTGTGTACATATAATAGTATGAAAATTATTACAACAGAATGGGAACTAAAGAAAGCAGTGCTCATTACTTTAATTACCATTTGACCCCAATTTTTAAAATAAGGAACATTTGTAGAAAATAGAAGAGTGAGAAAATAAATTGTTGATGGAAGTTATCTTTGTGTTTGATGTGGTCAATGGATATTGCAGTTAAACAGTATCTATTCACTTATTTTCCCCCTTGTATTAATAAACATACAAATAGGCTAATTCCCTTAGTCTGTATCCTTTATAATAATGTTTAATTAGCATCATTCTGTTAATTATTCCCTGAAGATCTATTTCATTACTCTCTAAATAATCAGCTCAGCTTTCAGATACAGAAAAATCAAGTCTGTATGTTTTGTAACATTAGAGAAAGCACATTTTTCCTTGGTGAGTTTGATTTGACATAGGGGTAAACAAGATTTTTAGAGTATCGTTTTTTCAGTTATATGATTTTTGATTTTGAATATGAAATAAGATTTCTGGAATTTAAGTGCAATTGCTTTTAAAGTTTAGTAATATAGATTTTCTGTGGAAAAATCACATAGTGTCAGTGGATGAGGGGTAATGGAAGCAGAAAATCAGGAATAGTTTGAAATCTCCAAACCAAGTACATATTTTATGTTAGTATGTAAATAAGAAATTTGAGTAGAAGTAAATTCAGGTCAAAACGCATCATCATAATAAAAAACCTTTCTTATGGATCACACCAAGAACACCAAGGAGTAATGGTAATTAAAATTTCCATGAATTTTTATGATTTGCTTTAAAAAAAAGAGTGAATATGTATATCATTCACCCTGTTAATAGATCTGTTTTTTTTTAATATAATGAAACAATATAAAGAATGTAGAGATAGATCATGACTTACAATTTTATTCATATTTTTAAAATTCATAAACAAAGGCAATTATTACAGAATAATGGCAAGTAAACTCTGATCTAAATTTTAATAATATATTTCATGTTTGCCAAATAGTGGAACAGAATCATATGTGAAAAACCTAGCATGATTTTCTTGAAGATTGAATCTATAAATATTTAATTTAGTTCTTAAAATATGTATCCAGCTTTATCTGTTACTTCAATGAGAATATGTCTTTGAACTAGCATGCCTGCCTAAATCAGAAGAGATCAAAGTTAATGGAGAAACCATCAATATGTGCTCATTATTTCCTATAAGCTAGAAAATTGTGAAGTAAAATACTGAAGTGCAATTGCATAAAATCTAAGGAAGTCACTTGAAAATGATTTTCCATTAAAGAAATAATAGATTAAACTGCATTGAGTACCAATGTAAGCTAGAATATACCCTAGGTCCAAAGTAATTTTAATTTACAGAACTAAAAGCAATAGCTCTATACTGATAATATGAAAAGAAATGAGTGTTTTAAGATTTTTGCTTACAAAAAGGATTTATTGCATGTTTTTCATAGAATTTAATGAAAGCTTAAAAACAAATTATATATGACCTATAAAAATGTCTACAAAATGATATCACCCTTAAACCTATAGCACGACTGTATCTGAATCAAAAGTAGGTGCTTCCCCACCTCTTCCCCCCAAACAGGCTAGCAATATGATAAAAGCAACCATTGAATATTGGCAAACAGGAATAAAAAATAACATATTTTTCAGAATCAACAATGGTTTTGGACCATCCAATGTAAACATTGTGATGCAATAGTTCAGGATATTTGAAAATGAGACTACTGGAAAATATGGAATACATAGATATCTAAGAAGAATTCAAATGTCTATGTGCTTACTGCTGAGAATTATAATTTAAAGATAGAGTAAATGAACATGTGGATAGGAAAGATGTATAATGACATAGCTATTATATTTTCGTCAGTCAGTATTATTTTTAAGGCAGTTATGTACTGATTCATTTGACCTTCTAAAGCACTTTCAAAATACTCTTTTAAAAACTTCTGGCTTGCAATGATATTTCATTGCCTTTCTAGATCTTGCAAAGTTTTGGTGACTTCCATTACAAAGCATACAAAACCAATAATATACATTCTGCTGGGTTTGACTGATGATGCCAACCTGCAATTGTGCTATTTCTCTATTTATTACCTATATTTTTAGTATCTTAGGCAACTTGACTATCATCACCCTCAGTTTCCTTGATTCCCACCTTAAAATGCCCATGTATTTTTCCTGAGGAACTTTTCCCTTTTAGAAATTTCAATGACATCAACTTGTATTCCTAAATTCCTTTTCAGCCTAGCAACAAAGGACAACTCAATTTCCTATAATGTCTGTGCAGCCCAGTTATTTCTGGTTATTTTCTTTGGAGCAGCAGGGTTCTTATTAGCAGCCATGTCCTATGACCACTATGTGGCCATCTGCAAACCCCTGCACTACACAACCATCATGAGCAGCAAAGTCTGCTCCAGGCTGGTCCTTAGTTCCTGGTTGGCTGCACTGCTGGAAATCTTCCCAGGTTTCCTCATGGGTCTCCAGCTGGACTTCTGTGCTGGCAATGTCATCGATCATTTTGTATGTGACTATGGCCCTGTCCTTCACTCTCTTGCACAGATACAAGGCACATGGAATTATTCTGTTTCACTTTTGCCTTGCTGACACTTCTTGTCACCCTCATGCTAGTGATTACCTCCTATACACTTATCGTAAGGACGATTTTGAAGATTCCATCTGCACAGAAAAGGAAAAAGCATTTTCTACCTCTTCTTCTCACATGATTATCTTCGTCCTTTCTTATGGAAGCCGTATCTTCATGTACCTTAAGACTAATGCACAAGAAAGGGTGGATTTAAATAAGGGTGTATCAGTGCTCAAAACTTCAGTTGCCCCCCCCTTAAATCCTTTCATTTACACTTTGAAAAACAAGCAAGTAAAACAAGCCTTCTGAGAAAATGTAAGAAAGTTGGTTTCTTTCCTATCAAATAAATCCCATTGTCTGCAAAAAAAAAAAAAAAAAAAGAAATTGAATACATACATTGATCTATGATGCCCAAATCATCTTAATTTTACCCCTTCTTTTATTCCCCCTACCCAGGTGTAAGTAATGCTATTACCGATTTTGTATAACACACTCTTGGAAGTCTACTCTTTTCAAAAGATTCTTGTCCACCTAGAATTCCTTTGATTGAACCACTTTTTTGTCCCTCATAATTTCTAGTCTATAATTAATCTTCCATTTAAAAATTTCAAAAAGAAACTTAAATGTGTCTTTTTTTGTCATGTCTTCCTACTTTAGAAAATTTAAGTATCTATAATTTCTTCTTATCTTTCCATTTCACTCCAATAAATAGAATGTTTGGTATATTCTTAATTAATGTAACTTGATTTTAGTCAATTTGGCATTTCACAATAGCATATATCTTTTAACCTTCATAAATTTCCTATGTGGTACATACATGCTGCCTCTATTTTATAGATGAGACAGACAAGGTTGACAGAGAATTAAAAAATGTGTCCAAAATCACACAGGGAGGTAAAGCATATATTCAAAAAAATACATTCTTATTCCAGAGCACGTATGCTTAGTCATTACTTCATTCTTCTATTAGGTGTAATTTACTGACTTCCATATGATAATTTCATGTTTTCGGTAATTTACTCTCTTACCAGAGAGCTTTCAATATTGATCTGTACTTGTTTCATCTTGCTTTCACCTTATTTATCTTGAGCTATGAATCTGTTTTCAAATGCAAAAAGATATCCAAAATTTTCTTATTGAATTAAGTTAATATATGCAATATTTGGAATACTATGATCCTTTTGTGAGTCTACAACACTTTGTAATTCCTTTTCTGTGCTTTGTCTCATTGACAAAGTTAAAAAAACGAGAGAAGGAAAAAGGCTGTGAAAGTGCTTGATGTCATTCCTGGCACATTTCTTGGCATAAACCAGACCTTTTGCCACTTCTGAATTTTCTGTTGCTGATTCTTTACAAATGTCCTCGGGTATTGTGGTAATGGTTAATCTGTGCTTAGGGGTCTCCTATTGAAATATCACTAATAAGTTATTTGGTCTTTAATTCAAGTCATCAAGAAACAAACATAGATATATGAGATATGGCATCATTCTTTCTTAGATGCAGATAAAATAGTTTGTATGCTAAAAAAGATGATAATAGTCCTCGGATTCTGTGACATTAATTTAAAGTTATCAGTTCCTTAGGTCAGTTATAGATCTCGTGTGCAATTTTTTTGTCTTTATTTATTTTTTAATGTTATATTCAAAAAATATGAGGCCCCCATATACCCCTCATCCCCCTCCCCCCACTCCTCCCCCCATAACAACAATCTCCTCCATCATCATGAGACATTCATTGCATTTGGTAAATACATCTCTGAGCACCACTGCACCTCATGGTCAATGCTCCATATCATAGCCCACACTCTCCCACAGACCACCCAGTGGGCCATGGGAGGACATACAATGTCCGGGAACTGTCCCTGCAGTACCACACAGGACAATTCCAACCCCTGAAAACGCCCCACATCACATCTCTTCCTCCCATTCCCTACCCCCAGCAGCCACTATAGCCACTTTTGAACCCACAACAGCTGATCAGTAAGCACATATTTTGCCTTCAAAGGGGCAATATTCTCTCATGATCCAAAACTATTTTTATTTTTTAGGGGGAACCTGAAGGATATCACTGTAAATGTCTCCATTATGAACAATAGAGTTGAATTTAGTTGCTTCCTGGGGAGACAGTACACTGTCTTTCTGTTAGAATTCCAAAATGTTATTTCCTAGGACAAGGAAACAAAAGGTAAATGTAATAAAATCACTATATAGTTTTAGAATCTACTAATTACTTTTTACACCACACTTGAAATGCACAACAAAACAAAAAGTAATTACTAACACATATTTTTTATATGTCCAAATTGAGATTCAAAATTAACTTGCCCATTAACTTACGGCTTACAAAACAAATCTGTATCCTCAGATTTTAAATGCCATGAATCCAGATGTTAGGCAAGATCAAAAGTCCTTAAGTGATTGTTCTGTGACAAAGCCCTTAAGTGATGTCCTCTATTTGATATTAAACCTGCCAATAAAGTTCTTCTTCCCATCAGATACTATAGTTATAGTTGCACTTCAAATTATCCTTTTGCTTTTAGTTTCCTCCTACTTAGGACCGTATCCCTCATGAATATTTACAGAATGACTCTTTTCTTGTGTGACATAGTATATTTATTTTTAAAATGTGGTAATCCCTGACTTTTTCATTAAAATCCTCTTTTGGACTTGGCAAATTCTCTTAAATCTGGAATCAGTCCATTTTCTTCTCACTATTTCCCTTAACTCATCTTTTTGAACCTACTTTTAGGTTGGCAAGTTTATTGCCCCAAAGAAGTTCTATTAAAAACAGTGCATTTACCCATGTCTTTCTAATGGAAAACTTTGCTTAAATTCACTGTTTTCTACTTAATTATATTGTTGATAACTTTAAAATCCCATGTCATTTTAATTGTCTCCAAATTATATTCTAGGTAGCTATAATGTGTGATTAACCTGATGACAATTGTTGTCATTCAATGCAGTAATAAAAATATGGTAAACAAGGGAAATATATTCCCCTACATGACAAAGTATTCTTGATCTTCACACTTTAAAATAATTACAAAATATAGCATAAGGCATAATGACTTGTCCATATAAATATTTCTATACGGCATATAAAGAGGGGTGTTCTTGAAGACAGAGTGTTACCTAGCCTAAAAGGATATGTTCTTGTTGTGGGGAGGATTGGGAACAATAGCTCCCTTTAAATACTTGAATATTTTCTCATGAAAAATGAGTTCCATTTTGTCTGTATAATACTGAAGATGAAAATACTCTAATGAATAATAAGACTTATTTATCCATTATATTACCATCAATGCAATTTTACTATTAAAAAATCCTCAGTCCTTTGCATTACATAAAGTTATTTATCAAGCTCTTATTTTTTTAAAAAATGGAAAGTTCAGGTAAAAGGCATTTAAAGTAATGTGTTCAAGGTCAATCAGTGAGTGTGTTGTTGGGATATGAATGTGGGGAGTCTGTCTCCATTGTGTATGGACAAATAGTAGGCTGCTAGAAATCCCAGTATGAAGAAAACATGACAATTAGAATGCTTCAAAGGTAGTGGATTGAATTGTTAAAGAATCACATTCATCCCTTACAGGCTGATAATGTCTAAGAAGCAAATGTGTGACAAGCTCTTGGGGATTTTATAAAATCAATCTCTGTGAAAATTGGAGTAGAATAATTTCTTATCCTTTTCTAATTATTTTTTCTAAAACCATTTGACCTACAGATTTGGTAAAGCACTCTTAACTCTAATTTCATGATTATCATCTAGCTTCTTCAGTAAATATTGATTTACACCCTTTGTATACAGTAGTCTGAATGGCAACAAAATTGATAATATTTCACTACATGTACATATTTTGTCTCTTTATCTAGGTTTTTAGTTTACTGTTAAGCACAGGCCAAATTTTAGACTCTCTGTAGGCCAATTGTCCAGCAGAATGAAGTTAAACTAGTGTTTTATGATAAACTAAGGAATTACTGAAGTTGTAGCAATTGCTTTAGATTAGAAATTGGTAATTGCTCATTTCATCTAGGTAGTGGTGCTCAGTTGTTTGGTCAAGTAAGCACTGTCCTAATTGTAACTGTGAGGACATTTTTGTGGACTTAAATCATCAGTGAGTTGATTGCATCTATGACTCATTACATCTACAGTCATCTGTGGAGATTTCCTTCAGCTATGAGCAGAATCTAATCTACTCAGTTGAAGGCCTTAATAGGAGAAGTGATGATTTCAGTCATCAGAAGGGAGAATTTCCATGTCTATTTTAGCCAGTCAACTTCTCCTAGAGAATTCTTTGAAAACTTTCATTGGAGTTCCTAGCTCATTTTCTGCCCTATGGTATTTGGAATTGTGCATTCCCAAATTCACATGAGACAATTTTATAAACTCATAATATTTACATATATCTCCTGTTGGTTCTGTTACCCTAGAAAACCCTAATACAGTTATCAATGCATTCAACGTTCACTCAGTTAACAATATTTATGGAGTGTTTTCTATGTGATTTAAGTAGCACATTCTGAATGTGCAAATACAATGCTAAAGAAACACTCTATTACAATCCAGTGCACTGGGTACTTTTTTATTTAGTGCAATAATTCTATACCAAGTAGTACATAATATCTTTATGAGCACCTCAATCCTAATCACTGGTAGATGTTAACAATTTAAGGTAAATAAAGGAGAGTTTCATCAAGTGTTTCTTAGACTGAGAGATTTTGCATAATTTATGAAATGTTACCCATTCAGTAAAGGACATGCTGATTAGTTCATATTTTTTTTCCAATTTGTACATTATTTTTGAAAAAACATAAGAGTAATAAATGATCACATTTTCCATACACACTATAACTTAAGAAGTTTTTAAGAACAACCCTGACAGCACCATACCTTATCAATTTGATTGAGAGTCCACTGGTTTGCATAATTAAAATGATAAAGAGAAAAAGCAAGAAACAGGAACACTTTGCTAGTGTTTTAAATCAAGGGTAAATTTGAAAATTGCGACGACAATCATGAAAGTTTTATGATTCCATGCCCCATAAATGAGTTGTTCATTTCAATAATAAGCTTCAGAACCAGAGAAAAGTTATATCTGCTTCATCTTTTGACTTGTTTTCCTAGAACTTTTCTTCATCACATTAATTTTGTTTCCATATCCCCTGTCTCACCTCTCCAAATGAAAATTACATTTTTTTATTCCCACAAAGATATATAAACCAGTATGACACTAAGCTGGTTTCTTTCATAATTTACATTTACACCTGTTGCCCTGGCATCCATGGATTTTAGAATTTCTTGGATTTTTTATTTAAAGTTTTAAATTACTAGAGCTTGATTTGTTAGCCCTACATGCTTACTTCCAGCCTCTGACATGATTTGTCCAGAAATAAGTCTGATGCATATGTAATGACTATCATTTTCAATTAAATGTGGTTAAATATGAAAGACTGCCACAAGCAGCCTGGCACTATTCTCCTGATTCCTTTCAGTGCAATTGCACCAGGAGAGAAATGAGCAGGTAAGGCTAACTTCTTTCACTTGTGGGGGTGGGGGATGGCACTAGTAAAGAAGTATCAGTGTGGCACCCACTGATCACATGAAGTACCAGCCAGTTCTACTATCCCTTAAGTGATCTGCAAGATATATTAAGTCTCCAGGTGGCCTAATGTTTGGGTCAGTGGAACACTCTGAAATTGAAGGTTAGTTGTGAATGAAATCTATGCAGAAAATAGAAGGTGAGAGCGTTCCTAGTACATGTTTTTATTTTTGTTTTTTTTTTTTTTCATTTTCTCATTTATGTATGTATATATGGTAACTATATACTTTAGTTTCTCAGTTAAAACAAATACCATCGAAAGAGTTGGCTTAACAACAGGAATGTACTGGTTGGCTATGGGTTTCAGAGGTTTGAAGGCTTGCTTCCTCCTGTCATTATCTTCTATCTGGCTGGCAATCATTGGGGTTCCTTGGGTTTTCTGTCACATGGCTATGCACGTGGGCATATCTTCTCCTTTCTCCTCCAAGTCCATTTGCTTCTATCTTCTGCCTGCTCCCTGTGGCTTCCTCTTGGCCTCTTCAAAGTCTTCAACCATTTTGGATTAGGGCTCATCCTCATTTAGTTTGGATACACCTTAACTAATAACATCTTCAAATGTCCTATTACAGATGAGTTCACACCCACATGACCAGGGTTGGGAACTGAACAAATCTTTTAGGGACACCTCATTCAATCCCCAATACCATGTATAATTTTTAAAATATATCTTATTAGTTTTTATTTTGAAGTAAACTTTTGAACAGGAATGAATGAAAAGAAATTTCATGAATAAAGAATAATCAAACAATAGATTTGCATTTTGCACAAAACTTTATTGCAAAATGTAACTTACCCAGTTTTGTGGACATTTATCATCTTCCATGATGGGGATGGAGTAAAATCACTAATCACACTAAAACTTGAAGATGCAAAACTGTGGAGTATTGATAACTTATTTTCAAAAGAATCACCCTGAAGATTAAGATTTAATCATGGGGGAAGCAGCTGTGGCTCAATTAGTTGGGCTCCCATCTACCATTTGTGAGGCACTGTGTTCATGTCCCAGGGTGTCCTTGTGCAGGCAGGCTTACCTGCACCCTGTGGAGAGCCACCAGCTCAGGCACCACAGAGTGATGCCTGGCCCAAAGCACTCAGAGTGCTGCCCAGTTTGCAAGTGCCACAGAGTGCTGCCTAGCCCTCAAGTGCCTTGGAGCACTACAAGGTGAGACAACAGAAAGGGAGACAAGCAAAAAACACAGAAAAACATGCAGCAAATGGATACAGAGAGCAGACAGCAAGCAAGCCACAAGGTGGGGAGAGGAAATAAAAATAACTACAGACACAGAAGAATTCATGGACACAGAGAGCAGACAGCATGCAAAGAGCTGCAAGGGAGGGGGAATAAAAAAGAAAAAAGGTTAAATCATGGAAGTGTCCTGAATAACTATTCACATTTCACTCAATAAAACATGATTTTCAATTAAGTCAAATACTTATATATCTGAATAAGTTTTCCTTGATTTTAATTTAAAGTTATTATATATATGCATGAAAGTGATTGTGTAACAATAATAGTTCAAGTATTGTCCCCATTAGCAGAAGAAGAAGCTTCCATATTTGTAAATGATACCAGCTCAACATCAGAGACATTGGATGCTTGAAAAGAAAATTAAAATACAATCAGTTGACGTAAGTTAACTTTTTTTTTCTTTTTTAATTTTTTTATTTTTTATTGACTTTGTAATAATATTACACCAAAAATATATATGTGAGGTCCCATTCAACCCCACCCCCCCACCCCCCCTCTCCCCCCCCCAACAACACTCGTTCCCATCATCACGACACATCCATCGGATTTGGTAAGTACATCCTTGGGCACCTCTGCACCTCATATACATTGGTTCACATCATGGCCCATACTCTCCTCCATTCCATCAAGTGGGCCCTGTGAGGATTCACAATGTCCGGTGATCACCTCCGAAGCACCATCCAGGGCAGCTCCACGTCCCGAAGACGCCTCCACCTCTCATCTCTTCCTGCCCTTCCCCCTACCCTTTGTCCATTATGTCCACTTTTCCAAATCCAATGCCACCTCTTCTATGTGGACATTGGATTGGTTGTGTCCATTGCACCTCTATGTCAAGAGGAGGGTCAGCTTCCACCTGGATGCTGGATGCAATCCTCCCATTTTCAGTTGTAATCACTCTAGGCTCCATGGTGTGGTGGTTGTCCTTCTTCAACTCCATCTTAGCTGAGTGTGGCAAGTCCAATAAATCAGATTGTAGGTGCTGGAGTCTGTTGAGGCTCAGGATCTGGCTATCACATTGTCAGTCCAGAGATTCAAATCCCCTAAATATATCTTAAACCCCAACATTAACTGCACCTCCAGCACATCAGCATGAAAGTCTTATGAAGGGAGATCCCATCTGAGTCCAGATTCATCACACATAAACACCATTTCCAAAGAGGGGCCATCTGCCCCGGTAGTTAACCCCATTGGCCATGACCATAACTCCCATGGGTCTCTTTAGCCCTCAAAGGAACCAATATCTGGGGGTTGTATCTGCTTTATCTGTCTCTCTGACTCTGCTCAGTTGTGCATGAGGGCAAACCTTCTGCCAGCCTCCAGACTCTTTTTTAGAAACTCGTAGCCATATAAACTCATTTCTCCTTTCCATTTCCCCCTTACTTTAGGTCAAACAGCATTTTAAAGTCATGGTATTTTATGTAGACATGGATATTCTGCTGATCCGCATTGAACCTTCTGTATAAGGTCATTTTCCAGTTGCATCATCAGTTGGTAGTTGATAGTGGTCCCTCGTTGCCAGGGAGGCTCATCCCTGGGTGTCATGTCCTGCGCTGAGGGGAAGGCATTGCATTTACATGCTGAGTTTGGCTTCGGGACTGGCCACATTTGAGTAACATGAAGGCTGACAGAAGGAAATTCCCAGGCACAAAGTTGCTCTAGGCCTTCTTCTTATTTTGGGTTTATCAGCTCACAAGCATAGTCATTAGCATCTGGGGCTCACTGTTGAACCCTCACTCCCTCCCGGTCCCCACCACTGTACCTGGGAGACTGTCGCTGCTCCCCTAGGGACCACGACAGAGCACCACTGGCCAGGAACCCAGTACCCCCCCTACTGTGGTTTTTAATTGTTGCCACTATGAGTATATCCAAACATTATCATGCACCCTGGACATATGTTCTGTACAGCTCCCTGTCAGTCATATATCACCTGTCATTGGTATCCCATACCAGTATCCCTCCATTGCCATTGTTGAAACACTCTGTGATCCAGAACTCCCCGAAATTTGAAGCCCAATATAATGTCATGGTCCCTTACTAGGGAATGGCATATAGCGATGAGTTTAAAGGATAGATAAAGAACTTGGATAAAGTTAGATAAAGAACTTAGATAAAGAATGTTGACTTGAAAAAATTCCACATCCTATTTTTTTCCTTTCCCCCCCCCCCCCCTAATTATTCAGCTTTTCTTCACAGGAGTCCTAGACCACAGCAATGTATATATATAATATACAGCACTCCCACACATCCACCAGAAAACCTTTTCCCTTCCACAGTGATACTCTTACGCCCTATTCATATCATATTTACTTAAAGTGATGTACAGAGTCTGAGACATTAGCTTTCTAACAAGGTGACATCTGTGCTTACAATATGGTGCATACTTTAGGATACACAGTTCTTTACATTTTTAGTTATCCTATGTTTTACATTATGGTTTACATTATCAGTCTGTCATCTCCTATATGTTATGGTGTAATATTACATGTTTTATATCCATCTTTGTGTACTCTCAAGAAACTCCTCTCTTACCCCCCATTTACTTTGGTTCCACACATTTAACGTCCATTTTCCCTTCCACCTTGGTGCCCTCAGTGATAGCCAACCTCCGTTTCCTGAGGAGCCACTTCCAGAGATAGATGGAATAGTGTTCAGGGCCTAACTTGCTCAACTGCCCCAATGCCCTGGGAGCCACCCTTTCTCTCGAGGGATACAGTTCCCTCTATTGGATGGCATTAGTCCTCCCCAGGATGTGGGTCCACCCCCACTCTCACTACTTGGGTTTCTACCCCATGGTGTCACCCACTCTGGCAGAATGAGCATTTAGACATTCCCCAGGAGCCCGTCCTGCATCAGACCCTCCCCTCCGAGCATTCTAAACAGGTAACCCTCTTTATTATATTTTGATATGATTTTCTCGGCATTTTACTCTCCACCAACACCTGACCCTCTCCTGGTTCGTATGCTACCCCTCCCTCCCCCCACTTTTGGGCAACGTTACCCATCAGTCCCTCCCCAGCCACCCTCAAACCCGCAAAGCCCCAAGCAAAGGCAACCCCTTACCCCCCTTTTATCTCTTCTTTGTGTTCATACTTACCACCATCTCGTCTTAAATTCCACCCCTGCAGACATCGGCTCATATCCTTCCTCCACCCTCCGATTTCCTGCAAGCCTATCGTTCAGTCTCTTGCTATCTAGGGCAGCTTGTTTATTTCATATCATTGAGTTCATGTAGTATTTGTCCTTCAATGTCTGGGTTGCTTCACTCAACATAAGGTTCTCAAGATTCATCCATGTTATCACATGTGTTTGTAGTGTGTTTGTTCTTACAGCCGAGTAGTATTCCATTGTGTGTATATACCTCATTTTATTGATCCACTCATCTGTTGATGGGCATTTGGGTTGATTCCAACTTTTGGCAATAGTGAACAATGCTGCTATGAACATTGGTGTACATATATTGGTTTGTGTTCTTGTTTTCAGTTCTGCTGGGTATATTCCCATCAGTGGTATTGCTGGGTCATATGGCAAATCTATGGCTAGTTTTTTGAGAAACCGCCATACTGTCCTCCAGAATGGTTGGATCCTTCTGCATTCCCACCAGCAGTGGATGAGTGTTCCCCTTCCTTCACATCCTCTCCAGCACTTGTATTCTTCTGTTTTTTTCATAGCTGCCAATCTTATGGGTGTAAGATGGTATCTCATTGTGGTTTTGATTTGCATTTCCCTGATAGCTAGAGATTTGGAACATTTTTTCATGTGCTTTCTTGCCATTTGTATTTCTTCTTCGGAGAAGTGTCTGTTTAAGTCTTTTTCCCGTTTTTTAAATGGGTTGTTTATCTTTTTATTTTCAAGATATAGGAGTTCTTTATATATGCAAGTTATAAGTTTCTTATCAGTTATATGATTGCCAAATATTTTCTCCCACTGTGTGGGCTCCCTTTTTACTTTCTTGACAAACTCCTTTGAGGTGCAGAAGGCTTTAATTTTGAGGAAGTCCCATTTATCTATTAGTTTTTTGCTGCTCGTGCTTTTGGTGAGATATTCATAAATCCATTACCTATTACAAGGTCCTGTAGATGTTTCCCTACACTGCTTTCTAAGGTTTTTATGGTCTTGGCTCTTATATTTAGGTCTTTGATCCATCTTGAGTTAATCTTTGTATAAGGTGTGAGATGGTAATCCTCTTTCATTCTTCTACATATGGCTATCCAGTTCTCCAGACACCATTTGTTGAATAGGCCACTCTCTCCCAGTTGAGAGGGTTTGGTGGCTTTATCGAATATTATGTGGTTGTATATGTGAGGTTCTATATCAGGGCTTTCAATTCGATTCCATTGGTCTATATGTCTCTCCTTATGCCAATACCATGCTGTTTTCACCACCGTAGCTTTATAGTATGTTTTGAAGCCAGGTAGTGTGATTCCTCCAATTTCGTTTTTCTTTTTCAGTATGTCTTTGGCTATTCGGGGTCTCTTTCCTTTCCAAATAAATTTCATAGTTAGTTTTTCTAGTTCCTTAAAGAAGGCTGCATTGATTTTTATTGGGATTGCATTGAATGTGTAGATCAATTTTGGTAGGATAGACATCTTAATAATGTTCAGTCTTCCTATCCATGAACAAGGAATAGTCTTCCATTTATTTAGGTCTTCTTTGATTTCCTTGAACAATCTTGTATAGTTCTCAGTGTATAAGTTCTTTACCTCTTTAGTTAAATTTATTCCTAAGTATTTGATTTTTTTATTTACTATTGTGAATGGTATTTGTTTCTTGATTTCCTCCTGATCTTGCTCATTATTGGTGTACAGAAATGCTACTGATTTTTGCGCATTGATCTTATAACCTGCAACTTTACTAAACTCATTTATGAGTTCTAGAATCTTCGTTGTAGATCTCTCAGGGTTTTCTATGTATAGGATCATGTCATCTGCAAATAATGAAATTTTGACTTCTTCCTTTCCAATTTGAATGCCTTTTATTTCTGGTTCTTGCCTCAGTGCTCGAGCAAGTACTTCTAAGACAATGTTAAATAGGAGCGGCGACAGTGGGCATCCTTGTCTTGTTCCTGAGTTTAGAGGGAAGGAGTCTAGGATTTCTCCATTGTAAACAATATTGGCTTTAGGTTTTTCATATATACTCTTTATCATGTTCAAAAAATTTCCTTGTATTCCAATCATTTGGAGTGTTTTTATCAAGAAATGGTGATGTATTTTGTCAAATGCTTTTTCTGCATCAATAGATATAATCATGTGATTTTTTTCCTTCAATCTGTTTATATGGTGTATTACGTTGATTGATTTTCTTATGTTGAAACATCCTTGCATACCTGGGATGAATCCCACTTGGTCGTGGTGTATAATTCGTTTAATGTGTTGTTGAATACGATTAGCAAGTATTTTGTTAAGTATTTTTGCGTCTAGGTTCATTAGAGAAATTGGTCTGTAATTTTCCTTTCTTGTGATGTCTTTGTTTGGCTTTGGTACTAGCGTAATGTTGGCATCATAGAAGGAGTTGGGTAATGTTCTTTCTGTTTTGATGGTTTGGAATAGTTTCAGCAGGATTGGTGTCAGTTCTTTCCGGAATGTTTTGTAGAATTCACCTGTGAAGCCATCTGGCCCTGGGCTCTTCTTAGTTGGGAGATTTTTAATAACTGATTCTATCTCTCTGCTTGTGATTGGTTTGTTAAGATCATCAATTTCTTCTTTGTCAATATGGGCTGTTTATGTGTTTCTAGGAATTTGTCCATTTCCTCTAGATTGTCATTTTTGTTGGAATATAGTTTTTCAAAATATCCTCTTATGATAGTCTTTATTTCTGTGGGGTCAGTGGTGATATCGCCTTTCTCATTTCTGATTTTGTGTATTTGCATCTTCTCTCTTTTTTTCTTTGTTAGTGTTGCTAAAGGTTTGTCAATTTTGTTAATCTTCTCAAAAAACCAGCTCTTGGTCTTGTTTATCTGTTCAAGTGCTTTCTTATTTTCTATTTCGTTTAGTTCTACTCTTATCTTTGTTATTTCCTTCCTTCTTCTTCCTGTTGGGTTACTTTGTTGTTGTTTTTCTAATTCCTTCAAATGTGCAGTTAGTTCTTCAATTTTTGCTCTTTCTTCTTTTTTGATATATGAATTTATGGCTATAAACTTCCCTCTCAGTACTGCTTTTGCTGCATCCCATAAATTTTGGTATGTTGTGTTATCATTATCATTTGTTTCAAGGTAGTCATTGATTTCTTTTGAGATTTCCTCTTTGACCCACTGTTTTTCTAGGAGTGTGTTGTTTAATTTCCAAATCGTGGTGTGAAATCTGGGCTTCTTTCCCTTGCAAATCTCCAGCTTGACTCCGCTGTGGTCAGAGATAATGTTTTGTATGATTTCAATCTTTCTGAATTCGTTCAGCCTTTCTTTGTGGCCTAGCATATGATCTATCTTGGAGAATGATCCATGTGCGCTTGAGAAAAATGTATATCCTGCTGTGTTTGGGTGTAGCGATCTATATATGTCTATTAGATCGAGCTCCTCTAATATACTATTCAGATGTTTTGTTTCTTTGGTGATTCTCTTTTGTGATGTTCTGTCCAGAGTTGATATTGGTGTATTAAAATCCCCCACTATAATTGTAGATGTATCTATTCTTTCACTTAGTTTTTCCAGCATTTGCCTGATGTATTTAGAGGCACCCTTGTTAGGGGCATAGATATTTATGATTGTTCGATCTTCTTGACAGATTTTCCCTTGGACTAAAATGTAGTATCCTTCTTTGTCTCTCACAATTGTTTCACATTTAAAGTCTATTTTGTCTGATATTAATATAGCTACTCCTGCCTTTTTTTTGGTTATTGTTAGCTTGTATGATTGTTTTCCAGCCTTTCACTTTCAATCTCCATGCGTCTCTGGGTCTAAGATGTGTCTCTTGTAGACAGCATATGGATGGGTCATATTTCCTTATCCAATGTCCCAGTCTGAATCTTTTGATAGGTGAGTTTAATCCATTGACATTCAGTGTTATTACTATCAAGGAATTATTTGTGTTAGCCATACTTTGATTGGATTTGTGTTTGTCATATTTTGTTTGTATATTTTTATTTGTCTTTTTTTTGTTGTTGTTGGTCTTATACTCTCCTCCAACTTTGCCTTTCCTGTTTTTTCCTTTCTTCCTGCAGCACTCCCTTTAGAATTTCTTGAAGGGGAGGTTTCTTGTTGGTATACTCTTTCAGTTTCTGTTTGTCTGCAAATATTTTGAACTCTCCATCATATTTGAATGCTAGTTTAGCTGGATAAAGTATTCTTGGTTGGAAATTTCTTTCCCTTAGTACCTTGACTATATCATACCACTGTTTTCTTGCCTCCATGGTTTCAGAAGAGAAATCAGCACTTAATCTAATTGAGCTTCCCTTGTATGTGATGGTTTTCTTTTCTCTTGCTGCTTTTAGGATTTTCTCTTTGTCTTGAGCATTGGATAATTTGACAAGTATATGTCTTGGGGTGGGCCTGTTGGGGTTTATGACTTGTGGAGTGCGCTGTGCTTCTTGGATATGTACATCTGTCTCTTTCAGTAGATTTGGGAAGTTTTCAGCCATTATTTTCTGCAACACTCTTTCTGACCCCTTTCCCTTCTCTTCACCTTCTGGAATGCCTATAATACGTATGTTTGAGCGTTTTGCATTGTCATTCAGGTCCCTAAATCCTAATTGGATTTTTTCTATCTTCTTATTGACCCCTTCTACTATCTGTTTGATTTCTGATGTACTGTCTTCCACATCACTAATTCTCTTCTCTGTCTCTTCTAGTCTGCTGATATTTGCTGCAAGTGTATTTTTGATTTCTTGAACTGTGGTGTTCATTCCCATCATATCTGTTATGTTTTTGCGTATGTCTGCAATTTCCCCTCCAAGTGATGTCTTCATGTTGTTAACCTCTTTCATTACTGCATCAAATTTGTCGGTGATAAATGTTCTGAGATCTTTCATTGCTTGTGCCAAGTTTTGCTCCCCTTCGTGATTATTGGTTTGTTGATTGGATTCAGCCATGTTTTCCTGATTATTGGTTTGGTTCGTAGATTTTTGTTGCTTTCTGTTCATCTCTTTATTTTGACGAATTTAATCAGTTCCTTAGCTTCTTTGTCTGCTCTTGGAGGTTAATTAGATGTTATTTTTGCACAGGTGTTATATCTTCTCTTTGTCACTTTTTTCTTCTTATTCTAGTTACTTGTTGTTGGTTAAGTTCACTTTAGAGGAAAGTATTAGTGTTGGGGAAAGGCAATTGTGTAAGCAAGAGAAAAGTGTAAAGTTGTATTGGTGATGTATGTTAATAAAGCAAGAATATGAGATCTGGAAGGATGGAGGTTAGATTCATGTAGATTGTATAGAGTTATAGCTGTAGGTAGAGTCCCTTTTATGAAGTAGATGACTGAATTTGGGAGGAATATGGTATGAACTACACAGCTATTGTTTTCATGAGAGAGGGAAAAAGAAAAGAAAGGTAATAGTTTCAAGAGTGGATAATAGACAGAAAACAGAACAAAGGTATTAGAAATTAAGAGTTAGACACTTTGTGGATCAAAGAATGGGAGGTGGGGGGTGGAATATAGGAGAGACAGTAGATGATAGTGGATATCAAGATGCAGGGGAAGGGGGATAGTGTAGGTAGCCTAAATCAGTTCACACAGAAATGAGGCAGTGGAGGATGGGAAAACCCAGCAAATGTGAGGTGTTCCCTGTAGTACCTATTGTATACTTGAATTAAAGTAAAAATAAGTGGAAGATGAGGGACAAGAGGGAAAGAGAAAACCGGAAAAAAAAAAAAAAACCAATTATAATAAAGAAAGTCAAGAAGAAAGGAAGAAAGAAAAAGAGGATGGGCAAACGGTGGGGAATGGATAGGGAGAAGAGAGATACAGGTACACACGTGTCACAATTGCAACACTATCTAAAACAACAACTTCCCCCCGCTTTGCCCTAAAAACCCCATCTGTCTGCCCAAATGGGTCTGCAAGCACCTCCCTTCCCACAAACCCCCAATAGGCCGCCCAGGGCCCACGAACTCCCCAGTACTGCAGATGCTCAAAAAAAAAAAAAAAAAAAAAATTAAGTAAAATAAATTAAAAAAAAAAAAAAAAAAAAAAACAGAAACCCCTCCGCAGGCCCGGCTCCGCCCGCCGCGGAGGCTTGGACCGGCTCTGCCCGGCTCCTCACGCCGCCTTGGCCTGGCCTGGCTCCGCCCAGCTCTGCTCGCTACAGCGGCCCAGCCGGCTCCGGCGTCCACCTCCCGCCACCGCGGCCTGGACCGGCCCTGCCCGGCTCCGTACCCGCCGCGGCCTGACCCGGCCCCGCCCGGCTCCAAACGCTACCGCGGCCCGCAGCCGGGGCCTGAACCGGCCCCGCCCGGCTCCAAACGCTACCGCGGCCCGGCTCGGCCTGACTCGGCCCCGCCCGACCCCGCTCGCCGCCGGCGCAGCCCGGCCCGGTTCCGGCGTCCGCCGCTGCGGCCCGGCCTGGCTCAGCCCCACCGAGCGGGGCTAGATGCCTCGTCTCTGCCTACCCAAGGAGGGAATCCTCTACAGGTAGCTGGGATCTCCGTGTATATTTCACAGACGAATCCTCTCTGTTACCTTCCCTCCAAATCGATGTCCAGACACCTCCGGACCAGCAAAAATCCTGAAACAATCTGGTCCCAAAGAGTCTCCAACACCGCCCAGCCGATTCCCTGCAGAAGACCCTAACAGGGATGTTCACTCAGCCGCCATCTTGCCCCCTCCTCCCCGTAAGTTAACTTTTGATGAGCAATTTGTTTTAATTTTATAGAGTATTATTATATATGATAATGGAAAAAGAAAAGTCATAATTTTGCTGAATCTAAATGAAGAAAAATAATAAAATTAATCAAGAGAATAAACATCTGATGCAAAATATTGATATAAAATATTTAAGGATATAAAATATTACAATGAGCAAAATTAAAATACATATTTAATTAAAACTAAAATGATGTATATCCATTTCTAGTAAAAGGTAAGTGAATAAATTGCAAAATATATGTTGACATACACATATTGACAAAATATTTGTTAAAGTTTATCATTAGCAATGTGTCATAGTGATATCATGGATAAAAACTGATGAATATCAGGCACTTCTACAAAACTTCTTATTTTTTGTACTTATTTTTTGTAAGAATAAGAATAAAAAGGCCATTGCTTAAGTGCAGCAGTCTGGGTGGGAAAGTTGATTCCCATGGGATTATAGGTGGGTAAGGAATGATCAGTTGGGCTTGGGTACTCAGGAGGATGTAGGGTTATCTGGTATGTGAGGTGATGCCTAGCAGTGTACAGGAGAGTGGTGGTGTGTGGAGCAAACCAGGTGGTGAGGTGCTAAGTGTAGCCTAGCCAGATACATGTGGCCTGGGAGGGAAGCACTTTTTCATTCCTTTTTCCCCCATTTATCTTCCTGTTTCTTTTTTCTTTTTACTCTCTTCCCATTTCATTCCCTTCTCTTCTTCCTCTCCTTCCTCCCTTCCTTCCTCCCATCCTTCCTTCCCTCCTTTTCCTATTTTTTCTTCAATTCTTTTCTTTTCCTTTCCTTTCCTTTTCTTTTTTTTAATTTTGTTATGTTTTCTTAGGTTCTTTCATTTATTTCAACAAAAGATAGGCAATTTAAAGATTTAGATTAAGTTGATCCAAGAATCAAAAAAAAAAAAAGCTTTAACACATAGAAAAACAAAACAAAAACCTAGATAGGAAAGAGAAACTAACCAATGGAGTAAACCCATCAAGATAAACAGATGCCTAGACACCAACTAAAAATTAGAGGGCACACTAAGGAACAGAAAGACATTCTCCAGACAAAGAAAAAACTGAAAAACAGAGACGGTGCAAAATTTGAAAAACTAATTAAAGATATCCACATAAATTCCCTAAATCAATTCAAGGGGATGAAGGAAGAGGTAAAGTATATTAAGAAGACATTGGGTGAGGAAATAGAAGAAATTTAAACATATATTTAAAAACTGATTTAATGGGAATGAAATATACAATAGAAGAAATTTAAAAATACACTTAGATGTGGGATATGAATGTACATGACCAGGAAACATAGTGTACCCCAAAAAGAATAAATCCTAACAGATCTACTCCAAGACACATACTAATCAGATTGTCAAACACCAAAGATGAAACAGAGAATCCTGAAAGCATGCAAGAGAAAAGAAATAAATCATATATAAGAGAACCACTATAAGACTACATGCTGATGTCTCATGTCAATCCATGGAGGCAAGAAGGCAATGGTATGATATCGTTAAGGTGATGAAAGAGCCAAGAATTGTTATCCAGCAAAATTGCCCTCAAAACTGTGGAAGAAATTAAGATATTCACAGATAAACAGAAAATGAGAACTTTCATCAAGAGTCTCACCCTTCCAGAAATAGTTAAGGGCGTTCTCCAACCTGAAAGGAAAAGATAGGAGAGCGAGGATAGGAGGAGAGTGTAGAAAGAGAAAGCATGAGTAAGGGTAACTAAAAGTGTATAAAAAAGAAAACAAAAGTGATGACATATATAGGCCTAAAGAAAAAATGGTTGAAATGAGTACTGTATTTACAGTAATAAAATTCAGGGTTAATGGGTATACTCTCCAATTAAGAGACACATATAGGCAGAATAGATAAAAAATATGATCCATCTATATGCTATCTACAAATGACTCACCTTAGATCCAAGGACACATATATGTTTGCCAATGAAAGGATGGGAAATGATCTTCCACACAAACAGTAATCAGAAAAAGATCTGGGATAGCTCTTTTTTCCCAAAATGAGACAAAATAGACTTTAAATACAAAACTCTTGTAAGAGACAAAGATGGGCACTATATATTAATAAAAGGGGCACTCTACTAGGAAGAAAGAACAATCATACCTATTTATGCACCTAATTAGGGTGCCCCAAAATACATGATGTAAACACTGGCAAAACTGAGGAAAGAAATAGGCACCTTTACATTCAGAGTGGGGTAGTTCAATACACCATTCTCAGCAATAAACAAAACAGCTAGACAGAATCAATAGAGAAACAGAAATCTTGAATAATATGTTAAAGGAATTAAAACTAACAGACAAAAACAGAACATAACACCCTAAAACAGTGAAACATACATTTTTCTCAAGTGTTCAGGGATCATTCTCCAGCATAAAACATATGTTAGCTCATACAACAAGTCTCAATATATTTAGAAAGATTGAAATTATACAACACACTTTCTCTGACCACAACTGAACAAAGCTGAAAATCAATAAGGGGTGGAGAACAGAAAAATTCACATAGAGAATTTTAAAAACACCCTTAAACAATCAGTGGGTCATGGAGGAAATTGCAAGAGAAATGAAATATCTTAAATATCTTAAAGAGAATGAAAACGAGAACAAAACATATAAAAAGTTATGGGGTGTAGTGAAGGCAATGCTGACAGGGAAATTTATAGACCTGATGTCTATATTTCCAAAGAACAAACAGCTAAAATCAAAGAACTTACTACAAACCTGGAGGAACTAGAAAAAGTGCAGCAATCTAATCCCAAAATAAGCAGATGGAAAGAAAAAACAAAAATTAGAGCAGACTTAAATGACATTTAGAATAAAAACAAACAATAGAGAGAATTAACAAAATCAAAGGTTGTCTTCTTGAGAATATTATTAAAATTGGCAAATCCTTAGCTAGACTAACAAAGAGAAAAGGAAGAAGACATAAACAAATAAAATCAGAAACATGAGAGGGGACATCATCACTGACCCTACAGAAATAAAGAATATATAACAAAAGGATACTATGAAATATTCTATACTAAAAAGTTGGAAAACTTAGAGGAAATGGATGAATTTCTAGAAGGACATGAGGATCCTACATTGAAGAAAGAATAATTAGAAAAACTCAACAGACCAATTACAAGTCATGAGGTTGAATTAGTCATCAAAAATCTCCCAAGAAAGAAAAGCCCAGGCCTAGTTGGCTTCAGAGATGAATTCTCTGAATAATTCTGATTAGAACTAAAACCAATCATACTCAAATTCTTCCAAAAAATTGAATAGGAGGGAACACTACCTAACTCATTCTATGAAGCCAGTATCACCCTAATACTAAAGCCATATAGAAATGCTACAAGAAAAGAAAATTATGGAACAATCTCTTGAATGAATTTAGATGCAAAATTCAACAAAACACTTTTAAATTGAATCCAACTACACATTAAACAAATTATACACTATGATCAAATGGTCTTATCCCCCATATGCAAGGATGGTTCAATATAAGCAAATCAATTAATTTAATATACCACATTAACTGATCAAAGGAGGAAAATCACATGATCATCTCTATCAAAGCAGAAAAGGCACTTGACAAAATTTAGCATCCTTTCTTGATAAAAACACTTTGAAAGATAGAACAGTTAGAGGATAAAGTGGGGGATATTGAGGTGTCCGAGGATTGTGGTTAATAATACAAATATAAGAATGCTCATTACTTTCAGGATCTATAACAGAGATAGGTCATTAGTACAGAATGTTGATATTGGGATGGTATATGGGAAAGAGCACCTAGAACATACTGCTATGGGATAATAACATTTTCTTGATGTCATAAGTATGTTTTCTCAATAAATAGAAATCCCCACAGTGGCTAACAAACCATTAAACTTCCATCCTGGGGAAGACCTTCTACTTTCTAAAATAAGATCACAAAATTTTCTGGAACATGTAAGTTTGCCTAAACAAAGGAAACAAGCCAATAAACCAAGCCTTTGATCTTGATGTTTGTACTTATGGACCTTATTCTTGTAAAAAATGAAACCAAGATTTATTAGAATTAATGCCTAAGAATAACCTCCTCATTGAGGTTAGCATTGTTACTCAAATGTGCCCTCTCTTTAGCCAAACTCTGCAAATAAACTCACTACCTTCCACCCTGATGTGGAACATGACTCCCAGGGATGAGCCTTCCTGGCATCAAGGCATTATTATCAAGCCTTAATCAGTGATGCATTTGGAAAAAGATCTTGACCAATAGTGAGAAATATTTAAAAAACAATGTTTTTATGACTAAGAGATGTCAAAGTGAGTCAGGATGTCATTCCAGAAGTTATGCTTATGCAGGTCTATGGCAGATTTTAAAACTTCCCCAATAAATAAAGTCTCAAACAAAAGTTTTCCCTGGGGCTCTAGGGATGTCAAGCACACAGCCTCTTGAAATCAACACCCCTTTGGCAGAGACTGATTGAAAATACATGAAAATATTTTTCCCCAATACAATGTAATTATACTCATTTATAAATCCCCTAATCATGATTCTTCTCATTGTATAGGAACCTATAATTTTCAATATACCTGCTAAATATATTTCTCAGAGACGTAAATCTTTGGATTGCTACTTTGGCAAAACCTATAAAACTTTACAGCATGAAGTGTAAATCAAAATATAAACTATAAACTTTGGTTAGTGGCAATATTGGTTAATTGATTTTCACGAGTGTAGCACACTAATGTGAGATGCTAATAATAGGGAAAACTGTGTGCATGTGTGTGGGGAATTATATGGGAACTCTGTAATTTCTATATAATTTTTTTGTAAATCTAAGTTACCTAAAAATAAAAATAAAAATAAAAAGCTAAAAAGGATATGGTTTTATTAAAAGGGAAAAATAAAGCCATGCAAAATTACAAACTGGTTATAGGAATAATGAGAAACAAAAGGAAGAAAGATTATAATGAAGGACCAAAAAGAAAGAAACATAATAAAACGCATTGCAAAGAAAAAAGCTAAAATACAATTACATGGCAAATCCTTAAAAGTCTAATAAATATGATACTGGATCAAATAAAAGCAGGCCAAATGTAAAAATCTCTCTCAAAATTCAGAACAGCTTTCAAAATACCAAGAGAGTTTAACATGTACAGAAATAGGGAAACGGACTTGGCCCAGTGGTTAGGGCATCCGTCTACCACATGGGAGGTCCACGGTTCAAACCCTGGGCCTCCTTGACCCAATGGAGCTGGCCCATGTGCAGGCTGATGCACACAAGGAGTGCCACCCCACGCAAGGGTGTCCCCTGCATAGAGGAGTCCCATGCACAAGGAGTGCGCCCCGTAAGGAGAGCTGCCCAGCATGAAAGAAAGAGCAGCCTACCCAGGAATGGCGCTGCCCACACTTCCCATGCTGCTGACAACAACAGAAGCGGACAAAGAAAGAAGACACAGCAAATAGACACAGAGAACAGACAACCGGGGGGAGATGGGGGGGAATTAAATAAATAAATAAATCTTTAAAAAAAAAAAGTACGGAAATAATGGAAAGTCCAAATATGGAAGATTTGTATTACTGCAGAAGAAAAAATAATGATAGAAAACATTGATACCTACCTGGAAGAATAGATTTTTTAAGTAAAATATAATTGCAGATATAGATAGAAAATTCATAGGTAGATATAGAAATAATTCATCTTAAACCATAAAAAATAATTTTTAAACATAACAAATTAAATACTATCAGATGGAGTTGAAAAGATAATTAAAATGCACTTTTACCTCAATAAAAACATAAACAGCATTGCCATTGTATGTAGAACCTAAACTTTTTTTTACCTTACTATTAAACATGAAAGTATGCATGAAAACTCATACAAATATATTAAAAAAGGATGATGAAAAAATGAATATTAAAATAAATAATAAAGATATTGTAACTCTGGATTTGGCATTCATTATTTACTTTGAGCGGTATATGTACCAGACAATGCTCTAGACTTCTGAAAAGACTAGTACACAAAGACACTACTTAACTGAGTTTATATTCTTTTTTTTTTTTTTTAGGATGACCCTCTACAGGATATTTTCTTTTTTTTTTATTGATTTTGTAAAAATATTACATTAAAAAAACAATATGAGGTCCCATTCAGCCCCACCACCCCTACCCCACCACTCCCCCCCCAGCAACACTCACTCCCATCATCATGATACATCCATTGCATTTGGTAAGTACCTCTCTGGGCATCTCTTGCACCTCATGGTCAATGGTCCACATCATGGCCCATACTCTCCCACATTCCATCCAGTGGGCCCTGGGAGGATTTACAATGCCCAGTGATTGCCCCTGCAGCACCATCCAGGGCAACTCTAAGTCCCAAAGGCGCCTCCACATCTCATCTCTTCCTGCCATTCCCCATACCCATATCAGCCACCATGTCCACTCTTCTCACTCCATTCCAATGCCACCTTTTCTCTGTGGACCTTGAATTGTTTATGTCCGTGGCATCTCTATGTCAAGAGGAGGCTCAGATTCCACATGGATACTGGATGCAATCCTCCTGCTTTCAGTTGTAGGCACTCTAGGCTCCATGGTGTGGTGGTTGTCCTTCTTCAACTCCATCTTAGCTGAGTGAGGTGAGTCCAATAAATCAGATTGTAGGAGCTGAAGTCTGTTGAGGCTCAGGGCCTGGCTATCATATTGTCAGTCCAGAGATTCAAATTCCCTAAATATATCTTAAACCCCAACACCAACTACAATTCCAGTAAAGTAGCATGAAAGTCTTATAAAAAGAGATTCCATCTGAGTCCAGTTCCATCATGCAGAAACACCAGCTCCAAAGAAGGGCCATCTAACATGGCAGTGAACCCCATCTGCCATGACCATAGAGCCCGTGGGTCTCTGTAGCCCTCAAAGGAACCAATACCTGGGGTTGTATCTACTTTATCTGTCTCTTAGATTCTGCTTAGTTGTGCATAAGGGTAATCCTTCTGACAGCCTCCAGACTCTTTTTTAGAGACTCGTAGCCATATAAACTCATTTCTCCTTTCCATTTCCCCCTTACATTAGGTCAAACAGCATTTTAAAGTCATGTTATTATATGTAGACAGGGATATTCTGCTAGATCCGCATTGAACCTTCAATTCAAATTCATTTTCCAGTTGCATCATCAGTTGGTACTTGATAGTGATCCCTCGGTGCCAGGGAGGCTCATCCCCGGGTGTCATGTCCCATGCTGGGGGGAAGGTATTTCATTTACATGCTGAGTTTGGCTTCAAGACTGGCCACATTAGAGTAACATAAAGGCTGTCAGAAGTAAATTCCCAGGCACAGTGCTGCTCTAGGCCTTGTTCTTATTTCAGGCATATAGGCTCACAAGCATAGTCATTAGTGTCATGCTCTCACTGTTGGACCCTCATTCCTTCCTAGTCCTTACCATTGCACCTGGGGGACTGCCGCTGCTCCCCTAGTGACCATGACAGAGCACCCCCAGCCAGGAACCAGCAACCCCCCCCAGCTGTGATTATTAATTGTTGCCACTATGCGTATATCCAAACATTACCATGCACCCTGGACATATGCCCTGTATAGCTCCCTGTCAGCCATATATCACCTGTCAATAGTATCCTATACCAGTATTCCTCCACTGCCATTGTTGAACCACTCTGTATTCCAAAACTTCCTGAAAATTGAAGCCCAATATAATGTAAGGATCCCTTACTAGTAAAATGGCATAGAGCGATGGGTTTAAAGGTTAGATGTAGAATACGTGTTGACTTGGAAAAATTCTACATCCTATCTTTTTCTTTTTTTTCCCCTAATTATTGAACTTCTCTTCACAAGAGCCCTAGACCACAGTAATTCATATACACAATATGCAGTACTCCCACACATCCACCGTAAAACCTTTTCCCTTCCACAGTGATATTCTTATACCTTATTCATATCATATTTACTTACAGTGATGTAGAGACTCTGTGACAATAGCTTTCAAACAGTATGACATCTGTGCTTATATTGTGGTCCATACTTTAGGATATACAGTTTTCTAAATTTTTAGTTATCCTATGTTTTACATTATGGTTTACTTTATTAGACTGTCATCCCCTATATATTTATGGTGTAATAGTACATGTTTTATATCCAGCCTTGTGTACTCTCGTGAAAGTCCTCTCTTATCCCACATTTACTTTGGTTCCACACATTTAACATCCATTTTCCCATCCCCTTGGTGCCCACAGTGACAGCCAACCTCCATTTCCCGAGAAGCCACGTCCAGAGACACTTGCAACAGTGTTCAGGGCCTAACTTGCTCAACTGCCCCAATGCCCTGGGAGCCACCCATTCTCTTAAGAGATACAGTTCCCTCTATTTGAAGGCATTAGTCCTCCTCAGGTTCTGGGTCCACCCCCACTCTCACTACGGGTCTCTATCCAATGGTACCACCCACTCTGGCAAAATGAGCATTCAGACATTCCCCAGGAGCCCATCCCACGTCAGACCATCCCCTCCGAGCATCCTAAACAGATAACCCTATTAATTATATTTTAATACGATTATCTCAGCATTTTACTCTCAACCAACAACTGACACTCTCCTATGTTCGTATGCTACACCTCCCTCCCCCCACTTTTTGGGCAAGATTACCCATCCACCCGTCCCCAGCCCCCCTCAAACATGCAAAGCCCCACCTGAAGGCAACCCCTTGCCCCCATTTTATCTCTTCTTTGTGCTCATACTTACTGCCAGCTCATCATAAATTCCACCCCTGCAGATGTCGGCTCACATTCTTCCTCCACCCCCTGATTTCCTGTAAGCCTATCGTTCAGTCTGTAGCTCTCTGAGGCAGCTTTCTTATTTCATATCATTGAGGTCATGTACTGTTTGTCCTTCAATGCCTGGGTTGCTTCACTCAACATAAGGTTCTCAATATTCATCCATGTTATCACATGTGTTTGTAGTGTATTTGTTCTTACAGCCGCGTAGTATTCCATTGTGTGTATATACCACATTTTATTGATCCACTCATCTGTTGATGGGCATTTGGGTTGATTCCAACTTTTGGCGATAGTGAACAATGCTGCTATGAACATTGGTGTACATATATCGGTTTGTGTCCTTGTTTTCAGTTCTGCTGGGTATATACCCAGCAGTGGTATTGCTGGGTCATATGGAAATTCTATGGTTAGTTTTTTGAGAAACCGCCAAACTGTCCTCCAGAATGGTTGGATCCTTTTGCATTCCCACCAGCAGTGGGTGAGTGTTCCCCTTTCTTCACATCCTCTCCAGCACTTGTATTCTTCTGTTTTTTTTTCATAGCTGCCAATCTTATGGGAGTAAGATGGTATCTCATTGTAGTTTTGATTTGCATTTCCCTGATAGCTAGAGATTTGGAACATTTTTTCATGTGCTTTTTAGCCATTTGTATTTCTTCTTTGGAGAAGTGTCTGTTTAAATCTTTTTCCCATTTTTTAAATGGGTTGTTTATCTTTTTATTTTCAAGATATAGGAGTTCTTTATATATGCAAGTTATAAGTTTCTTATCAGATATATGGTTGCCAAATATTTTCTCCCACTGTGTGGGCTCCCTTTTTACTTTCTTGACAAACTCCTTTGAGGTGCAGAAGGCTTTAATTTTGAGGAAGTCCCATTTATCTATCAGTTCTTTTGCTGCTCGTGCTTTTGGTGTGATATTCATGAAGCCATTTCCTATTACAAGGTCCTGTAGATGTTTCCCTACACTACTTTCCAAGGTTTTCATGGTCTTGGCTCTTATATTTAGGTCTTTGATCCATCTTGAGTTGATCTTTGTATAATGTGTGAAATGGTAATCCTCTTTCATTCTTCTACATATGGCTATCCAGTTCTCCAGGCACCATTTGTTGAATAGGCCACTCTCTCCAAGTTGAGAGGGTTTGGTGGGTTTATCGAATACTATATGGCTATATATGTGAGGTTCTATATCAGAGCCTTTCAGTTCGATTCCATTGGTCTGTGTGTCTCTCCTTATGCCAATACCATGCTGTTTTCACTACTTAGCTTTGTAGTATGTTTTGAAGTCAGGTAGTGTGATTCCTCCAATTTTGTTTTTCTTTTTCAATATGTCTTTTGCTATTCGGGGCCTCTTTCCTTTCCAAATAAATTTCATAGTTAGTTCTTCTAGTTCCTTAAGAATGCTGTGTTGATTTTTATTGGGATTGCATTGAATGTGTAGATCAGTTTTGGTAGGATAGACATCTTAATAATATTCAGTCTTCCTATCCATGAACAAAGAATATTCTTCCATTTATTTAGGTCTTCTTTGATTTCCTTGAACAGTCTTGTATAGTTCTCGGTGTATAAGTTTTTTACCTCTTTAGTTAAATTTATTCCTAAGTATTTGATTTTTTTCTTCACTATTGTGAATGGTATTTGTTTCTTGATTTCCTCCTGATCTTGCTCATTATTGGTGTAAAGAAATGCTACTGATTTTTGCGCATTGATCTTATAACCTGCAACTTTACTAAACTCATTTATGAGTTCTAGAAGCTTTGTTGTATATCTCTCAGGGTTTTCTATGTATAGGATCATGTCATTTGCAAATAATGAAATTTTGACTTCTTCCTTTCTAATTTGAATGCCTTTTATATCTGGTTCTTGCCTCAGTGCTCGAACAAGTACTTCTAAGACAATGTTAAATAGGAGCGGAGACAATGGGCATCCTTGTCTTGTTCCTGAGTTTAGAGGGAAGGATTTTAGGATTTCTCCATTGTAAACAATGTTGGCTGTAGGTTTTTCGTATATACTCTATCACGTTCAAAAAATTTCCTTGTTTTCCGATCTTTTGGAGTATTTTTATCAGGAAAGGGTGCTGTATTTTGTCATATGCTTTTTCTGCATCTATAGATATAATCATGTGATTTTTTTCCTTTGATCTGTTTATATGGTGTATTATGTTGACTGATTTTCTTATGTTGAACCATCCTTGCATACCTGGAATAAATCCACTTGGTCGTGGTGTATAATTCATTTAATGTGTTGTTGAATACAATTAGCAAGTATTTTGTTAAGTATTTTTGCGTCTAGCTTCATTAGAGAAATTTGTCTATAATTTTCCTTTCTTGTGGTGTCTTTATTTGGCTTTGGTACTAGGGTAATTTTGGCATCATAGAAGGAGTTCAGCAATGTTCCTTCTGTTTTGACTTTTGGAATAGTTTCAGCAGGATTGGTGTTAGTTCTTTCCGGAATGTTTTGTAGAATTCACCTGTGAAGCCGTCTGGCCCTGGGCTCTTCTTAGTTGGAAGATTTTCAACGACTGATTCTATCTCTCTGCTTGTGATTGGTTTGTTAAGATCATCAATTTCTTCTTTCATCAATATGGGTTGCTTATGTGTTTCTAGGAATTTGTCCATTTCCTCTAGATTGTCATTTTTGTTGGAATATAGTTTTTCAAAGTATCCTCTTATGATAGTCTTTATTTCTGTGAAGTCAGTGGTGATATCATCTTTCTCATTTCTTATTTTGTGTATTTGCATCTTCTCTCTTTTTTTCTTTGTTAGTCTCACTAAAGGTTTGTCAATTTTGTTGATCATCTCAAAAAACCAGCTCTTGGTCTTGTTTATCTTTTCAATTGCTTTCTTATTTTCTATTTCATTTAGTTCTGCTCTTATCTTTGTTATTTCCTTCCTTCTTCTTCCTGTTGGGTTACTTTGTTGTTGTTTTTCTAATTCCTTCTAATGTGCAGTTAGTTCTTCAATTTTTGCTCTTTCTTCTTTTTTGATATAAGTTTATGGCTATAAGTTTCCCTCTCAGTACTGCTTTTGCTGCATCCCATTAATTTTGGTATGTTGTGTTATCATTATCGTTTGTTTCAAGGTAGTCATTGATTTCTTTTGAGATTTCCTCTTTGACCCACTGTTTTTCTAAGAGTGTGCTGTTTAATTTCCAAATCGTGGTGTGAAATCTGGGCCTCTGTCCCTTGCAAATTTCCAGCTTGGCTCCACTGTGGTCAGCGATATTGTTTTGTACGATTTCTATCTTTCTGAATTCATTCAGCCTTTCTTTGTGGCCTAGCATATGGTCTATCTTGGAGAATGATCCATGTGCGCTTGAGAAAAATGTATATCCTGCTGTGTTTGGGTGTAATGATCTATATATGTCTATTAGAGCCAGCTCCTCTAATATACTGTTCAAATGTTTTGTTTCTTTAGTGATTCTCTTTTGAGATGTTCTGTCCAGAGTTGATAGTGGTGTATTAAAATCCCCCACTATAATTGTAGATGCATCTATTGTTTCACTTAGTTTTTCCAGTGTTTGCCTTACGTATTTGGAGGCACCCTGGTTAGGAGCATAAATATTTATGATTGTTCGATCTTCTTGACAGATTTTCTCTTTCACTAAAATATAGTATCCTTCTTTGTCTCTCACAATTGTTTCATATTTAAAGTCTATTTTGTCTGATATTAATATAGCTACTCCTGCCTTTTTTTGGTTGTTGTTTGCTTGTATGATTTTTTTCCAGCCATTCACTTTCAATCTCCATGCATCTCTGGGTATAAGATGTTTCTCTTGTAGACAGGATATGGATGGGTCATATTTCCTTATCCAATGTCCCAGTCTGAATCTTTTGATAAGTGAGATTAATCCATTGACATTCAGTGTTATTACTTTCAAGGAGTTGTTTGTGTTAGCCATATTTTGATTGTATTTGTGTTTGTCATATTTTGTATTTTTTTCCTTGTATTTTTGTCTTTTTTTGTTGCTCTTATACTCTCCTCCAACTCTGCCTGTCCTGTTTTTTCCTTTCTTTCTGCAGAACTCCCTTTAAAATTTCTTGAAGGGGAGGTTTCTTGTGGTATACTCTTTCAGTTTCTGTTTATCGGTGAATATTTTGAACTCTCCATCATGTTTGAATGCTAGTTTAGCTGGATAGAGTATTCTTGGTTGGAAATTTTTTTCCTTTAGTACCTTGACTATATCATACCACTGCCTTCTTGCCTCCATGGTTTCAGATGAGAAATCAGCACTTAATCTTATGGATCTTCCCTTGTATGTGATGGTTTTCTTTTCTCTTGCTGCATTTAGGATTTTCTCTTTGTCTTGAGCATTTGATAATTTGACAAGTATATGTCTTGGGGTGGGCCTGTTGGGGTTTATGACTAGTGGAGTGCACTGTGCTTCTTGGATATGTACATCTGTCTCTTTCAGTAGGTTTGGGAAGTTTTCAGCCATTATTTCCTGCAACACTCCTTCTGACCCCTTTCCCTTCTCTTCTCCTTCTGGAATGCCTATAATACGTATGTTTGAGCGTTTTGCATTGTCATTCAGGTCCCTGAGTCCTAGCTGGATTTTTTCTATCTTTTTATGGACCCCTTCCACTATCTGTTTGATTTCTGATGTACTGTCTTCCACGTCACTAATTCTCTTCTCTGCCTCTTCTAGTCTGCTGATATTGGCTGCAAGTGTATTTTTTATTTCTTGAACTGTGGTGTTCATTCCCATCATATCTGTTATCTTTTTACGTATGTCTGCAATTTCCCCTCCAAGTGTTGTCTTCATATTGTTAACCTCTTTCATTACTTCATCAAATTTGTCGGTCATAAATGTTCTGAGATCTTTCATTGCTTGTGCGAAGTTCTGCTCCCCTTCCTGATTTTTAGTTTGTTGATTGGATTCAGCCATGTTTTCCTGATTACTAGTTTGATTTGTAGTTTTTTTTTGCTGTCTGGTCATTATTTTATCTTGATGGGTTTATTCAGTTCCTTAGTTTCTTTGTCTACTCTTGGAGATTAGTTAGCTGTTGTTTTTGTGTAAGTGTTATATCTTCTCTTTGTCACTTTGTTCTTATTCTAATTTGTTGTTGCTGGTTAAGTTCACTTTAGAGGAAAGTGTTAGTGCCGGGGAAAGGCAATTGTGTAAGCAAGGAAAAAGTGTAAAGTAGTATTGGTGATATATGTTAACAAAGCAAGAATATGAGATCTGGGAGGATGGAGGTTAGATTCATGTAAATTGTGTAGAGTTATAGCAGTAGGTAGAGTACCTATTATGAGGTAGATGACTGAATATGGGAGGAATATGATATGTGCTAAAAAGCTATTGCTTTCATGAGAGAGGGAAAGAGAAAAGAAAGGTAATAGTTTCAATAGTGGATAACAGAGAGAAAACAAAACAGAGGTATTAGAAATTAAGAGTTAGACACTTTGTGGATCAAAGAAAGGGAGGTGGGAGGTCGGATATAGGAGAGACAGTAGATGATAGTGGATATCAAGATGTAGGGGAGAGGGGATAGTTTTGGTAGCCTAAATCAGTTCACACAGAAATGAGGCAGTGGAGGATGAGAAAACCCAGCAAATGTGAGGTGTTCCCTGCAGCACTTATTGTATAATTGAGTTAAAATAAAATAAGTAGAAAAAAAAATTTTTTAAATCCCTAAATAACTGAATAAAAAAAAGATTTTAGGGGATACTCTGGGAAAAAGACTAGGAGATAATGCAATATTAGCAATCAGGACATTAAAAAAAAGTAAAAAAAATAAGATAAAATGAAAATAAAAACAAAACAAAATGAAACAATAAAGAAAAAATGCAAATGTTGAAGGCTAGGGCATTCAAGGACCTCAGATGGAGCTCAGGGCATGATGGATTCAGGGGTGAAAAGTCTGAGTTATTGAAGACTCAAGAGGTGTGAGTCTCAGGTATGGGCCACCAGAGTTTAGGGGATTCAGACCTGACAACCTCAAATCTGGTCAACAGGAAGCCTAGGAGCCCCGGAGTGTAACACAGCCCTCAGGGAACCCCACAGGTGGGTGTCAGCCTTATGGGGGAAGTCAGATCTGCAAACTCTATATTATGTTTGAACCCTGCAGTTCACTTACTCAGTAGGGTTTGTTTTAGTGGGTAAATCGACAATTCAGCTTTTGGACAGCTCCCACCCTGTGATTCAAAAAACAGCCAGCTGAGGGAGCCTCTACACCGCAGCCAATTTACTGAAGCAGATCCGAAGCCCACCGTGGGTTGGGCTCCGGTTGGAAATGCCAAAAACAGATTCCGAAACTGGAATTCCCAAGCTTCGCGAAATATTCCCCAATCGGCTTCCTGACGTGTCTCCCTCCCTCACTGCACCCTGTAAGTACCTCTCAATTACGTCCCTTTATTACTAAGAATCTAATTCCATTGCAGATCAGCAGCCGGGCCTGGGGGGCAGGGCTCCAGGCGGAAGCGGTATTATTTGTGTCCACAATCAAAAATTCCCCCGCTTCACAAAACACCATCTGCCTCCACAAATCAATTCGCAGAGGCATCCATTCCCTCAACCTCCCAACAGCCTGCCCAGGATTGACGAATTCCCCAGCACCGCAGAGCCACCAAAAGCGCAGCCGGAGCGCCAATACCGCGGCTCCACCGCCCCCCCCCAAGGAGTGAGCAACCCGTCTGCCCGTCTCACCTCCGGGCTATAGAAGCCAAATTATATCTTATAGACCAATCCTCTCTGTTACCTTTCCACCAAATCAATGTCCAGACACTTCCTGCCCTGCAAAAATCCTGAAAAAGCCCGGCCTCGGAGAACCTCCAGCGGCGCCCAGCCTCCTATTCCCAGGAGAGACCGCAAGGCAAGTTCACTCAGCCATCATCTTGCCCCTCCTCCTGGAGTATCCCGAGTTTATATTCTAATGTTTGAAACATATAAGTAATCCTTAAATAATTGATGTTAGTATGTGTTATGAGGAAATATTAATCAAGGGAAAGGGAGAGAGAATGACAGAGTTGTTACTTAAGAAATTTAATTTAAAGCAATAAAATGCTGCAGTTTATTCTTCTGATTGATTTAAAAAAAAAAACTAATACCTTTCTGATGATAATGTTGAAATACAGGCTGAATAAAAAGTAAAAGTTACAGAGAGAATGACCTAATAATTATTCAACACAACTGCCTTTATCCAAAGGAAAATAAACTTCTCATAACTTAACGGCAAGTACATGGGACTTGAAGCCAAGTGCCTGCAGCTATTAGTCCTGAATGCTCCCACAGAAACTGGGGCATTATCCTTGAAAACTACATTCTATATAGATGGCTCCCATGTCCTTAAGAAAAACATTCCTGGCCTAAACAATTATCAAGAGGTTTATTTAACTTTTAAAAATATTTTCATGCATCTCAAATGGACAGAGGAAGAATTTACAATGAAAAATTTCCTAAAGAAAATGTTCTAAGAAAATGGCAGGGGGTGAATCTTTCTTGTCTCTCATAAAGGAAATTATTTTAATTTTAATTTTTATATCATGTATTTATGCTTATGAAAACCCAAAAAGGGTAATTACAATGAAAACTGTACTCAGAGGTAATTTCATTAAAGATTACTATGATCCAATACAGGTAAAATCATTGTGAGTTCACAAACCCCATGAATGAATCAATTCTCTTCTGTCAATAACCACAATACTGGGAAACGGACTTGGCCCAGTGGTTAGGGCGTCCGTCTACCACATGGGAGGTCTGCGGTTCAAACCCTGGGCCTCCTTGACCCATGTGGAGTGGGCGCATGTGCAGTGCTGATGTGCGCAAGGAGTGCCCTGCCACACAGGCGTGTCCCCAGCATAGGGGAGCCTGACACACAAGGAGTGCACCGGTAAGGAGAGCCGCCCAGCGTGAAAGAAAGTGCAGCCTACCCAGGAATGGCACTGCCCACACTTCCGGTGCCGCTGACGACAACAGAAGCGGACAAAAGAAACAAGATGCAGCAAATAGATACAGAGAACAGACAACCCGGGGAGAGGGGAAATTAAATAAATAAATAAATCTTAAAAAAACAAAACAAAACACAATACTTAGATGAAGTTTGGGCTAATATCAAAAGGAAAATAGAACAGGTAATAGAGGAATGATGTGTAAATACTATATATGGTATTTATAAGTGCCATCCACCAACATATATGATCTGTGTATCAATTAGGGTTCAGACAGGAAAATATAAACACCACCAGCAAAAATTTCTTACAAGGAACTCCATATTCCAGTTGGCAGTTGTGAAACAGAAAAGGAGAACACAAAGGTAATTCAGGAATAATAACTTTCACCTCAGAAATGAGGTTTATAAAAAGGAAGTGCAGGTGTATGACTTCTGGGGATAGGCCATAAAAGGCATTGACATTTTAGATTGCTTGCTCTGGGGGAGAAGGTGAATTTCCAGAATGCAGGAGCTCAGAGTTGATGCAGGAAGTTTCTTTTCTTATTTTTGAAGATGTGATGCTGTATGGCTGCTTTGGCTTCCTGGGAACATAGAGGAGGCACCCCAGAAACATAGCATGCACATCACCTGAGGGCTGTGATATGGCAACTTCTGGGACATTCCCATAAGCTAAACTTGGGGCCAATTTGTGTCTATGACATTAACTACTACTACTGGGATCATACAGACAGGTACCAAGTCAAAAAAAGAAAAAAAGTAATACCCTCTCTTTCTTTCTATTTTCCAGTCTTACTTTAATGCCAGGAATCCATCTGGCAAAGAAGACCAAGTAATGCTATTTGCAGAGTATGATGTCCAAATTTTAAATTTGGAACTGAAGGGTAGATTTAGAGCTAGTTGAAAGACGATCCAAAAACAATAAGTATTTTTTGTTCTGGCAATTAGTATGATTTTAATTCCTTCCCTTCACAATTATAGATATGTCTTTTTGACTACTTAGAGCCATGAAATAAAAACATAGATGCTCTGTCAACTACAAATTGAAGTATATACTAGTCTGTGTTATTCTCCATATTACCTTCTTCCTGCTAGTTACTGATGATAATTTAAATGATACTTGGATCCCAGAAGGAGCAGGATGTGGAGGGGTTCTCCAGCCAATTTGCATCTAAAATGTATTGAGAGTGAGAAATAAATTCATTTTAAGCTATTGAAATTTTGATGTTGTATGTGAATGAACCACATATTAGTTCATCCTGAATAATGTAGTATATGAATAATATAGCTTATGAAATACTGCAGAAAATAAACAGTGCTAACTCTCCATATGTCTTTCTTGCTTTATTATCCCTCCACATTTTCTCAAATATTTTATAAAATAAATGTGGGTGCTGACTTTTATAATTTAAATATCATCACACAAGATATTAAAGAGATTTTTACTGAACTACAAGAGGAATGGGATTATTCAAAGAATAAAACTGATTACAGCTTTACTTTCCCTTTCCTGAAGATACTGAATTTGTTTTTGGTTGTTCGAGAGATGGTAGCTTTGTGTTAGATTTATTGCCATATTTTATGTGGGCTTCTCTATTGGTTTATTGCCATATTTTATGTGGGTAGAAATTTTTCTATCAACATGAGCATCAAAGGGAGAGTCTATGCCAGATAAGATGTATTTGCTCATTGGCTTCTTTTCTACCATTTTTACTTGGAGAGATGGAGGGAAAAATTACTTTTCTAAGGCCCAGGTTCTTTTAGGGATATTGTGAGAACCTAAATATATTAAAAGGGAAAATAGGTACAGTTATACATAGTTCAAACCATCAACATTATTTGATTATAAAAGTCATTGCCAAGACTGAAACACAACAAAAATTAATGTAGGAATGTTATGGAATAGAGGAAAGTTAATTGGGTTTTAGATATGACAAAGTATTTAAAAAGTAAAACTGACAGAAAACCAACGAGAATTCTCTTCAGAAAGAAGAGTCATTGAATGGAAGAAAAGCGTATTCAGTGAATCAGATTATGTATTATTAGGGAAATGTGGGAAGCTGCCTCTGGCACTGGTATTGTATCGGCCATTTTGTTACCGAATGCCATCTCAGATACTAACCCAGTTAAGTTTCTATTTCCCCAGCCTCCCTGAAGTAAGTTAAGTTTCTGTTTTTCCTTACGCCACTCCCCCGGGCTCCGATTGGGCACTCCCTAAAGCACGGGAAAGTCTTTCCGCAGCCGTTGCCAGACAACCATCTGCGCATGAGTGTGGCGCGAAAATCTAGTTACCCAATCATTTACCGACATATGCGCTGTCGTCAGTGCGTACCACCTCCTTCCTTCCTGGCTATAAATACCCTTGATCAACCCTCAATAAACGTGACTTGATCAGAATCCTGTCTAGTCTCCATTTTTCGTGTCGCTTGTCCCTTTGTTATTTGCTTTGTTTCAGGTCCGCGTGTTGCCTCAACCTGCTGGCGGATTGGGGCAGGGAAACAAAAGAATAGGATTGGAAAATTTACAGAATCTGAATTGGCTTTCTGAAAAAACAATCACTTCTGAGGATAAGAAAAGTACCTGTGTATTAGTGTGATAAAGTGAAAAATACTGTACTGCACATTAAGTACCTTGAAATAGTACACATTTATTATCTCATGGTTTCTTCAGCTCAAGAGTCCAGGAACTGCATAAGTGAGTGTCACATTGGCTGGACACTCATCTGGAAGCTGAACTAGGGATGGTCCACTAAAGCTTACTCAGAATGTTATTCATTAAGCTTACTCTGAATTAATTTCTTTATGACTGCAAAATTCATGGAAGTTTGCTTCTTCAATCAGTATAAAACACCACTTTAACAAATAATCACTACATATACTTTAACAAATAATCACTACATATTGTTTTTCATAGTTTAGCATGAGATATTTCTATCTATATCAATCTAGCACTTTCTATCTATATCTGAAATTATATTTTATATAAAAATTCCATTTTTCCAGTAGATATTTGTGTTTTCTCTTCTTTTCTATCATTTTTTTCTCTTGAGTAATTCTAATCATACACATTTTAGACTCTCCATTATTTTCATTATGCCAATTCACTTTTGGCACTTCAAAAACTGTTCTAATTTTGAAAAAGTTTTACATTTGTTCTCCTAATCACTGTTTTAATCTGCTATGATGCCAAATTTATGGGAATTGGAGGATTTGTCTTATAATTCTATTTTGGCTAATTTCATTGCAAAGCATTATTAAGCATCTTTGTTTATGCTTTTAAAAAATATTCTTTCTTCTTTTTCTATCTCATTATTGCTATAACCCAGATTGTACTATTGTGTGGCTTTGTATTTCTTTTTTAATAAAACCGTGTCTTTCTTATGGTATTGAACTTGCCAAGCAATCTCTCAAACTTACTTCTGTATCTGGCACTTTTGAGAAACAGGTTTTTCTTCTTTTTCTCTTCTGCTTCCATTCCTTTTTTCTTTTTCTTTTCTCTCTTTCCCTTCCTTTCTTCCTCCTTTCCTTCCTTCCAATAGCGTTTTCTTCATTTACTTTTCTGCTTCCCTTTTTTCTTTTCTTTCTCTTCTCTTTTCTTTCCCTCCCTCCTTCCTTCCCTTGTTCCCTCCCTCCTTCCCTCCCTTATCTCCTTTGTACCTTCTTTCTTTTCTTTTTTGATAGTGAGTTGGGTGCTTGCTATTTTTTATTCATTTTATTATACTTTGTTTTATATATTCCACACTGTTTTTTCTTTATGCTTTTTTTCTTCCTTTCCTCTTTGTTACAGCCAAATCTTCTTCAATGTCACATACCTATAGAACAGACAGTGGTATACAGCTCCACTATTATGATGTCTTTATTTGACTTATTTTGCTCTCCATTTTCTAGTTTATTTGATCCTCTGAAATAAAAGAATAAATTAAAATAAGAATTACCAACATTTTCCCTAAAAGGTTTGTATATGTGTGGGTCATTTCAAAATCCATGGAATTACCACTTTAAGTGTGGCCCTATGTATCATTAGTGAAACACAATCATGAATGAATGAAAACATCACACAGACTATTTCACAAATTAAACCTATGAGGCAGTGATAAAGCAGGCAATTTTCTTAAACAAAACAAAACCCCAGTCTCTGAATCTAGGGTCAGAGAATGGAAAAGTTTTAAAACATTTTCCTACCATTCTCAATTGTATTCAATTTCCTGAAGTGATTCCTTCATACAATTGTGTTGATGATGATTACTTTCATTTTCTTCTTATTCTGCTATATATTTGATTATTTTATAAATCTACACCAACTCTCCTTTTATTAGATATCTTGAATTGCATTCTTTGCAATTTTTGTTTTTAATGATGATGAGAGTTTTCATTATAAACTGTCTATCTGCAAGTATTTTATAACTATGCTGATAGAGATTTCAGAGGACCATTTTAACCAAATTTCTCTTTAAATCAAAATGCCTCTATCCCTAGCAACCAAACTACATCAGTTTCCACTTCCCCATTTTTCCATTGTTGAGAAGTTACTGAAAAATTCTGTCCAACAATATCCCTCAACCTATTCTTTTCATCAAGTTATATATACTTTCTACCACTTACAACAGTTTTACTATATTTTCAGATGAAGAAATAATCTACTATTCATAATTTGGCATCTTGCACCAAAGGCTCCTAAATTACTATTTCTGCAGACAATTCCTCTCTTATTTAAAGGGGGATTTTAAAAGCAAACTGTTCCCTTAAAGTTATGAGATATGATTTCTATATAGTTTTCTTGCAAACACAAACACTCTAAAAACTCAAATCAACATTTCTCTTGTATGTGTTAGATTGTACAGGCCTTGATTAAGTAGGGAAATGATAGTTGTGGAAACACTGCTCTGCCTATGCTATGAGAAGATGATATTAATAAATATTCACTGGAGATGGATTTAAAAGACAGAAAAAATATTGGAAGAGTTATTTTAGTTTTCTCGAGTTAAAACTAGAAAGTTTAGATATGCAAGCACTGGCTTTGTCAAGGAAGAACCAAGGTAGTATATATGATGCCCTAAAAGTGATTTCTATATTTTTCAAGTACATTACAAAGCAACTTAATTTTAAAAATACACAAAAAAGGACATTACTACAATTTTCAGAATTCCTTACCCCATTTAAAATTAATTAATTTCTTCCCGTCATTCATGGAAACATAAATCTTTGATACTGGATAAAATGTAAACAAACTCATGGACCAAAACGAAAGTAAATTTGGTAGGCAGCATCGTATGGAATATTGCATTAAATTATTAATCCTAGGTTAGTATTAATGGTAACAACAACAGTCTGCCTGGAAGATGGAGGATTAGAGAGGCAGACGGATCACTCCTCTCCCCAACAAAATAACTAGATGACAGGTAGAGACTGTCTGTAGACCTTCTCAGGAGCTCAGGACACCAGGCTAAGGTGAGATAGCACTGAGATGAGAGACGGGCAAAGTAAAGGAGTCTCAGCTAGCTGGAAAAATACTGTGAGAAAAGCGGCAGTAGTACTGGTACCCATCCCCCCACACACTCAGAGCAAACAGCAGTACGTTGACTACAGTGGCTTGGGGGAATGAGGGGACTGACGGCAGGGGTCCTTTTCTCCAAGAAAGGGGAGAGGGAGGCACACAACCTACAGCAAATACAAATTTTAGCCAGCAAACTGGTCTGCTGCATTGGAGGGGCCATACACCTCCCGGTCAGGTGGGTGACATTGTTTGCACTGAGAGTTGCCAGGGTGCTAAATATAATTTGCATTCTCAAACATCTTCCCCACAGCCTCGGGCTGGTTGCTGAGCAGGCAGAGGGAGGGAGAGAGGGTGCGGCAGATTAAGGGAGAAGAGTAGTTTCTGAGAAAGTTTTTTGTGGCACTTCGCCAGTCCTTAGGACATTTCTTCTGCACTACCCACTGGAGAATTACATGAAATGTATCCAACTCCTAGGATCTTGTGTCTGAAATGAGAGGTCTGCCAAAGAGTGCCCTCTCCTGGTAGACAAGAAAAGTATACGAAAATTAAAATAATAATAAGTAATGGAGACAACCAGGTACCTTTACTTCTCCCCTCTTGAAGGACTTTGGAAACTGGCTTGCACCTAATTACTGGGTCCTTATCCCTGGTTTCAGGAGTTAAGCAGGATAAATCCTAAATATCTAGAACAAGTTGAACCAAGAGTCAAGGAACAATGGTAACACACCGCTACTTAAAAGTGAATCCCTAGGCAAGAGAGGTAACTGAACATCACAGTAAACTCAGCATCAGAATCAGATCCCTAGACAACAGTAAAAATTTACAAGTTGTACTAAGAAAAAAAAAAAAAGACATGACACAGTCAAAGAACTCAAGACTTGAAACAACTAATCAATGAGGCTCATGCAAATCTAAATTAAATCAGGGAGTTGTTGGGCAAAATGGCTAAAGAAATAAAAAGCATTAAGGAGACACTGGGTAAGCACAAAGAAAAATATGAAATATTGGATAGAAAAATAATAAAACTTGTGTGAATTAAAGACAAAATAAATGAGATTAAAATACAGAGGAGTTATTAAAATGGAATGGAAATCAGAAAAAAAATCATTTTTAATAGCAGATAAAAGTCAAATATTTAGGAATAAACTTTACCAAAGACATAAAAGGACCTGCACTTAGAAAACTAAAAGATATTGGTAAAATAAACCAAAGAAGACTTAAATAAATGAAAGGGTATTCTGCATTCATTGATGGGAAAACTAAATATTGTTAAGAAATCCCTTCTACTCAAACTGATTTACAGATACAATACAATCCCCCCAAAATTTCCAACAGCTTTTTTTGCAGAAACCAAAATCCAATAAGCAAATTTATTAGGAAGTGTAAGGTGCCCCTAAAAGCCAAAAATGCCTTAAAACAGAAGAATGAAATTGGAGGACTCTCACTTTCTGACTTTAAACCATGTTACTTATCTATAGTAGTAAAAATAGCATGATATTGGCATAAGGACAGATGGATTGACCAATGGACCTGAATAACTCAGAAACTGACCCTCACATCTACAGCCAAATAATTTTTGAAAAGGCTGGTAAGCACACCTAGCTGGGCAAGAAGAGTCTATTAAAAAACTAATGCTGGGAGAATTGGATAGCCATATTCAAAATAGAGAAAGAAAATCTGTATCTCACACCTTATACAAAAAAAAAAAAAAAAAAATTAACTCAAATAGTTGAAGGACCTAAATATAAAAACAACAATCTTAAAACTCCTAGAAGAAAATGTAGGAAAACATCTTCAAGATATTACGGTAGGTGGTAGTTTTTTAAACCTTACACCCAAATCAAGATGAACAAAATAAAAAAATAGATAAAAGGAAACTCCTTAAAATTAAACACTTTTGGACCTCAAAGGACTTTGTTAAAGGATGAAAAGGCAGCCAATACAATGGGAGAAAATAATTTGCAATTAAATATCTGATAAGCATTTAATATCCATGATATATAAGGAGATCATACAATTCAACATTAAAAAGACAAACTATTCAATTAAAAAATGGGTAAAAGACTTGAAAAGACAATTGTCCAAAGAAGGAATATAAATATAGAAGAAACACATGAAAAAATATCCAACATCACTAATGATTAGGGAAATGCGAATCAAAACTACAATGAGATATAATTTCACATCTATTAGACTAGCTGTGGTTAAAAGTCAGAAAACATTAAATGTTGGAAAGGATGTGGAGAGACAGAAACACTCATTTCCTGTTGGTAGCAATACAAAATGGTATAGCCATTGTGGAGGACTGTTTGGCAATTCCTAAGGAAGTTGAATATAGACTTGCCATTGGACCTGGCAATACCATTGCTTGGTATATACACAGAAAAAACTGAGAGCAGTTACTCAAAAAGACCCTGGCCAACTGACAGGGAGGTGAAGAGGGTCAACCACCACACCAGGAGCCAAGAGTGCCTACAGCTGCAAGCAGGGGAATTGCATCCATCATCCACGTGGAATCTAAGGCCTCTCTTCATGTAGAGGGGGACTGGACATAACCATCCCACTGTCCACAGGTTGGAGGAATAGATTTATGGATTAGAGTGGACTTACTGGTGTTCTGCTGGGGAACTATTGTGATTAGTAAGTGAAGGAATTGTAATAGTGATGTGGAGAGGGTGGCCATAATGGCTGCTGATGGTAGAGAAGTGGAAGAAGAGATATGGTGTGGGAGCATTTTCAGGAATTGGAGTTGTCCTGGGTGGTGTTGCAGGGATGGATGCTGGACGTTGTGTGTCCTGTGATGGCCCACTAGATGGACTGGGGGAGAGTGGATTACAATGTGGACTATTGCCCATGAGGTCCAGTGTTGCTCCAGAATGTATTCTCCAGGTGCACTGGATGTGCCAAAATGATGGAAGAGGTTGTTGATTGGGAAGGGTGGGATGGGTGGGGTGGAGGGTATATGGTGACCTCATATTTTTTAATGTAACATTTGAAAGAAAATAAAGAAGAAAAAATTAAAAGCAATCAAGAGTATTTTCACAAATAACTATTCAAGACCTGTGTTTTAACATCGGTTGTAAATCAATATCAATATATAGTAGTGCAAAAAGCATGTGTTTTAGTTTTCCAAGTTAATGAAGATGGTGTTTTCACAGTTCACTGTGTAAATCCTGTGTTTTCATATTATAAGTCAATATCAATTCATAGAATGGAATAAAGTATATGTTTTACTTAGTATTTAAAAAAAAAAGACATCTGCACACCAGTGTTCATAGCAGCACTATTCACATTAGCAAAAAGTTGGAAACAACCCGCACATAATCAAATTGTGGAGCATACACACTATGGAATATTATTCAGCATTAAGAAGAACTGAAGTAATGAAACATATGACAACATGGTTGAATCTTGAGGACATTATATGAGTGAAGCAAGCCAGACACACAAGGACAAATACCATATGATTGTTTTATTATGAACTAAATATATTTAATAAATATAAATATATTTAGTGAAATTTGAATACAGGTAAAATTGCAAACATAGACATTTTTCTTTGAATTTGAACAAATGTAGGTTAATGCTATGAAATGCTAATATCAGACCAAACAAACAAACAAAACATTATACCATTATACTAAATGAAGGAGACAAGGCACAGAGTACTATATATTGTATGATTTCATTTATATAAAATGTAAATATAAATAAAATCATTAAGAGGAAATTAGATCAGTGTTTATGTAGGGCTGGGGAAGGAATACCAAGGGGCATGGTGTCTTTCTTTTTGGAATAATGAAATTGCTCTAAAATTTTGAGATGATGAATGTAAAATATTTTCCTTGTACTAAAAGCCGTTTATTATAAACATTGTCTAGATCATGTTGTATGTGAATATATCTCAATAAACTGCTTAATAAAAAATAGTTGTGCAAGTGTAGCCAGAAATAGCAACTATGTACAAGAACTTTTCTATTTGTTTATTATTGAACTAATGATAGAAATGATGAACATGCAAACCTGTAGCTATATCAAATGCCATTGAGTCTATACTTTGTATGAATTTTATGTTTTATTAATATATATATAAGTAAAATTGATTTGATATATATTTCTTTATTTATCTATTAAACAGATGCACGAAACAGCAGATCCAAAACGATGGAGGAAAGAATCAGTGAGCTAAAGGACATAACAGCTGAAATTGAAAAGAGATCAGATCAGATCAGAGAATGAAAAGATGAAAAAAATGAAGCAGTGACACAAGGAGTTGACTGATAGCACAAAGCACAAATCATACATGTTATGGGAGTTGCAGAAGGAGAAGAGAAGGGAAAAGTCACAAAAAGAATATTTGGGGAAATAATGACTAAAATCTCTCAATCTCATAAAAATAATTTATATATATATGTCCAGGAAGCAAAGTGTACTCCAATTACAATAAATCCAAAAAGACTTAACACAAGACAGATAATATTCAGAATGCAAAATGCCAAAGCTAAAGAGAAAATTCTGAAAGCAACAGGGAGAAGTGAAATATCACATACAAAGGACATAAAATAAGACTTAGTGCAGATTTCTCTTCAGAAACCATGGAGTTAAGAAGGCACTGGTGTAATTTATTTAAATTACTGAAAGAGAAAAAGTGCCAGCCAAGAAATCTTCATCAGGCAAAACTGTCCTTCAAGTATGATGGTGAATTTTAAATATTAACATAAACTGAGAGAGTTCATAAACAAGAATACAGCTCTGCAGGAAACACTACAGGGGGTTTTGCAGTCGGAAATGAAAAGAGAGAGTCTTGGAGAAAAGTGTGAAAGTGAAGAATGTCAGAAAGGGTAACCAAAAGGGTTAAAAGATGAACAAAATTAAGGTGTGATATATGAAAGCCAAAGGCTAAATGACTGAAGTAAGTAATGCATTTACAGTAATAACAACAAATATTAATGAAATAAATACCCCAATCAAAAGACATAGGCTGACAGAATGGATAAGGGAACATAAGCCATCAATATGCTGTCTGCAGGAGAGTCCCTTTAGATGCAAGGTAGCAAAAAAGACTGAAAGTGAAAGGGTAGAAAAAGATATTTCACATAAACAGTCACCAAATGAAAGAAGAGTTAGCTATAATGGTTCAGACAAAACAGATTTTAAAAGCAAAAAAGTTATAGGAGATGCAGAAAACCATTATATATTAATAAAAAGGACAATCCACCAGAAAGTTGTAAGTCATAAATATCTATGCACCAATCAGCATGCCCCAAATTACATGAGGCAAACACTGACAAAAATGAAAAAAGAAATAACTGTCTCTGCATTAATAGTAGGAGACTTCAGCATACCATGCACATAAATTGATAGGGCAACTAGACAGAAGATCATTAAGGAAACAGAGAACTTGAATAATATTATAAATGCACTGAACCTGACAGACATACACAGAGCTTTGCATCTCAAATCATCAGGCTATACAATCTCAAGTATTCATGGGCCTTTCTCCAGAACAGACCACATGTTGGGCCACAGCACTGCTCTCGATAAATTTAAGAAGATTGAAACTACACACAGCACCTTCTCTTATCATAATGGAACAAAGCTGAGCATCAATAATGGGTAAGAGAGGGAAAAATTCACAGATATTTGAGGCTAAACAGCAGATGCTTAAACAATCAATGGGTCAAAGAAGAAACTGCAAGAGAAATTAGTAGATACCTTGAGACAAATGAAAATGAGAACATAACTCACCAAAACTTATGGAAGAGGGAAACGGCTGTGACTCAATAAGTTGGGATCCTGTCTACCATATGGGAGGCCCTCAGTTAGCATCCTGGAGCCTCCTTGTGAAGACAGGCTATCCCACACCCTGTGAAGTGTTGCATGCCTGGGTCGGCAAGCACCGCAGAGAGTGGACTCAGCAAGGTGATGGAATGAAAAGGGAGACAAGTAAAAAAAAAAAACACAGAAAAGCATGCAGTGAATGGACACAGAGAACAGACAGCAAGCAAGCTGCAAGGTGAAGGGATAAATAAATACATACACAGAAGAACATACAGTGAATGGACACAGCAGACAGCAAGGAAAAATAAAGCCACGGGGGGAGATTATATTGAAAAAAAAATTATGGAAGAGGGCAAAGGCAGTGCTGGTAGGAAATTTTATAGTACAAGCAAAGATTTAACTGCAATTCTGTTACAACTAAAAAAAGAACATCAAACTATTCCCAAAACATGCATAAAGAAAGAAATATTAAACAGAGAAGTAAATGAAATTGATAAGAAAAAAGCTATAGAGAAAATCAACAAAACAAAAACTGGTTTGAGAACATCAATAAAATAAAAATAAAAAAAACCTTAGCAAGGCTAACAAAGAGAAAAATAGAGAAGATACAAATAAAATTAGGAATGATGGGGGGACATATGACTGACCCCACAGGGATTAAAAGGATCATAAAAGGATATTATGAGAAATTGTATGTCAACAAATTAGACAACTAGATGAAATAGACAAAATCCTAAAGATGTACAAACAACCTACATTGTACAAGAAAAACAGGAACTCAATAAATCAATCAGAAGTAAAGAGATTAAATTAATCATCAATAATCTTCCGACAAGGAAAAGTTAGGAACAAATTGCTTCTGGGGTGAATTCTGCCAAACATTTTGGGAAGAATAAATATGAAATCTGTTTAAACTCTTTTAACAAATTGAAAAGGAGGGATAATTACCCAACTTATTTTATGATGCCAGTATCACCCTAATACCAAAGACAGATAAAGATCCTACAAACAAAGACCAATCACTCTAATGAATATAGGTGCAAAAATTCTCAATAAACACTTGCAAATCAAACCGAAAAGTGTATTAAAAGAATTTTACACCACAATCAATGGGTTTTATTTCTAGTATGCAAGGATGGTTCAACATAAGAAAATCAATTAACAAAATACACCACATTAAAAAATCAGAGCAAAAAGCCACATGATCATCTTGATTGATGTAGAAAATGCGTTCGAAAAAATCCAGCAAACTTCCTTAATAAAAACACTTCAAAAGATAGGTGTAGAAGGAAAGTTCCTCAACATAATAAAGGGCATATATGAAAATCCCACAATCAACATCATACTCACTGGAAAGAGGTTGAAAGCTTTCCCTCTAAGATCAGGAATAAGACACGGATGCCAACCGTCATCACTATTATTCAACATTGTGCTAGAATTTCTAATTAAAGCAATTAGGTAAGAAAAATATATATAATAAAAGGCATCCAATGGAAAAGAAGAAATAAAACTTTCAGTATTCACTGATGACATGATCCTATATTTACAAAGTCCTGAATAACTACAATAATGCTATTAGAGCTAATAAATAAGTTCAGCAAACTGGCAGGATACAAGATCAACTTGCAAAAATCAGCAGCATTTCTAAACAATAGTAATGAGCAAGTTGAGAGGAAATCAAGAAAAAAATTCCATTTACCATAGCCACAAAGACTTAAATATCCTGGAATAATTTAAACAGGAATGGAAAGAATCTGTATTCAAAATCTAAAAAAAAAAAAAAAAAAAAAAAAAAAAAAAAATTGCTAAAAGAAATCAAAGCGATCTAAACAAAAGAAAGTACATTTTGTCCTCATGGGTTGAAAAATTAAACATTGTGAAGATGATAATTCTACCCAAACTGATTTATATATTCAATACAATACCAATCAAAATTCCTACAGCCTACTTTACAGAAATAGAAAAATCAAATACCAAATTTATTTTGAAGGGAAAGGGAGTCCTGGATAGCCAAAAAAACTTCCAAAAAAGTTGAAAGTCAGAGTACTCACACTTTCTTGCCTGGAAGTGTATTATAAAGCTACAGTGGTCAAAACAACATGGTTTTGTCAGAAAGATAGACACAATGATTAACAGAATCAAACTGATTTCAGAAATAAATGCTCACCTCTATGGTCAAGTAATTTTTGATAAGACTAACAAGCCTACTTTTCTGGGACAGAACAGTTTCTTCAACAAATGGTGCTGGGAGAACTGGATACCCATAACCAAAAGAATGAAAGACGACCCCTATCTCACTCCCTATACAAGAATAAACTAAAAATGGGCCAAAGACCTAAATAAAAGCCAAGACCATTAATCTCCTAGAAGATAATGTAGGGAAGCATTCACAAGACCCTATAGTAGTTGGGGGTCTTAAACCTTATACCCAAAACATGAGCAACAAAAGAAAAAATAGATAAATGGAACTGCCCCAAAATTAAACACTTCTGTACCTCAAAGGACTTTATAAAGAGGGTATAAAGGCAGCCTACTCAATGGAAGAAAATATTTGGAAATCACACATCTGACAAGAATATAATATCCATGATATATAAAGAGATCCTACAACTCAACAATAAAAATAAATGATCCAATTAAAATGGTCAAAGACCTGAATAGACAGTTTTCCAAAGGAGAAATACAAATGGAAAAAACAAACAAACATGAAATGTTCAACATCACTGCCTATTAGCAAAATGCAAATCAAAACTATGAGATATCATTTCACACTTAATAGAATGGCCACTATTTTAAAAAGTCATAAAATTACAAGTGTTGGACAAGATATGGATAAATGGGAGCACTTATTAACTGTTGGTGGAAATGGAGAATGGTACAGTCAGTGTGGAATTCTGTTTCATGTTTCCTAAGGAAGTTAGATAGAAACCTACCATGTGACCTGGGAATACCATTACTAGGTAAATATACAGAAGAACTGAGAGCAATGACATGAAAAGTCATCTGTATATCAATGTTCATAGCAACATTACTCACAATTGCCAAATGAAAGAAACAACCCAGGTGTCCATTGCATGGATAAAGAAATTGTGGTATATATATACACAATGGAATCTTATTCAGTTGAAAGAATAAAATTAATTATGAAGCATCTGACAACATAGGTGAACCTGGAGGATATTATGTTGAGGGAAGCAAGTTAGGAACAAAAGGACAAATATTGCATGATTTCACTATTATGAACTGAATATAATGAGCAAACTCATGGAGTTAATAGCTAGAATATAAGACATCAGAAAATAGAATATGATTGAAGAATGGAAAGCTGAGGTTTAATCTGTGCAGAATTGGTAAAAAGTTGTTTGTAAATGCATGGAAATGAATAGAAATGATGAAAGCACTTCATAGGATTTTTTATTAGTAGTGCTAAAATATGGGTATAATAATGGTTTATTTTATTTTATTTTTAATTTTTTTGGAATACTGAAAATGCTCTAATATTGATTGGAGTGATGACTGCACAAATCTATGATTTTACCAAATGTCATTGATTTGGTGAATTAATTATTATATGGTTCGTGAACAAAAAATACAGGGTGGGTTCATGGAAAAATGCATCTCATGTAAGGTAAGGACTATAGTTGGTAGAAATACTTTGATGAAGTTGTTTCATAATTTGTTACAAATATTTCACAACAATGAATGTTATTTGTAGTGAGGTGATGTGTGGGAGCCTTCTATGATGTTATGCATGTTTGTTTTGTAAGTTTCATAACCTTACTATACATATATTATTTATGTATATTCATATATGAATAGCATACTTCAAAAGCTGATTTTAAATGAAAGAAAAATTAAAAATACAACAAATCAAGACAAATCAGTGTAAAATCTACATACTCCATTGGCGAACCTCAACTAATAGCATTTATCCAGGGAAAATCATCTAAGCTTGCATCAGCATAGAACTGCATGATATATTTATTCATTGAACAAATGTTTATACAACAATATAAGCCAGTGTTTTAGGATCCGAAAAGGTAGTGTTGAACTCACTTGCAAAGTAAATTCTGTATAAATTATAAGAGAGAAAATATAACATTTTATGACCTTACTATATTTATCATAAACTAATCACTTGATGAAATGATTGAAATGTCTCATCACCAATTCTGAATATTATAATTTCTAAAATGAGGTAAAAATTGCATAGAATATAATGTACCCAATTAAAATATAAAGTATAATGAGTTTTGTCCAATGGGTATATAAATCTATCTCTATATATTTCTGATATATACATAACCACAAGAGGAGAGATCTGATAATTTATGACTAATAGATTACAAATAAATATATCAAATAATTACTAAAAGGGGTCAGTTAAAAGTGATATTTAGTAAATAATATACTAGTTGTATCTTTATATAATTACTCTAATGAATAGGAGGTTATCTGCAGAATATTCTTTTTCATTACTTCTTTTTTACCCTAGGAAGAAGCTTCATTGAACAGTTCAAACACATATATTTCACCTGAATAAATATGAGAATGATTTTCCCAATCATAAACAAAGGAAAAATTCCCCAAACATATAAAACACTAAGGAATGTACACCGCACTTAAACAGAAACATTTTTAATTAGTTAGCCTTGGGAGATTTACTGAGATGGTTAAGAAAAATAACAAAATAATCAGGGGAATTTATTTGAGTCTGTAGAGTATAGAGCTGGAAGACACATTCCTATTATTATCACAAGTTCTAAAGCTGGATGAACTGCAAATTAATGACTTTGTTGTAAAAGCATACAAAAATTAAGGTTGCAGTGCAATCAATTAACTTTAATAGCTGGAGGGAAACAGATTCCCAGAGGGAGAAACAGGAACCGAATGTTATTTATATGTGACAGTTACCAGCCTTAACATCATATTAGCCTGTAAAAAGATCCAGTCTAAAGACAGAGAATTAATGAATTGCTAAATGCTGAATGTGGCCTCCAGAAGTGTGTGAAACTTCTAGGGGTCCCAGAGAGAGGGGGATTTGGACTCTTTCACGTTTCCTGCAGGAAGCCCACCAGTTTCTCACAGAGAATCCTGAGCAAGCATCCCCCTGGTGCTGGTTGGGGGAGGTGAACAGCAGCACCTGCTGACACTCTGCTCAGGCCCTTTCCCCTAATGCCTCTGTGTAGTAACTAACATTCATGGAAGGATCACAACAATGTAGTAGAGGGCAGCTGCTGTGGGAATGGAAGCACAATCACCATGAAGTTATGTCCCAACCCATCTCCCTTATCTCTATTTTGGATCAAAGCCTCAGACATAAGGGAGAATAACCCTGAAATTGTAACCTAAGGACCTGGTGGAATTCCATATGGTTAGGGGAAAGGAACAGAAGGGAGAAAATGTACCTCTGGGGAAGACAGGAAAATTTGTGAAGGCCACAAGCCAGAGACCCAAGTTCATATTACCTGCCTAAGACCAGCTTAATTAGAAGATCAGAACATGACTCTTTCTCCTGCCTCCTGCTCCCCATATCATGCTAACAAGTGTGGAATGAATATAAGAGTGGAATTCAGGAAGTGGACTTGGCCCAAAGGATAGGGAGTCTGCCTACCAAATGGGAGGTCTGCGGTTCAAACCCCGGGCCTCCTTGACCCGTGTGGAGCTGGCCCATGTGCAGTGCTGATGCATGCAAGGAGTGCCCTGCCATGCAGGGATGGGGGAGGCCCAAGCACAAGGAGTGCGTCCAGTAAGGAGAGCTGCCCAGCACAAAAGAAAGTACAGCCTGCCCAAGAATAGCGCTGCACACACAGAGTTGACACAAGATGACATAACAAAAAGAAACACAGATTCCTGGTGCCACTGACAAGGATAGAAGCAGTCACAGAAGAACACACAATGAATGGACACAGAGAGCAGACAACCGGAGGTGGGGAGGGGAGGGTGGAAGGGGAAGAAACAAATTTTTAAAAAGAGTGGAATTCACAGCAGAGCTGCAAAAGACAGACTCTCTCTGGGAACTGTGTAAAGTTGAGGGGCAAAGACAAGCAGGGAGACCCAAGCCAAGAGGGTACAAATGTTCAGGGAAAAAACCCTATGACTAATTAGGCCACAAAATAAACAAGTATTACTAAAAAAATCAGAAATCTTTGATGACTGTGGGTAACCATAGAAACAACAAATTACAAACATAATCCAAATCTGGCTAGATTAGTGCAAATGTCCACACTAATGGCCCACCAGAAGGAAAGCCTTGTTCAACCTCAAGTATAGTTAGAAAGTACTACCCCACTCTCAAGTGTCTTAAACAATACAAATTCTTACAACAAAAAGTAATGGGAAGATATTTCATCCAAAATAAAGAAATCAAACTTCAGAAGGGGAATCCCATGTGACCGTGGTATTGAAACTATCCAACAAGGAACTATCCGACAAGGAAATTAAAATGGAAATAACATTGATTAATATGTAAAAGACTAGTGGTAGAAATAAAGAGCATAAATAAAGAGCAGCTTTATAGATTATTTCATCAGAGAGATGAAACTATAGGAGAGATTAAAGTGGAAATGCCAGGGAAAAAAATAAGGAAAAGCACATAGTAACACTAATGAAGAGTGCTTTCCAAGGACATACTTGTAGACTAAGCACCGCCAATGAAGAATCAATGAATTTCAAGCTAGGTCAGTAGACATCACCGACTCTAATCTTATACCACATGGATCATTCCAGCTTTCTCCAATTTTTTTTTGATCTCCAACCTCCAAATCCAGATGTCAGAAACCTGACTCCCACCATTCAACAGCTTTTTTTTTTTTCTGACATCTTTTGTATGCATAGTTATTTTACAATTGCTAACCTGTAATTTTCTGGAAATCAACTTTGCCACCCAGAACTTATGTGATTTTTTTTAATCCTTATTTTTACTATCTACAATCATCTGCAAAATCACTTAGTTCAGCAATTTTTTATCCATCCCTTTTCAGTTTGGCTATACCATACAAATTGTCATACTTCTAGATTATTTTTAGCAGTCTAAATTCCATTCTCAGGTCCCTCTATCTTATATAATATTTTAAAATTTGCATACATTGAAGTTTAGTCTTTGTATTTGAGAATTTTATGAATTTTGACAAATTCATAATGGCATGTATCCATCACTTTGGTATCACAGAGAACAGTTTCACCAACCCCAAACCCATGGTTTTACCTATTCAATTATTTCTCCCTCCCAAACTACTGACAACCACTGATCTGTTTATTATCTTTATAATTTGGTAGTTTCTAGGATATCAATGTATGTAGGCTTTTCAGACTGCCTTCTTTATTTAGCAATATGCATTTAAAAGTCCTCTACATTGTGGATGGATTGAGAGTTTGCAAGCTTAATTTTTTAATCACCAAATAGTATCCTATTGTTGCTCTACAATTTTTTGTTTGTTGGCTTTTAATCTTTTCCTCTTTTGAAGGATATAATGCTTGTTTCCAGTTTCCGTTATTATAAATAAATCTTCTATTAAAATTTTCATGCAAGTCTTACTGTGGACAGAAAAAAATTATCACCATATAATTTAAAATTGTAATACAATTAACTATGATATATATATAAAATCATTTTATGCATAATAAAGTTGATATTATTGATAGCTTATATTCACTCTTCTCAGTGGAACATAGTATTTTTTAATTGAAAATATACTTTCTTTACAGTTGCTGAGGTACATGTTAATTTCAGGGGAAATTGGAGGATGTTTCAATTCTAATTACTTTCAATTAAAATATGTATATATATTTTATAATAATAAATATTACCTTTTGGAGAAGGACATGATGATTATTGATCAGCTTTTATTAATGATATCACTATGACACATGGCAAATGATAAATGTCAACTAATATATCTTGCAGGTCATGCATTCTAATAAACTTTTTAAAAATGATAAAAATTTAACTTTGCTATAAATATTTAAAATAGGCTGTTTTAGCATGTCCAACCCAGTTTTACATGGATTTGCAACATGTGCTAATCAACGTCAACTGGGGAAGCACTGATTAACCAGACACAGCCACTTCATGCATCCTTCCCCTCCTAAGACCTTCAGTCATGTCCAAATCATGTGATGTGTGAGGTTGTGTCTTCCCTGTCATGTGGGGTCTCACTCCCTGTCACTATCCTGAGAGTAAGGGACCTTAGAGAGGACACTTAGTGGGGCAGAGCCCAGGCTAATGTGAGGGACTGTTAGCTGGTGGGAGATAGGGACATCCATTTCTGCTTTTTTCCCACATTCTGATCATGAGTTTTTTTGTTTTTTTGTTTGTTTTTTCTTGCTATTGTTAACGAGCTTTATTTTTTAGAACAGTTTTAGATTTACAGAAAAATCATGAGGATAGTGCAGAATTCCCAAATATACTATATCCAGTTTACTCTGACAGTAACATTTTACATTAATATGGTACATTTGTTACAAATAATTAATGATTATTGATAGTTCCTTATTATTACTGATACATTCTTATTAATCAAAGTCCATATGTGATTCAAATTTTCTTAGTTTTTACATAATATATTTTTCTCTTCCAGGATCCAATCCAAGATACCACATTACATTTATTTTTGTTTTTGTTGCTGTTTTTGTTTTGGTTTGGTTTTTTGTTTGTTTTTGTGTTTTTCAATTTTTTGTTTTCTTATTTTTAAAGAAGCTTTAGATAACATAAATGTTACGTAAAAATATATAAGGGATGCCCATATGCCCCACCCCTCCCCTCCCATACTTTCCCACATTAACAAATACAAATAAGTTTTGGTGGCCAAGAGATTTTAAAGTGCGTAGGGAGGTCATCCCAGAGGTTAAGCTTATGCATGCCTCAGCAGGATTTCAACTGCCACATTAAACAGTATATCAAACAGTGGGGTTCTTCAAGGCTCTAGAGACATCTGGACACTATAAGCAGGACAGACAGGCTCAGGAATTTGGCAACCTGTCAGTGGGCCTTACTTTGGAATTTAGGCCCCCCAGTCTAACAGAGTTAGACTCAATTATGGCTTCCCTACACATGGTTCTTCTGCCCCTTTTATTTTAATCTATAATTACCACTATACTTGTTAAATATATGTCCCAGAAACTTAAAACTTCGATCCTTTCATTTGTCAGATAAGAAGTTAAGTCCAGGTATGTTATTGGGACACCCTGTAGGGAAGATGACAGGAATCTGACTTTGGAAAGAACCTCCAAATCAGACCTCTTCTTGGTTGTGTGGAGAGGCACCAGGAGGTTCTGTCAAGTCCTTACAATTTTGATGCTGCTCACTTTGGTGACTCCTGTAGAAATTCTGGAGCTGAATATTCCTCTGCTTCTCTTCTTGATTCTAATAAACTTTTATTAGAAGTGGAAATCCATTGTTTTGGTTTTATTTAAACATATAGTTTATTTTTGCACATTGTAAAATTTTATATCCTCAATAAACACTTTATTTTAATATTCTACATCAACTATTCTCTTTAATAATTTCATTTTTCTAAATGTAGAGGCAGCAGAATTTCAAGACTTTTAAATTTATTCCATTATCATACATAATATACATTTATATAATTAAAGCAATTTGCTAATAAGAAATGTCTTCTTAATTGATTTTCTTTTGATGCACCCAATGACTCTGATGTTGAGCTGACATCATTCAAACATTTGCAAACTTCCTCTGCTAATGGAGACAATATTTTATTAGTTATTGCTTCACAAATACTTTCATGCATACATAAAGCAACCTGAAACTGAAAACAAGGTACACTGATTTACACATATAAGTATTTGACCAAAGTGAAAAGCCAAGGTTTATAGAGATATATCTGAATACATCTTCAGGAGGCTTTCATGATTAAATCTTAATCTTTAGGGAGATTTTTCAGAAGATGATCAGTAATTTTAGAGAAGTTCCTTTTGATTATTCAGAATATTTGTATCTTCAAGTTTTCATGCTTTACTATGTCTCTATAAAGGTAGATGATAAATGTCAACAAAAATTTGGCAAGTTATACATTGCCATAAATTTTAGTGTCAAATGCAAATTCAATGATGATTATTCCATAATCATGAAGTCCCTTTTCATTAATTGCTGCTTAGAAGCTTGCTTCAAATGGAAAATGAGTAATATATTAAAAACTGTCAATGTTGTTGGGGACTGAATATTTCCCCCACAAAAGTATTGCTCAGGTTTCAACCCCTGGCCCTGTGACTGTGATCGCATTTGTAATAGCACCTTTGAAGCTGTTATTAGTTAAGGTTGTCCAAACTGAATAAGGATGGGCCCTAATCCAATATGGTAATTGGACAGGGGGAAAGGGCACCTTGGAAGATAGCCAGAAGATGAAAGTAAGTCGGAACTGAAGAAAAACGGAGAAGATGCCATGTGCATGCCATGTGACTGAAAAACAAGGAGCCCCAAATATTGCCAGTCAGTAGGAAGACACTGACACCAGGCAAAGCAAGCCATCTAGCCTTTCCAGCTGTGAGCCAATACATGCTTCTTGTTATGCCAACTCATAGCAAGGTATTTGTTTTAGATGAGAAACCAAAATAAACATTCACGTACATACATAACAAAATGAAAAATAAAAACTATACTAAGAAAGTTCAGACTACTCTTACCCTCTATCCTCTATAACTTACACAGATTTTGTTCACAACTAACTTCCAATTTAAGAGTTTTCCATTGACACAGCCATCAGGTCACCTGGGGATTTAAAGCATCTTGAAATTCATTGCATGGGATGGCAGAACTGGCTGGTACTTCATGTGACCAGTAGGTACCACATTGTCCAATACATCTCCCACTGCTTTCACCCTCCAACTCCACATTTGAAAGAAATTATCTCTACCTATCCACTTATGTCCTGGTGCAATTGTGGCTAAAAAGAATCAGGAGAATAGTGATAGTTTATTGTTGAATGTCTTTCAGATTTAACCTGTGTTTAATTGAAAATGATAGCCATTAATTGTGAATCACAACTTACTTTGGGACAATATAATTGCAAAAGCTAGAAATAAAAAGTGTAGTACTACCAAACCAAGCCCTAGTAATTATAAAACAATAGTATTTTTAAATGAAATACCCAGGAAATTCAAAAAATCAAGGGTTGTCAGGACAATAGGTGTAAATCGAAACTATAACAGAAAACCAGGAGTTATGGTCACTGATATTGTGTGAATGAAAAGAATAATTTTCAGATGGAGAGGCAGCAAAGGGCATGTGGAAAACTAATGTGAGGAAAAAGGGTATAGGGAAATAAGTCCCAAGGAAAAAAAAAAGGTGGAACTTTTCTCTGATTTATTAAGTTTAATATTGAAATAAATAACTCACTTGTGGGGAGTGGATTCATAAAACTTTCATGATTGTCTTGGTAATTCTCAAATGTCTTCTTTGTTTAAAACGGCAGCAAACACTTCCTGGTTCTTGAACACTTTCCTTATCATTTTAATAATGCAAACCTCTATAGAATCAAATGAAATGGACAAGGCATGGTTGTACTATGGCTGTTCTTGGAAACTAAGTTCTTAAAATGCTTCTTAGGTTATATTTACATGAAAAAATATGAACAGATGTTGCTCAGATTTCTTTCAAAATTATTGTACAGATTGGGAAAAATGTGAGGACTAATCATCAATCCCTATACTTGAACTAGTAATATTTCATAAATGATTCATAATCTCAAACTGACACTTGATCAAATTCTCCTTTATTTACTTTAAATGCCTAACACCTAGCAGTGATTAGGATTGAGGTGCTCAGAAAGGAAATTGTAAAGAATTATTTCACTAAATTAAACAGTATCCAGTGCACTGGATGTTATAGAGTGCTTACTTAGCATTGAGGTTGCAATTCAGAATGTGGGAATTCAATAGCAAAGAAAACACTCTACAGTTATAGCTAACTGAGAGAATGTTGAATGCATGAGTAAAAAATGAGCAAGAACAAATATCTGATCTAATATGATATATTACAATTTCAGTAATTTCATTTGTCTATCATCAAATACTCCCTTAACTATTATCTGCTGGGTAATAATTCTTATAGAGAGTATTTAAAGCTCATTTGTAGTTACAGTAAGCTGATAATCTAGCTAAAGAAACAAATATGCACATATGTGGTGAATCTTACAAATTTTATTGTCATTCAGACTACAAAGTATGTAAGTAATATTTTCTGAAGGAGCTACATGGTAACAACAAGCATTGAGTTAGAGTGCTTTATCTAAACTGTAGAGCTATAGAATTTGGGGGGAAAATAGAGCAGGAAAAGAGATTGGAGTTAATCTATTCCAATTTCACAGAAATGACTTTTAAATGATCCACAAGAGAATGACATTCATTTCCTTCTTAAATTTTAACAAGCTACAAGAAATGAATGTGATTGCTTAAAAATTCAACCCACCACAACGTTTTGAGGTCTAATTGTTACATATTTTCTTTTTACTGGGAGTTCTAAGAGTCTCCTAGTTGTTCATATACTATGGAAATGACTCCCCATGCTCATATCACAAGGCCACTTACAAATTGTTTGACCTTGAACACATTATTTAAATGGCCTGTGTCTGAGTTTTCCATTTTTTAAAGATATTTAGATTATATAAATGTTACATAAAAAATATAGGGGATTCCCATAAGCCTATTTCCACACACTGCCCACCTTTAGCCCCCTAACAATATCCTTCATTAGTTTGGTACATTCATTGCAATTGATGAGAACATTTTGGAGCATTGGCATGAAGCATGGATTACAGTTTCTATTAAAGTTTACACTCTCCCCCACACGATTCTGTAGATTACGGCAAGATATATATGCAATGTAATTCAGAACAATTCCCAAGTCCTGAAAATGCCCTGTATAACACCTGTTTTCCCTTTCCCTGACCTCAAAACCTCCAGTGGCCACTGCCTCCACATCAGTGATATAAGTTCTTCCATTGCTAGAATCCCAATAAGTCTATAGTAGAATACCAGTAAGTCGATTCTCATCCATAGTTCATTCCCTAAACCTGAGGATTTGGGGATGGTGATACCTATCCAACTCTCATTGAGAGGGGGCTTCAGTCCCATATGTTCAATGGATGGAACTCTATTGTTTGCAGTTGTAGACTCTCCTTGGTTTCTTGATTGTCCATCATCAAATCCTTGTTATTAATAGTTGTCCTGGGTGAATTCAATGAACTGGAGAGTAGGTGTTGCAACTCTGTTGACACTCAGAGCCCAGCTGGCACATGGACAGCCCAAAGATTCAAGTCTCTTGGATGTACGCCTACCAACTACAGCACCAACTATGGGTTCAAATAGAAGGGACCAAAGAGTCAAGTGTAGGGAAAACACGATTGAGTCCAAATCTGTCACACTGGGGAACAAACTCCAAAGTAGGGCCCACTGGCAAGGCACCAAACTCATGAACTATCTGCCCTGACCATAGTTCCTGGGTGTCTCCAGAGCCCTCAGAAGCCCTGCTATTTGGGGTAATGTCTAATTTGGCAGTCAATGAGATCTGGCTGAGAATGTATAAGCATAACCTGTGCAATGAACCCTCAACTCATTTTCAAATCTCTTAGCCATATATACTTGTTTGCCTTTACCTTTTCCCCCTTTTGGTCAAGATCTTTTTCCAGTTGCATTGCTAGCTGATGCATGGCAGTAATCCTTTGGTGCCAGGAAGGCTCATCCCTGGGAGTGATGACCCATGCAGGGGAGAAGTTATTGCATTTATACACTGAGTTCAGCTTTGAGAGAGGCTTCATTTGAGCAACAAGGAAGCTCTCAGGTGATAACACGTAGGTACCCTATATGCTGTTTCAATTTCAAGAGTAAAGTTTCATAAGCACGGTCATTACATCAAGGGCCCATCAATGCACCATCCTCCTTCACTAACCTCTGTATTTGGGAGATTCTTGCAATTCCATCAGAAAATGAGGCACAGCTCCTCAGAATGGGAATTCAATATTCTTATTATTGTGAGTTATTGTGTGAATCTCCACCTTCTGTAACAATGTCCCAGAACATTAAAACATATTTATATGCCTTATGTATATGACCAGGTGAACATCCTACCAAGTATCCCTCATCACTGACATCCCAGACAAATGGCCCTCCCCTGCTACATTTGTAACCTTTCTGTGACCCAAAACTTCTTCAAAAATAAGGCCAATAAAATAACCAAATACAATTAATAAGAAAATGAAGTAGTAATGACAGTTTTTTAAAAGCAAATAGAATACCAAAGAAAATAAAAATTTAAAAATTGGAGATAGTAAAAAATAATGAAAATTATTAATTTTTTGACATTTTGCTTTTCATCACTGTAAGACCCGTTGTCCTGTACATACAGTTACATTTTCTTATATTCACTCCCCCAATGTTTTACTTTTTTCATTGTGTCATCAAAGAAGTTTTAGACCACAGAAAAGTCACAGGCAGAGTAAAGGGGACTCCCATCTACTCAACATCCTCCCCCTTTCCTCCATACCCTATTAATAACATTTTATATGTGAACAGTACATTTGTTACAACTGGTGTATTAATACTGAAACATATTTACCAATCATGGTCAATGGTTTACCTTATGGTTTACCTTTTGAACAATACGCTTTTATAAATTTTGATGAAACTTAACCTGGCTTGTATCCATCATTGCAAGATCATAAAGAACACTTCCATTGCCCTCAAAATGCTGCCTGTTCCATCTATACTATTCCTCCCTCCCCCTCCTCTCAGGACTTATGCCAACAACCAGGCTTCACTTTTTGCATGACCAGATTCATAGTTACTTGCTACAACACTGACAGCTTGACACACTGATATGTTCTTCCCTGTTGAGCACCACCCATTCTGACATAGTGGGCTTCCCCAGTATGGGAGTCCAACACCTTCCCCCTAATTATGTGGGTCTCCACCCACTGATAGAAAACACTATGCCAAGATGAACACTCACTCATTCCCTCAGAACCTGCCTCAGATGAGCCCTGTCCCAAAAACCCCCCACATCCAATGCCCTAAACCAGTTACCCTATTACCAAAAAAGAATTCCCAACATTGTAACTTCAACCATATACCTACCAATCACCAGTGTTCACCTGCTCCCTTCCCCACTTCCATGGACAGTCCAAACATCCTCCACACCCTAAACCCCTGACATATCTACACTGTCTAACCTAATAGTATCACTATACCACTGTCATGTCCCTCCACTTCATAACTACACACTTCCAGCTTATCATAGAACTTGTCCATATGGGCATTGGCTCACAGTTTTCCTCTCCCTTTCTATTCCTTGTAAACCTATCTTCCAGACTCTAGCTCTGAGAGTCTGCTTAATTTGATTAATTAATATCAGTGAGATCATGTAATATTTGGCCTTCAGTGCCTGGCTTGCTTCACTCAACGTAATGTCCTCAAGATTCATCCTTGTTATTCTGTGTGCTAATTCTGTGTTCCTTATTACAGCTGAGTAATATTCCATTGTATGTATATACCACAATTTGTTTATCCATTCATCAGTTGAAGGACATATGGGTTGATTTCAACTTTTGGCAATAGTGAATAATGCCACTCTGAACATTGGTGTACAGATATCTGTTCATGTCCTTGTTTCCAGTTCTTCTGGGTATATATCCAGCAGTGGAATTGCTGGATCTAAGGCAGTACTGTAGTCTTCTGAGGAACCACTGTACTGTCCTCCACAATGGTTGCAGCATTCTTCATTCCCACCAGTAGTGGATGAGGGTTCCCATTCCTCCACATCTTCTCCAACACGTGTAGTCCTCTTATTTTTTAATAGTCATAGTCCAATGGGTGTAAGATGATATCATTGTAGTTTTGATTTGCATTTCCCTAATTGCCCGTGTCAGCGGGGGTGAGTCCAGGGACTTGTGGGAAGAAGCAGGGTGGGGCAGGAGTTGAGAGAAGAATGGAGGCAAGACAGGGTTCTGATCAAGCTTCATTTATTGGGGGTAAAACACGGGGATATATAGAGAGGGAAGGGAACGTGTACATAGGTGATAGGCTGGTCTTGTGGGTGGCAGACGCCCAAGGAGGGGATTGGCTGAAAGTTCGTACTGGGTCTGCAGAGTTTCACGCCTTGCGCATGCATATTGTTGTGGTCACCTGAGAAGAGGTGGGAGGGGGAAAACAAAGAAGCAAGGAGGAGAAGAATAAGGAAATGACAGGAAAGATTTGTGAACTCCGCCATGTTGTGGGAGGCTGTAGATAGGTCTCACAGCGGGTGGCTCCCTACAGGTCCCCCTTTTCTGTTAAATGAGTTATGAATTGAAGAAAGGAACAGCTGGCAATGGCTCATGATTGAGCAGGGCTTATTTTCAGTAGTGGCATGCGGCTGCAAGGTGCTCCCATGCTGAAAGGGGGGCTGTGCCTGTCTTAGGTCGGGGCTGCACCCGGTAAGTGATTCGTCTTACCCGGCATGCGATCAATCTTACCTGTCATTGGGAATCATGGCAGCGAAAGGCCACGTCCCTGTCTTAGGTTGACTGATGGGTCAGCCCAGTTGCCAGTCATTGGCTAACCAGTCCAGCACCTCAGCGACAGATGGGTTGCAATTACAGCAAGCTATAATGGGGAGACCTCATAGACCGCGTATGACAAGCATGATGTACTGAGATTTGTGGGTGTGGCCACACTCGCCCTGGTCTTGTTTGGCCAGGGCACCCGCTGCTCGTATGAGCCACTAAACTCCTCACAGAAGCTGTATTCCTTGCCGAAGCTGTTCAGCGATATTAATTAAACAGAGAAGGGTTAGCTGTGGTGTTGTGACTGTGGACAGAGAGGACAGGCAAGAAAATGCCATTAGGGTACAGGTTGGCTATGAGGCAACACAAGAGATATGCATATTTAAAGGTTGGTTGTTTGTTCTTCGGTCGGGACAGGTTGGTATTGACAAACAGCGGTGAGAAACATCACGTGGGTAGAGATTTGCTTCATCCTTTCTTGGAGGAATTTAAGGAGGCAAGGTACAAATGCACAGATTAATAGGAGAGTGATTAGGGAGCTGAGGAGGGGACCTAGCCAGGTTACGAGAGGGGAAGTGAGCCAGGCAGATAAGGAGGAGATTGATTGGGAGGGCAGTATCCCTTCCCGCAATTCTCGCAATTTCTTAACATTTTGCTCAACAATACCAGATTTATTTATATAGTAGCAGCATTCCTCTTGGAGAAAGAGGCAGGTTCCCCCTTTTTAGCTGTAAGTTTAAGGCCCTACAGTTTTGTAAGTCTACTTGGGTGAGGGATGTTAGTTGCCGCTGCAGAGTCAAGAGACTGCGCACTGGATTCTAGGCTAATTTGTCATTGTAGTTTAAAGCATTGCAAGCTGATGGGGCCATGGCCAAGAGCACCACTTGCTGAGGCAGCTGCAGCGACTGAACCTGTGAGGCTAATTTTTTACCAATATAGGGAGGAAGGCGGCTCTCTTTGACACAGATGAGGATAGTAAAATTTTTTGTTTGCCTTCTCAATAGTATGTTAGTTGTGGGGTAATGGCTACTAGGATGCAAGGCCTCATTTTTATAGAATAGAGCATTTTTGGGTTATAGTTAATTTTCCAACCACAAACACATAAGGATCTCTTACACATGCCTGAAGATGATGAATTTGATTTAAATGCAGATATTGACCATTCTTACTATTATTTCCGATCCATTATATAGTAGGAGCTATTCCTAGAAAAACTTTCCACAAATTCTTATGTTTATGTATAGATGTAATATTACACCATGGAGAAGGGATCCATTTCCCTTTCTGTTTCCAAATATAATTTTTAGTAAAAATTATTTTTTGTTATCCTTTACTATTTAGACCATGCCATATAAATCTGTCATTATATTCAATGGGACTCCCCATAGGGGCACTTTCCCACACTATTCCATAGGAATCATTAAAAATGACAGATTCTCTTCCTATATGGCACTCTTACCATCCTTCTTTATTCCTACTGTCTTTTTGTGGACAATCTTAAGTAGAATTTTTGGCCATGAATAAATTGGAAGAGGGAAATAAAGTCACAATAAACTGAGTATTATTATTTTTAAAGATAATTATGGCCCGATTTTTAACCTTCATACAGGAAGGATGGTTACTAATGCATAAGGGTTGATAATCAAATGGTAATATGAGATTATCGATTCTTTTTCTTTATAGGGTTTAATTGGCAATTGATTATCAATTGGTATAGGGAATATATGAGTTTTATTCAGATATATATGAAAGAATGGATTTTTCCAGGTTAACAGTCTAAGTAATGGGGGGTTAGGTATATAGGCCTAATAAGTGTAATTACTGGCAGCTTCCTTATTACTTACCATCACCATCATCAGAAGTTGTAGAAGACTCCATCTCTTCATTCTGGGGTTTAATCCTTTTCGCAGATAACTAAATTTGTTCTCCATTTTCTGAAATGATAAGAGCATAGCCTCACCCCTTTACTTTAATCCTGCCTTTTTTTTTCCCATTCATAGCTTAAAATATCTTTCTAGAATATTGGTTGATTTTCATTTCCTGTGTTTACTGTAGATGTTTGACACTTTCTAAGTGACATTCCACAGGTGTTAATGAATTATAAACATTAAGAAAATGTAAAGTAAATAAAGCTTTTGCTAATTAATCTTTTGGTGTCATAATACCATCATCTCCCCCTTTCTGTTTTAAAATCATAGTTTTTAGGGTATGATGGCTGCATTCAACTATGGCTTGACCTGTAGGATTATAAGGAATGCTGGTGACATGTTCAATACCATATTTTAAACAGAAAGATTCAAAGGATTTACTAAGAAGGTCCATTATCAGTTTTAATTTTCAGAGGGCATCTCCTTATAGCAAAAGCAGACCAGAGGTGTGAGCGAACATGATGAAACCATTCCCCACCTTGAGCAGTAGCCCACAAAAAATGAGAATAAGTGTCAATATAAACATGAACATATTGTAATTTACCAAAGGATGGTATGTGAGTAACATCCATCTGTCATAACTGATTAGGATCCAGGCCTCTGGGATTAGTCCCAGCCTGAAAAGGCACTGTAGTTAAGGGTCCACTGGTGGGACAGGTACAAATAATTTCTTGAGCTTCATATTTTGTTAATTGAGGAAATTTATGTCTAAGTCCCTTAGTATTAACATGAGTTAATGTATGATATTTAATGGCATCCTGCAAACATCATACTAATAAACCAGCCCTTGCATTATTTGCTGTCATAGGACCAGGCAAAGAGGTATGAGAGCGTATATGAGTAATGTAAATAGCATGCTGTTTTAACCTAATAAGATGTTGCAAGTCAGTGAAAAGTTGAGATAACTCATTAGTAGCAAAGGTAGGAGCTGTTTCAATATGCTTAACAGTAAGACATACATATTCAGAGTCAGAGACAATGTTCAATGGCTCTCAAAACATTTGTAAAACTGTAATGATGGATGAAAGCTCTGTGCATTGAGCAGACAAATAAGGAGTTTGTCAAACCTGTTCTTTTTGAGAAGTAACGTATGCTGCTTTTCCATTACTATTACTATCAGTAAATACTATACAAGATGGTTGGGCTATGCACAAAGCCTTGAAAAGCACTGCAAAAGTTTATTGTTGGGTTTTTTATAGATAAAGGAATGCAGCTGGCTTGATTTGTGTAAGAAGACACTAAAGAAAGTCTTAGCAAGTTTTAAAACAAAGTGATAGCAATACAGCTGGACTTTAACTTTTTGCAACAAACTAGCAGTGTTTGGGATTGCTACATACTATGTTGTTACTTTAATCTATGATAAGAGGTTGTTTCTGTGACACATACTCTTTTATAATAATTAAAACCATGAATAACCACACTGTACTTCTCTTTAACATTATGCCAAAACATTGATAACTTTATACACTTTTAAGCATTTATAGAAACCTTTTATTCATACAACTTTAATTAATAGAGGGTTTAAGGGAAGAAAAACTTGTTAATTTTATAACACTGTTAAACACCTTTATTTAACTTATAACATATTAAATGAACTTAATTATTTTATTTAATTTTTCCTTTAAGGTAAAAGAACAAATCTCTTATAATTAGTTTGGAATAAAAGGCCACTGTTCAGGATTTGGTTTTGAGAAAGCAGTTTTGAACATTATGTTCCTTTAAAATAGAGATAAAGCTTTCCTTCTTGGAACACCAAGGAAATGATAAGCACAAGAAGCTATTTTTATAAGACAGACTTTCTTTGAATACTGATTATTAAGGATAAGAACTTTTACCAAAACAAATTAATGATGAGAGGCCTTGAGAAAGAATTAAAAATGTTTAACTTTGCATCAGCATACTACTTTATACTAAATCCTTTAAAATTTTATAGATAGACCCATTAAATTTTATTCAACTTTAAGTATAAATTTTTTTTTTCATGAACCTTTTGCACTCTTAGTATTCACTGAGGTTTTGTCCCACACTCTACTCTTTCCAATAATCAATCATTTTATCTCAGGACAAAATCATCTTCTGTTTCCTTAATAATAAAAACACATTCAATTTAGCCTACATGCAAAGTTATCAAGCAAACCATTTATAACATAATACCATGAACACTAAACAAGCTTGTTTAAATAATGAACTTTTGTTTACTTTAAATACTTAGTAACATGCAATATCAGAAACAGTTTTCTAGAAGCAAGTTGGCAGGGGAGACTGGTTGCTGCCAATCTTTCCTGTAATAAAATTACCTTTTATTATTATTATTATATTATTATTATTAATTCAGGTTTGTTTAATAATGACCTTTTGCAATTAGCCACTTAAACACTTTAATGTAAACAATGCTTCATAAGACCTTTTATAATTATTTATAACCATATAGACTATAATTATATCATTTTAAGACAAATTTTATCTTTACAGAACACATTCCCTTACTTAAAGTTATCAGAATACTTTCTACAACTTGCCACATGCAAATTAAGTTTCAAGAGTTTATGAAAAATTAGCCATCCTACTTTAGGACAAAATATGCCTTTTTGCAAAACTTATTAAACTTCAGTTAGCATTTTCACAAACTTTTAACCAAATATTCATTTAAGTTTTGCATCCTTCATATTATCCTGTGAAGAAAAATAAGTTATTTATTTCAATCCTAGGCAAGAACAACCTTTTATGAAGACTTACAGTTAATTTTGTTAATCAAGACTTACAATTTTTATTATTGTAGATATCTTATTAACATTTAAACTTATGTAGTAATATAATAAACTTAAGTATTAATATAAGCGCTTATTTAATTTTTGGCTATTTGAATAGAGCTCTTTTATAAATTTTTATTAATTTATATTACCATCCGGAGATATCAAAGTATACACTGACATTGAACAAACAGACAAACACAGAACAATCACAACACAGTAACAGAAACATACAGTTTACAATTAACTCATAATTCTTACTTTCTTGGTATAGCTGTTTTTAAGTTCTCCATTATATGACATTTTAAATATTTACAATTAATTCATAATTCATATGACATTTTAAATATTACTTCTTGAGATTTCTTCTGAAATCCATGTTGCCTGTAACATGCAAGCTTGTGCTTGGAAACATTGTTATTAGTTTAGTTATGGTTAAACATTGTTCAAAGTGGGGGGGGGGGGTGACAGCTAGCCTGAACTTTTTGGAAGGTTTATTGCTCCTCACCTTTTAAAGCACTTGGGGGAATGACTGTTATTCCATTAGTAATGTTGTGGGTACCTACACTTTTGGCTTTATTATAATAGAGAGCTTTCTAGGTAATGTAATTTCTGGGCGTTAAAATAGCAAGGACTAGGCTTTTCTAATCAGTAGGTGTATTGTGAGCATGAGAAATGCTGTTTAATAACACGTGAGCACAGGGGCTATTAAGACTGTTTTTGAACGGGTTTAGGAAGGTGAGCAATGGTTTTATGATGCCAAGGTGCCTAAAAGGGAGGAGAATCTCATTGTGGTAATTTACTGGAAAGAAGTGAAGAGGAGTGAATGGGTGGTGATTAAGGACAATTGCAGTAAGTGGAGCTGAAAGAGGAGGTGTAGAAGGTGCGGCAGTGAAAGAGTTAATAAGCGGAGCTGAAAAGGGAGGTGTAGTAGGCATGGGAGTGAGAGAGTTAGGCTCTGGCAGTTTTAGCCAGTGTATAGTGGGGGATAATGAGTTATTTGATTGTCTAAAGGATCCAGATCTTGGGAAGCAGGGGGAGTACTTTTTGAGGGTGTAGTCTTAGGTTTTGGATGTAAGTTTGAGCTATATTTTCGTTGTCAGAAGGGGAACTTACGGAGCAGCTAGAAGGTCTTGCAGCCTGAGGAAAAGGAGGTGAGGGCTTCATTGTCTTGTATAGGAGGGGAAAGAGAAAGCAGCGGACTAAGAACCTTCTTGGGGGAACCAGGGACAAATTTTTGGAGGAAGGCAAAGAATTTAGAGAGTTCTTTAAAATTAACCTTTACTCCTCTCGTCTTAAGGCCTGCAGGCTGAATAGGAAAAGGGAACTATTACTAGAGGAGCCCTGCCCCATTGTAGCCGATCACTTACCAAGATGTCTTCCAGGGAATAGGCAGTTCCCTGAAGGTCTCCTCTGCCTAAGCTGAAAGCTCAGATCTTCCACCCAAGCTGATGGCTCAGGTCTTCCGCCCAAGCTGATTGCTTAGATCTTCCACCCAAGAATTCTCAGGTCTTCCTTATTTACAAAAACTACCTGTGCAGGTTTTCCTTTGTGTATTGGCTTGCTTCCTCCCCCGGGTCCCGCCTACAATGGTGGGCGCCACTTGCCTGTGCTGGCGTGGGCAAGCCCAGGGACCTGTGGGAAGAAGCAGGGTGGGGCAGGAGTCGAGAGAAGAATGGAGGCAAGACAGGGTTCTGATCAAGCCTCGTTTATTGTGGGTAAAACACGGGGATATATAGAGAGGGAAGGGAACGTGTACATAGGTGATAGGCTGGTCTTGTGGGTGGCAGACGTCCAAGGAGGGGATTGGCTGAAAGTTCGTGCCGGGTCTGCGAGTTTCATGCCTTGTGCATGCGTATTGTTGTGGTCACCTGAGTAGAGGTGGGAGGGGGAGAACAAAGAAGCAGCGAGGAGAAGAATAAGGAAATGACAGGGCAGATTTGTGAACTCCGCCATGTTGTGGGAGGCTGTAGATAGGTCTCACAGCGGGTGGCTCCCACACCTAATAGCTAGTGATGTTGAGCATCGTTTCATGTGCTTTCTAGGGATTTGTATTTCTTCTTTTGGAGAAGTGTCTGTTCAAATCATTTGCCCATTTTTTAAATGGGTTGTTTGTCCTTTTATTTTTGAGGTATAGGATTTCTTTATATACATTGGATATTAGGCCCCTACCAGATAAATGGTTACCAAATATTTTCTCCCATTGAGTAGGCTGCCTTTTCATTTTCTTGACAAACTCCTTTGAGGTACAAAAGTTTTTAATTTTGAGGAGGTCCCATTTTATCTGTTTTTTATTTCACTGCTCATGATTTGTATGTGAAGTTCATGAAACCATTTCCTATTACATGAAGCTGTAGATGCTTTCTATACTATCTTCCAAGGTCTTTATGGTCTTGGCTTTTATATTTAGATCTTTTATCCATCTTGAGTTGATTTTTGCTTAAGGTGTGAGATGGTTCTCCTCTCTCATTCTTTTGGATATTGATATCCAGTTCTCTAAGCACCATTTGTTGAAAAGGCCATTCTCTCCCAGTTGAATGGGCTTGGTAGCCTTTTTGAATATCAGTTGACTGTATATGTAAGGATCTATATCAAAACACTCCTTTTGCCAATACCATGCAGTATTTCCACTTTAGCTTTGTGGTATGTTTTAAAATCAGATAATGTGATTCCTCTGAATTCTTTTTTCTTTATCAATATGTCTTTGGCTTTTCAAAGACTCTTGCCCTTCCAGATAAATTTCATAGTTTTTCCAATTCAGTAAAAAATGCTGTGATGATTTTTATTGGGATTGAGTTAAATATGTAGAACATTTTGGGTAAGACAGACATCTTAATGATGTTTGGTCTTCCTATCCCTGAACAGGGAATTATCTTCCATTTATTTAAATCTTCTTTGATTTCCTTTAACAGTTTATGTAGTTTTCTGCATACAAGTCATTTACATCTTTAGTCAATTTTATTTCTGGGTATTTGATTATTTTTGTTCCTATTGTAAATGGTAATTTTTCTTGATTTTCTCCTCAGATTGCTCATTGCTGATGTACAGAAGTACTTGTTTTTTGCACATTGATCTTAAACCTGTGACTTTACTGAACTCATTTATGAGCCCTAGAAAACCTTACTTTAGATTCCTCAGGGCTTTCTATGTATAGGATTATTTGTCTGCAAATAATGAAATTTTTAATTCTTCTTTTCCAATTTGGATGTCTTCTACAACTTTTTCTCATCTAAGTGCTCGAGCAAGTACTTCTAAAACAATATTAAATAGGAGCAGTGCAAGTGGAAATGCTTTCTTGTTACCCAATTTAGAGGAAAGCTTTTTGGATTTCTCCTTTGAATATGATATTGGTCATGAGTTTTCTATATATACCCTTTATCATGTTGTGGAAATTTCCTTCTATTCCTATCTTTTGTAGTGTTTTGATCAGGAAAGGGTGTTGATTTTTTTATAGAATGCTTTGTAAACATCTATAGAGATGATCATGTGATTTTTTTTCTTTCATTCTGTTTATGTGGTGTATTACACTGATTGGTTTTCTTATATAGAACCATCCTTGCATACCTGGGGTAAAATCCACTTGGTCACAGTATATAATTCTGTGATATGTTGTTGAATATGATTAGCAAGTATATTGTTGTGGATTTTAGCATCTAGGTTCATTAGAGAAATTGATCTATAGTTTTCCTTTCTAGTGGCTTCTTTTTTTGGCTTTGGTATAAGGGTGATATTGGCATCATAGAATAAGGTAGACAATGCTCTCTCCACTTTTCTTTTTTTTTTTGGAAGATTTTAAGAAGGATTGGTATTAGTTCTTTCTGGCAAGTTTGGTAGAATTCATCTGTGAAGCTGTCTGATCCTGGACTCTTCATAGTTGTGAGGTTTTGATGACTAATTCTATCTCATTAATTGTATTTGTTCTGTTGAATTCATCTATTTCTTCTTTCATCAATGTAGGGTGATTATGTGTTTCTAGGAATTTTCCCATTTCCTCTAAATTATCCATATTGTTAACATATAATTTTTCAAATTATCCTCTTATAATACCCTTTATTTATGTCCAGTGGTGATATCTCCTTCCTCATTTCTTATTTTAAGTATTTTCATCTTCTCTTGTTTTTCTTTGTTAGTCTAGCTAAGGGTTTGTCAATTTTATTGATCTCCTTGGAGAACCGGTATTTGTTTTTGTTTATTTTTTCTAGTGTGTTCTTCCTTTCAATTTCATTTAGTTATGCTCTAATCTTTATTATTTCCTCCTTCCTTCTTACTTTCGAGTTAGTTTGTTGTTCTTTTTCTAATTCCTTCAGGTGTGCAGTTAAGTCTTTTGTTTTAGCTCTTTCTTCTTTTTTAATATAGGAAATTATGGCTATGAATTTTCCTCTCAGCACAACTTTTACCTCAATCCCATAGGTTTTGATATATTGTGTTATCATTTTCATTCATTTCAAGGTAATTACTGATTTTTTTTTTTTGTAATTTTCTCCTTGAACCACTCTTTGTCTAAGAGTGTGTTGTTTAACTTCCATATATTTGCATCTAATCTGACTTTCTGACAGTTACTGATTTCCAGCTTCATTCCATTGTGGTCAGAGAAATTACTTTGCATAATTTCAATATTTCTGAATTAATTGAGAGTTGTTCTGTGTCCTAACATATGGCCTGTTCTGGAGAATGATGCATGCACTCTCAAGAAGAATGTATATCTTGCTGTATTTGGGTGTAATGTTCTGTTCCTGTCTATTATTCCCAGATCCTCTAATATGTTTTTCAAAGTCTTTGTTGCTTTATTGATTCTCTGTCAAGATGTTCTATTTAATGGTGGTAATTGTATATTAAAATCCCCCATTTGATTTGTAGAGACATTTATTTCTCCACTTAGTTTTTCTAGTGTTTTCCTCATGTATTTTGAGGTGCCTGGTTAGGTGCATAAATGTGTATTATTATTCTCTCTTCTTGATAGATTACCTCTTTTATTAATATATAGTCTATTTTGTCTGCTATTAGTCCTGTTGTTTTTTGGTTATTGTTTTCTTGTAGAATTCTTTTCCAACCATTCACTTTCAGCCTCTTGCATACTTAGTTAAAGGCAGACTTCTTGTAGACAGCACATAGTTGGGTCTATTTCTTTATCCTTTCTGCCAATATGTCTCTTGATTGGTGAGTTTAATACATTATCATTTAATGTTATTATTGTCAAGGAATTACTTATATGAGCCATACTTTCTTTAGGTTTGTGTATGCCATATGCTGTTTTTATTTCTCTTCTTATCTTTTATTCTTACACCCTCCTCTAACTTTCTTTCTCCTGTTTTTTTCCTTTTGACATGAAGAACTCCCTTCTGTATTTCTTGAAGTGCAGGTTTCTTATTGACATACTCTCTTAATTTCTGTTTATCTGTAAATATTTTGAACTCTCTCTTGTTTTTGTATGCTAGGTTTGCTGGATAGAGAACCCTTGGCTGGACACTTTTTACTTTTAGTGCCTTAACCATGTGATACTACTGCCTTCTTCATGGTTTCAGATGAGAATTCAGCACTTAATCTTATGAAGCTTCCCTTGTATGTGATGGTTCTCTTTTCTCTTGCTACTTTCAGTAGTCTCTTTTTTACTGAGCATTGGAGAATCTAATCAGTTGTTTTGGAGTAGGCCTGATAGGATTTATACTGTTTGGGTTGTCCTGTGCTTCCTGGACATGTATATCCATGTCCTTCAATACTTTTGGAAGTTTTCAGCCATTATTTCCTCCAATGCTCCTTCTGTTCCCCTTTCCTTCTTTCTCCCTCTGGGATGCCGGTAATGAATATGTTTGTGTGTTTAATGCTGTCATTCAAATCCCTGAGTCTTTCTGGATTTTCCCTTTCTTTTTATTTATCTATTCTAATATCTGTTTGATTTCAACTCTATTGTCTTCCACATCACTGATTCTTTCCTCTGCATGTTTGAATTTGCCATTATATGTTTCCTGTGTATTTTTGATTTCTTTGCTGTCATATCTATTATCTTTTTATGTATGTATGTATGCAGTTTCTTGAGTATGTTATCCCAGTGTCTTCTGAATATCCTTAATTTCTTTCTTCACTTAATTAAGTTGGTAAATGATATTTGCTTAGATATCTCTGATTAGTTGTTCCATATTCTACAATTCTTCTGTTTTTTTTTAGTTAGTTCATTGGACTAGGCAATGTCTTCCTGTTTCTTAATATGGGTTGTAATTTTTTGTTGGTGTTTCGGCTTCAGTTTATCTTGATGGGTTTATTCAGTTGACTAGCTTCTCTCTGTAATCTAGGGTTGTATTTTGTTGTTTTTGCATGTGTTGTAAGTATTCACTTTGACACTTTGTTCCTCTTATTCTACTTCCTTGCTTTTGTCTATGCCTGGTTTTCCCTTGGACTCTTTATCTCTCTGCCCAGTTCCCTCCTGATCAATGCCCTGAAGCCCCCTGCTCTGTGGGTTCCAAGATCAGCTCACTTGGGTATGATTTTGCTTCTTCTAAGCCATTTATTTTGAGAGAGACCTGGGGAGTGGACATCTAAGCCAATGTTATCTTTTGAGTTTTCCATTTTTAAAGATTGGCTTGATAACAAATTTTATGTAACACAAAGAACTAAGAGGATTTTTATTAGTAAAATAGTTTCAATTTTATACTGCATTAATATAGCTTATTGCTCTTTAGAAGTATTTTCATCATTGATATATAGATGAAATACAACTCACTTTTCATGAGATGAAATTCAAATACTTAAGGGGAATTATGTTCCCAGCCCTTTTCTCAACATCAACCTATCATTTTCAGACTCTAAAATATTCTTTCTTGAATGCTCCTCTTTATATGCCTTATAGACATGTTATCTTTATAACTTACCCTAGTTTTGTAAATTATTTTCAGAGGGAAGTTTATCAGTGGCAGCTCAAATATTCATTTGCATATACAGGAATATTTTTCCTTATTATCAATATTTCTATCCCTGCAGTGAATGATAGCAAGTGTGAGTATGTTAGCCAAATACTGGATCTACCTCATGCTTAGTTATTAGACTATGAATTGACAAGGATTTAAATGGTATGTAATCTATAATTAAATAGTAATTGGCAGTGTGTTATTGAATAAAGGTTAGAAAACATTTTGGGTAAATTTATAAAGTGCAAATTAAGTGGTAAATGTGGTGTTTATTTGGAAAAAATTTTTCCAATAGAAAATCTGTTCTAAATAATGGGTTCAGAAGGCTGAGTTACAGGAAATAGTGGGAAGAAAATGGACTGATTTTGGATTTAAGAGAATGTGAAAAGCATGGCAAAGGATTTTAATGACAAGGTCAGTGGTTACCACATTTTTAAAAGGCACAACATATTTCACATAAGAAAAGTGTAATTCTTGAAATATTCATTAGAAAGATTGTTCTAATTTGGGGGAAACTGAAAACAAATGGATAATTTGAATTACAACTATAACTATAGTAATATCATGGAAAGAAGAAATTTATTGTAGTGGTTGATATCAAATTAAAGACATTACTTTAGGATTCTTGTTGCAGAATTTTACCACTTCAATCTTGTCTAATATCTGGCTTTTAAAATTTGAAATTCCAAAATTGTTTTGCAAACCATGAAATCATAGACAAGTTAATTGTGGAATTGCAATTTATACATATATAAAATAAAATAAAAAATATTAATATTTTCCTTTTTGGTTGGTTGTGAATTTCATATGAGTTGGGGAAATTAACTAGTGAATGCTATAATTATTTTTAATTTGTTTCCTCAATCTAGGAACTAACTTTTTGGTACTCTAAGATAATGGTTCAAAACAGTCACCACAGAAGAGCAACTAACTGTAACTCTGTTACACACGGTGGAGATTTTTTTTAGGTGTGTACTTCAGATTCCAACTAAAAAATAAAAAGAGCCATGGATTACCAGAGGATTTGATCACATTTGTGGGCTCATTTATGAATTGCATATAAGATATATAATTGCTGCTTTTCTACCATGGAGCTGATAAGTTTAAAATTAACTTCACAGAATCTCATCATTCTTAGCATATAGCTTATTTTTTCTTTATCTATGAAATAAGTATATACCCCACATATATAAATAAATATGTATCTTTCTTTCTTGAAGATGTTTCTTAATGGCCAAATAACTTATCAGTGATATTCTAATAGCAGACCACTGATCACAGCTACATCATAACACAGTAGTCTGAGACATTTGAAAAGAGGCAGTAACTCAGAAAATTCAGAAGCTGAAAAATCCCTGGTTTACACAAAGAAATGTGCCGTGGATGACATCAAGTTTTGTAGCCTCTCTCCCTTTCTTGTTACCCAATTTAATGTAAGAAAGCAAAAAAAAAAAAAAAAAAAAAAAGGAAAGAAAGAAAAAAAGGCAATTATGTATGAGATGCAAAACTGTTTTCAGTGAATTCCAAATATTAAATATATTGACCTAATGCTTTAAGAATGTTCTGGTTATTCTCTTGCATTTGAACATATTCTCATTGTCCAAGATAAAACAAGTAGAACCAACTATATAGTAATACTGAAAAATCTTTAAAAATTTTAAAATTTGTCATATAGAGGTCAGTAAGTTACATCTTATAGAAGAATGCAGCAATAGTTAAACACGTGTGATTTCGAATTAGATTATATCTGAATAAAAGCTTCATCTTACCGTTTGTGTGTTTTTGAACACATTTCTTAATTCCCTCTCAACCTTGATTGTCTCAGCTATAAAATTGACAGGCTAAAATTTCCTCATGGGAAATTCATGAAGATTAAGTAAGATTCTCTATTGTGTAATGCTAAATGCATCAATTCACATTTACTAAGAATATATCAATCATTCTATTTTTGGAGTTTAGACAAAAGTATAAGGACAAATTCTGGATACCTAAATTTATTTTTCTAAATTAAGAAAGCATGACAAAAACAGAGACATTTAAGTTTTGTTACAAAATATTTAAATTATGGATTAATTACAGACTTGAAATTATGAGTGGAAAGAAGTTGCCTCAATCAAAGGAATTCTAGATCTAAAAGATCCTATGGAAAAGAATAGGATTCAGGGACACATTATGCAAAAATAGTAATAGCATTAATTACATCCAGGGAAAGTGACTAAAAGAAGAAAAAATAAGAATAACTTGGGCTTCATAGATCAATGTATTTTTTCAACTTCTTTCATTTTTCTGCAGACAATATGTTTTATTTATAGGAAAGTAAACAACTTTCTTACCTTGTCCCTGAAGGCTTGTTTTACTTGCTTGTTTATCAAAGTGTAAATGAAGGGGTTTAAGGGGGGAGGGCAACTGAAATATTGAGAACTGCCACACTCTTATGTAAATTCACACTTTCTTGTGATTAGACTTAATATACATGAAGATACAGCTTCCATAAGAGAGGTTGAGGACAATCATGTGAGAAGAAAAGGTAGAAAATGCCTTTTTACTTTTCTGTGCAGATGGAAATTTTAAAAATCGTTATTATAATTAGTGAGTAGGAGGTAATCACTAGGATCAGGGAGGCAAGAAGTGTCAACAAGGCTAAAGTGAAACAGAGTAAATCTATGTGCCTGGTATCTGTGCAAGAGAACTGAAGGACAGGGACATAGTCACACACAAAATAATTGATGACATTGCCAGCACAGAAGTCCAACTGGATACCCATGATGAGACCTGGCAAGACTTCCAGCAGTGCAGACTACCAGGAACTAAGGATGAGCTTCGACCACCCCTTTCAGCTACAATCACATGTATATATGAACAGTTTTAGTTATACTCACTATAATGTATTATCAACTCTATTCATTTCCACACTTTCACAATAAACCTTATTAAAAATTCTACATATGTTGTGAGTCATTTCCCATTCTTAACCTACATTCTATCTCCAGGTTACCTATATTTTAGAGTTTACTTACATGAGCTATCTCATTGTATTTAGTTCATATTCATGAGACCACACAGTATTTGTCTTTTTGTGTCTGGCTTATTTTACTCAACATAATATCCTCAAGGTTCATCCATGTTGTCATATGCATCCCAGTTTGATTTCTTCTTACAGTTGAATGGATGTATATAACACATTTTGTTTATCCATCTTTGGTTGATAGACATTTGGGCTGGTTTCATATTCTTGCAGTTGTGAATAATGCTGCTATGAACCTCAGTGTGCAAATACCAATTTGTACCCTTGATTTCAGTTCTTCTGAATATATTCCTAGTGAATGGGCTGGTGGGATCATACTGCAGTTCTATATTCAACTTCTTAAGGTACTGCCAATCTGTCTTCCAAAGAGGATACACCATTTGACATTCCCACCAAGAGCGAAGGAGTGTTCATATTTTTTCCACATATTCTCTGACAACAGCAGTTTTCTGTTTTTTAAAACTGGTCATTCTATAAGGCATGAAATAGTACCTTACTGTAGCTTTGATGTGCATTTCCTAAATAGCTAGTGATGTTGAGCATTTTTTTAAGTGTGAATTTTGACCATTTGCATTTCCTTTTTGGAAAAAGTCTGTTCAACTCATTTGCCAATTTTTTCATTGGGTTGCTTGAATTTTTTTATCATTAAGTTGTATGAACTCTTTAGATCACATGGGCTGCAAACCCTTATCAGATATGTAGCTTCCAAATATTTTCTCCCATTTAGTAGACTGCCTTTTTACTTTCTTGATGAGCTCTTCTGAAGGACAAAAGTTGTAATTCTGAGGAGGCCCCATTTATCTAATTTTTTTTTAAATTTTGTTGTTCATACTTTGGATTTAAGAAACTACCACCTACCACAAGATCTTAAAGATGTTTCCCTACATTTTCTTCTAGGAATTTTATGGTTTTAACTTTTATATTTAGGTCCTTCATCCATTTTGGGTTATTTTTTGTATAAAATGTGAGATAGGGGCCCCATTTCTTTCTTTTGGATATGGATATCCAGTTCTCCCAGCACCATTTGTTGAGTTGACCATTCTGGTCCAGGCAATTGGGCTTGAGAGTCTTGTCAAAAAATCACTTGACCATAGATGTGAGGTTATGTGCCTGAGTTTTCAGTTCAGTTCCATTGACCAATATGACTATATTAATGCCTGTACCATACTTTTTGTTCCATTGTAGCTAAGTAATATGCTGTAAAGTCAGGAGTCAGTAACTCCAATTTCGTTATTATTTTTTAAAGACATTTTGGCTATTTGGGTCCCCATATCAACTTCCAAATAAACTTGATAATAGGATTTCCATTTCTGCAAAAAAGGTTGCTGGGATATTTATGGGGATTACATTGAATCTGTAAATCAATTTGGATAGAATTGGCATCTTACTGATTTTTAGTCTTCTAAAATGTGATCATGCAATGTCCTTCCATTTCTTTAAGTCTTCACCTTTTTTTTTGGCAATGTTTTGTACTTTTCTGAATAAAGTTATTTTATGTTCTTAATTTTATTCTTAAATATTTTAATGTTTTACTCACTTTTTTGAATTGAATTTTTTTTCTGACTTCCTTCTCAGATTATTCATCAGTAGTGTAAAGAAATGTAGCTGATTTTTGCATAATTAATCTTGTATCCCACCACTTTGCTTAACTCTTCTATTAGTTCTCCTGAGTGTGTTGTAGATTTTGGGGGATTTTCTTACATATAGGATCATGTCATCAGCAAATAGTGAAAGTTTTACTTATTCCTTTCTTATTTTGGTGCCACTTATTTCTTTTTCTTACCTTATTTTTCTAGGTAGAACTTCTATCACAGTATTGATTAGCAGTGCTTACAGTGGGCATCTTTGTCTTATTTCTTATCTCAGCAGGAAAACTTTCATTCTTTCACAGTTGAGTACATGCAAAGTTAGCTGTGGGTTTTTCATATATGCACTTTGCCATGTTGAGAAAACTTCCATCTCTTCCTATCTTTTGTAGTACTTTTATCAAGAAAGAATGCTGTATTTTGTCAAATGTCTTCTGTGTTAAATTGAGAGAATCATGCAATTTTTCTTGTTCATTTTATTAGTGCGATTTAGTACACTAACTGATTTTCTTGTATTGAATCACTCTTGGATACTTAGGATAAAACCCAGTTTATCATGGTGTATATTCTTTAAAAAATTTTTTGATTGAATTGTATCTTTCATACATGAACACACATAAACAATAGGTGTATAATAAAGATTGTGAACTTACAAAGTAAACATACATAACATCACACAAGGGTCTCAAACATCACCCCTCCACCAACTTTTTGTATTGGTGTGAAACACTTGTTACAAACTATGCAAGAGCACCATCAAAACATTACTACCAACTATAGGCCTTATCTTATATTTGGTGTATTTTTCCCCAACCCATACTATTTTTATTTAATATATTTTTGTTACAGATATTGTGAACCTGCAAAACAATCATACAGATGTGTAGATTTCCCGTACAACTCCACACCCTGGTGAAACATTTGCTACAGATTATGAAACTATATCATCAGACTATTACCACCCATCATGGTCCAGAGCATACATTTGGCACATTTTTCCACACACCTCCATTGTCAACATTGAGAATTATGGTTAAGGGTATAAATGCATGGTGTATAATTTTTTAAAATGTTCTTTTGGGTTTGGTTAACAAGTATTTTGTTGAGGAGTTTTGCATCTGTATACATTAGAGAAATTGGATTATAATTTTCTTTTTTCATCATATAATATTTTTGTCTGGTTTTGGTATTAGGGTGATGTTGGTTTCACATAATGAGTTCGTTAGCAATCTTTCAATATTTTTGAAGAGCTTGAGCAAAATTGATATTTGAACTTCTTTAAATGATTGGTATAATTCACCTGTGAAGATATCTCACTCTGGAATGTTCATTTTTGAGAAGTGTTTGATGATTGTTTCATCTGCTTACATGGGATTACTTTGTTGAGTTCTTCTATTTCTTCTAAGGTCAGTATAGGTTGTTCATTTGTTTGTAAAAATTGTCCATTCATTACCTTAGACCCTGTTCCATTTTCTTTTCTCTTTCTGGTCTCCTGTCTTCTTAAGTTCAGATGCTTGGTCTTCCAACTCACTAATTCTGTCTTCCATCAATTCAAATCAGCTGTAATATGCCCCAATTCAAATCTGCTGTTATATTTCTAACATATTTTTAACACAGCCATTGTGTTTTCATTACCAAAAGCTCTGTAACTTTTTTTGCTTTCAAATTGTTTATTCTCGCCCAGTGTCTTCTTAATATCCTTTATCTCTTTAAGTATATTTTCCTTCAGCTCCTTGAATTGACTTAGTAGATTTGTACGATTATCATTGATTAATTGTCTTAAATTCTGTGTCTCACAAGGATTTTTTAATTTTTTCTTTAGTTGGGCCATCCCTTCCTGTTCGTAGTATGGCTTGTAATTTTTTGCTGATGTCTAGGCATCTGAATATGTTGGTTAAGTAAGCTGATGGTCAGTTTCTCTCTTTTGCCTAGTTGTTTTGTTCATGGATCTTCTTTGAATTTTGGTTCATCTTATTCTAAGACTTCAAAATTGTCTAGCAAAAGTTAACAAAATCAGGCCAGGAACTCACTAATTGGACTCAGATCTCCTCCAAGGGGTCTGGGAAAAGAAATTCCTAAAAGTGTTTTCTCTCCTTGCATTTTCCCAACTTGCCAGCAGATGGCTTACATCAGCTTATCTTTCCCCAGAATCTTTCAGATTTGACATCCCTTGATTCTGATCTGTTCAGAGCCTTGATTTCAAAGTGGGCTCTGCTGGTCAAATTCACTGAAAAGAAACCACTCTCTGCCCTCCAGGGAGGAAAACATCTGCTCCCTTCTCAGTTAGATGCAGTGAGCCAAAGGTTTTACCCAGGTGTTAGCCTTGAGGGTGGGAGGTGGGTGCTGTTTCTGGCCATGTAGTTAGTAACTCATCATTTTTGTTTGGGCTTCTTCTTCATCTCTCTCTTTCTTTCCTCCTGGAGGATGCACAGCACACTCTTAGACTGCTGATCCTCAAAAAAGCTCCCTCAGATACTTTTTTTGCCCTTCCTTTGTTGTTTTTGTGAGACAATTGAGCTTTGATGACATTTATCATCATTGTGGATCCTACTGTCAGGTTATCAATCTAGTTACCAATACTTTGAAGAAAAAAATTTTGAAGAGGTGTGGAAGGAAAGGAATATGTTTTGTAAAATGGTACAATTAGGGTCACTTCTGACCACTAAATAAAAGGAGTTTTAAGTATGTTGCTAAAATTTTCTTATGGACAGTGAAGGGAATTAAGAGAGAGTAAAAGAAACTCAGTACACCAAACAAGGATGTCAGTGTATATTTTGCCTTCATCAGTTGAAATTAAGGAACAAGTTAAAGTTAAAGTTAAAATGACTTTTTCCACCTCTGATTGCTATTTATGTTCCTTTGTTAAGCCTACTCTTTCATAAGTTTTTTTGCAGGTATGTGTGGAACTCTTCTGCTTCATGTTCAAGACAGAATCAGTACTAATCAGAATGTCAAATGCCAAAGACAAAGAGAGAATTCTGAGAAGAGCAAGAGAAAAGCAATGCATAACATATAAGGGAAATCCAATAAGATTAAGTGCTGATTTCTCACCAGAAACCATGAAGGCAAGAAGATAGTGGTCTGATATATTTAAGATACTACAAGAGAAAAAATTGCAGCCAAGAATCTTGTATCCAGCACAACTGTTTTTCAAAAATGAAGGTGAGATTAGAATATTCCCAGATAAACAGAAATTGAGAGAATTTCTATGCAAGAGACTGGATTTTCAGGAAATACTAAAGGGTGTGCTAGTGTCTGAAAAGAAAAGACAGGAGAGAGGGTCCTGGAAGAGAATCTAGAAATGAAGATTATATCAATAAAAGTAAAAGTGTCAAACTGGTGAAAATAAAATATGACAGATAAAACTCAAATAGTCAGGAATATACTTAACCAATGATATAAAACACTTGTATTCAGAAAACTGCAACTCAATGTTAAAAGACATTTTTAAAAGGCTTAAATAATTGGAAGAAGAGTCCATGCTCATGGATTGGAAGACTAAATATCATTAAGATGTCAATTCTACTCAAATTGATATATAGATTCAATGCAATCCAGATAAAAACTCTACCAGCATTAAAGAAAAAATTGAAGACACGATCATCAAATTTATTTGGAAGGGTAAGTGGTTCTGAATAGCAAGAAACATCATAAAAAGGAAAAGTGAGCCCTCATCTCCAGACTTTAAATCTTATTACCTAGCTATAGTGGTAAAACAGCATGGTACTGGCCTGAAGACAGACACAATAGACCCATTGAACCAAATTGAATTTCAGAAACAGACCTTCACATGTAAGTTCAAGTAATTTTTGACTAGCCTGTCAAACTCACACAGTTTGGGCAGAACAATCCGTTCAACAAATGGTGCTGAAAGAACTGAATATCCATAGCTGAAAGAAGGAAAGAGTACCCCTAGCTCACACCTTATCCAAAAATTAACTCAAAATGGATCAAAAACCTAAAAATCAAAGCAAGAAACAAAAAACTTCTAGAAAAATTGTAGGAAAATAGCTTCAAGACCTGGTGGTAGGTGGTATTAGTAAAGGAGATAAGGAGAGGACTGAGTGGACTACTGATGTTTAATATATGTAGAAGTTTTAATTAATTTTACTGTAAAATTGTAGGAATGTATAGAGTGGATGGTAACACACAGTGAGTAACAGCTAATGTATAAATAGGGATGTGAGGGAAAACGGTAGTCTAGGTATGTAAATGCCAATTGACAGAATGCGAGAAAATAATCTAGGAACTGAGTAACACAGTAAACCAAGAGATGGATGAGAATTGTGACTGATGGCACAGATGCAAGACTGTCCTTTGTGAGCTAGAGCAAAAGTATATCACTACTGCAGGGTGCTGGAAATGTGGAGAAACATGGGGAAAAATACAGGTGGAGTGATCTATGGACTGTAGTTAGTAGTAATAATATAATATTCTTGTATCTATATGAAAGATGTACTGTGAGGAAGAATGGAAAATGTGAGCCAAATGTACACTATGGACATGGTAACAATCAGATGATATTATCTTATCTGTAGCAAATATTCCACCACAGTGTGGTGTGGCGATGGAGGGGTGTTTTTGGAAATTCTGCATATGTGCATGATTGTTTTATGAGTTTGCAACTTCTTTCATAAAAAAACTTATTAAAAAATAATAATAGGGTGGGTTGGTGGAAAAACACATCAAATGCATGATAAGGACTATGATGAGTAGTAAGATTTTGACAATATTTTTTCGTAATTTCTAACAAATGACTCACAAAAATGCAAGGTGCTGGTAGAGGGTTGATGTATGCATGTTTGCTCTGTAAGTTCACAACTTTTACTATACACTTAATTGTTTATGTATGTTCATATATAAATGATATAAAGATAATAATAGGGTGGGTTGGGGGAAAATACTTTGGTTAGTAGTAATATTTTGACAATGCTCTTTAATCATTAGTTAAAAAGGTTTAACAGCCATGGAAGTTATTGGTGGTAGGGTGAGTTGTGAGAATCCTGTAGGATGTTATATATGTTTTGTAAGTTCAAAACTATTATTACACGTTTATTGTTCATGTATGTTTATGTATGACTGATATAATTCAATAAATTAATTTTAAAAGAAAAAGAACCAGGACCATAAAGCTACTGAAAGAAAATGCAGGGAAACATCTTAAAGACCTTGTGATATGTCGTGGCTTCTTGTACCTTACACCCAAAGCATGTGCAACAAAAGAAAAAATAAATAAATGGACCTCCTCAAAATTAAACACTTTTGCAGCTCATAAGACATAGTCAAAGGGTGAAAAGGAGCTGACTCAATTGGGGAAAATATTTGGAAATCACATATGCCAATAAGGATTCAATATCTATGACGTATAAAGAGATGTTACAACTCAACAATTAAAATACAAATGACCCAATTAAAAAATGAGCAAAAGACTTGAATAGACATTTGTCCAAAGAAGAAATATAAATGGCAGAAAAACCAACAAAAAATGTTCAATACCCTAAGATTAGGGAAATGGAAATCAAAACTACAGTGAGATATCATTTCACACCTATCATAATTGCAGCTACTAAAGATAAAGAGAACTACAAGTGTTGGAGGATGTGGAGAGATTGAACACTTATTCACTGTTGGTGAGAATGCAGAATGGTACAGCCACTGTGGAGGATTGTTTGGCAGTTCTAAAGAAGTTGAATATAGATTTTCCACATGACCTTGCAACACCACTACTGGGTATAGACCCAGAAGAACTGAGAACAATGACACAAATAGACCTCAAAACACCTATGTTCTTACTAGCGTTGTTCACATTTATCAGAGGATGGGGACAACTCATGTGTCTGTCGATCAAGGAATGGATAAACAAACTATGGTGTATTCACACAATGGAATGCTGTGAAGCTGTAAGAAGGAATGAAGTCATAGAGCATTTGACAACATGGATGAACTTGTAGGACATTATTTTGAGTTTTGAGTGAAGCAAGCTAGATGCAAGAAGACAAATACTGTATGATTGCATAACTTTGAATTAAATACATTGTGTAATGTATTGTATGATTCCACATATATAAAATGCCAATATAAATCAATTTATAAAGATGATATTTGATTAGTGGTTATGTAGGCACATGGAAGGCATGCTAAGGGGTGTGCAGTTTTTCTTTTTGGAGTAATGAAATAATTCTAAAATTTTTGTGATGATGAATGCAGAACATTGTGAATATACTAAAAGCCATTGATTATATATCTTAGATAGATCATACGGTATGTAAATATATCTCAGTGAAACTGCTTAATAAACAAAGAAATAATTGTACAAGAATAGCCAGAAATAGCAGCTATGTACAGCTGGGTAAGGATAGAGATTTAGAGGTGAATACTTTTGTTTGTTTGTCTGTTTTTTGTTTATTATTATTATAATCAAAATAAGGAAAATGTTCTAATAATGATTGAAGTGATGAATGCACAACTATGATTTTACGCCAAATACCATTGATTACACACATTACATATATTTATTAATATGTATCAATAAAATTGATCTGTTTAATTAAAAAAAAGAATCAGGCCATGGATACTGACAACATTTTGTCTATTTTCTAGATGGCAAAACACATATAATGTGCAAATTTAGTGTGTAAGTAAGCTTGTTTCTACTGTGTAGTGGCTCCCTGAAAGATTGATTCAGGGTGCAAGTTTTTTTCCCTAAACTTAGAACTTACAGTAAGTAAATGGTATGGAGTGGTGACATGAAACAAGTAAAGTGTAGCTACATGAGGTGAAAGATTGCAGTTTGCACATATAATAGAGTATCTGGGGTCCAAGCAATAAAAGTTGGGAGAAAAATTTTGTAGAAATTAAGACATTTAAGAATATGCATGCTCATAAAGACCTGAGAAGAAATGAAGCCTCCAATTTGGACTAATCTAGAGCTTCAGTTTGAGATGGGATCAGTGTTGAAGGACAGCCAGAATATAGTGTAAATTGCAAGAACTTGGAGAGATTTTTTTGTTTGATTGATGTTATTGTTGTTCCTCCTGAATTCATGGCATTCAAGGAACTCTGCTGATATACTAGCTGAATACAAGCTAAAGGAACAGAGAATTCAGTAATTCACAATGACAAGTATTTACTTAGCAAAATCGTTTGGAAAAATCAACAGACAAGTACACTACAATGATATAAAACATTTTAAAATTCAGCAATCTTGGAGAGTGGAGAGAATCTGGTTCCCAGAGTTAACACATTATAATATTCAAATATCCAGAATTAAATAAAAAATCGCAAAGCATACAAAGAAATTGTAAAGGATGATCCATTTAAAGGAATAAAATAAACTTACAAAACCACCCAGAGGAAGTCCATGTTGGAATTACTAATCAAAGGTTTTAAGTCAAGTCAACCAAATAAACTCAAGGATCTAAAGAAACACATGGTCAATGAACCAAAGGAAATCAGGAAAATGATAAATGAACAAAAAGAAATTTGAAAAAGAGGTATACATTTCAAGTGAAACAAACAGTATTTTAAATGCGCAATAACTGAAATTTAAAGTCATTACAGAAGTTCAATAGCAGATTTGAACAGTCAGAAAAAGATTTGGTGAACTTGAAGATAAACTGATTGAAATTATTCAGTCTCAGAAACAGAGAGGAAAAAAAATAAATAAAACCTACAAGCATGTAGGATATCATGAAGCATACCAACATATACATTATGGGAGCACCAGAAGGAAAAGAAAAATCCAAAGAGGCAGAAAGAATATTTGAAGAAATAATGCTCAAAATCTTTCCAAATTTGATGGAAAGACAATTGGCAGAATAGATGAAAGTGGTTGCAAATGATATATCTGATAAGGGTTTAACTTTCAGACTATATTAAAAACACCTACAAGTCAACAACAAAAAACTACCCAAAGATTTCCAAATGGCCAATAAACAGATGAAAACATGCTCAAAAACATTAATCAATAGATAAACACAGATCAAAACCAGAATGAGATATCACTTCACGCCCACTAAGATTGGTATTATTTAAAAACAGTAAAGGAGAAGAGTAAGTGTTGGTAACAATGTGGAGCCCTTGTACATTGTTGAGGAGAATGTAAAAGGATTCATCCACTATAGAAAACTGCTTAGCAGTTCATCAAAAATTTAAACGTGGAACTGCAATATGATCTGGCAATCCCAGTCCTAGGTATACACCCCAAATAATTGAAAGCAGGGACTCAAAAAAATGCTTGTACACCAATATTCATAGCAACATTATTCACTATAGTACAAATATGGGTAAAAAAAATGTGTCCATTAACAGAAATGAAAGGGTAAACAAAATGGCATATACATAAAATGGAATATCATTCAGCTATTAAAAGGAATGATACACTGATATATGCCACAACAAGGATGAATCTTGAAATCAGTATGTTGAGTAAAGTAAAGCCAGGCACAAAAAGACAGTGTAGAGGGGAACAGATGTGACTCAAGCAGTTGAGTGCCTGCTTCCCACATGGGAGTCCTGGGTTTGGTTCCCAGTTCTTCCTAAAGAAGATAAAGAAACAATGAGCAGACATCGAGCAAAAATGAGTAAAAACAATAAGCAGGCAAAAAGGAACACCAAAGAGCAGACAATGAGCAAAAACAACAAGCAAGGCAACAAGCAAACAAGGAGCAGACAAAAACAAAAACAAAAACAAACAGAGAATAGACGTGACTCAAGCAGTTGGACACTGGCCTCCCACATGTGAGGTCCTGGGCTCAGTTCCTGGTACCTCCTAAAGGAAAAAAACAAAAAAACAATGAGCATATATGGCTATGAGTCTCCAAAAAAGAGCCAGGAGGTCATCAGGGGGTGATGCTTATGCATGCCTCAGCAGGGTACCAGAGACAGCCAAGGTAGATGGAAACCCAGGTGCTGGTTCTCCTGAGGGCTGCAGTCACCCACAGGTTCTATGGTCAAGGCAGATGGCTCTGGGGTTCAGGGCCATGTCAGTTTGCCCTACTTTGGTATTTGTGTTCCTGAGTGTGATGGAGTTGGACTCAGATATAACCTTTCTACATATGCCTCTTCTGTTACTTTTACCAGACCTGTGGTTGGCGTTTGGGTTGGTGTATACTCAGGAGACCTGAATTTCTGAACTCTCCATGTGACAGCCAGGCCCTGGGCCTCAGGAAACTTGCAGCTTCTACCCTCTAGTTTCTTGGACTTACCCTGGCCAGCTGACAGGGAGGTGAAGAGGGTCAACCACCACACCAGGGATCTAAGAGTGCCTACAGCTGCAAGCAGGAGAATTGCATCCATCATCCATGTGGAATCTAAACCCCCTTTTGATGTAGAGGGGGACTGGACATAGCCATCCCAGGTCCACAAGATAGAAGAATAGAGTGTGAATTACAGCAGAGTTACTGATGTTTTGCTGGGGAACTATTGTGATTAGTAAGGGAAGAAATTGTATCTGGGATGTGGAGAGGGTGGCCACAGTGGCTGCTGATGGTCGGGAGAGGGAAGAAGAGATATGGTGTGGGGGCATTTTCGGGATTTGAAATTGTCCTAGATGGTGCTGCAGGGATGGATGCTGTACATTGTGTGTCCTGCCATGGCCCACTGGGTGGGCTGGGGGAGAGTGTCGACAACAATGTGGACCATTGTCCATGTGCTGCAGCAGTTCTCCAGAATGTATTCGCCAGGTGCAGTGGATGTGCCACAATGATGGAAGAGTTTGTTGATGTGGGATGGGTGCTGTGGGTCGTGTGGGGGTTATATGGGGACCTCATAGTTTTTGAATGTAACATTTAAAAGAAAATAAAGAAAAAAAAAGAAAAAAAAACAATGAGCAAAAACAACAAGCAAAAACAAAAAGCAAAAAACAACAAAAATAAGCAAACAAGTGAGAAAGTCATTTTGGAGGGAAAAAAAAGACATTGTATATGTCACATGTATGGGATATTCATAATAAACAAATTCATAGAGATAAAGTAGATTATAGATTACCAGGGGCAGTGGGAGGGTAGAATGGATAATTATTGCTTAATGGATAGAGATTTTCTATTTATTTTTATAAAAAATTTTGATAATGGATGGTGAAGATGTTAGCACAACATTGTGAATGTAATAAATGCCACTGAATTTGGTAAAATGGTTAAAATGGGAAAATGTACGTTATATATATCCTACCAAAATAAAATTTTTTAAAAAGTTTTATACTGAGTTATTATACAACCCAGCTATTTTACTTTTATGTGTATACCCAAGAGCAATAAAACATTTCTGCAAGCAAAAACGTGTACACAAATATTCAAATCAGCATTTTTCATAATTGATGAGTGAGTAAATAAAAATTGGAATATCTATGCAATATCTCTACAATGGATTATTATTTTGCAATTAAAATGATTGCAGTCCTGATACAAGCTATGAAATAAGTGAACTTTGAAAACATTGTAAGTGATAAAAGGTAGCCACAAAAGACCACATACTATATGATTCTATGTATCTGAAATATCCAGAATAAAAAAATCAATAGAGTCAGAATTTAGTTTAGTAAACACCTAGGGTTAGAGGTGGGGTGAGTATAGAAAGTAACTTGAAATGGATATGGAGTTTCTTTTTGGGGTGCTTGAAATTCTCTATAATTGGCGGTGACGATGCTTCTGCAGTTCTGTGAGCATACTAAAAACCATCAAATGTAGCCTTTAAATGCTTGAATTGAAAGGTACATACATTATACCCTCAATATAACTGTCAAAAAACACTGCGGAGATCCTAGAGAAAACAATTTTTAAGGCAAACCAATATATACTTGATTGTCATGTTTTTCTAAGCTCTCAGCAAAGGAAAAAATGTCTCTGTTCTCTCTAACTAATACAATAACCTTTTTGTAACCTTAATTTCCTAGAGTCACTAAATATGCAAGTATCTCCAGCTCTAGTTCTCCTTAATGCCAAAGATTGTTTTCCTTTTTTTCTCCTTTATTATTATTCAAATGGCATATTCTGAACATGACTTCATCCATTCCCTAACGTTTATCTCTTTATTTAATCTGGCTTTTTTTTTTAAGATTTATTTTATTTTATTTATTTCTCTCCCCTTCCCTCCCCTCTCACTCCAGTTGTCTGTTCTCTTTGTCCATTTACTGTGTGTTCTTATTTGTCTGCTTCTGTTGTTGTCAGTGGCATGGGAATCTGTGTCTCTTTTTGTTGCGTCATCTTGCTGCGTCAACTCTCAGTGTGTGCGGCGCCGTTCCTGGGCAGGCTAAACTTTCTTTCCCACTGGGCAGCTCTCCTTACCGGGTGCACTCCTTGTACGTGGCGCTCCCCTATGCGGGGGACTCCCCTGCGTGGCACGGCACACCTTGCGCACATCAGCACTGTGCGTGGGCCAGCTGCACACGGGTCAAGGAGGCCTGGGGTCTGAACCACGGACCTCCTATGTGGTAGGTGGACGCCCTAACCACTGGGCCAAGCCCGCTTCCCTAACCTGGCTTCTTTACTGAAACTATCATTTTACACCTGTAGGGATCTCAATTTAATGAATGAAAAATTACCTTCCCTTTTGGAAATAATTTTGTTGGTTAATCAATCTTTATTGTACAAGATAGCATTTTCATTTTTATTTTTTATTTTACCTTCACTGTTTTGGTATAGTTCTATGTAATTTAACCTATTTATTAATTCTTACAGCCACCACCACAAACAGGATACAAACCAATTGCACCACCCCAAAGAATTCCCACATGCTAACTATTCTAGTAAGATATAGCCTCCATCCTGATCCTGTTGCAACTAATGACTATTTTTGTTCCTTATATTTTGCCTTTTAAAGTATGTCATATGACTGACTCATACAGTCTGCAATCTTTTGAAAGTGTTTTTTTTACCTTCACATAATGCCTTTGAAATTCATCCAAATTTTATAGTAGTTGGCTTATTTTCATTGGTGAGGACTTTTCAATGTATAGATGTATCAAGTTTGTGTATACACTCATCCATTGAAAGGCATTTGGTTTGTTTTTGACTAATAGAAATATTGCTGTAAACAAAAAAGTACAGGTTTGTGTGTCAACATTAGTTCTCCTTTTCTATAATGAAGTTCTAAATGTGGGATGGTTCAGTCTTAAATTCTATGTTTCATTTTGCAAGAAACTTCCACACTTGTCTAGAGTGGCTATATCATTTTGTTTTTCTGTCAGCAATGCAAGAGTGTTTAAGTGAGTCCATACCCGTGTTAGCACTTGGTGTTGTCAGAATTTTTTTCAGTCATTCTCTTAGTTGGCAATAATTTGCATTTTTTCTAAAGGCTAAGATATTTAGGATATTTTAAGGTGCTTATTTGCTATCTGTAGATTGCCTTTGATGAGGTAACTTTAATTATATATTGCAGTTATATAGTCAGTCATGTCTTTTCCTATTTTTCAATTTTGAAAGTTGTTCATACATGTTGAATGTGAGTCAACAGGGACACATGTGATTGCAAATATTTTTTCCTCATTCTGCTGCTTGCTTTTTATTTGTGTAAATGTGTCTTTTGAAAAGGTCTAAGTTTTTCATTTTAATGAAGTTCAGTTTAACCTCTATTTTTGTTTATTGATCACACATGATGCAGTGACCATAAAATAAGGGATGAATGCACACTTTCCAAGGGGGTGTTTTCCAGAGATCAATTACTCACCCCACTTTTTGTGGAACTCAATTTAAAAAAAGGAAAGAAAGAGAAAGAAAAGAAAACAGTTGAAATCTGGTTGAATATTAGAGAGAATATCCACTGTTCAACTATCAGGGACTCCATGACTGCTATTGGTATAAGAATAAAGTAATCTCTTCAGATAAACTCAAGTTGTTAGAATTCATCTTGTCTTCAGGAATGAGCACTGTTTACCATAAACATCACTTCTAACTCCACAAATGCTCTGTATTATAAAAAGTAATGAATACTACTTCAGCTTTTATTTGCATGGTAGAGCATGGAAATCAGGCCTAGGTATTCCTGGCCATGTATATTATACATTGTATACATAATATATATAACATATTTATATTTATTTTTATATTTATATTTATGTGTGTTATAAAATATATGAATACACTTTATATCGACGTTTAGATTCCAGTATGCTACTGACCACACTGATATGTCACACTAAAAATATCTGATAATCTATTATACATTTTTTCTTTTTTCTAAATCCATGTATTGCCAACTAATTATTTTTTAAAAACTGTAATACTTTCTATACCACTCCACAAAAATTCATGATTTTTCCAAAGGAGAACTTCAACACTACTCATGATGCTACTTATTCAGCCTGTTGCACTATAGAATACCTAGGTCGGGTATTTTTTTCTAGGCCTCTTAGTTTATATTATCCTCTTGAAATAGAATAGAGAGCAAGGTTAGTCCTCTCAATTTTAAATCCTAATGAGAAGCATAATCAGTATATAAGTAGGGGATCATTATTTCATCAGTCTTCCTTTGATTTCTGGGTAGGTAGCATTCTAGCTAGAATCTATATTCCTCCAACATTCTACTAATGGCTTTTGAGGGAACTCATTTAAAAAGTATTGCCAAAATTAATTGCACTTTAGATTTATTAGTTTTTATATCTCCAATGGGATTTCTATATGTTTCCTTTTAAAAATCACCTTCTTTAGCACATTCAAATACCCAATCACCTCCTTTAGCGTATTCAAATACCCATAAAAGGTATCAATTTCTTTTGGAGAAAAGATTTTCAAAAAAACTGCATCACTCAGCAACATTAGAAAAGTCACAAAATACATACCTTATGAAAGAATACTGACTGGAATTTCCCATCCAATGGATCCAGTCTTTGGATTGAGAAATGGATGGGTTTTGATATGGAATAATCAAATGTGAACTACATAAATCCACAAAATATGGCAAAAGAAATCCTACAGCATTCTAGCATTTCCTTCTTTCTCACTTTTTTTAATTGCCTTTTTTTTTGTACTTGAGAGAAAAATGGACGATAATATCCTACATTTTCAATCCTGGAAAAAAAAATATGTATATATATATATATATAAAAGTTTTTAAGTTTTTAGGGCTGGGTAAGTTTTTTCTCCACATCCTCAACCTAAAGTCTGATTGGTGCTCATCCATATTAGGACTCAGCCCCAAAGTAGCAGAACTGCCACTTTCTGTAAGTGTTCTTGTAGAACCTGTCTCTTTCCTTGAAAGTGACGTCTTGAGATACATGTTTTCATGATTGTTATTATTTTGCATATTTCTTAGGCTCAGATATCTCATTTGCAGTAATATTGGTTAAAGAGTCATAATTTTTATAACTACATATTGGTTGTGCAAAAAAAAATGTAGAATTTTTGTTTCCAAATCCATTTTCATCTTGCTCTGGATTCTCCCGTCCTATTGTTGCCTGAGAAAAGGGAATGTTTCCCATACCAAAAAAAAAAAAATCTAATTTAATCATATTTTCCAGGTCACAACAGTCTATCTTGGGTTAATTCATTCTCCTTTGGCTAAATATTCAAGTAATTCAAACCTTCCAAAAGATCTGTTTTTCTTCTCTCGAGTTTTTTCTCCAAACCCTTTATTCCTCTGGGTGGCAGGGGTCACTTGTGATTCCTATAGCACTGGTTGGGGGTAAGCAATCTGCAAGTTGTGCTTCTTTGCTGGCACCTACTGATCTCCTGCTAAGGCACAACAATGCCTCTGGACATGGCTTTTTGTTCTCACAGCATTTGAGGATAAAGTGCCTATGGATACTGGGGTGCTGTCCCTTTTTTTGTTTTTCTATATTGATAATTTATCTTTCAAATCATAGAACTTCAACAATTTCTTCTTTTTTTTTTTGCTTTCCTTGCCATGCAAACCGAAGGCATTTCACCATTTCTTGACTTGTTTTCTCTGCCTATATCTTCCAAAATTTTACGAAAGCTAGGCTCAGAAATTGAACACACTTGTCCCAGGAGGGAATCAGGTAGCGTTTTCTTGCCCATATTTAATCTGGTATGAGTATACCAGTTATATCCACAGGATGCATAGTCAGGTCCATTGTCATCTTCACACTGACACTTAAATATTGACTCAGTTAATTAAACAGACTATGCTCATGGTTCATTAAAGGATCATGTAACCTATTTCTTTCTTCCTAATAACAGTAGCAGTGATCATACTGAGGTTTCCAAGGAAATATATTTGAGGATTTTAAGCATCTGCCTCACTATGATTCTAGGATTTGTCTTTTCTGGACTTTTTATTTTGTTGACAGAACACACTACTGGTATCTACATCAGTCAGGGTAGGCTAATTCAACATAAATGGTAGATAAATACAGAAGCTAAGTTCATACAACTGAAAATAAAAAACAAAACAACACCTGAATATTGCAATGGCAGTCAATTACTCAGTCTGTCTCTTGTCAAATTAAATTGAGCTTGAGTCTATGTTAGGTACTGGGAATTGCACAGTAAAAGACAGATATGGATGCTAAACTATCTGCCATATGCTACTATGTGAACCTGGGCAAGATACATGAGCACTCTGTACCTCAGTTTCCCCAGAATGAGACTTTTAATAGGTCATACCCAGAGACTTATTGGGCACAGAATAATTAATATAAAGATATTTTGCTAAGTAATAATCATAATTTAAATTACAGGATGAAATCATTATATAGTTACTATTATTAAAATTTTCATTATAACATATGCATTTTCCCTGTTACTTCCTTGGAAACTATACTGTACAAAACAATAACTTTATCAGATTATTATATTTGAAAGCAGGTCTTGAAAAAGGCTGGCATACAACTTTCTGAAATAATATATTCACTCTTAATGGAATCTATCTATGCTCATCATTATTGAGAAGTCCAAACGGGACTCCATTAGTATGGCTCATTTATTCATAATGATTTGCATTGGGTTATGCCAATTTTAGTCAGAGGAGCAGGAGTCAATTTTCCCTAAAGTTAAGAAGGAGTGTGTTACGATGAAATTTCCACAAACATGTATTTTTTTGTTTACTATGAGTAGAAATCAAGTATCATTTTAACTAAAAAATGAATTTTTAGATGACAAAATAATACCTAGTATTTTAAGGCAATTAAGGCTAACACAATGATAGGTATTTAAATAACTTTTCTAATCTTACCCAAAGCAGAATGAAGTATGTTAAACGTTTATCATTGTTACCCATTTTCAAATCTGTAAAATTACAAACAACTTTCTGTGAGTTAAGTAATGAATTAAAAATATATACTAGGAGATTATAACAGGCTAGAATAAAATCTATATTTTTGACATAATCAAAACAATCTTTTCACTACAGAATATATTCTGTGAATAGCTTATAAGTGTGAGGGATAGCTATTTTGCCATTTGTTGTGAATGCAGGTTTTATGGTTCTTTCTGATATTTTAGGCATTTTGAAGGTATTTGAAATCATATAATGAATTGATATCTCTCTTATTTTTACCTACAGACATTTCAGAATTGAGAGCTTAGCATGCCAAATAAGACATCAATTACAGAATTCACTCCTTTGGGACTTACGGATGACCCACACTTACAAATTGTGATATTCTTCTTTATGTTGTTCACATACTTATTGAGTGTAAATGGAAACTTGACCATCATCACATTAACACTGACTAATGTTTCTTTGAAGACTCCCATGTATTTCTTCCTTAGGAATTTCTCTCTCTCTTAGAACTTTCATATACAACATTCTGTATTCCTAGATTTCTTATTAGCATTGCTACAGGAAACACAACCATTTCCTATAATACTTGCTTTACACAAGTATTTTTTTTTTAATCCTTCTGGGAGCAAGAGTTTTTCCTTCTGGCTGTTATGTCCTATGATTGCTATGTGGCTATCTGCAAACCTCTGCATTACACAAGTATAATGGGCAACAAAGTCTGCAACAGGCTTGTAATCAATTCCCAGTTAGCTGGTTTCCTCCTTATCTTTCCTCTAGCGATTATGGGTCTTAAACTGGATTTCTGTGACTCCAACATTATTGACCATTTCACTAGTGACACTTCTCCTATGCTGCTGCTTGGTTGCACAGACACGGCTTTCGTAGAGCTCATGGGATTTTTCTTAGCGGTTTTCACACTCGTGGAAACTTTGACCTTGGCGATTATATCCTATGCACTCATTCTTAGAATAATTTTGAAGTTTCCTTATGCCCAGCAAAGGAAAAAGGCTTTTGCTACTTGTTCTTCCCATATGATTGTGGTTTCCATTTCGTATGGGAGTTGCATTTTCACATACGTCAAAACTTCAGAAAAGGAAGGGGTGGCTCTGAGCAAAGGGGTAGCAGTTCTCAATACCTCTGTTGCTCCTATGCGGAATCCCTTCATTTACACCTCAAGGAACCAGTAGGTGAAACAAGCCCTTAAAGGCTTGATCAAAAAAACGTTACCACAGAAACACTAATTATTACTAAATTGGTACCCTAACCACAAATAAATACAAACTGTTGTTCTCAGTGGTAGATATACACAAGGGAATAAAGCGCAAAAGGTTTCCTGTTATGGTAGGGTTAATTTTAAAGTACAGGCATGGTTAATAAGTAAATCACTTAATACTTAGTAAGAACTGTGAATAATAGGAGCACACTATGGAAAAGGTGGGGGAAGGCTTCAAATTTTATAGGCTGTTTATAGGTTTCACAGTTACCTTAAAATAAATCTTTATTGTATTTTTTCGGTATTCAAACTCATTTCTTTGTATAATATTTTTCCTTTCTCTTTGTTCATTTACTTTCACATACCAAACAGGAAGATCGTGAGGTGTGAGTAAAGGAGGAAGGAAGGAAGGAAGGAAAGGAAGAAGGGAGGAAGGGAGGGAGGGAGGGAGGGAGGGAAGAAGGAAGGAAGGAAGGAAGAAAGAGAGGGAGGGAGGGAGGAAGGAAGGAAGGAAGGAAGACAGGCAGGCAGGCAGGCAGGCAGGCAGGCAGGCAGGCAGGCAGGCAGGCAGGTTTTTGCTCTTTGATTTAAGGGAAACATGTAGCAGCTTTAGATAGACAATTCAAATGCCACCTGAAAATAAATTAATCTAAGGATAATTGCACAGAAACCTACAATTAAAGAATGGAATGGGCCTCAATTTCAAGAACTAGAAACAGTTCATCAAATTTTATTTTTGGGGGGAGGGTTCTGCTTCCAATTTACTAATATGCCTTATTCTATACAAACAGATATTCAGACTCTGTATGCAAAAAAGCTGGGAAACATGATCTCCTGTAAAGATAAGATATTTTAAGCCTTCTAGATTAGTGTGCCATCAATTTAGCTCCATCAGAAATATTTATCTACTTCCTTTCAGATAATTCATTCCTGTTAAACAGGAACTGGGAAAGGAGTTGGTGTTGGTGAAGGCGATGTACTCTAAGGAAGTGATAAAAACAGGGTCATTAAGTTTGACTGATGCATTATAAAATTTCATTAGCAAATAGAGGAGTGTAAAAGATAAAAAATCAATCAAGTGTGACAAGATAAAGAAATCAATCAAAATAACATAAAATTAATGGAGGGTTTATTAAAATCTGATAACATGAAAAAAATCAAAATGCCATGATTTTATTAGCACACAAATAAATAAGGAGACTCCAAGGACCAATTATACATCGTTGCTGTAAGCAAATAACTACTCTAAATAGTTCATACTAACAATTAGTAAGAACGAAAATTCATTGGAAACAATGTGAAATTAAAATTAAAAATTAAAAATTGAATTTTTAAAAATGAAAGAAAGTAAAGTTGCATGGAAATTAGACAACAAGGTTTACAGCTAAAAAACAGACTTCTGCAATTCTAGTACTTAAATATGGTGAGATTAAAATGTCACAATTATAAATTTAAAATATTCCTATTTCTAATAAAACATAGTAAAATTGTGTAATTAAGTTATACTGTTTGTAATGATATTAATATTCTGTGTAATTATGTAGTAGAACATTTGAAAATCACAGAAAAATTGTGAATTAACAAATTTTCATGAAGCTGCAAAAATTTTTAATATGTATTTCATTATGGAAGACCTTAATAAAATATATAAAATTCTAAAACTGGTGCCTCTGAAATATTTCCAAGATTTTATGAATATCTTGTTTTAAACTTTAAATGCATAAAATTTCATTTAGAGTTTGTGTTCAAGCATATAGTCACATACCATAAATTAACTGATAATATTATAGTTATTAATTTATAAATTACCCATAACATACATGCACAGGTCCTCTATAAAACCCTACTACAATAAATCAATGTAATAAATAAAAACATAATAGTACAAGATGAAGAACAAAAAGATACTGATTATAAGGACATTTTGCGATGTAATGCATCATATTATTCTTTAAATAGATAAGAAGTGTGTATTAGTCAGGGTTCTCTAGAGAAACAGAATCAACAAGAGATATCTGTCAATAGTATGTGATTCTATAAGAATCTCTCACACAGCCGTGGGAATGCACAAGTCCAGGTTTTGCAGGCAGGCCACAACCAGGGGCTGCAATGAAAGTCCAGTGAAGGTCCTTGATGAGTTCTGGGAGACACTGGCTGTCCAAAGATGAGTTAGAAAATTCTCGCTCAATGCTGGAATCACTCCCACTCCCCCCCCCTTTTATTTAAATCTACCACCCTCCCCCCCGTGGCTTTTTTGCTTATTGTCTGCTCTCTGTGTCCATTTGCTATGTGTTCTTCTGTGTCTGTATTTATTTATTTATCCCCCCCCCGCTTTGTGTCTTGCTTGCTATCTGCTCTCTGTGCCCATTCTCTGCGAGCTCTTTCTGTGTTTTTGCTTGTCTCCCTTTTTTGTTGTGTCACCTTGTTGAGTTGACTCTCCACGGGCCAGTTGCACTCAGCAGGGCTTGTGGGCCGGTGGCACTCTGCAATGTGTGGGTGAGCCTGCCTTCACAAGGAGGCCCTAGGACATGAACCCAGGGCCTCCCATATGGTAGACAGGAGCCCAACTGATTGAGTCACAGTCTCTTCCCCACTTCCCCTTTTAAGGCATTCAACTGATTGGGTTAAGTGTGGCTTATTGCTGATGGCAATCTCCCTGACTAATATAATTATAACCAGCTATCTATAATTTACCACTGCAGTAAAGTCAATGGTGACTAAAATCCATAAATACCCTTGTATTACAGTTAGCCCAGTTCTTGCTTGATCAAACAACTGGGTTAATTACCTGGCCGAGTTGACACAATAGCCAAACCATTACAATGTAAAAGATAATTATGAGGATCACAAAATGTGTTATTATCTGGCAAAGAATATTCAAGGAAAAGCAGAAGTATTTGTTCACATTGATGTGGAGATAACAATGCCCAGGCCCTAAAGAATTGTGTATTAAATGAAAATTAAAATTGTACTTGAAGTTGAAATGTAGTAGCATTCATATTAATGACAACAAAATAATGTCAACTATGCTTACCACTATTTGTTGATTTCCCAGAGACTTTTAGCAAACTGCAAAATATAAAATGGAGAAATATTTTTCATAATTATTCAAAATGAGAGTACAAATATTTTATTTTTATTGTATTAATATTTCCAATATACATTTATAAATGATTAGTAATTCTTACATAAATATTTGGTACAATTCACCTACACAGTCTACTGGAATTTGGCCTTTCAATATCTCTATTGTTATATGTAAAACTCAATTTTATTACTTATTATAACTCTATTCGAACTGTTGTTTTTCTTCTTGAGTCAGTTTCAGTAAATTGTGTCTCCCTGGGAATTTCTCCATTTCATATAATTTATTTAAATTCTTGGCATACAGTTTTACAAAGCATTCTGTTCTATTTATTTTGTTTCTGTAAGCTCAAGAGTCACCTCCCTTCTTTCATTCTTGAGTTTACTGTTTTGAATTTTCTCCATTATTTTCTTGGTTAGTCTGGCTAAATATAAGTAAGTTATGATGATATTTTCAAACAACCTATTTAATTGTTGTTGACTTTCCATCTTTTTTTACTATTCTTGATTTCATTAATTTCTGCCTAATCTATTATATTCTTCCATCTTCATGTTTTAGATTAAATTCACTCCTTTTTTTTTTTTTTGCTGTGTGTTAACAAAGAAGATTATACTATATATGTGGGATATTTCTTTTTCTTTTTTACATACTTTTACAATTTTTATTTTTAAAGACTTAGATTATTTAAATGTTACATAAAAATATAGGGTATTCCCAGAATCCCACTCCCTACCCCTCCCACAATTTCCCAAGTTAGCAACATCTGTCATTAGTGTAGTACATTTGTTACAATTGATGAATAAATTTTGGAGCATTGCCACTAAGCATGGATTATAGTTTACATTGTTGTTTGTATTCTCTCCCTCACGATTTCATAGGTTACTGCAAGATACATAATGGCCTGTTTATGTCACTGAAATGTCATTCAGGACAATTCCTGAGTCCCCCAAATGCCCCTGTATTACACCTATTTTTCCCTCTCCCTCTCTGCAGAACCTCCAGTAGCCACTGCCTCCATATCAATGGCAAAAATTCTTCCATTGCTATAATCACAATAAGTCTATAGTAGAATAACAGTAACTCTACTCTAGTCTATTTTTTATTCCCCAATCCTGAGGATTCTGGAATGGTGATACCCACACTGACTCTAATTGAGAGGGGCTTGGAACTCATGGGGCAGATGGATGGAACTATTTTGCTTAAAGTTGCTGACTCTCTCTGATCCTTCAGATGGTCATTATCCACCTTCACTTCTTTGTTAATTGTCCTGGGTGAGTCTAATGAACTGGAGATGAGGTTTAACAACTGTGTTGAGATTCAGGGCCCAACTGACACATGGACAGCCCAGAGATTTAAGTCTGTTGGACATAGACCTATCAACTCTAGCACCAACTATAGGTTCAAATAGAAGGGGCTGAAGAGCCATGTGTAGGGAAACTACAACTGAGTCCAACTCCATCACACTGGGAAGCATAAATTCCAAAGTATGGCTTACTGGCAGGCACCAAACTCCTGAGCTCTCTGCCCTAGCTACAGAGTCTGAATGTCTCCAGAGCCCTCAGGAGCCCTGCTATTTGAGGCAATATTTAATTTGACAGTCAGTGACATACTGATGAGAGGCCCATATGTTAACCTCTGGAATAACTTCCTGATTACTTTGAAGTCTCTTAGCAATATAAACCCAGATGTCTTTACCCTCCCCCTCTTTTGGTCAAGATCTTTTTCCAGTTGGATTTCTAGATGGTGCTTCCTAGTCCCTCAGTGCCAGGGAGGCTCATCTCCACGAGTCATGTCACATGCTGTGGGGAAAGTAATGCATTTATATGCTGAGTTTGCTTATAGAGAGGCCACATTTGACAAGCAAGGAGGCTCTCAGGAGGCAACCCTTAGCACTCTATAATACTAGGCTAAGTTTCAGGTTCAAAAGTAAAGATTCATAAGTATAGATTTCAATATCAAGGACCCATCAGTGGTCCATCCTCCTTCACCAATCACTGACTCAGTGGGATTCTTGTTGTCACATTATAGAATGTGGCAGAGCTCCCCCAGGATGGGAATTCAATATTCTTTTGGTTATTGTGTGGATCTCCACCCACTGTGACAATGCCCCATGAACACGTGAACACATTCATATGCCTTATAGGCATACCCTAAGTAAACCTCATCCCATGCCTCCCCTGTCACTGACACCCCATACCAATGATCCTCCCATGCCATAGTTGTAACCCTCTGTGATTCAAAACTTCATCAAAAATGAAACCAACATAATAACCAAATACAATTACTAAGAAAGTGAAATAATAATGATCATTTTAAAAATAACAAGTAAAATCCAAAAATTTATTAAAAATTTGAAATAATAAAAATATATAAATTTTTAAATTGCTATTGTTTTTTGTCACTTTAAGATTTGCTGTTTTTTATGTACAGTGACATTTTCTTCTGTTTATTACACCAGTGTCATATTTTTTTTCATTTTGTCTTCAAAGAAGCTTTAGATTACAAAAAGTCATGTACAGAATCTAGAAGATCCCCATATACCCAATATCATTTCCCTTATCCCTTTTTGCCTATTGCGAACATTTTACAGTGGATAGTACATTTGTTACCATTGATGTACAAATATTGAAACATTGCTACTAACTATGGTCAATGATTTATATTATGGCTTACGTTTTGGACCAGACACTAATTTTGATGGACTTTAACATAACTTCTATCCATCATTGCAAGATCATATAGAACAATTCCAATGTCCTCCCAAATGCCCCATGGTCAATCTATTCTATTCCTCCCTTCCCCTCCCCTTGGGATTCATGGCAGCCACCAAGCTTCACTCCTTGAAGAACAAGATTCATCATTATTTGCAACAACATTAAGGGCTTGACATACTAACCTGTGCTTCCCTAATAGACACTGCTTATGCTCTTGAGAGACACCTGCTTCTTTATTTGAGAACATAGCAGGAAGACCCACAATGGGAGTCCTACACCTTCCCACTCATCATGTGGGTCTCCACCAAATGATACAATACATTATGACAAGATGAACACTCATGCACTCCCTAGAAGCCTGCCACAGGTTTGCCCTGTCCTGCATGTCCTCACATCCAACATCCTAAACCAATAATCCCTCCTGCCATATTTGCCAAAAGAACAGTCCCAAAATTGTAGTTTCAACCACACATCCACAAGTTCCCAGAGTTTATGTGCTCCCTCCCCAACCCTCCCCACTCTGAGTTCCATGAGAGTCCAACTCACCCTTCCCATCCTACCCACCTCACAGACCAGTACTGTCCAATCCAATAGCATCACTGCACTCTGTCATGCCCATCCACTGCACAACTACATCCTTCTACCTTGTTGTAGATTTTGCCTATATGGGCATTGGCTCACAGCCTTCTCCCTTTCAGTCTCCTATAAACTTACCTTTGAGGCTCTAGTTCTGTGAGTCTGCTCCATTTGTTTAATTATTTTTTCTTTCTTTGCTATAGTTGTTTAAATATTGTGGCAATTTGATAATGTTTATGAATTCCTAAATAGATATTGAATTATGTTTGTAAACTGGTTTGTTTGATGTCGACATATGTGTACATTCCCCCAAGTTTTTCTGTTACTTATCTAATTTAATTCTATTGTGATTGGAGAACATACTTTCTATTATTTCAATCCTTGTAAATTTATTGAGACTTATTTTATGGTAGAGCATATTGTTTGTTCTGGAAAATATTCCATATGCACTTAAGAATGTGCACTCTGTTATTGATGGGTGAAGTAGTCTTTTAATGACTATAAGGGATTATTGGTTAGAGTGTTGTTCATATCCTCTTTATTCTTTTTTAAATTTATTTTTCTCTTTACCTCCCTCTCCTCCACCCTGCTGTTTTTGCTGTCTGTACCCATTTGCTGTGTGATCTTCTATACCTATTTCATTTTTATCTTTTCTTTTAGTCTTTCTCCTCTAGAATTCACCAGGATTCGATCCTGGAGACCTTTGGTGTGGCGAGAGGGTGCCTGGCAATTGCACCACCTCAGTTCCTGGACTCTGCTGTGCTTCACCTTGACTCTCCCCTTCATCTCTCTTTTGTTGTGTCATCATCTTGCTGTATGACTCACTTGTATAGGCACTGGCTTACCATGTGGGCACTGGCTAACCATGTGGGCACACATGCACCACTCAACTTGCCACTTGGGTGCTGACTTGCCACATGGATACCTGGGCAGGCACTCAGCTCACTGCCCAGGCACTGGTTCACTGCACAGGCATGGGCTCATCATGCAGGCACTCGGCTCACCACATGCTCACTTAGCTTGCCATGTGGGCATTTGGCTCACCACACAGGCACTTGCACAGGCATTCAACTCATTGTGTGGGCACTCGGTTCACCACATAGATACTTGGCTTACCATCCAGGTACTGGCTTGCTTGCAGGTACGCTTTTTCTTCTTCTTTTTCACCAGGAAACCCCAGGGATCAAACCCAGGTCCTCCTATATGGTAGGCGAAGGCCTTATTACTTGAGCCACATCTGCTTTCCTCTTCTTTATTCTTTTTGGTCTTCTATTAAATGTTCTCTTGATTAATGAAAAAGGAGTGTTAATGTATTCAACTGTTATTGTTGAGTTGTCTATTTCTCCCTTTAATTCTGATAGTTTTTGTTTCATGTAATTTTGGATTCTGTTGTTAAGTACATACAGGCTTATAATTACTATATATTTTTCATGATTTTCCTCTTAACATTATGCAATATCACTTTTTATCACTAGTAACATTTTTGTTTTAAAGTCTATTTTGCCTGATCTTAATATAGGTGCTACAGGTTTCTAATTGCTGTAATTTGTAGGATATATCTTTTATTCATTTCACTTTCAACCTATTTGTATGTTGTCTGTAGAAATCACATAGTTAGAATGTTAGAACTTGTTTTTTTTTTCCCCCAGTCCAACAATCTCTGTCTTTAGATTGTTTCCCCAATCCTTATTTAGTGCTATTATCAATTGGAATATATGCCGGCCATTTTGCATTTTTCTCCTTGCCTTATGTCTGTTTTCTTTCTCTATTCTTTTTTTTCCCCATTTTCTTTTGCATCAAGTGAATATTTTAAGTATAATATTTTAATTCCTTAAAATATTTTTTGAATTATGTCTTGTTACTTTCTTCAATGATTCTTCTATTAACATATTAACATATCAATAACTACTTCATATTTATACTAAATTAACTCCAGGGAGATAGAGAAATATAAATCCTATATATCTCTTTTCCCTCTTCTTCCTATTTATGCTATTATTATTATACATAGTATTTCTATTTAGTTTAAAAGTAAAAAAAAACAGTTATAATTATTTAAATAATTTCATGTCTTTTAAATAAACTGGGAGAATAAAGGAGAAGAAGTATGTATATGCAGTTTTTTATATTAACATTATTTGCCATTTCTGATTCTCTTGATTTGTCCATGTGAATTCTACTCATCCTCTGGTGTCATTTCCTTATTCCATTACAGCTTTGCTCCCCCAAAACTCCAGTATGCTGTTATTGTCACATGTATTACATTTCTTATATATTATAGGTTCAATATATAAATGTTGGGAAAGATATTTGTATTTATACTCCTTTAAAATTATATAATTATTGTTAATGGTTTTCTTTTTTTTTTTTTTTTCTTGTAGATTCAAATTACTCCCTGAAACCTGGGGAACTCTGTTAATATTTCTTGAAGGGAAGGTCTGGTCTCAATGAATTCTCTGCTTTTGTTTATCTTGGACCATCTTTATTCACTTTAATTTTTTAAAGTTTTGCTGGCTGTAAGATTCTTTGTTGATAGTATGTTTTCTAATCACTTTGAAATGATTACCACTGCTTATACCCTCCATTGTCTCTCATGATGATAGCTGTTAATATTTTAGGGGTCTATTGTATGTGATGAGTCATTTTATTGCTGCTTTCATAATTCTTTTTTTGTCCTTAGTTTTCCACGTTTTTACTATGGTGTGTCTGGGTGAGGATCTCTTTGTGTTTATTCCTTCTGGGATTCTTTCATATTTTTAAATGTGTAGATTGATGCTTTTTAAATCAAGTCTGGGAAGTTTTATATATTTATTTCTTTGAATATTTTAATGTTCCCTTTTACCTCTCTTTCTCCTTCTAGTATTCATCTTCTGCCTATTTTAGTAGGTTTTATATTCTCCCACATTTCTCTAAGGATCTATTTTTCCACTTTTTTTTTCCTCTCCATTCTTTGAATTGCTTAATCTCTTATTATTCTTTCATCTGCTAGTTCAAATTTTCCTTTAAGGTTCTTTAGTGAATTTTTCATTTCTGTTATTGTACATTTCAATACCAGAATTTCCCTTTATATATATATACTCTTTATAATAGACATTGTCATCATTCTTTCCTTAACTTCTTTAAGCATAATTTCCATTAGTTCTTTAAAAATATTTATAATGGCTGCTCTGAAGACATTTTTAATTCTAACACTTGGAGTTTCTCACAGGCATATTTTGTTTCCTGCTTTTTTCTTGTGTTTGGGTTACACTTTTGTGTTTATTTGAATGTCTTATAATGTTTGGTCAAAAAATAAACATTTTCTAAAATATAATGTAGCAACTCTGGATACTAGCCACCCCCTCCATTGCACATTTTGTGGGTTTTTTTGTTTTGTTTTGTTTTGTTTTGTTTTGTTTTGTTTTGTTTTTTAGTGAATTGTCTGAACTATTTTCATGAAGTCTATTTCTCTCATAATATGAGGATTCAGCTATGGTCATGCACTCAATCTTTTCATGACAAGAATGGTTTTACTCTTGGACTATTTCCTGGAGACCTCTGTTAAACTTTCTGCCTCTGTTAGTTTAACACTCAGTTCTTGATTTCTGCTATTTGTGGACTGATTTCTCTCTTGTTTTCCAGAATGCCCTGAGGATATAAATTGCACCACAGTCTGATCTAATTAAATTCAGGCCCCTTTGCAGAGTACTTTTGAGGCTGGTCTTTGTGGGATTTTTATGCCATCAGGCAGGCTCTTCTCTGCTGTCTCTCTTTTTCAATCTCTAATAAAGTAACTGGCCTATGGACTAGCTTGTTGTCCTCATGGTGTTACCAGCCTCCTCTTATTTGTTTTTCACAAAAGTCTCCATTGTTATCAAGATCTTCCTTAGGCTTGAATTTCCCACACTCTTGTTTCAAAACAAATTACTTTGGTGAAAAATCCAGAGCTCTATTCTCTTATGACCTGCTTTCTTACATTGGCCAATACCCCTAAACCACAGCTCTGGGAATCAGGGTGGGGAAACTGGCCTGCTTCTAATGAAGCAACCCCCCTGCTTTACAAACAAGGTGATGGCCTTGGTGGCAAGCTCTGTTTCTCTAAGCTTTCTTTTCCTAGCCTGTAAATTCCAATCTAACTCTGAGGCAGTTAATAACAGTGAGAAAAGTTAATAACAGTGTTGGAGATTTGGGCCCAAAGAGTATCATGAATGAAAGAAAAAGGAAAGGGAGAATGAAACAAAGGGAAAGAACAAGAGAGAGCTGGGATCAGTGGGTCTGTGAGTAGAGACTCATCAGACCACTTTATTGTTTACAAGTAGCATTATATATACTCAAGCTATCATGATAACAAGCACTGTAGCTACACATTAACAATATTCATAAATTTAAGAACTTATCTCAGTACAAAGATTTAGTATTCCTTTCAAACTGCAAAGTGTGTTTGCTCATATTTCTCCCTGCCCCAGAGAGCTTTGTCCTGTTGACCCAAAAGGCTTAATTGCTGCATTCCTATGTTAAAAGCATAGCCATGGAAATAGTGTGTCTCTTCCTGCAAGACCACTGTGCCTTTGTTTCCCATATTTTCCCTTTTATGTTTTAGTCAAGGTGATTGTGCCTGTCTTAGGTTGCCCTCCTCTCGAGAGTCTTACCCATCATTGACTACCAGCCAAGCTCTTCAACTTGGGGAAATTATTGAAGTGCTTTTGCTCGCACCAGATTATTCACATGTCCCATGGCTGCTATGCTTTGCAATTTTTTTCAAAAGCACTGTCTGGCACAGGTGAGAATCATTAGCAACAGAACAAATATGATTAGCCCTATTCTTAAAGCTGACAGGAAATGCTGTGATTTCCACCAATAAACTGGGCTAAATTTTGTAATATGTGAAATCATATCTGAGAAAATATCCTTATCATTTGCTACATGAATTCGATTATGAGATGTTTCTAATATTTTTCTTTGTAATTCAATTATTTCCAGAGAGATATTACTATTATGGCCTAGCAAATGATTCTTAACTTTTTCCATTCCATATCTGATGAATTAATTGCAAGTGGAGTTATACAGAAATTATGTTCATTCCAATCACCTTTCAACCCCCTTAACAAATTTAAATTACACAATTGATCTCCAATATGTAGCAGAGCTGATTCCAAATCATTAACTTGATTATTCAACTGTTCATCAATGTGTTCGTGGCTATGCCACAAATCACTAGCATTTTTATGCCAATCATGTACATATTTCTGTGTTTGTACTGTATCATTTAAAGCTATCACAGTAGTAGCAGCAGCTGTAATAATTCCAATCAGTCCCAAGATGCTTATAATAAGCAGTCCAATAAAGTATCTAATTTGTTTCAAGAATTCTTGTTCCATATGTAGAAATAACTGACATTCAGGAGATGACTGCAAAATCCACATTATTCTCACAGGTATCCAGATGTCTTTTCTACTTTTGGCCATCACTATTGTTTCTCCATCCTGCAACACACTTTCTGATAGACAAGTATACGAAGCACCATTTTCATAAAACAATGAGTGGTTATCTTACCAGTTATGAAAACAAATGGATCTCAAACACAGGCTTTGAAATGATATGTTTGATTAAGGGTCAAATACTGTCCTGTCTTATTTATATTTCCCAACTATTCATAAGTAGGGGCAATTCCAAGAAATATTTTCCACAAATTCTTTTGTAGGTTATGACTATGAGCCCAAGGGGCTGGTATCCATTTTCCTTTGTAATCTTAACAGTTCCTGCCACAATAGCATAAGGAGAGAGCACACAGGTCCAAAGTCCATAGGCAGATACAAGCTGCAAGTTCACAGTTCCAGGATTTGTAAAGTTAATGTGATGTGTGGGAGCAATTGCCACAGGTCCCAGTGAAATATTTGAACCTCTGGCCATATTTCCACTATTTCTCCTTTTTGTTTTTGTAAAGTAATGAATACAGCTCAGGTAGTTTTTTGTTGTATTACTCCCCAGAGGGTTTGAATTGTGCATCTGAGGGCTCATTTCTTTAAAGAGCAGGAGGGATCTGATGTCACAGTCATTGAAGTGAGCACAATGAACACACATGGTGAAGTCCATGAGCTGTTGGCAAGTAACAGGCAGCTGGAACTGCTGGGCTGGGTACCACAAGGTCTGGTACTCACAGTGTTCATCTTTCTGGTGGAGCCACTCTGCCTTTTCTCAGGTTTCAGTGGTAGGGCCCTGGATCTTCACAATGTCATCTGCATCAACAGTCCTAAAATGGATGTTAGTGGAGTGGGCAGGACATGACAGACAGTCATCTGTTACTACTAGAAGGTATTCTGTATATTTTTCATAGATCTGAGGGTGATTTACAACAGTCCATCATTTCTGTTTTGCTTTTTAGTATATGCTATCCACCGCTGGATAGGGATGGCAGTCTTCAGAGTGACCAGACACTATTGGGTTAAATCTTTCACTTTTAGCAGGACCTCCCATGCTGCACACAATTGCTTTTTATATTGTACTTTTGGCCTCTTTCCAGAATTGTGATTAAAAACCAAGGGGTACTTGTTTAGAATTTTGCCTTTGCCAGAAACCCCACCCAAAGCCAATACTGGTGCTTGACACATCTAATTCACAGGCTAAGTTTATGTCCACAATTTACCTCCCTTTTATTATTATTTAAAGCAGCCTGCTGAAGGTTTTCTTACTTCCATAAAGGGCTTTTCCTAATTAATCCATACAATGGTCTTAATATTTGAGCTAAATGAGGGATGAAAGATATTTTTGTATTTTAACAATATTAAAAATTCTATTAACATGAGGAAACATTGTACTCTATTGATTACAGCAGAGAGTATAGTTTTGTTTTACCTAACCAAACAACATTTAAGAATTTGATAGAGCCAGCAGGGACTTTGCAGCCTGTCCCAATTGTTTGCCTAGTTCAGGTTCTTAAGATAAGATACCATTGTCTTTAATGTTTCTTTTAATTCTGAAAAAAAGATTACTGGTTAATGTACAGTCATCAGTAGGATTTCAGTCACGGATATCTTTTTTGCAGATAGATTCTTTGCCACCAGGCCAGAGAATATGGTTGGGCTAAGCACACAGTCTTGGGGAAGTACTGCAAATTTCATTGTTGGGTTTTCCACAGATAGGGGAATGAAGGCTGGCTTGACCAGTCTAAGAAGAGTCTAACGAAAGTCTTAGCAAGTTTTAAAACAAAGTGATAGCAACACAGTTGGACATTAACTTCTTGCAACAAACTAGCAATATTAGGTACTGGTGCATACAACAATGTTGTTTCTTTAATTTATGATAAGAAGTTGTTTCTGTGACATATACCTTTTTATAATAATTAAAAATATAATTAACCACATTGTACTTCTATTTAATATTGTGCTGAAATATTGGTAAATTTATACACTCTTAAGTATTCATTTGAACCTTTTACTCATACAACTTTAATTAACAGAGGGTTAAAAAAATTACTTTTAAAACACTTTTAAACACCTTCCATTCAACTTATAACATATTAAATGAATTCAACTATTTTATTGCTTTCCTTTTTGCAAGGTAAAATAACAAATCTTTTGCAAGACTTTAAAATAAAAAGATACTTTTCAGGATTTGACCTTGAGGAAACAGATTTGAACATTATGCTCCTTTGAAAATGATAAGACCCACTTCCTCCCAGAAAACCAAGGAAATGATAAGGTTAAACTACAAGAAGCTATTTTGATAAGACAGACTTTTTTTTTGTATACTGATTATTCAGGAGAAAAACTCTTTATTAACTTTTATTAGAACAGACTAATGACTTGAAAGACTTTGAGAAAGAACAAAATTTTAACTTTGCATCAATATACTATTTGATACTAAAGCTTTTAAAACTTAATAGATAAACTCATCAAATCTTACTCAACTTTAACCATAAAAATTCTTTTTTCATGAACCTTTTGCACTTTCTGTATTTGTTCAGGTTTAGTCCCATATTTTACTCTTTCTTAATAATCAATCATTTTATCTTAGGACAAAATTATTTTCTGTTTCCTTAATAATAAAAACATATTCCATACACCTTACATACATAAGTTATCAAAATGATTTTGGAAACTGTCTCCAAGCAAACCTCTTACAACATACAGTTACCATCAACACTAAATAAACTTGTCAAGAAAAATAATTATTCAGTTCAGTTATATGAAAATATAATTTTTCTTTATTTCAAATACCTAGTAGCATGCAATACTAGAAACAGTCTTTAGAAGCAAGTTGGCAGGGGAGACTGGCTGCCAACAAGTTTTCCTGTTATAAAATTACCTTTTATTATTATTATTATTATTACTAATTCAGGTTTTGTTTAGTAATTTTTTGGAAATAGCCATTTAAATACCTTAATTTAAACAAAGTTTCATTAAATAACTTATAATTATTTATAACTATATAGACTATAATTATATTATTTTAAGACAAATTTTGCCTTCACAGAGCACATTCCCTTACTTAAAGTTACCACAATACCTTCTTCAACTTGCCACATGCATTTAAGTCCCATGAGTTTATGAAAATTAGCCATCCTATTTTAGGACAAAACACACCTTTTTGAAAAAACTTATTAAATTTCAGTCAGCATTCCCACAAATTTTTAATCTTCTTTAATATTCATTTAAGCTTTATATCCTTCATTTCATCCTGTGAAGAAAAATAAACTACTCATTTCAATGTAGGCAAGAACTACTTTTTATGAAAAAATTTTGTAATTTTGTTAATCAAGACTTACAATTTTTATCATTGTAGAGATCTTATTAACATTTAAACTTATATATTAACATAAGCACTTATTTAATATTTGGCCATTTGAATAGAGCTCTTTTAAAATTTTTTTTACTTATTAATTTATATTACCATCTGTAGGTATTGAAATATACACTGACACTGAACAAACAGACAAACACAAAACAATTACAACATGCCAATAGAAACTGTATACAGTTTACAATTGACTCATAATTCTTACTTTCTTACTTTTTTGATATAGCTGTTTTTAAGTTCTCCATCATTTCACATCTTAGATTTTACTATTTTTAAGATTTCTTCTGGAATCCATGTTGCCTTTAACATGCAAGCTTGTTCTTGGAAACATTTTTATTAGTTATCAGCAATCACTTAAGATAACTTGAGCAGCAAAATGTAGTTAAGCTCTTAGCAGTTTAAACAGGACCATTAACATACATTTTTTGAATTACTACTCTATAAGACTACACTGAGACTTGAAGTTCAGGAGTAAACTATTGATTTAAAACCAAAAATTCCTTTAACAACTAGATAAAATTTTTGTACTAATTTTATTATCTTGGTTAAATAGGCCCAATCAGAATTAGCATGGAAATAAAACAGAGCACCAATGTTGCCAGGTTTATCTCCTTTTCCAGTGGTTTAATTCTATTAACCCACACTAGCCCACAGCTACATTATTATGTAGACAGCAGGGGTTTTACTGAGATGCTGCCAGAATAATTTCCTTATCTTAGTTAACACTTTAACAGAGAGTTTTATTACAAGTCTGATTTCACTAACAAGGGCTTGATCTAGTATTTTGCCTGTTTTAAATCTTTCAATAGTTTAAAAGGTGTTGGCTCAGGATGAAACTCAACACCCTTTTGTGGATTATTTATATCTGGTGATATCACATGGAATGTTACTGGGAAAGCAGATAATAATTGTATAGCTTCAGGGTCCTTCTGTCTAGATCCCTGCAATAAACATCACATCAAGGGTTTTTGTGGAGTTGGACTAGGAACAACAATCTTATTAACATAAGGCAAAGCATCAGCAACATCTGAAAACATTTCTAAATTAAGCTTAGTAACAGAAGGCAATTCAGTAAGTACAGAGGGTTGTACTGGCTACATAGAAGATATTCCATTAGTACACTTCTTTGAGCTTTTGTTGATGAAAGGGTTAGTATCAGGATGAGGGAAAAAAACCTGACAGTTCCCCATTTGCCTCAAGCTCCTGCTCTTGTTCCAATTTACTTTCTTTTATTTCAAATTTACTTATGGTCTTAAAAATATAGTAATTTCATCTTTCTTTCCTTCTTCGGACTGTACAGGATCTAAAGCTGCTGCTATCTGGTGGCATAAGGCCCATACGATAATGAAATGAATTCCCTTATTTTATATGCTCTTCATAAAGCTTTCATTACATGTCTCCACTGTTTCAAATGTAAAACTTTATGCCCCTGCAGCTGAAACCAGCTACAATGCTTTTGTATTAAGGCGAACAATTCTATTATCTCACAGCTTTTTTCAGGCACCCCGGTAGCTTTCAACAAAGTTTTTAACACTTGTGACTATTTTTCCATGCGTCCCATTTGATTGCCCATTACCCTGATGACTTCGTGGAAATGTTACTTACCTAAAAGAAGACTCAAGTCACACTGCTTTGGACGTCTCACACGACCTTCAGTGAGGTCTTTTCCATGGTTCCTGATACTGCTATGGAAGACTCACTTCTTCGGGCCCCACTTTGGGTGCCAAGTGTTGGAGATTTGGGTCCAAAAGGTACTGGGAATGAAACAAAGAGAAAGAGAGAAGGAAGCAAAGAGAAAGAAAGAGAGCGAGCTGGGATCAGGGGGTCTGCAAGTAGAGACTCATCAGACCACTTTATTGTTTACAAGTGGCATTATATATACTCAAGCTATCGTGATAACAAGCTGTGTAGCTACACATTAACAATACTCATAAATTTAAGAACTTAGAGTACAAAGATCTAGTATTCCTTTCAAACTACAAAGTGTGTTTGCTCATATATCTCCCTGCCCTGGACAGCTTTGTCCTGTTGACCTGAAAGGCTTAATTGCTTCATTCCTATGTTAAAGGGTAGCCAAGGAAGCAGTGTGTCTCTTCCTGCAAGACCACTGTGCCTTTCTTTCCCACAAATAGCCCTGGTATTCTGATGTGCCACACTTGGGATAAATTCTCTGTCCTACAAGGGGGGATTTTGTGGATAATGGAGCAGCCCCTGATCCATTACCTTCCCCTGGAATTTAGACTGCCACACAGATCTGAGAGGTATGAGACAGGTTTGTGGCCTGTACTTCCCAGGAAAATACCATAGCTATTAATATTAATTGGGAGTTGGGAGAGGAGGGAGTCCCATCTTCTTGGTTATATATGAAATGGAGCTTTCATCATAATGGTGTGGGAGGAGGAAAGTATGAAAAAAGCTAAGTGCAACAGGTTCTTAGTCTCTTATAGAGATTTAGTAAGTTTTCTTGAATAAATATTATTTTCCTTTGAGAATATTATTTTATATTCTCAGGACAATTTTCAAAGACTTTACATGACTGTTTTTTTTTTAAGTAATTTTTATTTATTATGGTTGTTTTGCTGAGGAGCATGTCCACAGTGCTCTTTTCACTGTGATTCTATTTCCGAAGTCCCTTGATTTTTGTATTTGATTATTTTTATAGTTTCTATGACTCTGCTGAAAGTACCCAATTGATCTTGTATGTCACCTACCATTTCAATTAGAGGCTTTAATATATTGAGCATTGTTTTAGTTTCCTAGGTTGCTTAAAGAAATTACTGTTACCAGATTTTATCTAGGTTCTTGGCTATGCTGCAGAAATGAATTTCTAGAGCATGCCAGGTGAGTTAGGTTAGTAATTTATTCAGGTAGGGAGGAAGAGAAATGGGAAAAAATAACAGAGCATGGGTCCCAGGTAGAGAGGAAGGGGATGAAAAGGGATAGAGAGGGCTGATTTACAAGTTATAATTCCCCATTATAGATTATAAATCCCCAGGTTTACTTGTGTGGCCACATGGCAGAGGAAAAATGGTGAGGGCAGTGCATAGAGGACAGGAATGGATACAGAGGCAAGAGAGCAGGGTGGGAGCATGCTCAGGCCTGTGCCTGGCTTTTAAACTGTTAATTATTCCACCCCTTTGCTAATGGCGGGGGAGGAGTTCCAGGTGTTTGCTATTTTGATTGATTACTTCACCCATCAATCTCCTACTAAGGACCCAATGATTAAGTCCCTAGGGAACATCTGGGGCTTTTCTTCACATCCAGAAGAAGTCTTTGCTCTGAATAGCAGAATCCTGGGGGTGGGGGTCTTCCAGCAGCCATCTTGGGAGTTACTGATATCTACATTTATTCTCTGCCAGGTTCCAATTCCATCTATTAATTTCCTATCTTACCAGCCTACTTCATTAACATGAAACAAATTGGGTTAAACAATAGGGATTTATTAGCTTTCAGCTTTGAAGTTGGGAAAATATCCAAACTAAGGCATCATAAATGTGATGTTTCCTAGAAGAATCAGGCACTTGAATTGCCTACTGGTGACCCTTCTTCTTTAGGTTGTCAGGTGGCAAGACACGCAGCGGTACCTCGTGGTCTCTTCCTTCTCCTTTGGGTTCCATTTCTTACTTCCTGTGGGCTTTTAATTTTTTTTTTTTTTGCCTCTTTCTCCAGATTTTTTTCTCTGATAAAAAACTCCAATAATAGGATTAAGACACATTCTGATTGAGGTCTAAAGTAACCTCATCATAAGTTCATACTTACAATGGTTTCCCACTCACAGGAATGTATTAAATTCAAGATTTTTTCTGGAGGTATACATAGCAAACTACCATAAGGAAAACTCTAAATTCCTTCTCTAAGTCCAAATCTCTGTCATAATGGAACCATGTTCTAATGATTTTTTTTTCTTTTCTTTTCCTTTCAGAATGTATTTTTCTTCTCATTTTTGTTGCCTCAGTATTTTTTGATGAAAGCCAGGTGTTGTTTAGGACAGTACATACAAAAATAAATATTTCTGTGCTTAGAGATGAGTACAACTTTCTTTCCATTCAACCTCTGGTATCTGTGTTTTTGTTAAATTAGTTAGCAGTTAAAATTGTTAGATATTTCTTGTTGCTATGGTTATCATCATTTCCACACAGAAAATCACATTACTGTTATGATACCTTGTATTTCAGGTGTTTGCAAATTATATTTTTCTTTATATTTTCTGCTCCTTAAAGAGAATCTGTTCTGTTCAAATCACCCATCTATAATTAGTTTTTCCTTAATGCTTCTTGGAGTCGTGGTAGGAGATAGGAAGAGGTAATTCTCTGATATTTTAAAACTCAATTTTTTTTTCAGAGAGACACAAAGCAGACTTATTTCTATTTTACTGTAAAAGCAATATCAACTCATAAAAATTATTTATATATGTATATATGTGTGAATGAATGTATAGTAGCATATGCATATATACATATTTGCACATGCATATATGTAAGTAAATTTTTAGGCTATGTTTTGGCACTTGGGGGCAGTCTCCTTGGTGTACAGTCAGTGACTGCACGATTAAGACTAGATTTTAAACATCACTCACAATGAACCTTGGTCTTGGGAATATGGCCTCTACAAGTGTACATGCCCCTCCTCTGATCTAATGCCAGACAGAGAATATATTCTAGACAATCCCCAGATCTTAGCTGTGTTTCTCCCACTGCTTAAATTTATATCCACCAGGGTCCTAAACCTACAGGTTTTGTTGGTCTTCCCCTTAAAAACTGATTCTTTTGTTTCATAAAGAAATTACAGAATGTGGGTCTGATAAGAATTGGGGCAGTAACTGCTCTTTTGCTCTCCCAGCCAGCACTCCATAGGAAGCTTAATTTCTCAGATTTCTTTGCTCTCTTCCTTATGACCTGCAGACAGGTTTCCTTGGGGGAAAAGCCTAGAAGTTAGTGTGAAATCTCTCATGTATATGGCTCCAGGGGCTTTACATTCTTAAACTAGCCCAAACTTGACTTTTAGCAATGCTCTAAAAACTTCTAACAGTACACTTTTATTAAACTATATTATCTTTGGTGGTGTCAGCTGCAGAAAAAATAAATGCTCAGTTCCTATTTCTCTCCACAAGCAACTTTCTCTCCCCAGATTTCAAATAAGCTGACTGAACTTTGTCCTCAGTTCTCAGATACTCCCAAGAAAATTACTGATTTTGCAGGTGTTGAGGATTTATTTTTCTCTTGATGCTATTATATTCTTTATATCTCCTTATAGCTCTGACTAGAAATTGAGAGTTGGATATTTTAACTGTAAACACTTTAATTTTATGAATTTATGTGGATAAAATTGACTCTTACATTATGGGTATTCCTATGTATGTTAAAATGTGTCATCCCATTTGTTCTAGTATACGCATTTGTATTTCAAATGTGTATTGATTCGTTCTCATTAAATTTGCAAAAATATTATTTAATTTACCTGTTGGTATTTTATTTTTGTGTTATATACTTTCTAACTTGTTGTTTTTAGGTGATAGCCTGCTCCTGTCTGCATATTAATTTATGCAATTTTCCTGAAATTCTTTATGCATTTTCATATCATACTTTATTATTAAATATTTCAGTATATATACATATATTGAATCTATTTTAGGTTTATTTAAATTGTATATTTATACTATTTTAATATCTCATTTTATAAAATTTAATTTTCTAATATTGTTTCTGATATATGGATGCACAATCATGTCGGGTACTGCCACCACAATTATCCAGTATAATTTTCATATGTATATATGCACATCACATCAAAATCATGGTTCAAAAACTGAAGCTATGATCTTCTTCCACCTAACAAACCTGTTTTTTCTCACTCATCTTATTTTAAGGAATTTCATCTTTACGGCTATGCCAAACTAGAATCCTGGAATTCATCTCTTAGTCCTTCTTTCCTTATTCTTGCATCACATTGTTCATCAAATCCTGTTGGTTCTGCTTCCAAATATTTCTCAAACCATCTCCTTCTTCCCACTGTTCAATACCAATACCTTAGTTTGGTTCTTTAAATCTATTATTTGTCTTAAGGCAACTTTATGTCTGTTAAAAATATCTCTGTATCAGACTGGATCATATGAGGAAGATAGAAAATACCAAACATATTTGAAGTGATAAGAAATTTAATTCAGAGCTTCAGAAGATTGTACAACTAAACGGAAGGACCAGAGAAGCAAAGACCAAGAAAATAAATAATATTGTTTAATAAAGTTCTTGAATAAGAGGAAATAAACATTTATAGTCTTATATGTGTTCAGCAACATCTCTCATGGATATAGATGCAAAATTTCTCAATCAGATATTAGTAAATCAATTCCAACAATATATGTAAAATTTATACACCATGATCAGGTTATTAAAAACTTATTTGAAGTTTTCTTCCACATCAAAGGGTTAAAGAAGATAAGTCACTGCATTATACCAATTGATACAGAAAAAAAAAACCATTTGATTAAAATGCAACTCTATTTGTGGAAAAAATATCAGCAAAGAAGGAATAGAGGGGTAATTCCTCAACTTCATAAAGTATATCTACCAAAAACGTATAACTAGAATAATATTTAATGGTGAGCAATTAGATGCTACTACCATAAGAATGGGGACAAGACAAGAATAGCTCCTTTCAGCACACCTATTCAACCTTGTATTTCTTGCTTAGTGCAATAAGAAATGATAGGAAAAGAAAATTACATATTTTGTGGAGGAGAAAATAAAACTGTCTTTGTTAGCAGATCATATGACCTGCTATCATGTTAGCAGAAATTCTAATGAATTGGTTAAAAAATTCCAGACTAATGAGTGAACATAATTGCATTCATATATATCAGCTATGAACAATCGGAATTCAAATTAAAACACACAGTACCATTTAAATAAGCACCAATATTAAGAGAGACACACTAAGGTATAAGATTCTTTTCAACTTATTCTAAAGATTCAATGCAAACTCAATGAAAATCCCAGAAATCTATTTGGTGGATACTGATGAATTGATACTACATTTATAGAGAAAGGCAAAAGACATAGAATAAGCCTCACAATGCTGAAAAACGAGAATGAAGTTGGAGGACTGACACTATTCAGCATCAAGAATTGTTATAAAGCTATGGTAATCAAAAAAGCGTGTAAAGCCAACTGCTCTATGACAATAAAAGGAGTAAATGGAATTCAAATGGGAGAAAGGATAATGTTTTCAAAAATTGTTTCAGGACCAATAGGATATCCATATGTAAAACTCAATCTGTACACTGACCTTAAGTCATTCACAAAAGTTTTCACAACTTATCTCAGAATGAAAATAAAACAAAGCCATACAATTCAATGAAATAAGATAGTGGAAAATCTATGTGACATTGATGTGGCTGAGATTTTAGATACAAGACCAAAAGGGAACCCATGAAAGATACATTGTTTCTGAAATATTGACACTATTGAGAGAATAAAAAGAAAAGTCACAAAGTTGCAAATATCCAATAAATGCAATTGTGGGTATCAGTCAACCCCAGAAGGATGAATGGTGTTATAGATGTATGATTTTTCATCACTGACTCTGGGATTCTTCCAAATCTACATGGAAAATTCAGAGAGTGGAAATGAGTACCCAGAGAAGAAAAGTTGTACTGTTGTATACAGACTTAAAAAATTAAGCAACTTGTATATATCCTTCTTTGATCTTAAAAATCAACTTTTTGAATATAGTTCTGGAGTGAATTCACTTAAAGTTTTTTATAGGGTATTGGTAAGAGGAGATTGTTTGAAGATACTTATTTGTTTATTGGAGTCCAGACTTCTTGGATTTGGATTTTTATCTAAAATCCTTAGTTTTCATTTTATTTTGAATTTTTAAATGTTCACTCTGGTTTGGTTTAACTATACAGTTAAATTAAACTCCCTAGGCTATGTGACTTCATGAGTACTTACCCTTAATTTACTACCCAACTAATTTCTACCTATGTATTTTCCTAACCATTTGGTCCCTGAGTAAGTGAAAAATATAAATTGACAAGAGGCACCCTACTCTTGTTCCATGTATCTGTTACAAATGATACAGGGGGATTCTTTTCTAGCAAAAATATCCCCGATCACATTCCCTTGACAAACAAAGTGTAAATGATATTCCTGACAATTTTTAAACCTGAACTTTTACATTCTAACCTGCCTCTCTCTCTACTCTTCTGCTGGAATTTCTTTAGGACTTCTTATCAACTCTGCTATGTAGCTTTGATAAAAACATTGCAATTTTCATTTATAGCCTGGTCATCCCTCCCAATATGTTTGCTGTTATGCTGCCTAATGATATTACTGAAGGCTAATCTGATTTTTTCTCCCCTATGTATAGAATGTTTCAATGTTTGTCATTTCCTTCACAGTAGAGAAATTCAGCATATGTGTTTTCTTTCTACTTCAGTAATAACTTTTTATTGTGATAATTCCCTGCATCTTTCCCCTACAAGCACAATATCCATAACTCATTAGCCTATGCTGTTTTCTTCTTTGAAAGAGATTTATACTATGATCACCTATATCATTCTTTGTGTTTCCATTATCCTCTTGTAACATGCTCTGGCAAGACCTCCTTAACCCCAAGTGAGAAATAAAGGAAGTTGTCCCCCGACATTCACAGTATTCTATCTCTATCATCTGGCCCATTTCCAGGGACACAGCAAATACCAAGTAAATAGTCTTTGAAAGAGTGCATATATAATGCCTTAAATTTCCTTTCAGGTCTTCAATGAGAAGAAACTTATTTCTTATTTTGTCTCCAGGATAAAACTGCACTGTTGTTTCAAGAAAATCATCAAGACTAATGTGTTATGCACCTTTCTCTAACCCTTAGATATTTTGTCCTTTGATAAAGCAGTCATTTCTAATGCCTCCTCACTCACATGCTTGAAAACATTCACCTCCTGCGTAATATGAGTTATGATGGAGACAGAAATGAATAGGATACTAACTGACTTCACTTTTCTGCCTTATCAATTTATCAGATAATGTTCTTTTTTTTTTAAAGATTTATTTATTTATTTAATTCCCCCCCCCCCCCAACACACACACACCCGGTTGTCTGTTCTCTGTGTCTATTTGCTGCGTCTTGTTTCTTTGTCCGCTTCTGTTGTCGTCAGCGGCAGGGGAAGTGTGGGCGGTGCCATTCCTGGGCAGGCTGCACTTTGTTTCATGCTGGGCGGCTCTCCTTAAGGGGCGCACTCCTTGCGTGTGGGGCTCCCCTAGGGGCACACTCCTTGCGCGTGGGGCTCCCCTACGCGGAGACACCCCTGCGTGGCAGGGCACTCCTTGCGCACATCAGCACTGCACATGGGCCAGCTCCACACGGGTCAAGGAGGCCCAGGGTTTGAACTGCAGACCTCCCACATGGTAGACGGACGCCCTAACCACTGGGCCAAGTCCGTTTCCCAGATAAATATTCTTTATCTTTGTTTATGTCACTATCCTTTATCAGTGATTTGGTCATAAATGTATTAAGACCAGAAGTCTTCATTACATAATTTGGATTTTGAACAATATTTATTCAACAGCTGCTTCCTCATTTTTTACCAAGTTTATTGATTAAAAGACAAATGCTGTTAATATTAATATAACCCAAAAACAACAAGAATTTAAAACATTATCAAGGAAGCTTGAATGATCTCTACAATAGAAAGCAGTTAATTAGTTTGATTCTAGTGAAATCTAACTCTTCTTTTTCTAACGAGTTTAGAATTGGCAGCTATTACTAAGAAACCAGTTTATATTCAGTTTATAGTACAGGTTTATATAGGAATATCCAGTATTTTTAATCTGCTGGAGATTTGGAGAGTGAAATATTATTTGGTGGTGTTTGCCAACTGAAAATACTTAGTCCTTTTTACCCCATCAGGTCAGTGGTGCATGCTCCCAAACTATCCTCACTTTCCAGTCATCAGCACTTGATTTCCCTTAACTCCTTTCTCACCAAGCTGTAAGAGGAAAGGATTAAAGTATAATTGACACTCAGAGGTAATAGACCAATATCTTATTCATGCATTTCCTTCATTATTTAGCATTTGAAAATACTAAGCATTTATGGGCATGTACCTAAATCTATATTACTTGTATGTGATTATTCACATGAAAATTCCATATTTCTAATTATTTAAATTTCTCTTAGGTCTGTAGATTGTAGATATAAAACTTGTATTAAGGAAAAAACTATTTATCTTTTAGGAAATTTGCTAATATTCACTAAGACAAATTTTGGAATAGCTAGTTCTTTTCTAAGATAATATAAGAATCTGATGATACATTTTTTTTTTCTCAGAGCTCTGAAACACTGTCACACTTTTTCAAACAGCAATTCCACATGGGTTCTATTTGCAATTTAATGTACAAAGTTCATAGTATGATCGAAGCTGATCAGGAGCTTTGTGGAAGCTTACAAGTACACTTAGCATGCTCTCTATGAGCCCCGGCTCTAATTTGAAGGCCAACTATGCTCATACAGACTTCTCTCAATTTCTTGTCACATCATATAAAAACATTTACACAACATAATTATTACCTAATTTTAAAGCCATGAATTATTTATTTGTATTCTTGGTAGCTAAAAGAAAGAATTATTTTTTTAAAAGGGGTGCTAAATGCTATAAACTCTGTCTGGTTTAAAGAGAGTTGAGGCTTATATCTCTGCTTTGGAGGAAAATTCTACAATAATGAGAAAATCATTTATTGTATCTGCACAAAATGAAAAAGAGATTAACTGAGTGAACCAACAAAGGCATCCTCAATGACCCAGGTTAAAAATCACTAATGAATCCATTTCATATAAATGTTGGCAGAAAGCCCAGTAAAACAACAGTGAGAATGGTGTCCTCAGAGACATGATGACTCAGCAACGTCAAACAAAGTCAAGTGCATAATAAGGAAGCTCAGATGACAAGGTCCAAGTGGGAACCTGTTTTCTGTACATACAAAATAGAGTATGCATACTCTTATGTAACATGATTTCAATCAGTTTATTAAGGACACCATTAGATTAAATAAGCTTTTGTAAGGACAAGTTCTGAATTAGGCTATGCAGTTTGATACCCTGACTCATTTTAGATGGCCTATATAAACATCCAATAACCAAATCAAATAATTATTGAAATACTGTAAAAATAGTCAACTTGTTGTATAAACATTTTTAAAAATTCAGGAATTGTTATAAACTGTTTTCTGTAGATATGTCCTAATAGACTGTGTGTTCCTTTAGATTTATCTCAATTGGTTTCCAGAACTTTTCATTTTAGGCATTGAGCTCCTTAAAGATACTTAAGTTGGTTTCCACAACTATTTCAGTCTGTTCTTTTCCATTAGAAAAGTATCATCATGATTCCTATAAGTCATTTTAAAACTTGGTTGAATGTATAATCCAAAACAATCCATATTCTCTTTTCCAAGGTGGACAGTCACACCCATTAAGGGGAGGTGATTGCCTTTTACATTGCCCTTTTCCTTTCTCTTCTGTGCTCTACCTTCTCTAAAAGAGTCAGAGGAAAATCACATAAGTCATGAAGCATTAGGCTGAGCAATCAGATACTTAACAGCAAGACCCTAAAGGATCAAACTGTAATCATTTCTCATAACTGAACCCTGTGACAAAGCTCAAGAATATTTGTAGCAGTAAATAAATAACCAGTGTCCACAAAATTGCTTTGGAATACTTGGTATCCAATAATAATTATTATCAGCACTGAAAACAAGCAGGAAAATATGACAAATAAAAAGGGGACATCAGTTAATAGAAAGGGACTCAGAGATGACATACATGAAATAATTAATATATAAAGGCATTTGAAAAGCCATTATACCTGCATTAAACACCAGCTTTCCCTTCTCAATCCTCATTCTCTCTCCTAGAAATCTATACTCTACATTTTAACTTCATGAGTGTACTCATCACACTTAGTTCTTTTTAGTGAGACCATACAATATTTGTGTCTGGCATATTTCACTCAAAGTAATTTCCTTAAGGTTCAGCCATGTTATTACATGTACCCCAATTTCATTTTTTTCTTACAGCTTCATAGTATCTATGGTATGTATATCCACATTTTGTTTATCTATTCATGAGTTGATGAACATTTGGATTACTTCTTTTAGCAATTTTGAATAAAGCTGCTATAAACGTCAGGGTGCAAATGTCACTTCATGTTCTTACTTTCAGTTCTTCTGGATACATTCCTAGTGGCAGGATTGCCAAATTTTATGACAACTCTCTATTTAGCTTCCAGAGGAACCACCAAACTGTCCTCCACAAAGGCTGTACCATTTTACACTCCCATTTACAGTAAGGAGTGTTTCTGTTTCTCCACAGCCTCTCCAACACTTGTAGCTTTCTGTTGTTTTTAATTTTTAAATAATGGTCATTGTATAAAGTCTGAACTGATATATCATTGTAATTTTGATTTGCATTTCCTCAATAGCTAGAGATGTTCAATATCTGTTCAGGTGCTCTTTTGCCATTTGTATGTCCTCTTTAGAAAAATGTTTGTTCAAGTATTTTGCTCATTTTTTAATTGGGTTCCTTGTCTTTTTATCATTGAGTTGTATGATCTCTACATAACATGGAAATCGAAGCTTTACTGCATATGTGGTTTAAAATATTTTCTCCCATTGAGTAGGATGCCTTTCACACTCAACGAAAATATTTTTCAAAAAAGAAGGTGAAATAAGACTTTTCTACAAATACAAAAGTTGAAATGATTCACTAATGACACTGGTCTACAAATTATGCTAAAGAAATCCTTTAAGCAAAAATAAAATAACACCAAAGAAAGTTGGATCTACACAAAGAAATGAAGAGCTCCAGGAATGGTAAATATACAGATAAATTAAAAAGATTTACCTTTTCATTTATATCATTTTTAAAAGAAATTAACTATTTAAAGAAAAAACAAATCACAATATAGTGTAGGGTAATATAGTGTAATCTATTTAAAAGAAAATGTATAAGAGTAATGCATTACAAAGACCAGGAAAAGAGAAAGGGTCGTATACTGTTGCAATTTTTTTATACTAAGGGTCAAGTTATGCAACAATACCTAATGGCCAACTAATAATTTAAGGGAGTGTACTACAAACCCTAAAGCTAACACTAGTGTGTGCATGTGGTGCACAAACACAGAGGCACGCACTGGAATTATTGCAAATAAGCCAGCAAAAGAGATGCAAATATTGAATTAATTCAAAGAAAGCAGAAATAGAGAAAACAATTTAAATACAAAGAAACTGGTGAAAAGTAGAAAGGATGGAAAAGGATCATGATAGCACTGACTAAATGGAGGTGAATGACTCTATTAATATGACAAAGTAGATTTCAGAGCAAAGAATATTACCAGTGAAAAAGAGAGTTCTTTCCTAATGCTGAAAGTTTCAATTATTAAAACTGATAAAATTATTTTAATTTGGAAATGAAAACAGACTTCCTAAACACATCAAGTAAAACCTGATAGAGCTACAAAGAGTAATGTACAAATCTATAATTACAGTCAGAGAATTTGAATCCTCTTTCCCCATAATTAATAGAAAGAGTAGGCAGTGAATCAGTAAGGTTATAGAAGACCAGAATAGCACTATTAACCAATTTGACCCATTTGATATTTATAGAACAATCAACCCAACAGCAGAACACACTTTCCTTTAAAATGCACACAGAATATTTATTAAGACAGATCATATATATATACCAATATTCTTTTGGTTATTGTGTGGATTTTCACCCACTGATACAATGCCTCATGAACATTTGAACATATTCATATGCCTTAGAGGTATGCCCCAGGTGAACCCCTTCCCATGCATCACCCCATCACTGACAACCTGTGCCAGTGATCTTTCCCTGGTACTGTTGTGACCCTTCTGTAATCCAAAATCTCTCCAAAAATGATGCCAACAAAATAACCAAACAAAACTAATTAGAAAATGAAAAAAAAAATTAAAAATAACTGCGGTCACCCCTCTGGCTGAAGTGTGGTTTGCTGGCCTGGCGGGGGAGCAGCCGCAGCAGGCCAAGCCGCTGCCCCCATAATAGGGTGGCTGGTCGGACTCACCGCCACCCCTGAAGGAAGCTCGGCATGGGCGCAGAGTGCCCTCGGGTCTCCCCTTCTCGGCAGCCATGCTTCCGCGGCCGCCCCTCCTCCCAGATGGTGCCACACGATGCCTGTGGGGCGGCACCCTTCTTCTTCTTTCTCCCTGTGCAGGCGCAGGGTGGAAAATTCCAGTCTGCCCTTTTCCCCTCCCCTGACAGCAGCAACAGCCAGGAGTGGGCGGAAAAATCCAGTGTGCCCTTTTCCCTCCCCCCGACAGCAGCACAGCCAGGCATGGGCGGGAAACTCAAGTCTGCCCTCTACCCCAGCAACAGCAGCCACCAATCACTAAACCCTGCCACTTCCCCCAGCAACAGCAACAGCCAATCCCTAACCACCACCCCTCCCCCGTCCAGTACTTCCCACTGACCTTTCTCCGGCAACCAATCAGAACAGGGCGTGGCTTCGACCAATCAGCCTTCCCCAGCTCCTATAAAACTGTTGCCTCTCCCTCAATAAAGTGTACCTGCCTGTTTACCTCGTCTCCGCGGTAGTTCTTCTGCCGTGCGCCCTCCAGTCCTGAGAGCCCCCGACAAGGGCCTGGCCTCCCTTGTCCCCAGTTCATCGCCTGCTTCTCCGGGCGACCCCTTCGTCGCCGGCTTTGCCGGGCGACCCCATCAGCCAAACCGCGCAACCCCTGTGAGACCGACCCCTTGTCTGCTGCCGGACCGATCCCTCGTCCCAAGTGGGACTGACCCCTTGTCCTGAGCTGGACCGACCCCTCATCCTGAGCTGGACCGACCCCTCGTCCGCAGCCAGACCCCACCTCTACTGACCGAGCAAACCGTCACAAATAACTAATAAAATACAAATTTTTTAAAAAATTGAAATAAATTTTAAAACAATTTAATTGTAGACACATCTTTTATCATTGTCAGATCTGTTGTCCTCTATGTACAATGATATTTTCTTCCACATATTCCCTTAGTGTGGCAGTTTTTTCATTTTCTCTTCAAAGAAGATTTAGGATACAGAAAAGCCACATAGAGAATATAGGTTATTCCCATATACCCAATGTTCTCCTCTTTTTCCCCTCTCCTTTATTAAAAACATCTTATATGCAGATGGTACATTTGTTATAATTGATATACAAATACTGAAGCATTGCTACTTGCCATGGTCAATGGTTTACATTAAGGTTTACATTTTGAATCATACAGTTTTATAGGTTTTATTGAAGCCTGAAGTGGCCAGTATCTGTTATTGCAAGATCATGCTGAAAAATTCTAATGCCCTAAAAATGCCCTACATTCAATTTATACAAAGTATTTCATCCAGGAACAGTGGACTTGAATTATAAATTAGTCACAGAAAGACAGCTTGAAACAACCACAAATATTTGGAAAATAAATAACTAACTTGTATAAAAATCCATACATGAAAATAGAAGTCAAAAGAGATATCAAACTATTTCAAACTGAACAAAGATAAAAATACAACATATCAAATGCATAGAATGCAGCTAAAGCAGCACTCATACTACCTGTATTATATAAAGAAGAAATTTAGCAAATGAATATTCTTAGCTTCCACCATATGAAATTATAAAAAGGGCAAATTAAACCTAAACTAAGTAGAATAAAATAAATAATAAAGTAAAAGCAGAAATCAATAAAATTGGAAATGTAAATAAATTAAAATAAATGAAACAAAACCTGGGTTTTATGTGAAGATTAATAAAATTGATAAACTTCTGGGTAGAATAATGAAGAAAAAAAAGACAGGGAGAAGTCGCTAATGAAAAATTTGATTAAAGTTGGGAATTGAAATCATTTCAAATTTTTATCTGTAGATATGAAAAGCTTAGTAGGAATATTTTGCCTATAATTTGATAAATGAAGTTAGATAAATTCTTCAAAAAAGACAAACTATCAAAGAAAAACAGAAACGTGAGGCAAATTACTCTATGCTTATTAAATAAATAGAATATGATCACAATACCTTCCAAAAAGAAAACTCCAAGGCCAGATGACTTCCCTGGGAATTGCAGCCACATTTTAAGAAAAAAAATGGTACAAAATCTACACAAATTCATATAGAAATTGAAAAATAACAGAATACTTCCCAATTTATCTTATGAAATCTTAATTCATATTACCCTAAAACCAAAACCAATATATGCTGAGAAAATAAATGTGTGATGTATTTAGGCAACAGAGTTTGTTGTGACTTGTTATGAAGTAATAGAAAATGAATACAAAGTTTTAGAAAAAAATCTTCTTTGGTTGAAATTCAGTTTTTTTTTTTATTACATTGTAAGAGTACGTACAAGATGTAATGGAGATTTAATTGTAAGAATTTAAACCCAGAAATTCAGTGGATGACATGATGGCAACATTCTCAATAACACATACACAAAATATATTCTGGGACTTGTTAGGGTACTTCTAATTTTTTCCCTTTATGACTTAAAAAGTACTCACTTTTATCTTCAAAAATAGAGGAAAAACACTGGATTCATTTTTCAGATTATGGAAGTTTGATGTTCTGACTTCTTTAGATATGGAAACGGATTTTATTCTAATGGGAATCTATGTGTGTGCATATATATATACATATATATATAAAATACATAGAGCAATTATATAAGCAAATAAAATTATATAATCAGGATCAAAATTATTAATGAACCTATTATGTAATGAACTTTGACAAAATAAAATGGAAAAACTGATGATAGGGGATAGCTTGCTAAAATAAAATAAGATCTAATAATAGCAACAGGCACAGGGCAGGAACTAAACTTGAGGAGTTATATAATAAATTTAACTGCTTTCCATTTTTAATGTTTGGGAGACTATTAAAAGCACCTCATTTTCTTTATTATTTTTTTATAATAAGAATCCATATTTAAATCAAAATTTAAAAAGATATCTTAAAAGACATTTCACAACACAGAGGTAATCATGGAAATAAATAATAGCTTTAGTTATACATTTCTATTAATAGCATGAGTGTGCACATATGTGTGTGTGTGAATATATATATGTAAAGATGTACAATGTGTACTAAAACCCAATTGATTTTGTATTTAATAACACATCATTCATATTTTCAATGTGAACATGAATATGCCCAATCATTTGAAATTCTATATAGCATTCTCTTGTATACGTGGACTGTTATTTAAGCCATACCTTATTGTTAGAAATTTCCTTCAATTACAATTTCAGGTTATTTATTCAAAATGCTGTAGTAAAGTTTCTTGTTTTTTTTTTTTCTGGAAACATGGCATACTTTTTATATCCTAAAATAATATCAGAAAAAAATTATGAATTAAGTTGATGCACTTTTTTTTTTAAGATTTATATATTTATTTATTTATTTCTCTCCCCTTCCCCCCCCCACCCCTGTTGTCTGTTCTCTGTGTCCATTTGCTGCTGCTTCTTTGTCTGCTTTTGTTGTCAGCAGCACGGGAATCTGTGTTTCTTTTTGCTGTGTCATCTTTGTTGTGTCATTTCTCCATGTGGGCAGTGCCATTCTTGGGCAGGCTGCACTTTCTTTTGCACTGGGTGGCTCTCCTTACAGGGTGCACTCCTTGCTCGTGGGGCTCCCCTATGCGGGGGACACCTCTGCATGTCAGGGCACCCCTTGCATGCATCGGCACTGCGCACGGGCCAGCCCCACACGGGTCAAGGAGGCCTGGGGTTTGAACCAGAAATCTTCCATGTGGTAGACATACACCCTAACTGCTGCGCCAAGTCCACCTCCTGATGCACATTTTTAAATCTTTAATATTTATTCCTTCCCAGTGATGTAAAAGAACTATTATCCTCGACACATTGAATGAAAGTTCCATTTTCCTCACCTTCAGGAAAACATTAAGATTTATGATGATCTTTTAAGATGATTTTTATGATAGTTTGTGTTATTCTCTAGAATTAAATGCAAAATATTTTTCCTAGTATGTAATATTTTTAAATTTTATTACTAATAGTTTTGACAGAGTTGTGTTCCAAATTTACTGCACTCAAATCTAGTATTACTTATTCTTCACACTTTGATATCATGCCCAGAAAGTATTTTCCCACCTTAGAGTCATATATATATTGAATCTCATGTGTTTTGCAGCTATTATAAATTTTTTATATATAAATGTTTAATTAATTTGGAATATGCCTTTATGCAATGTGTAAATTATGCATTGAGCATATGTCCACTTGACAAGTTTTAATTAATTGAAATTTATAATTTTCATTTGACCATTGATCCAACAGATTTAGGAGCAGATATGTCACTTCTCCAATAACTTAAAATACCATCTACCTGATATAAAAATTTTTATATACATATACTCAAGGTTTTTAGGTGGGACTTCTAATTGGTGTCATTGATCTGTTTTTCCATTTTGTGTTCATAAAATACGAAATTTTCCTCCATTTAAAAGCATATTGTAAATCAGTGATTTGAATTAAATTTAGGAGAAATTATCAGTCTTCAAATTAATAAGGAATATGGCATTTTTCCCTTTTTTAAGAATATATTTTATATTTTTCAGTGAGGTTTTATAGTTTTCTTTTAAAAAGATCTGGAAATTCCATATTAAATTTGTTTCTAGTGTAATTAATTTTTTTGTTGTGAATAGAAATTTTTTCCATGATATTTTACTAGCTGTTATTGTTTTTTTTAATAACTACCCTTTTTAAAACTTTTTATCATTTCGAAGTACTTGTACTTCTTTTATTGTATTTGGCAAGGTTCTAGAAATGTTGCCAATAAGTATGATGAAGAAATAAAGTGTCTAAGAATTCCAGGAAACAATTCTTCATTTTTCATTATCATTTTGCTCTGTCCCTTGCTCACTATTGCTCTCACCTGTATTCTCTTCCTCTTTGGCCACTGATCAATTCCAAAACCATTTCCACATTTTTAGATACTTGTTACCACAGCATCCCATTTCCAGGTCAAGTTCTACACTACTTTTATTTATTATTATTATTATTAGATATGTTTTAGGTTTCAGAACAATCATGAAGAAAGCACAGAAATCCAACAAATCCCCCCACACACTCATTTTTTCCTTAAGCATTTTATAATGGTAAAAAATTATGACAAAAAATAGTAGCTAAAATATCACAAATTTATTATCTAACAGTTTCTGCTTGTCAAAAGTCCAGCACGATATGGCTGAATTCTCTGGTCAGTTTCTCACCACACTGGACTCAAGAGAATCCCCTTGGGCTGTAGTTCTGACCTGGACTGGGGTTCTCTTCCAAGCTCACATGTTGGCAGAATTCAGTTCCTTCTCCAGCTTTCCATATGGCTTTCTCATCTTCAAACCAGAAAAAATATATTAAGTCCCTCTCACACTTCACATAAAAAGTGTTATGGATGGAATTTTGGCTCCTTATTTCCTTAAACATGGTTTCATTATGTTCTTTGACATTTTTCATAATAAGAATTTGCAGCCATTATCTGCTAAATACAAACCTGAGTCCCCTCAGAAATGATTTCACCATATGTCATTTTCCTGTGCATGGATTACATTTTCTTGTTCTTTACATATCTCATGAGCTTTTGTTTAAAGTAGGACATTTTAGATAATCTAGTTGAACAACTGGATTCTGATCCCCATACCACCACTGAACGTGGTCGTCATTGCCAGTTTTGTTGTTGATTGTTTTAGTTACTTGTGTAGACTAATTCTTCTTTTGTTGTTTTGAGTCTGTTATGTAGACTCCAGAAAATTATGTTATTGAAAATTATTGAACCTATTGTGAACCTTTGATTGACTAGTCTGGTTAAGGGCCATTTGATTATATTGATTGTAGCTGAGGGTGGATCTTAATCTTCTTATTGAAGTCCTTTATATACAGAAAAATTAAAGTGGAAGACACAGGGAAAAAAGTCACCGTGAGAGAGTGAAGCCTCCAGAAGTTGAAATCAGTGAACATGGGAGAGAGAGAAGCCACAGACAGAGCAGGCAAAACCAGAGGTAGCAATGAGGCCAGAGGAGAGGGAGAGATGAGCAGACCCTGCCATGTGCCTGCTTGCCCACAGCTGAGCTTGGGGAGAAAATGAGGCTGGATCAGCAGAGCTGCCTTGTGTCTTGCTATTTGTCAGGAGTCCAAGATCACTACAGGATTAAGTGCTACTTTTTAATCAGAATCCATGTAGGCAAGAAGGCAGTGATATGATATATTTAAGACATTGCAAGAGAAAAAGTGCCAGCCAAGAATTTTGTACCTGGCAAGATTATCTTTCAGAAATGAGAAAGAGATTAGAATATTCACACATAAACAAAATTGAGAGAGTTAATAAGTAAAAGACAAGCTTTACAGGAAATATTAAAAGGAGTGTTACAGCTTGAAAAGAAAAGACAGAGAGAGAAGCTTGGAAGAGTGTCTAGAAATGATGGCTCTATCTGTAACATAACTAAAAGTGTCAAAAATAATATGACACATAAAACATAAAGATCAAAGGATGAAATAAAAACTGCCTTTACAGTAGTAAGATTGCATATTAATAGATTAAACTCCCCAATCAAAAGACACAGGCTGGCAGAATGGATAAAATAATATAAGCCATCTACATGCTGCCTGCAAGAGACCCACCTTAGACCGAACTCATGATGTTGGAGGAGGTTGTTGTTATGGGGGGAGGAGTGGGGTGAGGAGGGTGGGGGGTGTATGGGGACCTCATATTTTTTGAATGTAACATTAAAAAAATAAAGACAAAAAAAAAGCAAGAAAAAAAGAAAGTAAAAACTTGGACAAAGATATTCCATGCAAAGAGTAACTAAGAAAAAGTTGGTGTCACTAAATTTAAATCACATGACATAAACTTTAAAAGAAAAACTCTTATTAGAGACAAGGAAGTACATTACATATTAATAAAAGTGATGATTCACCAGGAAGAAATTGCAATCATAAATATAAGTGAACTTAACCATGATGCCTCAAGATACATGAGGAAAACACTGGCAAAACTGAAAGAAGAAATGGACATTTCTACAGTCATAGTTGGAGACTTCAATACACCCCTCTCAGCACTGGAAAGAACATCTGAACAGAGGATCAATAAAGAAACAGATAGCTTGAATAATATGATAAATGCACTAAACCTAATAGACATATACAGAGCATTGCAACCCCAAACAGCAGGATATATATTATTTTCAAGTGCTCATGGATCTTTCTCCAGAATAGATTGTATTTTGGGTCACAATGCAGATCTCAATAAATTCAATGAAATTGAAATTATACAAAGCATTTTCTCTGATCATAATGGAATAAATTTGGAAATCAACGAGTGGCAGAAAAAGTGAAAAATTACATATGCATGGAAATTAAACAACACACTCTTAAATAATAAGGATAATAAGTGGGTCAAAGAAGAGATTTCTATAGAAATCAATAAGCATCTTGAACTTAATGACAATGAGACTACAACATATCAGAACCAATGGAATGTAGTGAAGGAAGTTTTGAGAAGAAAATTTATAGCCATTTGGTATAATTACATAGTTGTACATTCATCACTTCAATCATTATTAAAGCATTTTCATTATTTCAATAATAGTAATAATAAACAAAAAAATAGACAAACAAGAAAATTCCTTACCTCTCAATCTCTCTTTTTCCCCTGCTGTACCTAGCTACTATTTCTGGCTATTCTTGCATAATTATTTACTTGTTTATTAAGCAGTTTTATTGAGAAATAGTCACATACCATATGATCTATCAAAAGTGTATAATCAGTGGCTTTTAGTATAATCACAATGTTGTACATTCATCATCTCAAAAAATTTAGGACAGTTTCATTACTCCAAAAAATAAGAATCCAAATCCCTTAGCATTCCTTCCTCAGACCTACATAATCACTAATCTAATTCCATCTTTATAAGTTGATTTATATTTACATTTTATATAAATGAAATCATACAATATGTAGTACTCTGATCTCCTTCATTTAGTATAATGTGGGATTTTTTTGTCTGATATTAACATTTTGTAGTATTAAAATATTTGTTTGGCTTCAAAGAAAAATGGTCTTATAAATGTAATTTTACCCATAATCATATTTCACATGATATATTTATATTTCACATAATATATTTAGTTCATAATAGGGCAATCATACAGTATTTGTCCTTTTGTGTCTGGCTTGCTTCATTCAACATAATGTCCTCCGGTTTCATCCATGTTGTCATATGTTTCATGACTTCATTTCTTCTTACTGCTGCATAATATTTCATCATGTGTACAGATTCAATGCAATCAATCCCAATAAAAATTCCAAAAGCCTTTTTTGCAAAAATCATAAAGCCAATAATCAAATTTTTTGGAAGAGTAAGAGGCCCTGAATAGCCACAAATGTCTTCAAAAAGAACAAATTTAGAGGACTCTCACTTCCTGACTTTAAAGCTTATTACTTACCTATAGTGGTAAAAAAACAAAAACAAAAACAAAAACAGTGTGGAACTGGCTTAAGGACATACAGATTCACCAATGGAACCAAATCAAGAACTCAGAAATTGACCCTCACATCTACAGCCAAGTGATTTTTGACAAGACTGTTAAGCCCACCCAGTCTATTCAACAAACGGTGCTATGAGAACTGGATAATCAAATCCAAAAGAAAGAAAGAGGACCCCTATTTCACACCTTATACAAAAATTAACTCAAAATGGATCAAGGACCTAAATATTAAAATAACCATAAAACTCCTAGAAGAAAATGTAGGAAAATATCTTCAAGATCTTGTGGTAGGTGGTAGTTTCTTAAATTTACACTCAAAGCACTAGCAACAAAAGAAAAAAAATAGATAAATGGGACCTTCTCAAAATTAAACACTTTTGCACCTCAAAGGACTTTGTCAAAAGGATGAAAAGACAACCAACTCAATGGGAGAAAATAGTTGGCAATCACATAGCTGATAAGGGTTAAATATCCATGATATATGAGGAGATCATCCAACTCAACAATAAAAAGACAAATCACCTGATTAAAAAATGGATAAAAGACTTGAAAAGAGAATTGTCCAAAGAAGAAATACCAATGGCAAAAAAAAAAAAAAGAAAAAGTGTTTAACATAACTGGCAATTAGAGAAATGCAAATCAAAACTACAATGAGATATCATTTCATATCTATTAAAATGGCCACTATTAAAAAGTCAGAAAACTGTAAAAGTTGGACAGGATGTGGAGAGATGGAAACACTTACTACACTGTTGGTGGGAATGTAGAACGGTACAGCCACTGTGGAGGACTGTTTGGCAGTTCCTAAGGAAGTTGAATATAGACTTGCCATAGGACCCAGCAATACCATTGCCAGGTATATATCCAGAAGTACTGAGAGCAGTGACATGAATAGATATCCGCACACTGTTGTTCATAGCAGCGTTATTCACAATAGCCAAAAGTTGAAAACAACCCAGGTGTCCTTCAACTGATAAATGGATAAAAAAATTGTGGAGTATACTTACCCTTAAATTTTTAACTTGCAAACTTGAGCCTAAAGTTAATCTATCTCTACACTACTTCTGAACAATTCAAGGATCTTAGACATTTTCTTTCCAGTCACCCTTCCTATATTATATATTACTGTTGTCCAGTGCTCTAATTCTATCTTGATTTTTATCCCACAAATTAGTCTTCAACATTAGTGGATGAAATAAATACATGTTTAGATTTGCCCACATATTTGCCAGTTCTTTTGCTCACCATTTCCTCTTGCATCTCAGAAAATCCATCTGGGATGGTTTTTCTTCTTTCTAAAGCATATCCTTTAGAAGTCCCGTGAGTGCTGGCTATAGCTGGCAGGCTCTCTTAGCTTTTGTTTGTCTGAAAATTTTGAGAAAGTAAAAATTAGCTCAGACTGAGAAAGTAAAACTCTACTTAAAGGATCTCTTTATATGTAACGGACATCAAACGCTTATGAGATATATGGTTTCCACATAATTTTCTCCCATTGAGTAGGCTGCTTTTCACCTTCTTGACGAAGTCCTTTAAGTCACAGAAGTGTTTAAGTTTGTGGAGGTCCCATTTATCCATGTTTTCTTTCATTGCTCATGATTTTAATGTAAGGTTTAAGAATCCATCACTTACCACCAGGTCTTAAAGATGTTTCATTACATTTTCTTCCAGGAGCTTTTTGGTTCTTATTTTCATATTTAGGTTTTTTATTCATTTTGAGTTAATTTTTGTTCAAGATGTTAGATAGGGGTCTTCTTTCTTTCTTTTGACTATGGATATCCAGATTTCCCAGAACCATTTGTTGAATAGACCATTTTGTTCCAGCTGAATGGGTTTGACAGGCTTGTCAAAAATTCCTTAGCCATAAATGTGAGGGTGTGTTTCTGAACCATCAATTTGGTTCCATTTTTCTATATTTCTATCCTTATGCCAATACCTGCTGTTTTTACCACTGTAGTTAGGTAATGTGATTTAAAGTCTGGATGTGAGGGTCCTCCAAATTTACTTATCTTTTTCAAAATGTTCTGGTTATTCAGGGTCTCTTACCCTTCCAGATCAATTTGATAATTGTGTTTTACATTTGTTGGAAAAATGCTGGTGGAAATTTTATTGGGATTGCATTGAATCTGTGTACCAATTTGGGTAGAATTGACATCTTAATGATACTTAGTCTTCCGATCCATGAGCATAGAATATTTTTTCAATTATTTAGGTCTTTTTTATTTCTTTTAACAATGCATTATCATTTTCTGAATACAAGTGCTTTACATCCTTTGTTAAGTTTATTCCTAAATATTTGATTATTTTACTTGCAATTGTAAAAGGAATTTTTTTTCCTGACTTCCTCCTCAGATTGCACATTACTAGTATATAGAAACACCACTGATTTTTTACTATTGCTCCTTTATCCTGACACTCTACTGAAATTTTTTATTAGGTCTAGCAGGTTTGTGGTAATTTTTTTCTGAACTTTCTAGATCTACAATCATATCATCTCTGAATAGTGAAAATTTTAATTCTTCCTTTCTAATTTGGATGCCGTTTATTTCTTGTTCTTGCCTAATTGCTTTAACTAGAATCTTTAAGGCTATATTGAACAACAGTGTTGACTGTGGGCATCCTTGTCTTGTCCCTGATGTCAATGGGAAAGTTTTCAGTCTTTCACCATTAAAAGTACAATATTAACTGTGGGTTTTCATATATGGCCTTTATCATGTTGAGAAAGTTTCCTTTAATTCCTATTTTTTAGTATTTTTATCATGAAAGGATAGTGCATTTTGTCAAATGTCTTCTCTGTGTCAATCGATAAGATCATGTGATTTTTCTTCTTGATTTATTAATTTGGTGTATTATGCTGATTGATTTTCTTGTGTTGAACAAGCCTTGCATGCCTGGTATAAAACCCCCTTTACCATGATGAATAATTCATTTAATGTGTTGTTGGATTCAATTAGCAAGTATTTTATTGAGGATTTTTGCATCTGTATTCATTAGAGAAATGGTCTCTAATTTCTGTATTAGAAATGGTCTATAATTTTCTTTTATTTTTTGTAATACCTTTATCCGACTTTGTTATTAGTTGATTTTGGCTTCATAGAATAATTTTTATAGCATTACTCCTTTTCAATTTTTTGGAAGAGCTTGAGTAAAATTGGTACTAAATCTTCTTTGGATGCTTGGTAGTATTCACCTGTGAAAACATCTGCTCCTGGGCTTTTCATTTTGGGGAGCTGTTTAAACAGTGTTCCAATCTCTTTACTTATGATTGGTTTGTTGAAGTGTTCTATTTTTTCTAGGGTCAGTGTAGGTTGTTTGAACATTCCTAGGAATTGATCCATTTCATCTATGTTGTCTAGTTTTTGTCATAAATTTGTTCATAGTATGTTCTTATGATCTTGCATTTCTGTGTGTTCAGTAGTAACGTTCCCCTTTTCAGTTTTTATTTCATTTCTTTGTATCTTCTTTCTTTTTTTCTTAGTCTTTCAAGCTAAGTGATTGTCAATTTTGTTAATCTTAAAGAAGCAACTTCTGGTTTTATTAATTTTCTTGTGGTTTTTTTTTTTTCTCTCTCTCTCTCTCTCTCAATTTCACTTATTTCTGCTCTGGTCTTTGTTATTTGATTCCTTCTACTTGCTTTGGGGTTAGTTTGCTGTTCTTTTTCTAGTTCCTCCAGCTGTGTAGTTAGGTCACTGATTTTAGCTCTTTCTTCTTTTTTAATGTAAGCATTAAAGGCTATAAATTTTCTTCTCAAAACTTCCTTCACTACATTCCATTGGTTCTGATATGTTGTAGTCTCATTGTCATTAAGTTCAAGATGCTTATTGATTTCTATAGAAATCTCTTCTTTGACCACTTATTACCCTTATTATTTAAGAGTGTGTTGTTTAATTTCCATACATATGTAATTTTTCACTTTTTCTGCCACTCGCTGATTTCCAAATTTATTCCATTATGATCAGAGAAAATGCTTTGTATAATTTCAATTTCATTGAATGTATTGAGATCTGCATTGTGACCCAAAATACAATCTATTCTGGAGAAAGATCCATGAGCACTTGAAAATAATATATATCCTGCTGTTTGGGGTTGCAATGCTCTGTATATGTCTATTAGGTTTAGTGCATTTATCATATTATTCAAGCTATCTGTTTCTTTATTGATCCTCTGTTCAGATGTTCTTTCCAGTGCTGAGAGGGGTGTATTGAAGTCTCCAACTATGACTGTAGAAATGTCCATTTCTTCTTTCAGTTTTTCCAGTGTTTTCCTCATGTATCTTGAAGCATCATGGTTAAGTTCACTTATATTTATGATTGCAATTTCTTCCTGGTGAATCATCACTTTTATTAATATGTAATGTACTTTCTTGACTCTAATAAGATTTTTTTTTAGAGTTTATATCGTGTGATTTAAGTATAGTGACACCAACTTTTTCTTGGTTATCCTTTGCATGGAATATCTTTATCCAAGTTTTTACTTTCTTTTTTTCTTGTTTTTTTTTTAATGTTACATTCAAAAAATATGAGGTCCCCATACACCCCCCACCCTCCTCACCTCACTCCTCCCCCCATAACAACAACCTCCTCCAACATCATGAGTTCGGTCTAAGGTGGGTCTCTTGCAGGCAGCATGTAGATGGCTTATATTATTTTATCCATTCTGCCAGCCTGTGTCTTTTGATTGGGGAGTTTAATCCATTAATATGCAATCTTACTACTGTAAAGGCAGTTTTTATTTCATCCTTTGATCTTTATGTTTTATGTGTCATATTATTTTTGACACTTTTAGTTATGTTACAGATAGAGCCATCATTTCTAGACACTCTTCCAATCTTCTCTCTTCTGTCTTTTCTTTTCAAGCTGTAACACTCCTTTTAATATTTCCTGTAAAGCTTGTCTTTTACTTATTAACTCTCTCAGTTTTGTTCATCTGTGAATATTCTAATCTCTTCCTCATTTCTGAAAGATAATCTTGCCAGGTACAAAATTCTTGGCTGGCACTTTTTCTCTTGCAATGTCTTAAATATATCATATCACTGCCTTCTTGCCTACATGGATTCTGATTAAAAAGTAGCACTTAATCCTGTTGAGTATCATTTATATGTTATGCATTGCTTTTCTCTCGCTGCCCTCAGAATTTACTCTTTGTCTTTGGCATTTGACATTCTGAGTAGTATGTGTCTCAGAGTTGGTCCATTCAGATTTATTCAGATTGATCTATTTTGTGCTTCTTGGATATGGGTATCTATGTCCTTAAATGGGGTTGGGAAATTTTCCACCATTATTCTTTCATATAATCCTCTGCCTCTTTTTTTCTGCCTCTTTTTCCTTCTCTTTTACTTCTGGGACACCCATGAAAAATATATTTGCATATCTTTTCCTCTTATGTACTTCCCTGAGACCCTGTTCAATTTTTTCCCATTCTTTACTTCATCTGTACTTTTGTACATTCATTTTCAGAGGCCATGTCTCCAAACTCACCAATACTTTCTTTTGCTTCCTCAATTCTGCTGTTATATGCCTCCAGTGGATTTTTAATTTCATTTATTACACCATTCATTCCCCTAGGTCTGCTATTTTCTATATATGCTTTCAAATTCTTCTTTGTGCTCATCCAATGTCTGCTTTTTTTTATTACCTTGCATTATTTTTAAACCTTTTTAACTAATGATTAAAGAACATTGTTAAAATATTACTACTAACCAAAGTATTTTCCCCTAACCCACACTATTATTATTATCTTTATAGCATTTATATGTGAAAATACCTAAACAATAAGTGTATAGTAAAAGCTGTGAAATTACAACACAAACATGCATAACATCATACAAGGGTCCCATACATCACCCCTCCACCAACACCTTGCATTGTCTTGAGATGTCTGTTACAAATTATGAAAGAATATTGTCAAAATCTTACCTCTAATAATAGCTCTTATCTTACATATGGTATATTTCCCCCTAACCCACCCTATTATTATTTTTAAATATTTTTTTATGACAGAAGTGGTAAACTCATAAAACAATCATGCACATGTGTAGAATTCCCAAACACGCCTCTATCAACACACCACACTGTGGTGGAGTATTTGTTACAGATAAGAAAATATCATTTGATTGTCACCACATCCATAGTGTACATTTGACAACAATTTCCCTACTGCCCCATTATCATCATAGTACACCTTTGGCATAGATGCAAGAATATTATATTTTTACTACTAACCACAGTCCATAGGTCACTCCAGTTGTATTTTTCCCATTCTTCTCCACATTTCCACCACCCTGCAATGGTGATGTACTTTTATTCTAGCCCACAAAGGACACTCTTGCATCTGTACCATCAAACACAATTCTCATCTACCTCTTGGTTTACCATGCTATTCAGTCCCTAGATTATTCTCTAGCATTCTGTCAATTGGCATTTACATACCTAGACTACCATTTTCAGTCACATCCTCATTTATAGACTAGTTGTTACTATTTGTTACCATCCACACCATACATTTCCACACTTTTACAATAAACCTAATTAAAACTTCTACATACATTAAACACCAGTAGTCCCTCTCAGTTCTCCTCGTATCTCCTTTAAGAATCCACCACCTAAAACCAGGTCTTGAAGATATTTTCCCACAATTTCTTCTAGAAACTTTGTGGCTCTTGCTTTATTTTTAGGCTTTTGATCGATTTGGAGTTACTTTTTGGCTAAGGTATGAAATAGGAGTCCTCTTTCCTTTCTTTGGCTATAGATATCCAGTTCTTTCAGCACCATTTGTTGACTGCACTGTTCGGCCTGAATTGTGTGGGTTTGACAGGTTATCAAAAATCACTTGACCATACATGTGAGGGGTCTCTTTTCGAAACATCAGTTTGGTTCCATTGGTCTGTGAGTCAGTCTTTAAGTGAGTTCTGTTTTTACCACTGTAGTTAGGTAACATGATTTAAAATCTGGAGATGAGGTTTCCCTTTCCTTTTTTTTTCAAAGATTTATTTTTATTTATTTCTCTCCCCTTCCCTCCCCCCCACCCTAGTTGTCTGTTCTTTGTGTCCTTTTGCTGCATATTCTTCTTTTTGTCCGCTTCTGTTGTTGTCAGTGGCACAGGGATCTGTGTTTTCTTTTTTGTTGTTTTTGTTGCGTCATCTTGCTGTGTCAGCTCTCCATGTGTACAGCACCATTCCTGGGCAGGCTACACTTTCTTTCGTGCTGGGCAGCTCTCCTTATGGGGTGCACTCCTTGTGCATGGGGCTCCCCTACATGGGGGGCACCCTTGAGTGGCATGGCACTACTTGTGCACATCAGCACCGTGCATGGGCCAGCTCCACATGGGCCAAGGAGGCCCAGGGTTTGAACCGCAGACCTCCCTTGTGGTAGACCGATGATCTATCCACTGGGTCAAGTCTGCTTCCCTCCCTTTTCCTTCTCTGTTTCTGGCTATTCAGGACCACTTACCCTTCCAAATAAATTTGATAATTATGTTTTCAATTTAAAAAAAAATGCTGGTGGAATTTTTATCTGGATTGCATTGCATGTGTATCTCAATTTGAGTAGAATTGTCATCTTAATGATAGTCTTCCAATACGTGAGTATGGAATGTTCTTCCATTTATTTAGGTCTTTTTAAAATTTCTTTTAACATTGAATAGCACTTTTCTGAATATAAGTGTTTAACATCATGGGTTGAGTTTATTCCTATTTGAGTTTTATCTGTCATGTATTATTTTCACCTCTCTTTTGACAATTTTAGTTACTTTTATTGATATAATCTTTATTTTTAAACTCTCTTCCAGTCCTCTTCCTCCTGTCTATTCTTTTCAGTCTCTATCATACCCTTTAGTATATCCTGAAAATCTGGTCTCTTGGTTAGTAATTCTTTCAGTTTCTGTTTAATCTTTGAATATTCTAATCTCACTCTCATTTTTGAAAGTCAATCTTGTTGGATATAAGATTTTTGGCTGGAAGTTTTTCTCTTGTATTATCTTAAATATACCATACCATGGTCTTCTTGCTTTCATGATTTCTGGTGAGAAATCAGTACTTAATCTTATTGGGTATCCCTTACATGTTATGCATTGCTTTTCTCTTGCTGGTCTCAGAATTTTCTCTTTGTCTTTGTCATTTGTCATTCTGATTAGTGGGACTCAGAGTTGATCTATTCAGATTTTTTTTTGGATGGATGTACTTTGTGCTTCATGGACATGGATATCTATGTCCTTCAACAGGGTTGGGAAATTTTCTACCATTATTTCTTCAAATATTCCTTCTGGTCCTTTTCTTATCTCTTTTCCTTCTGGCATACCCATGCCATGTATATTTGCATGTCTTTTGCTGTCATTTATTTCCCTGAGACCTTATTCATTTTTTTCCATTCTTTTCTTCATCTGTTCTTTTGTATGTTCATTTTCAGAGGTCATTTCTTCAAGGTCACCAATCCATTCTTCTGCTCCTCAAATTTGCAATTGTATGATTTCAATGTTTTTAAAATTTCATTTATTGTATCTTTCATTCCCATAAAATCTGCTATTTTTTATGTATGCTTTCAAATTCTTCTTAGTGTTCATCCAGTATCATCTTAATATCCTTAATCTCTTTAGCCATCTCATTGAATTTATTAAGGAGATTTGTTTGAACATCTATAATTAGTTGTCTCAACTCCTTTATGTGAACTGGAGGCTTATCTTGTTCCTTTAACTGGGCCATAGCTTCCTGTTTCTTGGTGTGGATTGTAATTGTTGTTTGTGTCTTGGCATCTGACTTCCCAGAGTATTTATTCTGGGAGCAGTTTTTCTCTTTCATTTAAGGGTTCCTGCTCTTTCTCCCTTGCTGTTTATGTGGTAAAAGCCAAGGATGTAGTTGGTATTGTGAGTTTTGGAGGCTGATCCTGCTCTTTCTTCCTTGCTGTTTATGTGGTAGAAGCCAAGGATGTAGTTGGTATTGTGAATTTTGGAGGCAGAGGCTATCCATTTTGCCCCAGTAATTGATAAAGCTTTCATCTCTGTCAGGGGTAGGGACAGATCTGCAGCTATGTATAATAATCTAAGTTGTGTGGGACAAAACTGTCTGTAGTTGCCCAGAGAGACTGATGAAACTTCACACACTTTCTTCCCTATAATTGTGGGCAGCAGTCTGTGCTGTGTGGGTCCAAAATGATCATGTTGCTCATATAAACTGATAGTGAACCAGACCCTGCCCACAGTGCAAATGTACCCCCTGGAGTGCCCAACAATCTAATCTATGTGGCCCAAATATGCCCGCAGTTACCCTGAGAGGCTGAGAGAGTACTCCTATCTTATTGGGGGCATGGGTGGATCCGCTAGTATCCACCAGTTCAGGCTGTGTGGACCAAAAGCACCTGCAGTTACCCAGAGAGCCTGGGCAAATACAGTGCCTCTCTTGTCCTATTGGAGATGGGGGTCCAGTCACAAGTGACCAATGGTTAATTTTGTGTAGAACAAAACTGCCTGGGGCTGCCCTGAGAGACTGAGGGAACACCAGCCCCCTCTTATCCTATGAGGAGACAGAGGTGGAGATGAGCTTGAAGGTATTCAACAAACCAGTTTGTGTGGGTTGAAAACTGCTCCAGTTACCCAGAGAGGCCAAACATACCCAGCACCTCTCCTCTCCTCTCCTACTGGGGCATGGGCATGCAGCCCCCAGGTGACTGACTATTCATTTTGTTCCAGCAGAGAGCAATTGCAGTTGCCTGGAGAGCTTGGTGCAGGTTCTGCCAGCTTCCTCTCTCTTGGAGGTGGGACTGGAGCTTAAACTACGGCTGCAGTCAGATCTTGTTGGAGAGAAGCTGATCCCTAACTTCACTTGATATCAAGTCAGCCAGGCTTCTCCTAATGCCAGAGATGGAGTCAAAATTTTAGCTACCAGACTCTTTCCCACTTGGACAGGCTCAGATCCACACTGTTTCTAGGAATATACTTTAGTCAGCCTCGTCCCCTAATCAGTAGTGGAGGTCATAGACAACTCTCTCTTCCTCCACTGTTTATAAGAAATGGAGCTCTTAACTCCAGCCACAGAATAGCTCCTGAGGCAGCTTGTGCTGCTAGATTAGAATGGCAACTGGCCTCTGTGGTTTTGCTTGAAGCTTCCCAGAGAGGTGGTTCAGATTCTCCCACTTTCCTCCCTACCAGAGGTGGTCCTGGGGTGTAGGCTAGACCTGCAATCTGACCTGGGTGGAAAGAAGCTGGTCTTTACCAGCACTGTGATTTCAGTCATCCCTGCTTCCCCTCATACCAGCAGCAGAGTTAAAATGGCAGCCAGTGTCCTCCCTTTGACCTAGAAAGCCTCAAAGTTTATATTTCAGCCCACTGAATCCTCTAATCAGCAGCTGAAGTCGGTCCCATACTGTGTCTACAAACCCCATTTTTTGGGAAATGGAGCTTCTAACTCCAGCCATAGAGTAGCTCCAGAGTTGGTTTGTGCCACAGTCACAGACCTCCATGACATAAAAGACTCTACTTATGAATTCTCTCTGTAGATGGGCTGTCTTCTCCTCCACACTCTGAAGGATGTTGGCAGATATTTCTCTGGTCTCCTAGGACCTTCAAACAAGTGTTTCAGGTAGATCTGGGTGACCACTAACTGACCATACCATGAGCTTACTTCAGGAGATCCTTAATCTGCCATCATCTTGGCTTCGCCATGACTGTGGGGATGCACAAGTCCAGGTTCTGCAGGCAAGTTGCAAACCAGGGACTATGATGAAAGTCCAGAAGGTCCTTGATGAGTTTCAGGGAGATTGTGGCTGTCCAAAGATGAGCCAGGAAATTCTCTCTGATGCTGAAATCATTTCCCTTTTTAAGGCATTCAACTGATTGGATAAATTATCACTTATTGCTGACAGCAATCTCCCTGATTGATGTAAATGTAATCAGCTATCTATGCAGTTAAGTCACTGGTGACTAAAGCCCATAAATGTACTTGTATTACAATTAGCCCATTTCTTGCTTGGCCAAACAACTGGGTGCAATTACCTGGCAAAGTTGACACATTAGCCTAACCATCAAAGCCTGTTATAAATTGTATAACAGTGGAAGACTCAACACCTTCTAGAACAAGGTATTAGTCACACAAGGATTTCAGCCAGTTCCAACTACAGTGTCAGACACAGTTTTTTGCAGCCTCTAAAGGATAGCCAGAGAGTGTAATAACCTGTCAGGCAGGGACTACTTTAAAAATGAACACTACCCTTTAATATCCCCTTAAGAATAAAGATGTGAACTCTCTGTAGGGGCAGTTGAGGCAGGTTAGCCAGGGAAACGTTAGAAGATGAATCATAACATAACCAGCAGACAACATGGCTACAAGACTTTGCTGAGACCTTTCTTCCTTCTTTTTTTTAAAAGTAAGCATTAAGGGCTATAAATTTCCCTTTCAGCACTGCATTCACTGCATCCCATAAGTTCTGATATGTTGTGTTCTCATTGCTATTCATCTTGAGATACTTATTGATTTCTCTTGAAATTTCTTCTTTGACCCGCTGATTATTTAAGAGTGTATTTTTTTATCTCTATTTTGTGATTTTTCCCTTTTCATGTCCCTTGTTGATTTCCATATTTATTCCATTATGATAGAGAAAGCACTCTACATAATTTTCATTTTGTTGAAATTATGAAGATCTACTTTGTAATACAACATGTAGTCTATCTTGGAGAAAGATCCATGAGCACTTGAAAAGAACGTATATCCTGCTGCTTTGGGGTGCAGTCTTTTGAATATGTCTATTAGGTTTAGGCCATTTAGCATATTATTCAAACTCCCTGTTTCTTTTATGATTCACTTCCTAGTTGTTCTATACAATGCTTAGAGTGGTGTATTAAAGTCACCAACTATGAATGTAGAGATGTCTATTTCTCCCTTTCAGTTTTGCCAGCATTTGCCTCATGTACTTTGGGACATCCTTATTAGGGACATATACATTTATGATTGTTATTTCTTCTGGTGAATCATCCCTTTTATTAATATGTAATGTCATTCCTTGTCTCTAGTAATAGTTTTGCTTTTAATGTCTATTTAATCCAACACAACTATAACTCCCACAGAATTTTAGGTCACTGCATATGTGGAATATCTTCTTCCAACCTTTCACTTTCAATCCATTGGTTGATCAAAAGTAATCCTTGGATCAAAGGTGAGTCTCTTGCAGACAGAATATAAATAGCTCATATTTTCTTATCCATTCAGCAAGTTTATGTCTTTTCATTGGGGAGTTTAATCCAAGAATATTCAATGTTATTACTGTAAAGGGAGTTCTTTTTTCATTCATTTACACCTTTTGGTTTAATCTGTCATTTCATTTTCACCATTCTTTTGATACTTTTAGTTACTATTACTGATATAATCATCATTTCTACACTCTTTTCCAAGCCTCTCTCTCCTGGCTTCTCTTTTCAGGCTGTAAAACTCTTTTTAGTAGTTCCTGCAAGCTGATTTTGTTGTTGTTGTTGTTGTTATAAACTCTCTCAGATTCTGTTTACTTGTGAATATTCTAAACTTGCCCTCAATTTTGAAAGACAATTTTGTTGGATAAAAAATTCTTGACTGGCAGCTTTTCTTTTGCAGTATCTTAAATGTGTCATACCACTGTCTTCTTGCCTGCATCAGTTCTGATGAGAAATTGGCACTTAAACTTATTGGTTATGTGTTACATGTTATGCATTGCTTTTCTCTTTCT